>NC_141610.1:36704228-37316728 GCF_047967505.1 Dipteris shenzhenensis | reverse complement strand
ATGAGCATTTGTTTATGGTGCAACACATGACCAATTCTATGACAAGTGCAAAAGCAATGATGTGTGGTATGTTGACTCAGGTGCATCAAACCACATGACAGGTCATGCAGAATGGATGCAAGATGCAAGGAAAATGGAAAGACCAGGATTTGTGGAGACTTGTGATGATACTACACATCCTATTGTAAAGATTGGTAAAGTTCCTTTGTCTATGTAGGATGGGAAAAATAAATACATGTCTGATGTATTTCATGTCCCAAATATCACAAAGAACCTGGTTTCTGTTGGTCAAATGGTTGAGCAGGGTGTTAGATATCAATGCTCCACTCTCGTGTAACTACGCAGGAACCAGCTAACTCTACTTGTAAGCCCCCTAGATGAGGATAAGGCATTTGAGTAGCTCAGTTATCTAGTAGGTCCTGGTTTGGACACCAGATGGTGGCTATGTGTGGCCTGATGGCTAGACGGCTTCAGATAGAGTTGGCACACTGCCAACTAGGCTACATGCAAGTGCGAGAAGGCATCCCTTGACTGACTGCACTCAGGGTAGATGGAGCATTTCTTGAGGCAGCCCACTCTTGGATTGCGGGGCCCGTTTGGAGCCTTAGATGATCCTGGATGGCTTTGGGCCAAATGGTGACAATAGGTCAGTTGCTCTATTTTGCGCACCGGTTCTATCGTATGGTCGGTGGCCTATTTCGGGACTGAACCCCAGTCGACCGTTTTGGGCAGACTGGGTCGGTCACCCAATTGAGCCTAACCGACTACGACGTCTGGTGGCTATATAAGAGCAAGCCTGTGAAGCCCATTTTATCACTGGCTACAGCAACCCTGGTTCCTTAGCATCCAGCCTCCATCTTCTACTGTTTCCAGCACGCCATCGAAGCTTCTTTCACAGGAGCGCATGGTTGGGAGGCAGCGTCATCTATTGTATCAGTTCTACAGTAATCAAATTTTTTATTCTCCATACTATCTTGTTTTCTCTATTGCGTACGAGATCTTGTTATCTGTTGAGCACGGACGTATTATTTTCTTACACAGGGCTTGCAGGTCAGATTTAATTCTCATGGATGCTTTGTTGAGGATATGAAAAATAAAGGTCGCTTGATAGCAAAAGGGAAGAAGAAGGGCAGGATGTTTATGTTGGATGTGGACATGCCTGAATTGAGTGCAACAATGTTTGCACATGGGACCGGTGTAGTTGTAGATATTGATATCTGGCATAAACGCATTGGTCATGTTAATGTACAGTGACTTAAATTAATGCAAGTCCAAAATATTGTTGCAGGATTGCCTAAGTTCAAGGTTGCAGAAATGCATAAGGTATCTAGAAAATAGGCAAGGAAACCATTTCCTAGACATGTTCAAGAGAGTAAGAGGCCATTGGAATTAATCCATTTTGATGTGTGGACTACTAAATCTACATCTATTGGAGGCTGTCATTATTTTGTCACTTTTATTGATGACTACAGCAAAAAAGTTTGGGTGTATTTTATGAAAAAGAAAAGTGAAGTGTTTGGGCATTTCAAAGCCTTTAAAGCTATGGTTGAGAAAGAAACAAGCCTGCAAATAAAATGCCTAAGGTCAGATGGAGGGGGAGAGTACCTCTCAAATGAGTTTGTAAGGTTCATGTAGGAGCATGGCATAAAGCAGCAATATTCATGCAGTCATACCCCACAGTAAAATGGACTTGCAGAAAGGAAAAATAGGCATATTGGAGAGGTATCTCGTGCCATGCTCAATGAAAAAGACCTGCCAAATTATTATTGAGCTAAAGCAATTGCTATAGCAGTCTACATAATGAACAAGACTCCCACTGCAGCAATACATGGCATGATGCCAGAGGAGAGGTATACTGGTAGGAAACCAGATATTTCTCATTTGAAAGTTTTTGGTTGCATTTCCTATGTTCATGTGCCAGATGAGTTGAGATCCAAGTTGGATCCAAAAGCTGAGAAGTGCATCTTTATTGGTTATTCTCTGTAGCAAAAAGGGTATAGATGCTATAACCCTTCTACTCGTAAGTTTACAGTGAGTAGAGATGTTGTTTTTGATGAGATGAGCATTTGGTATAAACCAGTAAATGTGATTGATGATGTAGATGCACAAAATGGTAATGCTGCACAGAATTCATAGCAGTAATCACAAAATATTAGTGGACCTATAGTGTCCTCTAGGAGTGGTTCACATACTTCACCATGGACAAGCAGATTGAGATCAGGAGAATCTCCTCAAAGCAATGCAGATAGTGGTATGCAAGTATCACGAAAGGGAAAAGAGAAAGTAGATCAGCCCATGGTTGATGTGAATGCAGGTAACTCTTATGTGGATGGTGAATCCAGTGGCTTAGAACAAAGCCTTGATGATGAGTTGGGCATTCCTTCTGTTGTTACACCTGGAGTAAAGGAAGACAAAGAATGTTTTGAGAGCACTTGGTAGTGAGCCTATTTTGTGTAGGTCTACCAGACTTAAGTATCCTATGGATCGGCTAAAATATGATGGATTTACAGCCATTCACTCTGCCTATATGGTCAAAGTGATACATGAACTGGAACCCACTTGTTTTCAGCCTCCACCTTTGTGTGTATTCCCCCATTGTGTATGTGAGAAAGCTGCAAGTGAGACTCCTTACTTCTCTCCCACTCCCTTCACACAAGTTATATTTGGAGCACATCTTGCTTGGCTATCCCTATTATTGTTTTGAAGTTAGTGTCTTCTAGCACATCCTTTAATGCAATAAAGTTCTTGATTTTCTTATGTTTGTTGCTTTGGTGCTTGACCAATATTTATTCTTATCAATTTCAACATAAAATAATGCTCGAACAAATGGTTATTCTTGTCAATTTTATCCAATAGATCTTAAAAATAATTGGCACAACCATCATGTGCCTCTTGTAATGCATCTAATTTGGACTTCCAAATTTGAGATTTGGGAATTTAGACATCTAGTTCTTGCTTCCAAGTTGAGCCCTAAACTATCTATGCATTTTGTCTCAATCTCCCAGGCTTGATCTTGGATGATTTGAGCATTCTAATCTCCAACTTCTTAAGTGAAACATTGTATTTCCCTTCTAAGCTTCCGCTCCCATCTATTTGCTCGTGTCATTTTAATGTGTGACTTATCTTGGAGACTAGTTATTTTGGATGAATGGTGTGACATGAAGTTGGGGGTAATAAACTTCACGCACCTCTTCACTTCCTGCTACTTTTGAACTGACTGCCAAAGATATTTATCATTGAGAATGGGACATTAGAAAAAAAGCTTTTATGCCAAGATACCACACCAGACTTTCCTCCCTCAGATGAGAATGAAGATGGTAACATCCCAAGTGATGTTATAATCAAGCATAGGGAGAAGGAAAGGATCAGCAGAGGCATAATCTCAGCGAGCTGGTCTGCACCAAAGAGAAGAGTGATACGTTGTTGAAAGAAGATCTTGCGGCTCAACATAACATGAAATGATATATATCAAGGAGTTTGAAGGGGCTGATTAGGTCGGATGGGTAGATTCCGAGAAAACATTGCACCTCCTTCATAGACACCTTTATACTTAGCTCAAAACACTCTACAAATTGTCATTAGACACAGAGGCCTATAACTTTCAGTAGAGACATGATATCAGAGAGTCAAGCACACAAAGAGATGCAGCTTGAGATGGGCTTCGCGCTGATATATTTCATTGAAAACAGATAGACGGTTGAAGAGATATGGACAGTTTACTGGAAGGGGGTAAAAACTATCATGAAAACAGACTGTCAAACACAGACTCATAACATTTTGCAGAAGTATCTGATTTAAGATCTAAGCGCATCAAACATGCGCCTTAAAGAGAGCTTCGCGCTGATATATGTTTCGTAAGAAACAGAGAAGCGGCCAAAAAGTTATGGACAGTTTACTAGACGGGGGTAAAAACTGTCATGAAAACAGACTGTCAGACACAGAGACTCATAACTTTTTGCAGCAGTATCTGATTCAAGATCTGATCACATATAAAAATGTGTGAAGAGAGCTTTGCATTGATATAAATTTCATTACAATCGGACTACCGAGCAGAAAGTTATGAGCAAAACACTAACAGGGGGTCAAACTATCATGAAAACTACCCTCCACCCAGGCTAATTTCGCCTGAGCAGGATGCTCCCTCAAGACTCCACCTTCATCAACGATCCACTGCTCATAGATTTCACCTAGAGGAGGGGAAGAAGTTTGCATGGTGGCTCGAGAAACAAATGGACCATGTATGCACAGTGAGCGGCCGAATAGAAAGAACTTTCAAGGCTTTAAAAGAGAAAAGGGACGAGACACTCAAGAGAGAGAGAACCTGAAGTGACCTTCATTACAAATAGAGTGAGAATCCACTTCAACACTACAAACACAAGGGAGAAAAAGAGGTTTCATACATACAAGAGGGAGCGAAAGCTCCAAGACTACTCATAGAGAGATAATAAACTAGAGAGAGATGGACTCAAGAGTCTACATAAGAGAATATCTACAAGAGGGAGAGAAGGCTCATGGAAGAGGCTTGGGGAGACTAGAGCTACAGCAACATGAGGCCTAATGGTGGAAGAGATTGATGAACAAGGGAGAGGAGGGCTCCTTTTATAGAGATTTTGTTACCCTCCTTCACCCATTTACAATTGCTGCCTATAGATTCCTTTCCCCATCAATCACATAAGCACGTATGTCACCATCCATGTCCTTTTTGGCTACTCTTGCCATGTGTCCCATCAAAAGATGCTCAAGACTCTTAAAATATTGAGAAAGTCAAGAGTCTCCCCACATGGAGCCCATAGGGACCCTCTCTTTTCCACATGTCCACATCCTCCTTATTTCATATAGGAGTTCTAGAAGGATTTCTCTTGACTTCACACTCCTCCACATGCCTTCCACACGCTTGGCATGTGACCTCTCTTATATTATTGGAACACATGGACATGAGCCCACCTCTTTATATGACTCACTCTTCCTATTTTCTAAAAACTCCATAATATCCAATACACAAATAACTCTCACCCCATACCAAGGTATTCATAATTCATACCTATGGTATTTACAATGAGCCATTCCACTCATCCTCTCCATCCCATACAATATCATAGAAAATAGAAATAAGTGAGAGCCGCTAGGATATCACTTGATACTCAAACTCTTATCAAACATAGAGAAAAACAATACCAATGCCAAATTAAAAATATCAATTTTTGGTGTCACATCTTTCCCCCCTCAGCAAATCCTCTCTAGTACAGAGAGGGTCTGGTGGCCCTCAAGGTGGTCGAGCATAGAAGAATTTAAGGCAATACTCATTGGTGCGTCCGCCGAGTATCACCATGCCATCAACATCCTCAAGCTGATAGGTTCCATTCGTGACATTCATATACATCCTTATGGAGGCATGGCCAAAAGTAACCAATCTCTGCTTCTGTTGTGGAGTTAACCCTCGAGGAAACATGCCTTCTTCCACATATTGCTGAACATCTTGCATTTTGGCCATCCAGTGTCTACCCAAGAAACCACCCCCCGATCTGGCACTACAATGGCTTTAGCTAACTCATCTGCGCTTTGATTTTCTTTTATATTTATATGAACAAACTTGCAAAAATCGAAGCGACTACATTGTGCCATAGCCTTTTGATTAAGCTCCTTCAAATCCGAGACTTCTTGTCTTGTAATGCCCTTGCATTTGCTTTCTAATAAGCTGAGAATCTCCTCTTACTTCCAATTCTTTAACTTGACTTTGAAGACAACCCTGCAAACCAAGAATCAAAGCATTATACTTAGCTGCATTGTTAGTTGTGATACCTAGAAGCTCTTGTCCTCTTGCCCATACCTCTTGACCTTCATGATTCATCAAGCCTATCCCCCCGGCTCCTTGTTGGCATGAAGTACTAAAAGCCCCATCAAAATACAAAACAAAAGCTGCTGGTGGTGTATCCCTTTCATCTTTAATGTTCTCCTTACATTTCTTTTCTTCTCCTAGATCCTCCCATCCTGTGAGCAAATCTACGACAGTGGACCTAGTGGTATTTTTAGTGACAAAAGAGAAAGAGAACTCTTGAAGCTCTGACAACCATTTTGCAAATCTCCCCCTAGGATTAGGCTTGCAAACTAGATATGCTAATACAGACTGAGAGGTAAGGAAGAAAAATGGTCGAGATAATAAATAGGAGCGAAACTTTCTGACGGAAAACACCAAAGAGAGAGCTTGATGCTCCATTTCTTCATACCTTGTTTCCACATCTGTAAGCTGTCGGTGGGAATAATAGATGGGTTGCATTCTACCTACCTCTCCTTTTTGTAACAATACAGCACCAAGTGAATGCAAAGATACACTTGGATTTACATAAAAGTCTTGAGACCAATCAAGGGGTTTCAATATTAAGCCCTTACTCATGGCCTCCTTAAGTAGTTGGAAAGACTCTTGTTGCTCCACACCCCATTGGAGAGAAACTCCTTTTCTTGTCAACAAGTTCATGGGATGCACTATCTCTGTGAAATCATCACAAAAGCGTTGATAATACTTGCTCTTTCCTAGAATTCTGCGAACACTAGTGACACTCTCAGGACTTGGCAATGCCATGATTGCTTGAACCTTGTCAGGATCCATTTGCAAGCCTTCTTTGGACACAATATGCCCCAACAAGACTACTTTTGTTTGAGCCAAATGACACTTGCTAGGATTTAGACACCCTTTTGCTTCATCAATCCTAGCTAAGGCCATCTTTAACTGCTCCATGTGATCTATGCGCTGAGAATAAATGCAAAAATCATCCAAAAACACCCTTATGAACTTTCCCAAGTAAGGCTCAAGAACTTGACTCATGAACCTTTGAAATGTAGCTGGTGCATTGGTCAACCCAAAAGGCATCACTCTGTAGCAAAAACTCCCCAAGGTGTGACAAATGATGTTTTCTTTTGATCTTCCTCCCGAATACGAATTTAAAAGTACCCAGAATACCCATCACATACAGAATACATCTCATGCCCTACTACTTGGTCTAGTATTTCATCTTGGAATGGCAAAGGAAAATGATTCCTCTTAGTGCATGCATTCAAAGGACGAAAGTCCACACAAACTCGCCACTTATTTCCTTTCTTTGGTGTGACAACTACAAGAGATATCCATTTTGGATCATCAACAGGAAAGATGAATCCCGCCTCAAGTAGTTGTGTTACCTCTTTCTTTAGTGCCTCAGCTTGGATCACCCCCAATCGCCTTAAGCGTTGCACAACTGGCTTGCTTTCTGGCTTTAACTCGATCTTGTGCTCCACAAGAGAGACCGGTCAAACCTGTGAATAGCTTGTTGCAAAGAGACATGGAAAATCATCTAGCATATCCAAGTACTGGAGCTTCTCACTACCTGATAGAGAATCACCAAGAAGCTCTTCATTGCGTTGGCGTCGTTTAGTGTGCTCCACATCCTCCACATGAAGTGTCTCTACAGGATCTTCTTCCACCACCACCTTGTTCCTTCCTGACTCATCTCGATCAGCACTAAGACAAAGACCAAAGGCCACTCCTTCCACCTCACCCTCTGAGTTGGACTCCTCAGAGCTACACCCTGTCTCTTCTTCTTCATCGGTTAAGAGCTTGAACTCTCTGATGTTGAAGACTCCTCCTTGACAACTTCCTTTTTGCGGCTTTTGATGTTGTAGCGCACCTTCTTATCATTTCCCTGCAAAATCAATTCTCTAGTATCCCACTTTTGAACAGCCTTCACCTTGCATAGCCAAGGCCTTCCCAAAATCAATGGATAGGCACGTGCATCTGGCTTGGTAGGGATCACTTGAAAAGTAGTCGGCACAGAAATTCCACATACATCCACTTCTAGATTCTTCACAACTCCCAAGGTCTTAACCCTAGTGTTGTTAGCCAATTTGATGCGATAAGGAGAGGTAGTACTAGAGTATTTTAAATCAGCATCTATCATGTTCTTCTCACTCATGACATTAATCGATGCACCTCCATCAATGTACACATTAGAAATCACTTGACCATCAATGATCACATCAACCACAGGTACATCATCACCAACATCTATATCTACCTTTTGAACAATAGGAATGGCACTTTTCTTCTTTTTCTTCTTTGACACTCTTGTGCTTGCTAGTTTTACCCATTCCTTCCGTAGTTTTGGAGACAAAGCAAGTAATTGACCGAAGATGATATGAGCTTCCTTTTCTTGAAGGTCAGACAACAAGTCATAGCTTCCAATTCCTTGTCCTAAAGGAAAGTCTGACTGGCTAATTCTCCTTCTAGATGCCTTCTTTTTCTTACTACGGTGTTTCTCTTCCTGATGTTCCTCATCTACTTCTTCCTTGCTTTCTTCTTCTTCTTTTGCTTTACCACGCCCCCGTTTAGCCATCATTACCTCTCTTTCCTTATCCCCTGAAGAAGCTTCTAACAAGGATACTTGTTTTTCTTCTTTCTTTCTCAATCTAGGACACTCAGGGCGATTTTGACCTTTTTCATTACATTCATAGCAAGTGACCCCACTCCTATCTCGAGGCCTATCTTCACTCTTTGGTGCTCTAGGTTGTCGTGCATTAACCAAATGCAATTTCAAATCAGCAAACTCTGCCATCAATTGGGAGATATTATGATCTAGCTCAAAGGACTTTGGTACCTGAGGAGTGCCCATTACCTCCACCTTAGAAGTTGAAACTGTTGAAGACACAAAAGAGGATTCGATCTTTAGAGAAGCTTCTTTCTTAGTCGCAATGCGAAGTGCCTCCATGTATGTTGTTGGATCTTTACTCATTACTTTTGAGTGAAGACGAGGCTCCAAAGCCATAACAAATTTGCTCATCTTTAAGTGCTCCATCCCTGAGAGACTTTGAGGGGCCGATGATGCAGATGCCATAGCTCGCAAAGCTGCCCTTTCATACTTTGTCCATAAAGTTTCATATCGGATTGCCAACGCAGAGACCAACTCACCCTCTCCTTGATAGAACCGGTCCAACTGTAACATCAAAGCATTTGGCGACTCCACTGTCCCAAATCTTTGCTTCATTGCTGCCACCACTTGGTCCCAGTCCTCCTTGGTAGAGTCCGGCAAGGTCTCATGCCAACTCAAGGCTACACCTTCAAGAAAATCAGGCAAAATCTCTGCTCGATCCTTTATGGACCATCCAAAAAGCTGGCATCCTCGAACAAAATCCTAAAGATAAGACTCCGGGTCTTCCCCTTGGGTCCCTCGAAACATTGGAATCTTCACCATGATGAAACATAAAAAGGAAACACCAAGATCCAAATAATATCCCAAACAAGATCCGAACAAGATCCCACAGAGCCTTAGTATACCAAGACCAACTTATTATGCATAACCACTTGTTGAAAACCCTCCACAATGTGATCCTCAACAAAATCTTCAAAAATAAGTGACCAACCAGCACCATGAAAACATTGTGTATACATGCATTCTAGAATCACCCTTCTCACAATAGGAAGTGCACATAAAAGCTTCAAGATATTGTACTCTTCATCATTTGCATAGCAAAAGAAGTTGAAAGCATTAAGAATCACTAGTCCACTATTATAGTTGAAAACTACCCAAAGACTCAACTCTTCTTCACACCAAGTTGCCAGTGCATGGAACAATCCCTAATCTATCATTGTGCCTATTGCCGGAATTGTCGATTCACAAACATATTCAACAGTGCAAACATAAAGGATATGATCATGGTGACTGTGCGAATAGCTTGAGCATCACCTTCACAGTCTTCAAGTTCTCTTAAATGGGTTGTAATCTCTTCTAACAGAGTTCTTCCAGGCATCTTCTTTATCTCATCAAAACACATGCCTCTTCTAAGCATAACATGCAATAAAGTACACCCGAGACCATTTAGTAAGGTGGGATGAATCCAATACCAAACGTACCCGGCGTCTCCACCAAAAGATGTGACATGAAGTTGGGGGTAATAAACTTCACGCACCTCTTCACTTCCTGCTACTTTTGAACTGACTGCCAAAGATATTTATCATTGAGAATGGGACATTAGAAAAAAAGATTTTATGCCAAGATACCACACCATACTTTCCTCCCTCAGATGAGAATGAAGATGGTAACATCCCAAGTGATGTTATAATCAAGCATAGGAAGAAGGAAAGGATCAGCAGAGGCCATAATCTCAGCGAGCCAATCTGCACCAAAGAGAAGAGAAGAGCGATACGTTGTTTAAAGAAGATCTTGTAGCTCAACATAACATGAACTGACATATATCGAGGAGTTTGAAGGGGCTGATTAGGTCGGATGGGTAGATTCCGAGGAAACATTGCACCTCCTTCATAGACACCTTTACACTTAGCTCAAAACACTCTACAAATTGTCATTAGACACAGAGGCCTATAAATTTTAATAGAAACATGATATAAGAGAGCCAAGCACACAAAGAGATGCCTTGAGATGGCTTTGCGCTAATATAAGTTTCATTGAAAACAGATAGACGGTTGAAGAGATATGGACAGTTTACTGGAAGGGGGTAAAAACTGTCATGAAAACAAACTGTCAAACACAGAGACTCATAACATTTTGCAGTAGTATTTGATTCAAGATCTAAGACATACAGACATGCGGCTTAAAGAGAGCTTCGCGCTGATATATGTTTCGTAAGAAACAGAGAAGCAGCCAAAAAGTTATGGATAGTTTACTAGACGGGGGTAAAAACTATCATGAAAACAGACTATCAGACACAGAGACTCATAACTTTTTGCAAAAGTATCTAATTCAAGATCTGATCACATATAAACATGAGTCTTGAAGAGAGCTTTGCACTGATATAAATTTCATTACAATCGGACTACCGAGCAGAAAGTTATGAGCAAAACACTAATAGGGGGTCAAACTGTCATAAAAACTACCCTCCACCCAAGCTAATTTCGCCTAAGCAGGATGCTCCCTCAAGACTCCACCTTCATCAACGATCCACCCCTCATAAATTTCACCTAGAGGAGGGGAAGAAGTTTGCATGGTGGCTCGAGAAACAAATGGACCATGTATGCACAGTGAGCGGCCAAATAGAAAGAACTTTCAAGGCTTTAAAAGAGAAAAGGGACGAGACACTCAAGAGAGAGAGAACCTGAAGTGACCTTCATTACAAATAGAGTGAGAATCCACTTCAACACTACAAACACAAGGGAGAAGAAGAGGTTTCATACATACAAGAGGGAGCGAAAGCTCCAAGACTACTCATAGAGAGAGAATAAACTAGAGAGAGATGGACTCAAGAGTCTACATAAGAGAATATCTACAAGAGGGAGAGAAGGCTCATGGAAGAGGCTTGGGGAGACTAGAGCTACAGCAACATGAGGCCTAATGGTGGAAGAGATTGATGAACAAGGGAGAGGAGGGCTCCTTTTATAGAGATTTTGTTACCCTCTTTCACCCATTTACAATTGCTGCCTGTAGATTCCTTTCCCCATCAATCACATAAGCACGTATGTCACCATCCATGTCCTTTTTGGTTACTCTTGCCATGTGTCCCATCAAAAGATGCTCAAGACTTTTAAAATATTAAGAAAGTCAAGAGTCTCCCCACATGGAGCCCATAGGGACCCTCTCTTTTCCACATGTCCACATCCTTCTTATTCCACATAGGAGTTCTAGAAGGATTTCTCTTGACTTCACACTTTTCCACATGCCTTCCACACGCTTGGCATGTGACCTCTCTTATATTATTGGAACACATGGACATGAGCCCACCTCTTTATATGACTCACTCTTCCTATTTTCTAAAAACTCCATAATATCCAATACACAAATAACTCTCACCCCATACCAAGGTATTTATAATTCATACCTATGGTATTTACAATGAGCCATTCCACTCATCCTCTCCATCCCATACAATAACATAGAAAATAGAAATAAGTGAGAGCCGCTAGGCTATCACTTGATACTCAAACTCTTATCAAACATAGAGAAAAACAATACCAATGCCAAATTAAAAATATCAATTTTTGGCATCACAATGGCAGGGATCCCTTCAACCAAGGCATCTTGCTAGAATTAATTCTTGGGTCTGGCACCTTTTTTAAAGAACAAAAATTTTATGGAATTGGGAGGTAAGATAGATCCTTAAAAACTACTTGGGTTGCTTCGTTTCATTTAATGCTTTCTCAATCAATTTCATCATGCATCTTGAGCCTAGATAGGCTTATCTACCATCCTCAATTCACTTCTAATTCTCAATTGCTAGTTTGTTGGAGGTTCAAATTATAAATTTATGCTCAAGTTTCATGATCTCTTTACTTTTATTGCCATAAGATACTATCTTGCCATTCTCTTATCACTTCCTTGGGACTATGTTCCTAGGGATTTTACAAGTAGTGACACTTGAAATTAAGTTGCATGAATCTTGCTCTTGGATCTTCTAATGTCTTCTTTGTTGATTTTGAGGTAGATGAGACAGTTGAAGAGGTAAACGGTTATGCAAGTGATAGTCATTAGGTGATTTGTTATGGAAAGTTGAAGTCCTTTTTCAATTCTTGCTGGAGATATTTTTGTAGTGCTATCTTTGGTTCTTGAAGTGAAGCCCCTGCTCCACTAATTAGCCTATCTCAAAGAATAGAAAGATGTACAGTGGAATTGGTAGCCTCATGTTGAACTTATATTGAAATAAATTAGCTCCTTTCTTGAAGGGTCCCATGAAGTGATGTCCTCATTGTTGAAATGCCTCTCAAAACCTACTCGATGGAAATTTGATGTGATTACTCATTTAGAGTTACTTGATAGGGATTGACTTGTCCTTTAACAAACATCACGCTACTTGGCAAACTTAGTTGCATGTTGAAAAAAATGCCCATAGATACAAACCTACATAAATAATTTCTTTTTAAGCTTTTAACTTGGATGCAATCTTTCCACCTATTGCTCCTTGGCGAAACTTCCTTGACTATCAGTAGTATGTACCTCTCATGTGGTGAATTATCTACACAAAATTCCATATCTATTAGCTTAAATTCAAAGCTTTCCCTTTAAATTTATTTTTGAATCTTCCACTACTATCATGTTCTTGAGTTTCATGCAGTAACATGTGTACGCAAAATTCCATGACCCTTGTCAGTATATATATTCCCTCAAAGTCTATTGGAGTATATAATGAAGCTTTTAGTAAAATTTACATTTATTTAACTTGGTGCATGTTTTAGGTTATATGAATTGAATTATAGTCTAATATCTTGTCCTTGAATAAAGATGCATATGTGTTGGCTCTTTCCTACTGCTTTCGTAGGGAGAGCTGGGTATTCTATGTTGCAGGGTTCCGAGGCTTTTTGTCACCTACAGATATATTAGGATTGTCGGTTGTAGTATATGTGTAGCTTAGGACCTCGAGTCGTGTTCCGGTGAGAGATGTAGGCTTAAGTGTGGGAAGCAAACAAAGTGTAAGCATGTGTAAAAGGTACGTAAACCATCTTTGTTGAGGTAATGAACGCTTTCGCCTTCCTTGGGGGTTGTAGGGTTTAGGAGGAGTTTAAGGGTTCAGAAGGAGGTTCCACGGTTTAGAAAGAGTTCCAGGGTTTAGGAGGAGTTCCAGGGTTCAGAAGGAGGTTCCAGGGTTCAGAAAGAGTTCCAAGGTTTAGAAGGAGGTTCCAAGGTTTAGAACGAGTCCAGGGTTAGAAGGAGGATCCAAGGTTCAGAGTAGAGTACATGGTGGAGAACTCGTCTCCCTCGTAGATCATGGAGTTTAAGGGTTTAGGAAAGCATAGGAGTGGGAGAGGAAGAAGGTGTAAGAGCATGGGTGAAAGACGAGAGAGGAGGAAGGAGGAGGAGGGAAGAGGAGAAGGGAGGGAGAGGAGAGAGGAGGAGGAGGAGGAGGGAGGAGGAGGAGGAGGAGGAGGAGGAGGAGGGAGGAGGAGGAGAAGGAGGAAGGAGGAGGAGGGAGGAGGAGAGGGAGAGGGTGGGTTGTAGGGTTGGAGGAGAGGGGAGAAGGGTTGCAAGGTTAGGACATGCTTTTGGACGTGCAGTGCAAGGAAGCATGGACACTTGAGACAAATGCTTGGAATACCAATGTAGACTCAACACAATGCCCCAAGAGTGTGGGCTTCATTCCATTATGGGGTATTTATACAAGTTGGAGAGCTTCTCTCCCTGCATGTAACACAAAGTCGTATCACAAAGTTGTTACACAAAGTTGTATCACAAAGTTGTAACACATTTTCTCTCTACATGTAGAAGTTGTAACATAAAGTTGTAACACAAAGTTGTTACACAAAGTTGTTACACAAAGTTGTAACACAAAGTTGTGTCACAAAGTCGTAACACATTCTCTCTCTTCATGTAGAAGTTGTAACATAAACTTGTAACACAAAGTTGTTACACACAGTCGTAACACAAAGTTGTGTCTAGAAGTTGTAACACAAAGTTGCAACAAAAAGTTGTATCACAAAGTTGTAACACCTTCTCTTTCTTCATAAGTTCATGTTGGCACAGAGTCAACATACTCCCGGATCCATTTTATTACCCGTCCTCGGGTTATGGCTTATTGCGATCACGTACCTGGGTGGCCATGGTTTTAGTCCAGTGGCTGTGGAACTTGTGACGTGCCAGTCGATCCTGCTGTAGAGCCTTAGCACCATACAATTTTTGCGCAGTTTCTAGGTAGCCTGTATCTACCATTTGCTCGAACAGAGATATGTGGCGTGCCTCCAAGAAGATCACTCTTTGATAGAGTCGGCTTGTAATCTGAGCATCAATCCATTCATTGGGATTAAAGCTGAGTGGAGGCAAATGGGAATCAAGGTAACATGGGACCTCCAGAATTAATTCTAATGTTTTACAGAATATGGCACTTTGGCGAAGGAAGTGATCAATCTTGCCGCGCATTGTTTGTTCATGCTGCTGAAGTGCTCGGATCAGGGTGCCTTGGATATTCCATTCTACACTAGAGTAGGGTTCGATCATTGGCCAATTAATGACTCGATCTTCAGCCAAAGTGTGTATGTTGGCTTCCCATTTTTTACACCGTGGAATTGCATAGAACTTGGGATGGGTTCTGAGACATGGAGGTGCCCGTAAGTACTCCTTTAAGAAGATTACATCAAAGAGCTTGGGACGGCGCCAATCAGGTTGTGGATCCAATTTGCTAATCCAACCTTCACTGATTTGATGCTGACGAAGGTTGGTAGGAAAGTTACCCAGGGTCCATCCACCGCGAGTTTTCATATCAGGATATTTGCTCCAAAATTCCTTGATGGGGTTACTGGGAAATGGTATCTCATCAAAAGCATACCCATCATTGGAACTTGGCATGGGTGTACGAATTGGATTATCCGGATCCTGATATTCAAAATCAAATACTGCATCATTTTCTGCTGATGGAAGCACCAGAAGTGTCGGAGGTGATGACGGGGCCGGGAGAGGATCAGGGGACATGGGGGAAAAATATGGCTGAGTGATAGTGGCGGAAGGGGGAGCAGAGGGGAGGGGGGGAAGAAATGGGAAAATGGTTTGAGCAGCTTGGTAATCCTCAAGGGTAGGATTAGCAAGGGAGGGGAAAAAGCTGGGTGTGAGGGGCTCGTAAGTTTGTGACTGTTGGGTAAGTTGAAAATGGTGAGAGGCATGAGCAAAGAGACGATGGAGGGAATAGATGTTAGGATGGAGCTCAGGGAAGGTTAAGAGGGTGGTAGCAGCAAGGGGAAGTGAGGTTAGGATGTTGGCAGAAAGAGTAGTTAGATATGGGAAGTTGGATGTGAGATAGGCCTTGTCATCTTCCGACACTTCTTTTTGCTGGTGCGATGGGATGATCAGCTGTATGGGTTGGATGTCGGTTATGTCGTGCCGTGCAAATAATAGGGATGGCCTTTGTAGCAATGGCAACAAACCTGCAATAACCCTGAGGGGAGGACTACCCATGAGGCAGACATATGCAATGAAAGCATCCGTCCTGAGTGTTATAAACCCGGCATGTGTAGACAGGCAGAAGATATTATTCTCATCTTTAGACAAGTCTTGGCAAATTATGCGCAGGGTTTTAATCCCGATTGATCGTTTCCAGTTGATTGTTGGATGAGCAGATATGATCCGGAGTTGGAGTTGCTTCCATTGGATAAGCACGCGTGCGTTGAGGTGATCTTCCACTTGTAGAGCAGCCACAAGCTCTTCGTACACCACGGTTGTGCATTGTAGTGGGGCATCCTTGGTGTTGTCTTCCAATGCCTCATTGTTGTGCACTAGCAATTGGAGTTCAAGCTTGGAGATGGCGATTTTTTGGGAGTGCATCTCATTCATTTTTTCTTTGTACTGATGGTAGATGGTTGTGTATCAGTCCCTACTTAGCTACTAGGTCACGTGCACTCACACGCTTTTGCTTAGACACATAGATGATTGCATGAATAATTGCCCCACACACTTTCATTCCACACTCTCAAAGGATGTATCCAAAAAAAAAAAAAGGATCTCTCTCCCACACACACACAGAAAGGTAATACAGGCATGCCAATCAATGATCAATGGTACACTACATGTACATGGATGCAGGTACAGAAACGATGCTGCCACTAAAGAGGATGCGCAGAAAGAGCCCACCAGACCCCCTCCAGAGTTCGCAGCCATCTACATCCTCTCAACCACGGAGACCACAGGCGTTCATGGTCCAAAGCGATAGCTCCGAAGAAGATTCAGTGCATAACCAAGCAGAACAAATGCCACCCCAGTCACAGCCGGCCTACACAACCGTTAACAAGGCCCAATCATTGGAACTTGTCTGGCCACCCACATCGACTTATGCTCTTTCCCAGGAAGCCACATCTTACTTAGAGCAACGGGGTCTAGGCAATTTGCATGAGAGCCTCAAATCCTTGGAGGACAGTCCTATCATGACAGCCTACATCGAGGACTTTCTCCATTCTTACTACTCCAGCAATGCAAAGGATGGCAAGTACGGTACAATCACTGTACAACAGAGCCACTGAACATTATCCTCGACAGTACGGTCATTCAAAGGGCTTTCTCACTGCCAACACAAGGTGTCCAATACCCTAAACGGTCTGCTGATGCAAAGTTTATCGAGGTATAGTCTCTTCTCACCAAGGGTACCCTGATCCATAGAGATGTCATATTGCTTCGCACAATCCTTGACCCTCGCCTCAAGGAAGCAGCACAATTTCTATCCACCATCCTGGGAATAAAGAATGGCAAGGAATGCTCCCTTCCACTCCGCACATTTGTTTTGCTGAGTAGGAAGCTAAAACAAGACGGGGTCCAACACTTCGTCATTTTCTTTACCAAAAAACTCGATGGTTCTTCAGGCCAGAAATGTAAAATTCCGCACTTATTGGCTATAATCAAGACCTGCTCTACAAGTGAAAGATCACCTCAACGCACGCGTGCTTATCCAATGGAAGCAACTCCAACTCCGGATCATATCTGCTCATCCAACAATCAACTGGAAACGATCAATCGGGATTAAAACCCTGCGCATAATTTGCCAAGACTTGTCTGAAGATGAGAAGAATATCTTCTGCCTGTCTACACATGTCGGGTTTATAACACTCAGGACGGATGCTTTCATTGCATATGTCTGTCTCATGGGTAGTCCTCCCCTCAGGGTTATTGCAGGTTTGTTGCCATTGCTACAAAGGCCATCCCTATTATTTGCACGGCACGACATAACCGACATCCAACCCATACAGCTGATCATCCCATCGCACCAGCAAAAAGAAGTGTCGGAAGATGACAAGGCCTATCTCACATCCAACTTCCCATATCTAACCACTCTTTCTGCCAACATCATAACCTCACTTCCCCTTGCTGCTACCACCCTCTTAACCTTCCCCGAGCTCCATCCTAACATCTATTCCCTCCATCGTCTCTTTGCTCATGCCTCTCACCATTTTCAACTTACCCAACAGTCACAAACTTACGAGCCCCTCACACCCAGCTTTTTCCCCTCCCTTGCTAATCCTACCCTTGAGGATTACCAAGCTGCTCAAACCATTTGCCCATTTCTTCCCCCCTTCCCCTCTGCTCCCCCTTCCGCCACTATCACTCAGCCATATTTTTCCCCCATGTCCCCTGATCCTCTCCCGGCCCCGTCATCACCTCCGACACTTCTGGTGCTTCCATCAGCAGAAAATGATGCAGTATTTGATTTTGAATATCAGGATCCGGATAATCCAATTCGTACACCCATGCCAAGTTCCAATGATGGGTATGATTTTGATGAGATACCACTTCCCAGTAACCCCATCAAGGAATTTTGGAGCAAATATCCTAATATGAAAACTCGCGGTGGATGGACCCTGGGTAACTTTCCTACCAACCTTCGTCAGCATCAAATCAGTGAAGGTTGGATTAGCAAATTGGATCCACAACCTGATTGGCGCCGTCCCAAGCTCTTTGATGTAATCTTCTTAAAGGAGTACTTACGGGGACCTCCATGTCTCAGAACCCATCCCAAGTTCTATGCAGTTCCACGGCGTAAAAAATGGGAAGCCAACATACACACTTTGGCTGAAGATCGAGTCATTAATTGGCCAATGATTGAACCCTACTCTGGTGTAGAATGGAATATCCAAGGCACCATGATCCGAGCACTTCAGCAGCATGAACAAACAATGCGCGGCAACATTGATCGCTTCCTTCGCCAAAGTGCCATATTCTGTAAAACATTAGAATTAATTCTGGAGGTCCCATGTTACCTTGATTCCCATTTGCCTCCACTCAGCTTTAATCCCAATGAACGGATTGATGCTCAGATTACAAGCCGACTCTATCAACGAGTGATCTTCTTGGAGGCACGCCACATATCTCTGTTCGAGCAAATGGTCGATACAGGCTACCTGGAAACTGCGCAAAAATTGTATGGTGCTGAGGCTCTACAGCAGGATCGACTGGCACGTCACAAGTTCCACAGCCACTGGACTAAAAACATGGCGACCCAGGTACGTGATCGCAATAAGCCATAACCCGAGGACGGGTAATCAAATGGATCCGGGAGTATGTTGACTCTGTGCCAACATGAACTTATGAAGAAAGAGAAGGTGTTACAACTTTGTGATACAACTTTGTGTTGCAACTTTGTGTTACAACTTCTAGACACAACTTTGTGTTACGACTTTGTGTAACAACTTTGTGTTACAAGTTTGTGTTACAACTTCTACATGAAGAGAGAGAATGTGTTACGACTTTGTGACACAACTTTGTGTTACAACTTTGTGTAACAACTTTGTGTAACAACTTTGTGTTACAACTTCTACATGTAGAGAGACAATGTGTTACAACTTTGTGATACAACTTTGTGTAACAACTTTGTGATACGACTTTGTGTTACATGCAGGGAGAGAAGCTCTCCAACTTGTATAAATACCCCATAATGGAATGAAGCCCACACTCTTGGGGCATTGTGTTGAGTCTACATTGGTATTCCAAGCATTTGTCTCAAGTGTCCATGCTTCCTTGCACTGCACGTCCAAAAGCATGTCCTAACCTTGCAACCCTTCTCCCCTCTCCTCCAACCCTGCAACCCACCCTCTCCCTCTCCTCCTCCCTCCTCCTCCTTCCTCCTTCTCCTCCTCCTCCCTCCTCCTCCTCCTCCTCCTCCCTCCTCCTCCTCCTCCTCCTCTCTCCTCTCCCTCCCTTCTCCTCTTCCCTCCTCCTCCTTCCTCCTCTCTCTTCTTTCACCCATGCTCTTACACCTTCTTCCTCTCCCACTCCTATGCTTTCCTAAACCCTTAAACTCCATGATCTACGAGGGAGATGAGTTCTCCACCATGTACTCTACTCTGAACCTTGGATCCTCCTTCTAACCCTGGACTCCTTCTAAACCTTGGAACCTCCTTCTAAACCTTGGAACTCTTTCTGAACCCTGGAACCTCCTTCTGAACCCTGGAACTCCTCCTAAACCCTGGAACTCTTTCCAAACCCTGGAACCTCCTTCTGAACCCTTAAACTCCTCCTAAACCCTACAACCCCCAATGAAGGCGAAAGCCTTCATTACCTCAACAAAGATGGTTTACGTACCTTTTACACATGCTTACACTTTGTTTGCTTACCACACTTAAGCCTACGTCTCTCACCAGAACACGACTCGAGGTCCTAAGCTACACATATACTACAACCGACAATCCTAATATATCTGTAGGTGACAAAAAGCCTCGGAACCCTGCAACATTGATTACCCAGCTCTTCCTACGAAAGCAGTAGGAATGAGCCAACATGTTCGCTCTTTCCTACTGCTTTCGTAGGAAGAGCTGGGTATTCTATGTTGCAAGGTTCCGAGGCTTTTTGTCACCTACAGATATATTGGGTTTGTCGGTTGTAGTATATGTGTAGCTTAGGACCTCGAGTCGTGTTCCAGTGAGAGACGTAGGCTTAAGTGTGGTAAGCAAACAAAGTGCAAGCATGTGTAAAAGGCACGTAAACCATCTTTGTTGAGGTAATGAACGCTTTCGCCTTCATTGGGGGTTGTAGGGTTTAGGAGGAGTTTAAGGGTTCAGAAGGAGGTTCCAGGGTTTAGAAAGAGTTCCAGGGTTTAGGAGGAGTTCCAGGGTTCAGAAGGAGGTTCCAGGGTTTAGAAAGAGTTCCAAGGTTTAGAAGGAGGTTCCAAGGTTTAGAAGGAGTCCAGGTTTAGAAGGAGGATCCAAGGTTCAGAGTAGAGTACATGGTGGAGAACTCATCTCCCTCATAGATCATGGAGTTTAAGGGTTTAGGAAAGCATAGGAGTGGGCGAGGAAGAAGGTGTAGGAGCATGGGTGAAAGAAGAGAGAGGAGGAAGGAGGAGGAGGGAGGAGGAGGAGGAGGAGGAGGGAGGAGGAGGAGAAGGGAGGAGGAGGAGGAGGAGGAGGAGGAGGAGGGAGGAGGAGGAGAAGGAGGAAGGAGGAGGAGGGAGGAGGAGAGGGAGAGGGTGGGTTGCAGGGTTGGAGGAGAGGGGAGAAGGGTTGCAAGGTTAGGACATGCTTTTGGACGTGCAGTGCAAGGAAGCATGGACACTTGAGACAAATGCTTGGAATACCAATGTAGACTCAACACAATGCCCCAAGAGTGTGGGCTTCATTCCATTATGGGGTATTTATACAAGTTGGAGAGCTTCTCTCTCTGCATGTAACACAAAGTTGTAACAGAAAGTCGTATCACAAAGTTGTAACACAAAGTTGTATCACAAAGTGGTAACACATTCTCTCTCTACATGTAGAAGTTGTAACACATTCTCTCTCTACATGTAGAAGTTGTAACACAAAGTTGTTACACAAAGTTGTAACACAAAGTCGTAACACAAAGTTGTATCACAAAGTCGTAACACAAAGTTGTATCACAAAGTCGTATCACAAAGTTGTAACACAAAGTTGTATCACAAAGTCGTAACACAAAGTTGTATCACAAAGTCGTAACACAAAGTTGTATCACAAAGTTGTAACACAAAGTTGTATCACATAAGTTCATTTTGGCACAGAGTCCACATGCTCCCGGATCCATTTTATTACCCGTCCTCGGGTTATGGCTTATTTTGATTTCAGAGTTGGAATGCCATGTGTGTAATCCAGTGGCTGTTTAGCTTGTGTTATGCGAGTCGGTCCTGCTGTAATGCTTTTGCACCATATCTGCGTAGTCTGTAGTTAAGAAGCTTATCTTCGCTTAAGGAGGGGTAGATGGCTGTGAATTTCAGAGGGGATCTCGTTGCTGAGGTTGCGGACTCTGTCATCGAATCTTCTTGGGAAGAGGTTTGGCGGGGGTCTCGTTGTTGAGGCTGGCATTTCTTGCTATCTTGCATACATGTTGGATGCGATTGCACCCTTATCATTGAGCTTGTAGAGAATTAGTATGCAACTCTGATATTTTTGCATATAGGAGACAGCTTTGATGTTTGGCGTGGGTCTCGTTGTTGAGGATTGGTATAAAAGGATGTTGGTCAAGAAGCTTATCTCCTCTTAAGGAGGGGTAGATGACTGTGAATATCGGAGGGGATGTCGTTGCTGAGGTTGTGGACTCTGCCATCGAATCTTCTTGGGAAGAGGTTTGGCGAGGGTCTCGTTGGTGAGGCCAGCCTCACCAACGAGGGTCTCGTTGGTGAGGCTGGCATTTCTTGCTATCTTGCATACATGTTGGATGCGATTGCACCCGTAGCATTGAGCTTGTAGATAATTAGTATGCAAGTTTGATATTTTTGCATATAGGAGACGGCTGTGATGTTTGGTGGGGGTCTCGCTGCGGAGGCTACTGACTCTTGTGCCAATTCATCTTGAGTTTTGGCATAGCTTCGTGTACTGCTTGTGAATGCATTGCATGCTTTGAGAGTATGGAATGAAAGTGTGTGATACTATTTTTTATGCAACCTATGCAATATCATGTGAGTGCATGTGATGTGTCTAACTATATGCTTATTTGTGGGATTTGATAGGGAAACTAAGACTCAAACATCCCTAATGTGCAAAAAACGTGCATATGCAGTGAATGTGCGTGTAACAATCTAGTGCAAACTATATGTGCAAAAACGTGCATATGCGAGTGAGTGCTTGTGATACAATCTAATCCTAACCAAGGAAGACTTGGTTTCCCAAATCTTCGTTTTTGTCGGGGATGGCTCGCGTGTTGATGTAGTAGCGCTTCAGTCGGCTCCCGTTTATTGTTGTGTTGAATTGGACTCCATCTAGTGTCTCAAGTAGCACAGCTCCGATGGGATTCATTTTTCGTACTCGGTAGGGTCCTTGACCCAGATACTTCAGTTTTCCCTTGTGTACCTTGGCATTGTATAACAGGACTAAGTCGCCTTCCTTGATGTCTTTAGCTTTCAGATTCCTATCAAACCATGCCTTTCTTCGGCGTTTTTCTGTTGTCATGGCATGATAAGCGACTAGTCTTGTCTCTGTATGCTTTTCCAACTGACAGAGCCTCTCTTTCAAGGACTCATGATCACCCATGCGTTCTTGTATTGCGATGCGTAGACTTGGTATTACAAATTCGAGTGGAACCACGGCTTCAAGGCCGTACACCAATTGAAAAGGTGTGTTCCCTGTACTGACCTTGAATGTGGTTCTGTATGCCCATAAGGCTGCATTCAATTTCTCTGCCCAATCAGAACGTTGTGGTTCTACTACCTTGGTGAGGATATTGCATATGATTTTGTTTGTGGATTCTGCTAGTCCATTCCCTTGGGGGTAGTAGGGTGTGCTTTTTCTATGGATGACCATGAAGCCAGACAAGAGTTCTTGGATTACCTCATTGACAAAATGTGTGCCTCTATCCGACACAATTTCAAGGGGGCATCCGAATCGGGTGATCACATGTTCGTATAAGAATCTTGCTGTGCTTTTGGCATCTGCCTTTCTGACTGCTTTAGCTTCAGCCCATTTTGTGAAGTAATCAGTGGCCACAATGATGTAGCGTGCCTGTGTTCCTTTTGCTGCTGGATGTATGGGGCCCACATAGTCAATCCCCCATTTTTCAAATGGTTGTTGTGCAACAATTGTTGTTAGGGGATTGAAGTCTTTGTGTTGTGGTTTAATAGTCCGTTGGCATACATCACAGCCTTTTACATATTCATAGGCATCTGCCCACAGTGTTGGCCACCAGTAGCCTGTGAGGAGAACTTTTCTTACTGTGGCTTCCCCTTGGAAGTGTCCTCCTGCAATGCCTTCATGAACTTCACTCAGGATTGGTAGGATCTCATGAGGCATTACACATCTTCTTAATATCTGGTCCTTGCCCATCTTGTATAGTTGTCCTGCAATGAGTTGATAGGGTGCAGCTTTTAGAATCAATTTTCTGGCATCTACTGCTTTCATGTCAGGGGTGTTTCTGGAACAGCATCTATTTGAAATAGTGTGGCATCTGGTAAATCGTCTTCTACTCCAATGGCTTTTTCTCCTGTCTTGACTCGAGACATGTGATCGGCAATGTATTGTTGGGAACCTTTGCGGACCACGATTTTGAAGTTGAATTCTTGCAGCAAGAGGAGCCATCTGGTGATTCTTCCTCTGGTACACGGACGGTTCACAAGATAAAGCAAGGCTTGATGGTCGGTGTAGAAGACAAAATCATTTGCGAGTAGATAGTGCCGAAATTTCTTTACACTATACACCATTGCTAGGGCTTCTCTTTCTGTGGTTGTATAGTTGATCTCTGCATCATTGAGTTGTCGACTGGCAAAGTAGACGGGGTAGTCCTTCTTATGTTCACCAGGTTGACAAAGCACACTCCCAATTGCATACTGGGATCCATCAGTATGAACATGAAAATCAATATCCCAATTGGGAGATATAAGGATGGGTGCTATGATTAGGCGCCACTTTAAAAGCTCAAAGGCTTGGTCGCACTCTTCGGTCCATAAGAACTCCACTAATAATTTGTAAAGTGGTCTAGCTATCATGGCATACCGCAATATAAATCTTCTATAATAGCCGGCATGTCCCATAAAGACCTGTACACCTTTGGAATCTGTAGGAGGAGGCAATTCCATGATGATTTTGATTTTGTCCATGTCAGTTGCAATCCCATGTTGAGAGACGATGTGTCCCAAAACAACTCCGTGGGTGACCATGAACTGGCAATTTGTTGGATTTAGGGAGATGCCATACTCCCTGCATTTGATTAGTACTTCTTCCAGACATTTGAAGTGGTCCTGTTTGGTTGAATGGATGCACAAATCATCCAAGAACACCTGTAAAAACTTATTCAAAAATGACTTGAAAGCTGTGAACATGACTCGCTGGAATGTGGCTGGGGCATTACAAAGGCCGAATGGCATGACTCTATATGCAAAAATACCCCATTCTGTAGCAAATGCTGTTTTTGATTGGTCTTGAGGAGCAATTTGCACTTGGTTATAGCCACTGAAGCCATCCAAGAAGCTATATATTTCGGATCCTGCCACCTTTTCCAACACTGTTTCTGTTAAGGGTAGGGGGTAGTGATCCCTAATTGTGGCGGCATTCACATTTTTCAAGTTTACGCATATTCTGAGCTTCTTGTTGCGTTTAGGTACAATGACAATGGGGGAAACCCAATCAGTGTGCTCGATCTCGTAGATGAATCCGGCATCTAGGAGTTTTTCCAGCTCGTCATAAACCATGGTGCCATATTTAGGATTTGTGCGATAAGGTCCACGTACCTTAGGGCGAGCACCTTCCCTTATAGGTATCGTGTGCACTACCACTTGTGGTGAAATTCCTTTCATCTCTTTGTATGACCATGCGAGGCAGTCACGGTATTCCATTAGGAGGTCTTTGAGTTTGATTTCATCTTCTTGACAGAGCTGTTTCCCAATGAAAACCAATTTTTCTTCCTCCCCTTCAAGGGCGAGGTTTATTGTGCGTGTTTTTGCCGGTCCCTCATAGATTGGAGTTTCTCCAATGCTATTGGTTTCTTGAACTTCAGATTCTCTAATTGGTCTTGGCATTGCTATTGGTGCACTGCCACTTGTATAATTCTAAAAGTATTCAGGCACTTCTCGAAGATCGACCTCTGATGGGGTTGAACTAGCCTGACATGTGTCATGTGTACTGGGTGGCATAGTTGCATTTAGTAATTTGTTAGGCTCTTCTTTCCTTTCTTTTTCTGAAGTCTCTTGATCGAGCTTCATCCGCACATGTGGCTTATATTTCCGAAACTTCTTACGTTGGGAACTGTGGGGTAACTTTTCCACTGGTAAGGTGTTTCCAAGTAAGGGTTCATGTGCTGCACATACTCCTTCCAGTCCCTCAGGGGACCATTCAAGAGGTGGTGGTTTTGATTTTGAGGGGACTGCCTTTGCAAGATACAATTCCACAATCCGTGTTTGGACTCGTTCGAATTCATTGAAGTGCTCGGCCTTGGCTCTTCTGTGATTTCCTCCTGCAGCTTTCTTGCGGGATCGTCTGCTGTTATGCAACTGTGGAGGTTCAACTTTTGGGAGCTCAACTGCCATTAGGGCATGCAGAATGGCTAGGTCATTATCAAAGATTTGATCTTCAATTGCAGCATTCGCAGCCTCTATTTCAAGGTCCCAAGGAAAATCTGAGTCATCATTGGTATGGGTACCTTCTTCAAGTTCATTATCCCATTCGAGGTCAGCCATAAAGAATGGCATCTCCAGATCGATTGGTTCTTCATGTGTCGGTGGAGGATCGACCTGTAGTGCGTTAACATTTATCTGTGAGAAGATGGGGTCTAATGAATGGCAGTTGTCGATGGTTGCCAATGTTTGTATCCAGTTATTGACATTGCTTTGTGAGTCACCTGCTATGGCATGCTGTTGCAAGGGAGCTGATTTGCTCGAGAGTGTCGTGGAAGATGTGTCATCCAATGCTCTAGGAACAATTGGTTTAATAGCTCCTGTCTCCACATTCACCCTGACTGCAGTGTCTCGATTTTGGATTGTCAATCTATTAGTGCCCCTGTCATGGAGGACTGATGCTTCCCGTAACCAAGGACGTCCTAGTAAGATTTGATAGGATTTTTTGGGGAGATCCAAGATTGTGAATTGAAGGGAAAAGCGGACTCCTGCGATCTTTGTGGACACGCCATTCACTACTCCCAAGGGTTTAGCCCGTGAATCATCGGCAAGGCGTATGTTGAAATTAGCCTTTTGCATTGGTGGGAGACCCCATTCTTCGTAAAGCTCCTTTGATAGGACATTGACACCTGCTCCACCATCCACTATGGCTTGGACTTCATTATATGCTTTGTGGATTAAAGGCACAGTGATGTTGCGTATGTCATCTCTCTCACCCATCCGCACAGGGATATCTTCAATGTCGTTCATAGGTGGAGGGGGATTTGCGAGTTCAATCCATCCTTTGAAACTCTCCCAGAGATTGGGACAATTCCGTAAGAGGATTCCGATGGGAATTGACATAGGGCAACTAAGGATGCTAGAGAGTGCAGCTCCTTCAAGTTGACGTGGCGGTACATTCTGTTGTGGAGTCTGTTGTTGGAACAAAGGCTCAAGTATAGTATCAATACTTTGTGGGGACAAGTCATGGAGTGGGTCTTGAGCTTGTTTCTGAGCCTCAAATTGAGCTTGTTCATTCTGGACCCATTGCTGAAGTACCTGAAAACGAGCCTTCTCCACCTCTGCATTCGGGAATGGAGCTTCTTTTATTCGAGGCTCGGTAGTTGATGTGGATGAGCTCGGCTGCTCATTGCTTGGCGGAGGTGGAGGCACTTGTGCTTTCTTTCTCAGAAGTCGCTTCAGTTGGATTGGAATGATAGGGTCCTTCGTGGCCTCTTTCTGTTGGCGTGTAATTACATTGATAGGCTGTGATCTTAGACTTGCCGGGCCCAGACTTTGATGGTCCACCCCAATGATGCCGATGGGGACGTCAGGCTTAACCTCTGTTTGTTCTGGGACCCTATTTTTCATGGGACAATCCATACAGGCATGTCCTATGCCACAATCTCTGCAAAGTGGTTGGAAAGTAGCGGGGCTACCACGATGAGGGCACTCTGCGATCCTATGATTTTCTCCACAACCGTAACACTTGATTGGTGCTCGAAATGTGTTGGGCCGCACTTGATTTGCATAGACTGGTATTAGACCCTCTGCACCTTCTACATAGTACACTGGGTACTCTGCTTCATACTCAAATAGTGAGTCTACTTCTTCGGTTTGTAATTGATGTATGGGAACTGCCTGAGGAGCTGGATTTGGTGCTCTTGGATACGGTCGTGGATTCGGATTCCTGAGTAGTTGTGGGACTTGTGTCCGAACGGGAACAGGATTTAGCCTCGGAGCTGGTGGTGCTTGTGCAAGTGCCGGTTGCCTGTATACGGGCATGGGTGCCGCTTGGTATTGTGGTGGTCGAGGCGGATTGTTGCGCATGTTGAAGATGCAACTGTTCTCATCATGGCCGCCGACGACGCAGATATGGCACCACAACCGTGGCGGTGGATTTGCTTGTGCAGTGATCCTTACTCTTAGGACTGGGCATTCATTTGCTGTATGATTTGCCAAGCAGTGTGGGCACCAGACATTTTCTCGCCGTGGATATGTTTGAGTTGGCGGCTGAGACAAGTGGAGTTTTTGATCCATGGCCTGCATCATATCTTCTTTCAACTTCAAGGTCATGGCCTCTAGGTGATCTTCATTAGATGTTTCGGCAGTGTCCTTCGATTTACCTTTTTTCGAGCGTTTATCTCGTGTATTTGATCTGGCATCATCACTGCTAGTGTCTGAATCTGTCATGCCATCTTCGATGTTAATGGCTGCCGCATGAGCAGCACTGAATGTTTCATAGCTACTTATCTTTTTCATATCCTTGCGAATTTTCTTTCTGAGTCCTGCTATGAACCATGCCGTGAGGTACTTTGCATCTGGGCGTGGGTCACATTTGGCGATCAATCTCTTCATCTTTCCCAGGTATGTGCGTACATCTTCCCTCCGGCCTTGTTCGATCTTGCTGAGTTGGAGAGCGGGATCATCTTGTAGCCTTTCCGTTTGAAAGCGACGTTTGAATTCGGTTTGAAGTAGGTCCCATGTGGCACGTTCTTCCACGAGAAGGTCGAGGTACCATTCTGACGCTTCATCAGTTAAGGCCATTGGAAACCAAGCCACCTTGGTTTCATGGGATTGATCACCACTTGCTCGACATGCGGCATCAAAATGCTGGAGGAAGCGAGCTGGGTCTCCCCTACCATTATATTTGGGAAGTTCCAGTTTTCCCAAGGGGCGTCGGCCGTGATTGTTGTGATTTTGTCGATTGAAGAAGTTGTCAGCCTCAGCATCGAGCTCGATATCCCCATCATGCTCATGACAGCGTCCAGCCATGTTGGGGCGTGGAGGAGTTAAAGGAAGTTGTTGAATCTCAGGGGGGGAGTCGAGGTAGAGGATAGGCGGGGGCGGTTGTTGCAGTGGAGTTAGTTGCAGATGGGGCGAGCGTTGGAGTCGAAGTCGTTGGCCGGAACGTAACTGCATGCAGATGGTGCGTGATTTTCCAAGGGTATCGCTACCCCAAGTGTGGGTGTGGAGGTGGTGCTGTTAGGAGAGTTAGAGTGGTGTTAGTTTGTGTAGGGACCGTCGTGTTAATAATGTGCCTAAGATTGTCCTACGTGTGTAGGGAAATGTGCCGGTGTAGACGGATCGTTAATCGGAGGTAATGGCGTGAAAATACGAGTGAATTAATGCAAAATGAAGCCCACACGGGGGCGCGAATGAACGTGTGCTAGGGATGCCGAAATGGTGTGCAATGGGCTGGAAAAATACCCCGTAACGTGGTTTTCCGTGTGTGAAATCTGGGTTCAAACGGGGTTCAGTTTGGGTCCCAAACGGATGAGTTTCGAGGGGTTAAAGGAGGGGTAAATTTGGCGTTTGGGGGGGTCCTAATGGTGGTGTGAATGGACTGTAAGTCCAACCGAGGGGTTGAAACCAAGTGGCTCTAGTTAGGGAAACTAACCTAGATCCTCCCAGTTACTGTAACTGGGAGGTTTAACTAACTATAGTTAGATACTAACTGAAGAGTTAGTCTAACCTAACTGAGGGTTAACTAACCTAACCTCAGTTACTACTAACCAAATCTACGTAGCTAATCTAACTGAGGTTAACTAACTAACCTAGGGTTAACTAACCTAACCGAACTGTAGTTAGTACTAACCTAACTATGGTTAAACTAACCCTAGAGTTAATTTTAGGTTAGGTTTAGTTTGTGTATTTTTTTATTTTTTATTGGTTAGGTGGGGGGCTGCCCGGCGGCGGCGCCCGGAGGGGGGGGGTTGAAGCGGCGTGGGAGGGCGGGGGTGGCGCGCGGGGGGGCGGGGGAAAGGACGGGGAGTGTGCGCGGGGGGTGTGAGGGGGGTCCGAGGGGGGTGGCGGGGGAGGGCGGGGGGAAAGGGCGGGGGGTGGCGCAGGGGGGGGGGAGGTGCGTGCGAGGGGGGGTTGCGGGGAAGGGCGCAGGGGGGGGAAGGGGCGTGCGAGGGGGGTGGCGGGGGAGGGCGGGGGGGCGGTGGTGGCGACCGGGGGGGGGCATGCGAGGGGGGTGGCGGGGGAGGGCGGGGGTGGGAATGGTGCGGGGCGGTGACGGGGGGGCGGCGCTGCGTGCGCCGCCGCGGGGGCGGGGTGGGGCGGGGGCGGGGGCGGGGCGGGGCGGGGGGGCGGTGGTGGCGACGGGGGGCGGCGCTACGTGTGCCGCCGCGGGGGCGGGACGGGGGGGCGGGGGTGGCGCGGGGGGGTCGCAGAGGTGAGGTGGGGTGGGGTGGGGTGGGGTGGGGTGGGGTAAGGGGGAGGGGTAAGGGGGAGAGAGAGGAGAGGGGTAAGGGGGGGGAGAATGAGGGGGAGAGAGGAGAGAGTGAGAGAGAGAGGGGGTGGGAGAGAGAATGAGGGGGAGAGAGAGGAGAGAGTGAGGGGGAAAGGTGGAGAGAGAGAAGAGAGAGAGAGAGAGGGGAAAAAGGGGAGAGAGGAGAGAGAAAGGAGAGAGAAGGTGGAGGGGGAGGGGGAGAGGGGGAAGGGGGTGGTGGAGGGGGAGGGGGAGAGGGGGAGGGGGTGGTGGAGGGGGAGGGGGGAGAGGGGGAGGTGGAGATGAAGGTGGAGGTGGAGGGGGGAGGGGGAGATGAAGGGGGAGGTGGTGGAGGGGGAGGGGGAGAGGGGGAGGTGGTGGTGGAGGGGGAGGGGGAGGGGGGAGGGGGAGATGAAGGGGGAGGTGGTGGTGGAGGGAGAGGGGGAGGTGGAGATGGAGATGGAGGGGGAGGGGGGAGGGGGAGATGAAGGGGGAGGTGGAGGGGGAGGGGGAGAGGGGGAGGTGGTGGTGGAGGGAGAGGGGGAGGTGGAGATGGAGGGGGAGGGGGAGGGGGGAGGGGGAGATGAAGGGGGAGGTGGTGGGGGAGGGGGAGATGAAGGGGGAGGTGGTGGTGGAGGGGGAGGGGGAGAGGGGGAGGTGGTGGTGGGGGGGAAGGGGGAGAGGGGGAGGTGGAGATGGAGGGGGAGGGGGGAGGGGGAGATGAAGGGGGAGGTGGTGGTGGAGGGGGGGAGGGGTAAAAGAGCAACAAAGAAAACTGAAAGACGAAAATGGAAAAGCAAGGAGATGTGGTTACCTGACGCTCTCCAAGTCTTTCTCGATGTAACGGGATTGTTGCGGAACAATGGACGGTGGGTGGAAGGCTAGGTCATCGTTGCGAGAAGGGCTCGATGTCACTTACATGGCGAGGATAGGAGTAAGGGGGTGGTCGATGGAGAGGGAGGAGTGTCTTGCGTGGGGCTCGGAAGGTGGAAGAGAATGGAGGCAAAAAGTGAAAGATGAAGAATGAGGGGGGGTGGAGTAGGTTTTTATAGGTTTGGATTTTAGGTTTAGGGTTTAACCCTAAACTCTTCCCGAGCCATAACTCTGTATGGAGAGCTCGGTTTGCCTTTCTGTCAAAAGGTAAAATGATCGAAATTGAAAGCTCTACGCAACCGTGTCCACTACCTAGCCTGATTGTAGATCATGTGGCTTTTATTTAGGAAATTAAGAAAATTTCATAAGGTAGTAACCCCAAGTGGATGTTTGGGATTGATATGAATTGGAAAAAATTTTTACTCTCCTTGCCCTTGAGTGTTATGTTCATGAAAGTTTGAAGTAGTGACTTTTTTTTCACATACCTACGCATGTTTACTCGCTACTTGAGACGCTAGTCTCCCCAGCAGCGGCGCCAAATGTTGGCTCTTTCCTACTGCTTTCGTAGGAAGAGCTGGGTATTCTATGTTGCAGGGTTCCGAGGCTTTTTGTCACCTACAGATATATTAGGATTGTCGGTTGTAGTATATGTGTAGCTTAGGACCTCGAGTCGTGTTCCGGTGAGAGACGTAGGCTTAAGTGTGGGAAGCAAACAAAGTGTAAGCATGTGTAAAAGGTACGTAAACCATCTTTGTTGAGGTAATGAACGCTTTCGCCTTCATTGGGGGTTGTAGGGTTTAGGAGGAGTTCCAGGGTTCAGAAGGAGGTTCCAGGGTTCAGAAAGAGTTCCAAGGTTTAGAAGGAGGTTCTAAGGTTTAGAAGGAGTCCAGGGTTAGAAGGAGGATCCAAGGTTCAGAGTAGAGTACATGGTGGAGAACTCGTCTCCCTCGTAGATCATGGAGTTTAAGGGTTTAGGAAAGCATAGGAGTGGGAGAGGAAGAAGGTGTAAGAGCATGGGTGAAAGAAGAGAGAGGAGGAAGGAGGAGGAGGGAAGAGGAGAAGGGTGGGAGAGGAGAGAGGAGGAGGAGGAGGAGGGAGGAGGAGGAGGAGGAGGAGGAGGAGGAGGGAGGAGGAGGAGAAGGAGGAAGGAGGAGGAGGGAGGAGGAGAGGGAGAGGGTGGGTTGCAGGGTTGGAGGAGAGGGGAGAAGGGTTGCAAGGTTAGGACATGCTTTTGGACGTGCAGTGCAAGGAAGCATGGACACTTGAGACAAATGCTTGGAATACCAATGTAGACTCAACACAATGCCCCAAGAGTGTGGGCTTCATTCCATTATGGGGTATTTATACAAGTTGGAGAGCTTCTCTCCCTGTATGTAACACAAAGTCGTATCACAAAGTTGTTACACAAAGTTGTATCACAAAGTTGTAACACATTTTCTCTCTACATGTAGAAGTTGTAACATAAAGTTGTAACACAAAGTTGTTACACAAATTGTAACACAAAGTTGTGTCACAAAGTCGTAACACATTCTCTCTCTTCATGTAGAAGTTGTAACATAAACTTGTAACAAAAAGTTGTTACACACAGTCGTAACACAAAGTTGTGTCTAGAAGTTGTAACACAAAGTTGCAACACAAAGTTGTATCACAAAGTTGTAACACCTTCTCTTTCTTCATAAGTTCATGTTGGCACAGAGTCAACAATATGGAACCTCCATTAATACACTTGCTTGAGTGTGGCATAGGCATGTGAGATAATCAATTTTCTTTACAATTGACCTTGCCAAGTTTATGTATTATCTCAAATTTGAACTCTTACAATAAGAGCATCCATGTCGCTAATCAACCTTGGATGTCTATTTTGTTAATTTAATAGAGCAACTCTTGGTGGATCACAAAAGCGATAAACAAGATTCCAACCAAGTAATGTCTAAACTTCTACATGTTACTAACTACATCATCACTACATCCTCATTGCATCACAATTAGTAGATTGTAGTTTCCCTTGGGTGATGTCAACATTCTACTTCCATGGTAGAACTAGCCACTCTTTTGGTTGTGCAAGTGCAGTTCCAATCAAGGATTTAGAGGCATCCACATGAACGTGGAAAAATACATTCAATATCAACTATTATAGAGTCAATGACTTCACATCTTGGTTTTTGAGCTCTATTAATTCTTGTGCTCAATCCTCAATCCATAGAAAGTTGATTTTCTTGTTAATTTATAAAGTGTCTTAGTAGCTCAAGTAAAATACCTAATGAGATACCTATAGTAGCTAATCAACCCATTAAATTATTTGAGCTCGTGCAAAGTGACAAGCTTAAGCATATAATTGGTAGCCTCAACCTTGGATTCAATTTCTCAACATTGAGGAAACAATTTGTGAAGTCATTAGAGGTGGGTTTCCTTGGCTGAATAAACACATTTTGTTGTCAAGGAGTATTTCCATTAATTCAATCAAATGGTCTCTAAGATTCTTAACCATGAACCTTTAATACATAGATGGGCATGTCTTAGCCAACTCGCATTACCTTGAATGTATATGCTCTACACTTGATGAAGAATGCCATCTTCTATTATCTGTTTCACTTATCGACATGTGACCATACTTGTTGTACCTATCCAAGCTATGCAAACCAATGACCTATGACATATTGATATTGAAAGGAATAAAGAATGGTTTTGACATATTTTGGGTATTTAGCTCAGTTGATGATCAACACTAAAAGAGCCAATCACTCCAACAATCATTCTTATTAATAGCTTAAATAGATCCCAGCCTTAGCAAATGATCTAGTTTTTCCTTCACTCATCTTTGCATAGTTGGGACTCATGTTCTATATCTTTGATGTCACTAGGCTTAGCATGAAGTGCTAGCTAAATTATGTGTTGATAAGTCTCAAGTAAAATACCTCTCAACTTAGTGTAGTCCCACATCACAATATTCCTTAAATAATTTAGACTTGTAATTTGAACTTGACGTTCAATTTTTTTCTTACCTTCATTGTGTGAGGTTTCTCATGATTTCCTATGCTAAAATTTTAATGGCTTAAGAATGGGATTGTATACATTGCCAAGTTGAGATTTTATAATGGATTATATTTCTAGTGGATTTATTGAAGTACATGGCTCATCCTATGTGTTACTTGTCTCAGTATTCTATGAAGTATTAGGAAACTATCTCCTTATTTTGTTATTTTCTTGACCTATTGCACTTCATTTAGCTCAGCCACCACTTAGTAGGATAATATTCATGTCCTTCAAGCAACTTTTGCACGCAGCAAGTGTTTGTGGAGACTTGGAATTCATTTCCCTCAATATAGATAGCCATTATCTTGGTACCAAATTGTATATATTACATTAGCTTTACATCTTGGTACCAAATCATATATATTACATTAGCTTTACTTAACTAATGTCTTTCTGTTAAGGGGGATAACTGCTATAATTATCAAACACGACTGTAATAATTTCTATTGATTTATTTGGTAACATTCTTCTTGACATTACTAAATGTGAATCTACCATGCATACTTAAAAACCAAATTTATTGAGACAATTTTCATGCCTAAACTACCATTAATGATCACTCTTTGATGGTCATATTTGTAATCTTCATCAAGATCACATTGGCCCCACATCCATGAATGGTGTCTCAATGTGACTGGTATAGTAGCATACTTATCTGCTATCTCCCTTTCTTCTTCTCATAACTAGAATCCTTAAAGAAATATTAGTAGTAAGGCACCATTTGCAGAAACTTTCCTATACTTGGGCATATCTTTAATTATTTGAATTGATCCCATGTAGTCTGTCGAATGTATTTTGATTGGAGAGAGTAATGTATATAGACCTTGATAACTGATGATATGTTGCATAATTACATCAATAATTCATGAAGAAAGTAGAATCGCCATGCAATACACAAGCATCTTGGATGGACCTTATGTGGGGGTTGTTCAAGATACATTGTATTGATTTTGGTTCCTAAAATACAATTGTGTTTCATGTGAATTGGTTTCTAACAACAATTGGTGTACTAATAGCATGAGGACATTCAGGATGTGAATTGGTTTCTAACAATTGGTGTACTAATACCATGAGGACATTGAGGATGGATAGGAGCTTAGATGAGAACCATTTGTTTCTAATAACAATTGTGTTTCATGTGAATTGGTTTCTAATAATTTGTGTACGAATACCATGAGGACATTGAGGATGGATAGGAGCTCAGATGAACCATTTGTTCTTCCAATACATTCAAAGCAAGTCATCTTTTGTATGTATCTAGAGAGCTCTACCTCATCCTTGATGGATCCTATGAAGCCAAGAGGTCGAAATCTATATGGAAATCATGATATTCCTAGTGATGTTGTGCACGTGCACAATGTATCAAATGTAGATAATGATAGTTATGATTATATTGGATTATTGTATCCAAGCTTGTTGTTAGATATTCATTTACCAATTCAATGCATTAAGAAAAGGGTCTAAAGCATTATCTCTGACTTGCTTCTTTTACCCCATACATAGAAACTAATCACACACCTACTACACATACTCTATGATTATATCATATATCTTGTAATTATCACACGCATTTTTTGATATCGTACATTTAAGGAATCATCACACAAACGAATTTGTATCACACAGTTTTAATTTGTATAGCACAATACTTGAAACTCACACATGAAAAAACCATATTAATACATGGGATATTCTTAGTAGTATGTAAGATGGAGAGATCTTTAGTAAAAGACAATGTCGCACATGAAACAAGATGAATTACATTCAAAGGGCCTGCCAAGGAGAGATGCTTCTTCTTAAAGTGTAGTGTATTACAAGTAATGAGTGATCATACCAACATATAAAGTTTGTTCCACTTTACTTGTTTTGGTTGAGGGGTTTTGCCAAAATAGGTCAAGAGTGGAGCCCTGGATTATTGTGGGTATGTTAAATTGTCCCATTTGATGATTTGCCACGTTACATAAATTTGCCATGTTTTGTATTTTTCTATTGTAGTCTATGTTAAAGTCTCCTAATATGTATCTTAATAGGAGCATTAGAGTTTATTGTGTCTACCATTTTTTAAAGTGCATGTATATACTTTCTTTTGGTGATTTGTACACATTAATTATTAATATGGTTTGTAATGTTCTCGGGGGGGTCACTCATCATATGTAACCCTATCACGTGAGTTCAATAGAAGGATATTTTTTATTTCTAAAATTTACAGAAATAAATATACATAAGGGACTATTTAAAATAGTTTTGGAAAAAATTTACAGATTTGTATAGAAAAGGGATATATTTTATTAATGAAAAAATTTACAGATAAGGGATTTTAAATATAGGCCTTGAACGCACGTGATATAGAGGGTTTATACATAGTGACCCCCCTGAGGTAATGTTAAGGAGTGCAAGATGGTGAGCAAGCACTCAACACCTTCATTGAAGTTTTATTTTTTCTTTAAAAGGTGGAGTTCTTGTTTAAGGTATGTTGCAATGCCTAGGCCCTTTTCCATGAATAAGTTGAAAATTGATAATGTGCACTTCGTGTGAGGTTACTTTCCATCTCTTGGAGATAAGATTATTTTTCAAGCAAGGATGTTGGGACTCGAGATGATGTCTAATTTGTGAGATCTAAATGACATTGTATTTAGTAATTGTTGCAAAGTGGGTGTGGGGCTTTGTAGTGCAATGAATTTGACTTGCTTTAGGTGCCATGCATAAGCCTTGAGGTGTCCAATTTCTTAGAGAATTGCAATGTCAACCTTAATGTATTTCATTTGCAACTCCTCCAAAATATGAGAGTGTTTTGTAAAGAAGACCATGAGACTTATTGCTAGTTGGATTTAATGAGTCTATTTCATGTCCTTGCAAATGATGTATTGTCCATGCTACTATTGGTTGTATGGGGATTTGGTTTAGATAAACTATTGTTAGATTATTTTCCCTATTCAAAACCCATGAGCAATTTGAAACATGGGAGTCCATGATTTTTTGTGTTTTCTCTATAAAAGAATGAGTTGTTAGAAGGTGCTTTGTTTTTTGTCTTATTATTTTGAAACTAAGTGTAGACAAAAGATTGGTTGTTCGGTTGTGTCAAAGTGCTTGAAAATACCATCAATACTATTAACAAGCCGGTCCATAATCTCCAAGTTGCCTGAATAGATTTCCCCTATCATGCTTGCTTTATCTAAGCCTGACATGCAAGCCCTCGGTAAACTTTGGGTCAATTGGAGTGTTTTGCTACATATGCTTTGCTAGTTGCAAATGGTGGTAGAGAGTGTTTAGGTTTTTAAGATCACTGGACATCTATATCCCTTTGCATACAAAATTTAGAACTTTTAAGAAGTAGTTTTCACTTTAGTATGCCGGTTGTTTGAGCTTGCATAATTTCAAGACATGGTCTCTCTAAATGGAAGGTAGCATTGCCAAGTAAGTTGATCTTTATTAGAAAATCCAAGCATCTTTGGTGGGTCTTCCTTGGCACAAGTCACCCACAAAAATGAACATCTAGACTACCAAATAGGTCCAACTAGTTGTGATCGATCTCTTGCATATGCATGTCTACAATAACAAAGATGTTTTAGCCTATCACAAGGAAACATCATAAAAAACTATGAGTTTTAAGTTTTGGTACAAAGCTTATCTAAGCATTTGCAAGCTCTCTAAAGATAGGTAGTTATAGTTGGATGCCAACAAAGGCAAATGAATGGAAGAGTGCATAGTTTTCCCACCCACATGCTGGCTACTTTATTGGTGTATGTTAGTGCAAGTTCTTGTCTGTAGTAAATCTTGGAGAAAAAGCAACAATGTGAGTTTTCTCTAGTTCCTACATTTCTGGACAAAAACAAATGTAGACAAGATGTTGATTCTATGTGTTGCTTTAGGAGAATGTCTTCCAAGAGTACACATTGCTGCAAGTTCAGTTCATGGAGTGCGACATGGTAGTCACATTAATTGTTCATGCTAATGAAACTAATTGTCTTTTGTTCCTAGTGTTAGGATCTTTTTGCAGATCAAAATTTCCCTCATTGTCTTGGAGTTTGAAATACTTTAATGATGATGCATTATTAGCAATTGGGCATCTAGAAGGTGGTTTAAAGGACACGAGTTTGTTGATTTTTGCCTAAGTTGAATTATCTATTCTTCATGATTGTAGATATCATATCATGTGGGAACCTCATTACTTAAAGAGTGCTCTTGGAACCTCATTACTTAAAGAGTGCTCTTGGACAATGAAAAAAAAATACAACAAAAATATCATAGGGTCAAGGCGAATGAGGTTATGCATGTGGAGGGAAAAAGAACTTTGGTCACTTGGTATTGGCTTATCTTGCAGGTTTGGAAAGAAAGATATTAAAGTTTGCTATATTTCTTAGTTGCCAAGAAGGTATGAAAAAAAAGGGAGGCCTTGGCTATCTTACCAAGGCAAAAAAACTTTTTTGCAACTTGTGCTTGTAATCAAAGGACATCTTAAGGCAAGATAAGTCACAAGATCCAATATAGGATTGCAAAAGTCTATCAACATATGTGTCTTCCAATATGTCCTTCACTTGGAGTGTTCAATCTCATAGGAGCTATCCTTTGCACAGACACCATGTCAAGGAGAGGACTTTGCAGACCAAAATTCTCATTGTTTTGGAAAGAAGATTCTTTATAGAGTTTGCAAAGCACCTGTGTTTGTTGGTGAGCTCCCATTAGGCTATGCTTTGATATGGCATGCACTCAGGTATGTTATAATTGCGAGCATGGCCATAGGACAAAGTGGAAAAAGCTAGCTTCTAGCAATATTTGTCTTTGAAGATGCTCAAGGGCAAGAATCCTTGTGAAGGACAAATGGTTATTGACTTGTCTTCAAAGTTTATGAATTTTTGGCTTATGTAGATTCCATGGACAAGAGTGTCTATTTCAAGCTTCTGAATTGCATAGCTTATTTGCAAGATCCAAGTATTGTTTGACCGTTTGTGCTTGTAGGTTCTCTATGTGGTCAGCCCAAATTTGGCTGAGTTGAACTTTGTATTTGTTGTATAAAAGACTAAGTTCATTCAAGTCTCTAATTGTTAGATTAGACGTACAAGGCTACTGATTGTTAGATTGGGACCTCCAAGGCCACCCATGTAATTATGACCATACTCAAGCTTTCTTTTCAAGGAGATCATCATTGTGGTACCATCGATCAAAAACCATGGGGGAATGAATTGTGCTCTATTAACATCCGCAAAAATGTTCACCACACTCCCATGCAAGCCATGTTGGCAAAATTGTGGCTCACTTTGAACTAAGGCAAGCCTCAATGTATCCAAAGTTCTTGTAAACTTGGCTCTCAGTGCATAAGGTATCCTTATTTTTTTCTCTAAAACATTATAATATGTACTCAATATTTGAGTTTCTTAAGGTAGAAATGCATGCATCCGGTTTGAATTTGTAATATTAGCCTATGTCATCCTATACATTTTTCTCATAAGTGATCGAACTAAGTATCTTGAGCATTGCATTTTGTTGCATCTTTGGATGTGCACAGTTTCTGAGCAAAAACCTACGAGCAGAAAAGTCGGAGCGATAATTTTTGACACCAACCATGCTTGTATATTTCTCAAAGGAATATACAATTCTTTCTTAATTTCTCATTTATGGAACCATATACTTACTTATTTTTCATTATAACCCTCATTTTAGAGAACATCATCTATATATGAACAAATAGTGAACACTTTAGAAACTCCTATAAATACCTCCCTACCATACTCTCTTTTGAGGATTATGGTAATTCAATCAATTTAAAAGAGTTTCCCTAATCTTTAGCAATCCCATATTTGAAGCTCTCATATAACAATATATACCATATTCCTTGGATGAGTAGGAAAAAGATATTGGAAACCTCGTACTTGAAGCCATTATAATTGATCATAAATTAATCTCTAATACATTATCAAATATGGGAAGGCAAGGGAGGGATTTTCAAAATATTCCCAATTCTCCAAACCTAAGTACTTTTAAGGAAATGTGGTCTCTATTGAACTCCTTCTTACCATAATATGAATTATGGAGAAGTTGTTACTCTCATATACATCTTGAAATTTTTAATTTTTCTCTTTTATGACTATAAAAAGTGTAATTTTACACCTACCATTGCATAGATCATGAGATTCTGAACATTTTTCCCTTTTACAGCTCCTCAATCTAAGCTAAGGAGAAAAAGTTATGACCCCTTCTGCATAGGCTCTCCAAGGGTATTCCGCCGGTGGAATAGGGTTGGGGCAAGCTCTTTAAACCATATTCCTCTGGCAAAATACACTTAGAGGGTCTATTAAAAAGGTATTATATATTTTTCTTAGGTCATCCTGAGGAACTGTAAAGAGGATATTTGCTCAAAATTTCATGATCCAATCAATGGTGAAAGGAAAAGAAAGGATTTTTGAAAGTCGTAAATAAGTCACCACTTAGACATTATATATGTATATTATATAAAGGTATATTTATATCTATATCTATATCTATTTATCAATATTTCATATTTACTTACATATTCCTTAAAATGATTTGGATTTTTTTGCTCCCCAAAAATGACTTGAGCCTATATATTTGGACCCTCCCACCTTTTGTCCGCTCGTCGCTTGGGGGTTTTTACTCAAAAAATGGAACCCCCCATCTTTTCATTGCATTTTGTTGCAACCTACTTGGCATTTAGCTCTAGTGAGCTTGTTATCAAATGTGCAAGCTCTTCTTCATGCTCCTATAACCATGGAATGTATGCATGTTATATCTAACTTGAAACAAAGGAGTTATCGTAGCAGAAGTGCATGTCTCATAAAAAAGAGTGCGTGACAATGTTTTGTGGCAAAGAGTTTCACCTCAAACACAATTTTACTATGTGTGTGGTTGTGACATAATATTGTGAATGCATAGTTGAATGCATTTGAAAAATATATTAGAAAATCATGAAGTAATGCATGTAACCATTAGAGAAACGTGCTCTCTCTCTCTCAAAGACACAAGCAATGTCATGGTGAGACATTGTAGCAAGGACCATCCAAGTTGAGTTTGGGTTGTTATCAAGGGAAAAAATGGATTCACAAAGAGTTTGGAGCGATAAATCATAGGTAGAAGAAGGGAAATTTTCTAGCAAGAAATGAGGGTGTTAGTATTAAACGAATTTCTAGCTTGAAAATTTTCATTATTCACAAGACCATATATGGAAAGGTTTTCAATTGTCTCCATCTTCTACGAGGAGTACACACCCTTTTGCAAAAGCTTATAAATCTAGAAAGCAAGAGTAAGGCTTGTACTAAAAATGTTGCTGCACATAGAGTTTATAAAACCAATACAATTGAAAGAAGACATTAAATCATGCATCCACCTTGAAGCTAATCACAAACCTAGAGCTACTAATAATGAAGCTCCCGTGGGATTTAATGTCAAGAAACATGGTACATGCACACAAAATGCTTTCACTATGCAAATGCAAATGCATAAAATGAGACATAGAAGATTATCCACATGGGTTTCACCAATTTGTACTGAGACTTTTGCACCCTCAAGAAGGAAAATCTAGCCTTTGCATGAAGGCACCTACAAAATGAGCCAGATGTTATTGCAAGTATACTAGACACGGCATGATGGATCACAGCTTGCATGTGTGGCTCCACAACAATCGCACTGGTACTCCACCAAATGCACATTCAAATTCATGAAGTTAAGCATGCAAGTCCCCTATATGAAACCAAGGTCATAATGCTTAGTATAAATACAATGGACGTGCAAAATAAAGTACTTGGGGAAAATATTACCATAAATCCATAGCCAAGGTTTGACACTTGGCCAGCAAAGGCTTGCTTAAGCTCATCCTGCTTGTTTCCCTCTAGAATATCAGCTAGAATCATGAAGTTGAATATGCCCAAGGTGTTTTTTGCATGCATATACAATACATTCTTAAGGGTGTACATGGCGATACCCTTGTCATTGTATTCTTGTACAAGGCATGTTAAAATGCTTTTTCCCTCACCCATAAAGAGGAGTTGGCACAGAGGCACACGAGAAGAAAACTCAAAGTAAATTCACTTAAGACAAATACTTTGACATGTGCACACTCAAAGTAAATTCACTTAAGACAAAATACTTTGACATGTGAACTCATAGTTGTGTGGTCCTTGTCTCTAGGTCCATCTATGATAATCACTTGGGCTAGCTGCACTCCCATCAGTGTCAACCTTAATGACAACAAAGGGTATTGTCTGGATGACATAGAGATTGTTCCCTTCAATGACTTAATGAGGGTCCTTGTCTCTAGGTCCATCTACAATAATCACTTGGGCTAGCCGCACTCCCATCAGTGTCAACCTTAATGACAACAAAGGATATTGTCCATATTACTATAGAGATTGTGCCCTTCAATGAGTTAATGAGGGACATTGCCCACGGGATATAAAAAGAGATTGTGTGCTCTGGCAAAAAGGTGATAGTGCCATGAAATGGTTTTTCCTTCAATATGATGGTTGTTGCATAAACATGTAATGAATATAATGAAGTTTCACTCTTCCCACTTGCATGGGGAACTACCAAGGTGATTGGGTCACAATTTTTTTTGTCGATAAAATTGCTTTGATGCACATAGGATAACTCAGATCTCTTGCCTTGTAAGTGCCATATTTCACTAATAATTTGCATTCAAAGGCAAATTGATGCCTTATGCACTCTATGACTTGGCTTATGTTAATAAGCAAGGGCAAGGAGTTTCCTCTTGCAATGAATATACTTGGTGTGGGGATCAATGTACATGTGTATTGGCATCATGTAACTCCAAGGGAGGCTCCTCTCTATTCTTGTGGTCCATTCCCATAGAAATTACCTCATCATTGTTGCTATGTTCTTGAATGATGATGCTTTGTTAGCTACAATAATGGAGGCAAGGTGAATGAGAAGACTATTGCAAATTGCAATGCATCAAATTTTTCCTTAGATATGAAAGCGTCTCCTTTTTTGAAATGCTCTATTGCAATATATAATCTTCACAATTCGTAATAAAATATGTTGGTAATTGCCTAACATAATCTAAAAGAATATCTTTATTGTTTTAAAATTTGCTTTAAAAATGATAAGAAAAATCTATTAATTTAACTAGTGCATATTCTTGAGGAGCCAAATAGACACCCTATATTCAAGAGCATGGTTTTCTAAATGCATGTCATTGACAATTACAAGACACTAACAAATCTCAGATTGGATGCCATTTTACTTAATAGCATACCAAAGGCTTAACTAACAAAGAAGTTAAGGTAAATTATTATGCTACCATATTTCAAACTTACCATTTGAAAAATTCTATAGTATTATCACAATGTATCAAGTGTTAATAGATTGGAAAGAGAAAAAGCTGCCAGTAAAGGACTATAAAATAGATTCTAAAGCTGAAACCCTACAAACAAAACACCATAGAGCTAGATGATTCTTAAAGTAAAAAAACAACAAACAATATTGCTTCAAACATTCTCCATAGAGCAGAGGAAATCCCTAGAGCAGCAATCAAGAATATCAGTTCAAAGATTATCGACAAAGCAAAATCAAAATGATAGCCACAAGTCAACAAAGCTTGATTTCATGATTTGGTCTAGAAAGATTAATTATCCTAATGAAAGATAATCAATTGATGTTTTGTCATATTTTGATATGTAGAAAACAATGATTTAAAACTATCATAATTCCTAAATATAAAGAATTAATTTCACTCTGAAAAAATGTAAGGAGTATCAAATTCTAAAGCTATTTGTAATCTGATCAAAACTCAGAGGGTATCATCTACAGAGACTGTAAGTGCAACAGTAGGTCGGTAGTCTACTATCCCAAGGCCATTAGAATATGTTAGTGCTATTTGAAAGAAAAATATGTATGAACACAATTTGCAAAATGCCTCTTGCATTGGGACTTCTTTGCCATTTTCCTAATTGCAGAGTGCATTATGTGTTTCCCTGCCTTTGGTGCTTTGCTAGGACTTGCGATATTGATAGGACTACTGTGACATAAAGTTGGGGGTAATAAAACTTCAGGCACCTCTTAGCTTCCTATTGCTTCCAAACTTAGTGAAAAAGATCTTTATCATTGGGAAAGGGTAAATAAAACAAAAAATTTCATTCCAAGAGACCACATTAGACATTCCTCCCTTTCTTCCCTTAGATAAGAATGAAGATGGTAACATCCCAATTGATGTTGTACTTTAGCATAGGGAGAAGGAAAGGATTAGTGGAGGCTATAATCTCACCAAGCCAGTCTACACCAAATAGAAGAGCAATACATTGTTGAAAGAAGATTTTGTAGATCCATATGACATGAACTGATATATATCAAGAAGTTTGAAGGGGCTGATTGGGTCAAATGGGTAGGTTCTAGGGAAACATTGCACCTCCTTCATACTAGCTCTATAAGTAGCTCAAAACACTCTGTAAATTGTGATTCAACATAGAGGACTATAACTTATAGAAAGACATGATATTAAATATTCAAATACGATAGAGAAATAGAGGACTATAACTTATAGAAAGATATGATATCAAATATTCAAATACTTAAATATGTGCCTCAAAATGAGCTTTTTTGTAATATAAGTTTTGTAAAAAACAAAGAAGCGGTTGAAAAGTTATGGATATTTTACTGGAAGGGGGTAAAAATTATAAAATAAATAGTCACACACAGAGACTCACAAATTTTTGGTTTGACATCTAATATACAAGATGCATATGTAGGGTGGTGTGCCTTAAAGAGAGCTTCACACTGATATAAGTTTTGCCAAAATCATAGCATTGAGAAGAAAGTTATGAGCAACATACTCACAGGGGGTCAAACCATCATGAAAAGCACCTACTCCTTCTACTGATGCCAACCTGGGAGAATACTCCATCCATGCTCAGACTTCATCAAAGATCCAAGTCCCATAGAGGTTGCCTAGGAGGGAAGTAAGATCTCCCTTTATGGCTTGGAAAATGGATAACCCATGTATGCGCAACAATGAGCGGCCGAATAGATGGCACTTTTGAAGACTTTGGAAGACAGAGCAATGGAAAAAGGGGAGAGACACTCAAGAGAGAGAACTTGAAGTGACCTGCATTACCAATAGAGTGAGACTCCACTCAAATGCAACTCAAAATACTACAAACACAAGGGAGAATAAGAGGTTTCATACACACGAGGGAACAGGAGCTCTAAGACTACTCATAGAAAGAGAATGAACTAGAGAGATATGGACTCAAGAGTCTACATAAGAGGATACCCTTAAGAGGGAGGGAGAAGACTCATAGAAGTGGCTTGCAGACACTAGAGCTATAGTAGAATGAGGCTCAATGGTGGAAGAGATGTTGAACAATGGATAGGAGGGCTCGTTTTAAAAAGATTTTGTCACCCTCCTTCACCCATTTACAATTTCTACTTGTAGAAGTTCCTTTTCCCATAAATCACATAATAATGGATAGAGCATGAGTGATTTTGGTACCATGTTAGAGGATCAAGGTAAATCCCAAGGCCGTGGAAGTAAATAGGAGAAAAAAAATAAGCCCCAAAACAATCAAAATCAAGGTGGACATGCAAGAGGCAGTGGGAGAAATTAAGGCCGTGGAGGAGGCCAAGCATAAGGGAGAACACCTGGGTCATGTAACTACTATGAGATTGCAAGACATTATGCCTATGAGTGTAAGAGAAAGAAAGCTTATATTTGCTCGGGAAAAGTCTCATAGAGTATTATGTGTCACATGATTAGTCACATGTAGGTGATTTATAATCCATGCAACATGTCTTTGGGGCCATGCTCAAGACATATGAAGAGTGGTATATTGACTCAGGTGCATTAAATCATATGACACCACATGTAGAATGGTTTGACGGGATGATGCCAGTCTCTCAAGAATCTTATGTATACACAAGTGATGATAGTAAGCATTAGATTACTCATACAAGGAATGTACACATAGAGTTGGACAACGATCATAAGAAGGTTCTTAGTGAGGTGATGTATGGGCCAAGCATGACAAAGATTCTCTTGTCAGTAGGCCAAATCACTAAAAGGGATTTTGAGTTCTGATTCAACAAACATGGTTGTACAATACTTAATACAAATCATAACATCCATGTGGTGGCTCGAGGCAAGAAGGTTAGGAGAATGTGTAAGCTAGATGCTACTATGCTAAATGAGAAGCAGGAGAGTCTTTCCATGTTACATGCTGAAATTTTAGATTTGGGAATGTGGCATGAGCGCATTGGCCACATGAATTATCAACAGCTACATAGTCTCCTAAGCTCAGGTGTGGTCACAGAAGTACCAAGGTTCAATGTGACTACACCATCATGTGTATATAGTGCCTACTAGTTTGTTAGACAGGCATGCAAATCTTTTCACATGAAGGAAAGAGAGCTCACAAAGACTTGGAGCTTGTACATACAGATATTTGGATGGCATCATAGCCTAGCATAAGCAGGCTAAAATATTGTGTGTCCTTCATTGATAAAATTTCATGTAAAACCTAGCTTCATTTCTTAAGGGACAATTCTAAAGTCTCTGAAAAGTTCAAATTTTTGGTCATGGTAGAGAAGGAGACAAGTCAATGCATTGTGACCATCCATTCAGATGGAGGTAGAGAGTATATGTCAAAGGAGTTTACCTCTTATTTGCAGCAGCATGCCATTAAAAGGTAGGCCTCATGTATGTATACATCTGAGCAAAATAGTGTTATATAAAGAAAAAATTGGAGCATTGCAAGAGTTGGGTGTGCATTATTAAATGAGTTAAACATGCAAGGGTACTTTTGGCATATTCATTAGGAAAACACAATGCTCCTTTTGGGGCCCTATAAGAAATCCATGATTTTCTTATTTTCTTGGTTGCTTAAAGTTAAAAATTTATAGTGAGAAGCACAGATTTGTATGGTCAATCATTCAATTGGAGGTATAGATTGCAAAAAAGATAAATTGACATTTTGAAGTTCCCGCTCGAGTGTTTTTTAGTGTGTCATAAATGCTATGTCCAAGGACCCAAATGGATTTCTACTATTTTGGTGTGGAATTTATTGTTTTTGGCATCACCATTGTGTCTAGAGTGAACAAAAACCCCCAAAATGCTTTCTTCAGCATATGTCCACATCTCTATCTTCAAAAATTTGCTTACTTTGTGGTGCAACTTGGATCACGTACCACCATCTTGGATCAGAACGATTTGGATGAAAAACCACCTATATTGAAGATGGGTGCCAAATGTCGTATGAAATTATGCTCAAGTACATGTATCAATGGATCTTTAAAAATGAAAGCTTCAATTAATGAAATCATTAGTATGCACCTGCTCATATGCACCTGCTCACAGTGCTCGGGAAGAACAAAATTATCACTTTCATCGGTCCAATGTTTGGTGGAGTCTATTGCAAAGAAACTGCTACTATCTTTTCTCACTGTCGCATGGGGACCGTTGTAGATAGTTCTAAACCATTTTACATCAAGAATGAAAATACTAAATCGTCTGAAATCAACTTCATAGATGTCGCATATGGTTCCACAATAATCCAACTGTGAGGAGAGAAGATTGGTATCCGAAGCACTTGCTCGGCTATCTTGTGTGAAGTTAGCCATGACTCCACAATCATATGTGACTCTCTTTGAATCGATGCGTTCCACACGAAAATGTCATCCATATGATCATAATGCACTGTAATTTTTGTACTGTAAAAGGGCATCGTGAAAACAATGAAGATGCATCTATTTTATAGCGTATATTGCCACAAATAATTACTTAATTATGTCAAGAGGTAAGAAACTCACATGCATCATACATCCAAATGATAACTGTTGCTCACGCTCGTTTATTGTCTCTCCATCGCATTCGGATTTACGTAGAGCTAGTTGTGGCCAATCAAGTGACATGTGAGTGGGGAGAAGAGCCAGATCTCGTGGATATGGTTGTGATCGCCTGTACATTACTCTGAATCTCGTCCTTGCATTTATTCTTTCTACTTTGGCCATTTCATATCTCTCAATCCACTTTTGCATCTCAAGGCTATTGAGGATACAAATCTTATTGAATTTCTCCATTTGCTCTTCGCTCATCTTTCTTTCAATCCCTTTTCCTTGGGGAAACTCGCCAACGATGCGATCATCATCCTTGTTATGCCAAGCTTGCGGCATATCGGGATCTGTGGATGCAAGAAACTCTATGATATATACTAATGACTCTTGCACAAGCCATCCCTCTGCCATGCTTGCTTCTGGTCTTGCTCTTTGTCTTACAAATCCCTTTAAAGTTTTTATAAACCACTCGAGAAAAAACATCCATCGACTATGAACGGTACCTGCAATAGCCACCTCATTAACTATGTGCACAAGCAAGTGGACTTGAGTTGTCATAATGCTCGAGGGAAAGTGCTTCTCAAGCAAGTATACGGCTTTGATGGATTCCACCCTAGCCTTCTTGATGCTCGATATGGAGATCTATTTTTGAGATATCCACCTATTTCACATGTCCATGTAAGATATTTTCATAATCAATCTACAAATTAATTAGCTTAAATTGAAGAAAATGCAATCAATGCGATTTGATAGTAAGCATACCTCACAATACCACAGATCTTGAATATAGCATTTCTAACATCTTCTTGTAAGCACCCTTTTATTGTAATTGGGAGGATGAACTGTCAAAGCAACAAAGAAGTCATGTCAACAATATAACATAATCATAATTACGCTAACGCATCACGATTATCGGTACACTAATTCTACTTAGAATACCTGTAAGACCTTATGCCAATCATGGGACTTGAGCCCACTAAGCTTATTGTCCTTTGAAAATGCTCCTTTCAAGCAATGCATGTATGATGTCGGTGTTTGAAAAGAGGCAATGTCTGCCTTGATTGCTGCCTCCTCCCTCGTAGAGAGGATCCACGTTGCTTTCGAGAGGACAACTTTTCCAGAAGCATGCACTTGGGGCCACAAACGAGACATCCTATTCATAACACGCAAGTCTTCTCGCACTCCTCTCGAGTCTTTGGAACCAACCAAGTGTGCCCAAATAGTAGCCCCCACATTCTTGAAGATATGCATGGGATCCAAGAGATGATTGATTTGTAACTGACCCCAATAAGGAAGCTCGTGAAAGATTGATAGCCTCTTCATACCAGGAGGAGGTTCCTCTCCATTCGCCCTCCAAGCTTGAATCCAGTCACTTGCCTTCAAATATGATGATGGTGGATTAAGCTGACCTCCACGTGCGAGATCGTCGAGTTGAAGGTATCGAGCATGACCTTCATAAACATTTTTCCTCATATGTTTGGAGTAGTGTGCAAGCGATTTCAAACCCAGTCCACAAATAGGACAATATCTGTAACTCCTCTATCAAAGGTGCCATGTACACGTCCATATTTTTTGCCTTGTACTTTCCTGGCACAAGTAGTGCAAGCATGAGGTGTCCCTTTTTTATTGTTAGCCATGGTGGGATATTGTAATTCACCACGACTATGGGCCATGTCGACCAAGATGTCGAGCATAACTCGAAAGGATTCACGCCGTCCATGGTGAGCCCAAGATGTAAGTTGCGTGGCTCCCTCACAAAGTCCGGCCACTGATTATCTATGTGCTTCCAAGCTACACAATCTACGGGAATCCTCAATGTGTCATTGTTGGACCGATGAGATGCATGCCATGTCATCAACTCCACTATGGATTTGCATCGGAACATGTGTTGTATTCTTGCAATGATGGGAAAGTGTCTCAAGACCTTTACCGGTATCCGCTCACCCTGCAAGTCATCTCTATATCATTGTTCCCCACACTTTGGACAACTAGCGAAATCTCCATGCTCATGATGAAAGAGAATACAATCATTATGGTAAGCATGGATGGTATCATAATCCATACCCACCGTTGTTAGCATCTTTTTCGCTTCATCTCTTAATGCGGGCATGGTATTTGGTACAAGCAACATCTTCTGGAGCAACCTATGACAATTCAAACATACATAGGCTTCAAACAATGATGATTCGGTATACACTATCCAAATGATGATTCTCAAAACAAACATGATGATTCTCAAAACAAACAGTATCCAAATAATGAGTCAAATTAATGCAAGAGCTAACCTCATTAAGGTCGAGACACTTGTATCCGACCACCCATACTTTACTTGCAGATTCAAGATTGAGAGACAAGCACATAGTTTAGACATCCTAGCACCCTCGTACAAACTCTCGCATTTTGATCTCAGACTCTGACATCATGTGTACATGGGATGTAGTGCCCCTAAAAATAGAATCCATCATGTCGACCATACTCTCGTCATCATCCGAGAGACTATAGTCTTGCTCAAAGTGTGAAGGTATATGTGTATCCTCGTCAGCCTCCTCATCCTGTTTTAAGATTTCGTGTAAATATAAGATCTTGTATTCCCTGGTATCCAATAAGACTGCGAACTTAAATAGCTTTGACTTACCGATAGTCCATCAACACATGCAACACCAACGATGGGTACTGGTTCGGGCTCCTCCCCATACATCCGCAAGTGGCACATGATAATACGATGTTGATGTCGTACTTATCGCTTGCAATGAGTGCAATGACAGTATAACCTCTCCATAAGCCACTTTGTGCTCCTGGGCATTGGCGCATCATCGGATGACCTTCCACTCGTCCCTTCCATCTACACTTATAAAATCACAACATAAGTTGCAAGAAAATATATTAACAGTTATCTATGAGCTTCCCTTCAACTTAGAATAAAAGGTGTCTTAAAGCGTCGCTATATAGCGACACTTTTAATTAAAAACATCCTTATATAGTGACGAAAAAGCGTCGCTATATAGCAATGCTGTGGGTTAAAATTGAAACCCGATGCTACACGCGGTGCTTTCTTTAGCACTCTCTAATCTTTTAAGTAAGCAAGACAATCTCTCCTCCCACCTATTTCGACGACCTCCCTATTTCCGACAACCTCCCACTCTATTCTCCACTCCTCACCCTTCTCCTAGCTCTTGTGCTCCCTCTCTACCCTTCTCCATCTTTGGCTTCTTAAAAGGAAGTTTTTCAAGATGTGAGTTTGTTTCAACAATGTAGGTTATTTGTTTGTTAGCTTTAGTTTTGTGAGTGCTTCTTCTTGTATTGCTAAACTTGTAAACTAGTTTTCATGCTTGTTTTCAAAGGATTGAAACAAAAAATGAGATTTCAAGAAAGAAAGAAGACTCACCTCTTCTAGTCTTTTTTGTATTTCTCTTTCTTCTCTTTCTCCTTGTCTCCTCAATCTCCTCCTCTCAAGAAGTTACTTTTGTAATCTCCTCCTTCCTCTAACATCTTATTTGAAAAATGATATGTTTCCTCTCTTTTGTAGGGCCAATTCACAACACCGAGTGAGACGTACTATTTCAGGTAAGTGCTTCCTCTTTTTTCCATTTGTTATTTTTGTTATTTGCATTGGCCTGCTAGCTGCAGTGATGGGCATAGGAACCCTCTCTTCCCCTCTCTTTCCTCTTCTTTCCCTCTTCTCTCCTCTTCTTTCCCTCCTTTCCTTCTTCTCTCCTTCAATCTTTCAATCTCTTTCCTCCTCTTTTTCCCTCTTTCCTTTCCCTCTTCTTCTCTCTTTCTTTCCCTCTTTTTCCCTCTTTCCTTTTCCTCTTCTTCTCTATTTCCCCCTTCTCTTATGCTCATGCATAAGCATAAGCATGAGCATATGCTCATGCTTATGCTTATGCATGAGCATAAGAGAAGTAGACATATGCTCATGCATAAGCATGAGCATATGTCTCTTTTTCCCTCTTCTTCTCTCTTTCTTTCCCTCTTTCTCATTTTTCAATCTCTCTTTCGTTTCCCTCTTCTTCTCTCTTTTCCTCTTTTTCCCTCTTTCCTTTCCCTCTTCTTCTCTCTTTCCCCCTTCTCTTATGCTCATGCATAAGCATAAGCATGAGCATATGTCTCCTTCTCTTATGCTCATGCTTATGCTTATGCATAAGACTCCTCTTATGCATAAGCATAAGCATGAGCATAAGAGAAGGAGACATATGCTCATGCTTATGCTTATGCATGAGCATAAGAGAAGGAGAAGAGAAGTAGACATATGCTCATGCATAAGCATGAGCATATGTCTCTTTTTCCTCTTTACTTTCCCTCTTCTTCTCTCTTTCTTTCCCTCTTTCCTCTTTTCCAATCTCTCTTTCCTTTCCCTCTTCTTCTCTCTTCTCCTCTTTTCCCCTTCTTTTCCCTCTTTCATGCTCATGTTCTTATGCTCATGCATAAGCATAAGCATGAGCATATGTCTTCTTCTCTTATGCTTATGCTTATGCTTATGCATAAGAGGAGTCTTATGTATAAGCATAAGCATAAGCATAAGAGAAGAAGACATATGCTAAGCATCTCTTATGTATAAGGATAAGCATAAGCATAAGAGAAGAAGACATATGCTCATGCTTATGCTTATGCATGAGCATAAGAGAAGTAGACATATGCTCATGCATAAGCATGAGCATATGTCTCATTTTTCCTCTTTCCTTTCCCTCTTCTTCTCTCTTTTTTCCCTCTTTCTCCTTTCCCTCTTCTTCTCTCTTCTCCTCTTTTCCCCCCTCTTTTCCCTCTTTCATGCTCATGTTCTTATGCTCATGCATAAGCATAAGCATGAGCATATGTGTACGTCTCTTATGCTCATGCTCATGCTTATGCTTATGCATAAGACTCCTCTTATGCATAAGCATAAGCATGAGCATAAGAGAAGAAGACATATGCTCATGCTTATGCTTATGCATAAGCATAAGAGAAGTAGCATATGCTCATGCATAAGCATGAGCATATGTCTCTTTTTTCCTCTTTCCTTTTCCTCTTCTTTTCTCTTCTCCTCTTTTCCCTCTTTCATGCTCATGTTCTTATGCTCATGCATAAGCATAAGCATGAGCATATGTCTACATCTCTTATGCTTATGCATAAGACTCCTCTTATGCATAAGCATAAGCATGAGCATAAGATAAGAAGACTTATGCTCATGCTTATGCTTAAGCATGAGCATAAGAGAAGCATACATATGCTCCTCTTTTCCCTCCTCTTTTTTCTCCTCTTCTTCTCTTTTCCCTCCTCTTTTCCTCCTCTTCCTCTTCTTTCTCTCTTCTTCCTCTTCTCCCCCTCTTCTTCCTCTTCTTTTTCTCTTTCCTTTCCCTCTTCTTCCTCTTCTCCTCCACTTTCTCTTTTCTCTCTTCTTCCTCTTCTTTCCCTCTTTCCTTTCCCTCTTCTTCCTCTTCTCCTCCACTTTCTCTTTTCCCTCTTCTCTCCCTCTTCTTCCTCTTCTTTCCCTCTTTCCCTTCCCTCTTCTTCCTCTTCTCCTCCACTTTCTTCCTCTTCTCCATCTCTTATGCTTATGCTTATGCTTATACATAAGACTCCTCTTATGCATAAGCATAAGCATGAGCATAAGAGAAGTAGACATATGCTCATGCAAAAGCATGAGCATATGTCTCTTTTTCCCTCTTTCCTTTCCCTCTTCTTCTCTCTTTCTTTCCCTCTTTCCCCTTTTCCAAACTCTCTTTCCTTTCCCCCTTCTCTTATGCTCATGCATAAGCATAAGCATGAGCATATGTCTCCATTCCTTATGCTTATGCTTATGCATATGTCTCCTCTTATGCATAAGCATAAGCATGAGCATATGTCTCCTCTTATGCATAAGCATAAGCATGAGCATAAGAGAAGGAGACATATACTCATGCTTATGCTTAAGCATGAGCATAAGAGAAGTAGACATATGCTCATGCATAAGCATGACCATATGTCTCTTTTTGCCTCTTTACTTCCGCTTTTCTTCTCTCTTTCTTTCCCTCTTTCCCCTTTTCCAATCTCTCTTTCCTTTCCCTCTTCTTCTCTCTTTCCCCCTTCTCTTATGCTCATGCATAAGCATAAGCATGAGCATATGTCTCCATCTGTTATGCTTATGCTTATGCATAAGAATCCTCTTATGCATAAGCATAAGCATGAGCATAAGAGAAGTAGACATATGCTCATGCATAAGCATGAGCATATGTCTCTTTTTCCCTCTTTCCTTTCCCTCTTCTTCTCTCTTTCTTTTCCTCTTTCCCCTTTTCCAATCTCTCTTTCCTTTCCCCCTTCTCTTATGCTCATGCATAAGCATAAGCATGAGCATATGTCTCCCTCTCTTATGCTTATGCTTATCATGCATATGTCTCCTCTTTTCCTTTCCCTCTTCTTCCTCTTTTCCTTTGCCTATGCCTATGCTTATTCCTATGCTTATGTTTGTTTTTTTTTTTTTTTTCATGTTTGTGTCTATGTTAGACATGGGATCACGTCGCACAGCCGACGAGTACGGACAGCCTCGCAGGAGGAGAGCTCACGATCTATATGCTCTAGAGGACTTTGATTCCTCTTAGGCAACTACCCCGAGGACTACCCCTAGTCTGACTCCTCTCGGACCTAGCACTGTGACTACCCCTGGTCTAACTCCTCTGGGACATAGCACTGCGACTACCCCTCGGGGAACTCCTTTGCTAGCCGCGCATGGCTTTGTCGGGAGTCCTGACGAGTTTGTAGCACAGATGAGCGATGAGGAGGCAGCGAGATTCTTCTCTCTGCTATCTCAGAGGACCTCAGCAATTCCCTCCCCTACACCGATGGCTAGACGTACTGCCCAGCCATCCCCTCGTGCCCCTTCGACTGAGGGGTCATCACCTACGCATGCCTCTCGTAAGGGAAGGAAGAGTAGGAAGGGTAGCTTATGTTGTGCTGACTCGGGAGATGTAGACGAGTCAGCACACTCACATTCCTACAGGTCTCCACTTGGTGGTCTAGAGACACAGTATCAGTCAGGTCCCTTGCCCTCTCCTACTCTTACTGCTACTCCTCGCTCCGAAAGCGTTCGCACAACTTCCACTCCTTCTGAATCTGCTACCATCAGTCCTCCTTACTCATCAGGGGATCTCTCCTATCAAATCACAGCTGCCGGAGAGATAATAGAAGATAGAAAGGGCAAAGCAGTGATGGCCACCATGAGGCAATTGATGAGCCATCACTTCAAGAGCGGCATTGCTACCGACTAGTGGTATCAAGATGACCAAAAGAAGCAGGCGGTCATCAATGAATTAAAACAAAAATACCCTAACTTGCCAAATTGGGAGTTTAATGAGGATTATATACGAGAGCGCATGGGTTTGGTCTTGAAGCATCGTAGATCAACCTTGCATACTTCTATCACAAAGGGATTGGCTAAACCCAGCTAGGCAGACAAAGCTGATTGGAAGTTCTTCAAGAAGCAAAATAGGGACCATCCCGAAATGTTTGAGGGTCAGAGGAGGGCTACGAAGAGATGGCTAGACATCATAGGTACTTCGCACTTTGGTGCAAGCGGACGGTTGGCGTTCGAGGCAACCGTGGTAAGTCTACTTCTCATTTAATGTATTGTTCTATTTGTTTTACTACATATTACATGCACTTTAGCTAATTCTAACTCTCGTAAATTAGATTCATAGCAAGCTGCGATGGGTCGTCTTCCTACAGATGTAGAGACGCGACGCGCATTTCGCATAGGAAAAAAGTCGTGGTTTATTAAGCAAGAGGCAATGGGAGCGACAGTCGATTGGGCTGAGGTGGCTGCTCGCACGGTATGTCTACTCCTACTTATAATCTCACTTTTTAAATTGTTTTATTCTTTAAGTTCCAATTTAATTTTCAATTTATATGGTTCAATCTTAGGGTTAAAGCTCAAGCGTCCCATCACCGGAGGCGAGCGATCACTAGGGCTAGGGATCAGATGCACGTGACAAGGATTAGGAAGAAGATCCAGCTCACGAGGACTAAGGATCAGGCCAATAAGATGAGGATGAGGACGAGGATGATTCGGATGAGTAGTAGTAGTAGTAGTAGTAGTAGCAGTTTGCATTTTCTTCGCCATGTATGTCATTTTGTATATCCACTCGTTTGAGCAATTTTGTATGACCCTTTTGAAAGGGTAATTTTGTAACAAACAATGTTGTATATGTTCGACATGTATATGCTTTTGTTGCTTGATCATTTCATTTGAGCGATTTTGTATCACCCTTTTCGCAAGGGAAATTTTGTTATAAAAATCTTTTTTTTGTAATTACAAAAAAAAAAAATTTAATGGGGCATCGCTATATAGCGACATTGATAATCGTCACTATATAGCGACACTGGTAAACGTCGCTATATAGCGATGATTAACAGAACTAAAAAAAAGGATTAGTGGGGCTAAACAGGGCCATATCAAGCCCTGTTTAGCCCCACTAATCCTTTTTTTAAGTTCTGTTAATCGTCGCTATATAGTGACGTTTACCAGTGTCGCTATATAGTGACGATTATCAGTGTCACTATATAGCGACGCTTATCATCGTCGCTATATAGCGACGGTTCTTTTTCGACACTCTTAACGACTTTAATAACAACGTTTGCGCCTGTTTAAAAAAAAAATTTAATGTAAAAAGCATCGGCATTTTCATCAGAAAAGGGCCTATGCCTTGTAGTGAAGCAAACTCAATGACATGGTTGTATCACATCAAATTTATAGCATATTGGTTTTCTAGTATGTCTTGCACACTCCTCTTTGTTCATACTAGCTAGCTGGGGTGATAGAGTCTACATCATTCTCTATGTGGACGACTTGGTTCTTACAGGTAGTAATGAGGATTTGATTGCACATCTCAAAGCGTAGTTGAGAGGAGAGTTCAAGATGAAAGATCTAGGTAGTCTTAGGTATCTTCTTAGCATTGAGGTGGTAGGATATGGTAGTAACACTTAGCTTTTATAATGTCATCATGCACTTGATGTGTTGGCCAAGTATGGTATGATGGCATGCAAGCCAATTTTTGCACCTCTTGATGAAAATGCAAAGATGATGCAAGACATGGGTGATGAGATAGAGGATAGTAATATGTATCACAAAATGGTGGGGTCTCTCATCTATCTTACCATTATGCAACCATATCTTATTTTATCTAGTTGGGCTTGTCAGTTATGCAGTTGGGCTTCTCAACCAACACATGCATACACTTAAGAAACCATACTTATATGCTATCAAACACATTATGTGATATGTAAAATAGACTCTTAGCTATGGTGTACACTATAGTGTTGATGTAGAGCCAGAGTCATATGCATTCACGAATGCTGATTGGGCAAGATGTGTAGATGATGGGAGGTCTACATCAGGTTATGTCTTCATTCTTGCAAGAGCTGTAGTGCCTTGGCTTTCCAAGAAGCAGCCAATAGTAGCACTATCATCTATAGAGGTAGAGTACAGAGGATCAAATACTATAACATGTGAGGTAGAATGGTTGCTACTAGCTTGGCTATGATGTGGTGGACCCAGTCACATTGTACTAAGATCTTATTAGTAGCATCATGCATGCTGATAGCCCTCTATTTCATGCCCATACAGACACATAGAGGTCCACTACCACTTCAATAGTGAGAAAGTACTCAGTGGAGAGAAAGACTTGTAGCAGTGTCCACCAGGGAGAGTACATTTCTTAAGTGATGCAAGCTCAAGAACTCATCCTCATGAGAAGTTACAGTACTTCATGAAGGCATGAACTTGTGAGAAGTTAGAGTACTTTCAATAGTCTATGAGATACTCTAACTTCTCATGATGGAATTAGCTCATGAGTACTCTTGATAGGCTATGAGAGTACATTTCTTAAGGGATGCAAGCTCAAGAACTCATCCTTCTCATGACAAGCTTGAGGGGGAGTGTTAGCATACACGGTGTATAGGATGCTAGACTCTATCTGCCAACTCATTTTGGATAGGTAGATAATCAGCCATGTGGAAATAAGTAGGACACATAGCGTCCAGCTACCCGTATATTAGATGTAGTGTGTATGAGTAGGTGGTTGAGTATATAGGCCACACTTAGCTTCCAGCTACCCGTATATTAGATGTAGTGTGTATGAGTAGGTGGTTGAGTATATAGGCCACACTTAGATTACTTTCCAATGTAGCACATTTTGAACAAATACACAAAGCTCATCCAAGCTTCTTTTCCCCCATCACATTTGTGTGTGTGAGAGAGAGATATTTGTCTCTATATTTTGATACCTTTACCCCCACTTTACAATTCAATACCAGCCCCTTTTATAATTCCTTCACTCTCACTCTACAAATCCTTACCACCCCTCTTACAATTCCTTGGACCCCACCATATAAACCCTTACCACCTCCCTATTCCTCGTTACCATCCCCCTTGAATTGTAAAACCTTCCCTCCAATTCTCCAATTCTCCTACAATTCTTTTGACCCCACTCTACTTAAATTGGTGAGGTCTTCAAAGGGCCTACACTTTCAAAACACAGTACACTTGGGGTCAAGAATCTCTTTGAGCTGGAAAGTGGTCTATCTTTGTGGAGAGTTTGTCTTGTGGAAGAGACTTCATAGACATAAAGGGTGGATGTGGACCTATTCTGGAGTAAATTCATTAGGCAGATCCTGAGCTTGTCTTGGAGGCATATTTAATGACCCTATGTGTATTCTTATGGAGGGCCATGAGGCAAATGGAGGGAAAATGGTGTAGATGGGGCAAAAGTGATGGGGTTGGGAAAATATAGGTAAGTATTAATTGGGGAAGAAGGATGGCGATTAATATTTATGGAGGGGTGTAGCAACTGAGGGGTATTGGGATGGGCAATGGAGTTGAAAATGGTCATAGCTACATTGACTTTTGCCTCACTAAGGAGTTTGGGATAGGTGACATGCTCAGTTTCAAAATGGATTAAACCTTCCTTGAGCATGCATTGGATGGATTTCAAAATTTTATAATATAAGACAATAGTGCCAACCGAGCTGGTATGGTAACCATGTTGGCCAAAAAATATTGATAAGCTCTCTGTGCTTCCTCCCTGTTGTGTTCTTGCAACCACCCAATGACTTTGTCCACCAAATGCAGAGTGCAAGCCCATGTCAAGAGGTGGTTGGGCTTAGAGAGCTTGAGGATTTTAACTTCCATGGGAAAAAGGGAGGATTCCATAATCCACCTACACGAACTACAAAAATTAGGAAAATAGGATGAAGGGGTAGGTGTTGGATATCCTAGTCTTCACAAAATTTGAGGTCACCACTAAAGAAGGCCATAGATAAAATAGAATGTGCATGAAGGATATCATCGTGAAGGACATCAAAAAAGTTGGTGGGGGGAAGTGGGTTAGTAAGGTCAAGATGATATTGGATAGAGGCGATCCTAAGGATATTAAAGTGAAAGTGGAAGGTGTCTTCCATTATGCAAGGCTCGAGGTCATGTGTGCTTAGGTCAATGGAGGCCTCTAGGACCTACTCTTTCACCTCCTTCAAACTATCAAGCTCAATTTCCTCTAGCCACCACTGAGTCCTGGCCACTTCAATCTGGTGGTACAATTGATTTTATTTCTCTAGTTGTTCCCTGAGAGTATGGGGGAGGGCTTCCATTCGTTTCTATTTTGTCACCTACGTCTTCTCTACATCTGTTTGGTACTGATGCCTAGATTCAACACTATAAATGGGGAGCGCATCTACTCATTCTATTTCCAATGATTTCTCTTTCTTGAGAGCTTCATTCTTCTCCATGAGGGATGCAGCTAGTGCCCGATCCTTTCGTGTTGTCTCTTCCAAGGTACAGTGCCCCTCTCCAAATTGAGCTCTTGCGTGAGCTAATGAATCCTTTGTTGTGCTTGGGCCTAGTGTTTTGGCTTCCTCTAATAGGGTCTCCTAGCGGCGTTTGAATACATTATGGACCATCTAAGAGCCTTGGACGAAAAAATCCATTAAGCATTCCTCCATTAGTGCAACCTGTGAAGAGAGTGGGAGAGAGGCAAGGAGTCTCACTTGCAGCTTTCTCACATACACAATGGGGGAATACACACAAAGGTGGAGGCTAAAAATAGTTTTCCTCTTCTTAGTTGTGAAAACCAAAAGAACTCTCTCTCTCTTAGTACAAAAGGAATAGATGAACCCTATATGTGGGTCTCAAACCAAACTCAGCTAACCTAGGTGGCATACTAACTGAGCCACTAACTAGAGTACATAAAGATAGCTGTCATCCAGCTATTATTCATGGGCGGTGTACCAACCGCATCTGCAGCTAATAAGTCGGTGACATAAATGCACAACGGTCACCCTGGCATATCACAAGTGGAGCTCGATATCTCAACACTCCCCCTCGAGCTCAATCCCAATTCCTGCACACCAAGTAGGTCTCTGAACTTCCACAGCTTCTTTGCGCCCAATGCCTTCATGAATATGTCAACTACCTGATCCTCTGTGTTGACATAAACTAGATCAATAAAACCTACTAGAACCTTCTCCTGCACATAGTGGTAATGCACCTCAATGTCCTTTGTTCTAGCATGATAGATTGGGTTATTTGCCAAGTGTATTGCCAAGTGTATACTGCTCATGTTGTCACAATAAATGACAACTGGCCCATCTGTAGACTGATGCATATCATAAAGCAGCTTATGCAACCAAGCTGCGTCACATGCACCCATTGCTACACCCTTGTATTCAGCCTCTGTGCTCAGCAAGGCAATTGTAGGCTGTTTTTTGCTGCTCCAAGTGACTGCAGCACTCCCAAAAGAAAACACATATCCACTGGTAGATCGTCTATCAGAAATACTACCAGCCCAATCAGCATCAGTGTATCCATGCAACTGTATCTGAACCCCAGTCTCATAAAATAGTCCATACTACAATGTGGACTTCACATACCTCAAAATGCGTTTAGCCACATCCAAATGCAGTTTCCTTGGAGCCTGCATAAACTGACTTACCAACCCAACATCATAGCTCAAATCTGGCTTGGTAATAGTCATATAAATCAAACTTCCTACTGTGCATCTGTACATAGTAGGGTCTTCCAGAAGCTCACCTACATCTAAACTCAGCTTCACATTTTGCTCCAAAGGAATTGAAATAGGCTTACAGCTTGTCATCCCATATTTGGATAGCATGTCCAATCCATACTGCCTCTGCAAAAGCCATATCCCACTTGTGGATCTAATCACCTCAATGCCCAAGAAGTAACGCAACTCTCCCAAATCCTTCATCTTAAACTTCTGCTTCAATAGCATTTTCACATGAAGGATATCTTCATCACTATCACCTGTGATGATCAAATCATCAACATAAATAACAAGCAGCATAATACCTTTCTCTGTTTTTATCACATAAAGTGAGAAATCTACCGTGGAAATCAAAAAACCAATAGTGACAAGATACTATCCTATCTTATCAGACCATGCTTTGGGTGCTTGCTTCAAGCCATACAAGGCTTTCTTCAACCTACAAACAAACTCAGGATGAACAGCATGCACATAACTTGGTGGCTACTCCATACAGACCTCTTCTTGCAAATCACCATGCAAGAAGGCATTCTTTACATCCATCTGATGTAAAGACCATCCCTTCAATGCAGCCATAGCAATGGCTGCTCTTACAGTTGCCATCCTTACAACCAGACTAAATGTTTCTTCATAATCAATGCCATATGTCTGTGCATACCCCTTGACAACTAATCTTGCCTTGTATCTGCTCACAGAACCATCTGCATTGTGCTTCACCTTATAAACCCACTTGCAGCCAATTGCATTCTTGTCTTTAGGCAAAGGCACCAATTCCCATGTAGCATTTGCTTCCAAGGCATCCATTTCTTTATCCATGGCTTTCTCCCATTTTTCTTTTCCCATGGCTTGCTCAAAAGAAGTGGGTTCTGGTTCTTGTATCACTTTGACCATATAGGCATAGTGAATGGCTATAAATCCATCATATTTCAGCCTATCCACAGGATACTTGACTCTGGTAGACCTGTGCAAACTAGGCTCACTACCAGGTTCTCTCTTGAACATGTCTAGGAAATGGTTTCGTTGCTTGTATTTCAAATTGGCACGCTTCACATACCTTATGCATTTCTGCAACCTTGAACTTAGGCAATACTGCAATAATATTTTGGGCCTGCATTAATTTAAGTCGCTGTACATTAACATGACCAATGCGTTTATGCTAGATATCAATATCTGCAACTACACCAGTCCCATGTGCAAACATTGCTGCACTCAATTCATCCAACGTAGACATCCTACCCTTCTTCTTCCCTTTTGCTATCAAGCGACCTTTATTTTTCATATCCTCAATAAAGCATCCATGAGGATTAAATCTAACCTGCAAGCCCTGCTCAACCATTTGACCAACAGAAACCAGGTTCTTGGTGATGTTCGGGACATGAAATACATCAAACAAGTATTTCTTTTTCCCATCCTGCATAGACAAAGGAATTTTACCAATCTGCACAATAGGATGTGTAGTATCATCACCAGTCTCCACAAATCATGGTTTTTTCATTTTCCTTGCATCCTGCATCCATTCTGCATGATCTGTCATGTGGTTTGATGCACCTGAGTCAACATACCACACATCATTGCTTTCTTTTTCACTTGTCATAGAATTGGTCATGTGCTGCACCATAAACAAATGCTTATTTCTGTCATCACCCTGGCTACTAGAGGATGCATAATTGCCTTGCTGCAATTTTCCATTCAGAATGTCATTCTACTTTTTATAGCAATCTTTAGCCATATGACCCATTTTACCACAGTAGTAGCATTCAACATTGCTCTTTGCATTTTTGCCTCTCTGCCATCCACCACGACCTCTTTGGCTGCCCATGCCTCTAAGGTTACCACGTCCTCCTCCATAGGACTGGTTTTCTTGAATTTGCTGCATATTCTGATTTCTACCACAGCCTCTAGATTGGCCTGCTCTACCTCTGCCTCTACCTCTTCTAGCATTTGAGTAGAAGATTGTTTCTTTTGAAATTCCTCTTGAAGAAGATGCACCACCATTTCTCTGCTCTTCAGAAATTACAAGAGCAATCAACTCCTCAAAATCAGGAAATTTTTCACGGACGGCAATGGATGTCTAAAACTGTGCATAATCCTTTCCTAGACCATTCAAGGTCACAGAAACTAAATCATCATCTTCCACTGGTGACCCAATGGAAGCAAGTGCATCTGCAATCTTCTTCACCTTCATGTGGTAGTCATTAATGCTCATATCTTCTCTCTGCATATTATGCAACTCCTGCTTGAGCTACATTTTCATGGCTTGCATATTTGTGCTGTACATTTTTGTCAAAGTATCCCATGCCTCCTTCGGCATGCTTGCATCCTGAATATGCACAATCATAGAATTTGAAATACTGATAGACAGCCAGTACATAACTTTTCTAGCTCTCTCATGCCATCCTTTAAATGCCTGCAACTCCTATTTATTGGGAACATTAGGAATAACTGGTTCTTGTTCAGCTCTAGTAATGAACTCCCAATAGCCTTTTCCCTTAAGGAAATTCGTCATTCTAAACTTCCATGTTTGGAAGTTGTTCTTGTCAAGCTTTTCAGTGACTATCTATGAAAGAGCATCAGACGCCATTACAGAACACTGCAAAAATATTCTGTCACTACAAAAAACACAATTTCTGTCTCACAAGGGCAGATCTGCAAAACTGACGAAAGTGGTATTTGACCACACAGTCACTTCCTAGTGATGATTTTGCATTAATAGGCAATAAGAATGATTCTATCACTCCCAATATCTCTGTGCATAGGCATACGGTGCAATTTCTATGGCAACTTTTCACCGACCTGCAGAACAATGGTCGCGTAGCCAAAACATGGCACTTATCTAAGTGCCAGCGAAAAACTTCCGCTACCAAAATGGGCCCCAAAACGGCCTCGAATCAAAAAAATAATGTCACCCAAGGCTTTGCCTTGTCCCGTAGCATATACTACCCTCTTGTCGCATTGCGAAGGGCGTCCCAATCTGAGACCATGCACTCTTGCACTTTCCGGCTGTGCTACCTACAGAGATTTGCTCCCAAAGTCGAAAAAAGGAAAGTAGCACCGATCCTCTTACCAAGACACCGCGAAGTTGGTTTGCTTCCTTGAGCCCCTTACCACGAACCTGGCTCTGATACCATGTGAAGAGAGTGGGAGAGAGGTAAGGAGTCTCACTTGCAGCTTTCTCACATACACAATGGGGGAATACACACAAAGGTGGAGGCTGAAAATAGTTTTCCTCTTCTTAGTTGTGAAGACAAAAAGAACTCTCTCTCTCTTAGTACAAAAGGAATAGATGAACCCTATATGTGGGTCTCAAACCAAACTCAGCTAACCTAGGTGGCATACTAATTGAGCCACTAACTAGAGTACATAAAGATAGCTGTCATCCAGCTATAATTCATGGGTAGTGTACCAACTGTATCTGCAGCTAACAAGTCGGTGACATAAATGCACAACAGTCACCTTGGCATATCACGAGTGGAGCTCGATATCTCAACACAACTTGGGTTGGCACCTACTCCCTTAACTACTTATATTCTATCAACAAAGAGTAGTACGTAGGGTTCATATAGGCCCAAGGGCCTCTTGAACTTGATCCAATTCATGGAGGGGATTGTTGATTCTATCATTGATTCCTTGCCCTTGAAGGATGACAACAATAAGGCTAGTTGCCTTGAGATATTCGGGACTTATGACTGAGTACTTCCATAGTAACAAAGATGTCATTATATAGCTAGTCTTGGAATGACTCAAACTGCCCTAGCTTGAGCTATTGCTATGGTTGCCTCTTTTGGGGTTGCTTGTATTGCTTCTCTAATAGTTGAGTGGTCATGATGGAGGGTGTTACCACTTGTGTCATTGTGAGAGACATTGTCAAGCCCTTTTTCACTATAATTGCAACCTTTTCTTTGGCTTGCTCTAGCACATGTTCGTCCCATTGAGATGCTTCCCTCAATTGTTCTTATTGAGTTTGATATTCTTCCTAACCCTTGGCAGTTGAGAGCGGTAGAACTAGAGTTGGTGTTGGCTGGGCACGGGTGATGTGTGGTGTGCCACTACATAGGGGGCTATCGGCTAGTTGAGCTTCAAGAGGTGCCTAAAGATGGACATAAAGAGCATGGGTTTATTGATTGTTTGCTAAGGATTGTGGAATTGGAGGTCAAACTCCTTGTACAAAAGTAACCAGCCGACTTGGTGCAGAATTGCATTGGATCGCGGAGGCAGAGAAGCATTTTAGCTACTACGACCGTGTTGTGAAGATTGGACATGTTGATTTTTGTGAAGAATCAAGGAAGAAGCACTCAGGTTGGCTTTATGAAGGCTTTTTCCTTGATGTCGTTGAAGGGGATTCCTCCCTTGTGGCAAAAACTATCCCAATTGACCAGTGGTGTGAGCTTCTATTCGAGGTGCCATACTTTCACGAAGGGTTTGGTCATAATCAAAAAACACAAAAAGGTTATGATGGCATCAATGCTTAGCTAGAAGCGATGTGTGACTTGCTCATGTATCAAGAAGATAACCATGCTCATGTGGTTGTATTTTTCCACAAATTGGGTGACCAAGTTCAAGTCAAGGTAGCATGGAAGATGTTCAACAAGGGGCATGAAGCCAACTGCTTCTAGGTACTTGGAGGAAAGGTGGTGTGGCCTTGGCAGATGACAAAGCCTCAACTTTTTTGGGCAGGTTTCTAGTCTTTTTGTAGATCTGGGTGGATGTTGTATTAGCCTTATACGTTGGGCAACCTTTGGCTCCATGATTCCCAAACACAGTGGAGTTATAGATGTGCAACTATTACCATGTCAAGGTTGATGTTCGTTCTTACCAATCAATCTAACACTTGATGGCCCAACACCATGTCTTGCCACATATTATCTATTCGTTGGCATCACATAGAAGTGGCTTGCCACACTATGGTTATTCAACGAGATTGCAGCTCCATATATCCAATTGCAGGAAAGCCTCAACCATTCATAGCTAGTACAAGTATAGGATTGGGTTCAAGGATTACCTCTGATATTAATTGGTCACATACTTCCCATGAGATCAGGTTATGTCTTGCTCTGGGGTCCAAAAAAGCTTAGGGGGGGCACTCATCATATGTAACCCTATCACATGAGTTCAATAGAAGGCTTTTTTTATTTCTAAAATTTACAGAAATAAATATACATAAGGGACTATTTAAAATAGTTTTGGAAAAAATTTATAGATTTGTATAGAAAAGGGGTACATTTTATTAATGAATAATTTACAGATAAGGGATTTTAAAAATAGGCCTTGCACGCACGTGATATAGAGGGTTTATACATAGTGACCCCCCCGAGCAAAAAAGCTTCGAGTGGACTATTTTCCTACAAACCTAAAAATTAACTGGAAACCTAGCAATATGGTTAGATCTTTGAGGGGGTCTAGCCCTTATAGTGCTTCCTTACAGATTGTTATGGTTTTTGTGTTCCCTTGTTCCCAGTATTGATTATGCTTTTCATTTCTCATTTAGTAGAAACTAGCCTTAATTGCTTCATTTAGCTTGGTGAGCCTTGGCCTCCTCTATTGCTTGCCTCTTCATGTGGGCAACCGCTTTTTTAAGCTCTTTCTCTTGATGGATGGCTTGTAAGGTCTAGAGGGTCAAGGGGACATTTAAGTTTGTCCTCATTTAATGAAGCGATCCATCTCGACTCCATCGAGGATTGCAATGCAGCATGACCCTTGTGGTGTGGTGATCTCCACAACTTGGTATGGACCCATTCTGCAATATTTAAGCTTTCTCTTAGTATTCCTTACACTGTATAAGCACAAGGTCACCTTCACTAAGGTCCTTATTTTTAGTTCGCAGTCAAACCATCACTTTGGGTGAGGTTTTTCAACTTTTATGCCATATGCCACCATAAACCTTGTTTTATTGAGCTGCCCAAGGTCAATCGACCTCTAAGAAGGATAGCTTCTTCAAATATTTGCCTTGTACTTCCACCTTCAGGCTTGGCACTATGACTCCATGGGCATCACTTCATCTATGCCAAATGCAAGGCTATGCAACTTTGTATGCTATGTGGTACATCCATAATGGAGCAGTGAGTTTGTGTTCCTATAATGCAGTAGTGAGTTTGTGTTCCCAATCATTTTGGCCAGCCTCTACCATGCAGGTCATCGTAAAGCATAGAGTTTTATTAGAGCTTTTGGCTTGGCTATTTGATCTTAGATAGTATGGAGTAGATTTTCTATGGACTATTAGGAACTCACTCATTAAGATGTGAATCGATTCATTGATGAAATGAGTCCCTCGATCGCTTACAATTTCCAGTGGGAGGCTGAAGTGTGATATGACATTCTCATAAAGTAATTTGGCCTTTGCTCGAACATCAGCCTTCTTGGTCTCCTTAGCCTTTGCCCACTTGGTGAAATAGTTGATTGCCGCAATAATGTATCAAGTTTGTGTCCCTTTCAATGCTCGATTGATAGGTCCTATGAAATCAATGCCCCATCTTTCAAAGGGTTAGTCTATAAGGACTCCTGTAAGGGGCATATAGTCTTTTTTTAAAGGTATGGAAGTTCTTTGGCAAGGATCACAATGCTTGGCAAATTTGGCTGCATCTGCAAAGAGAGTGGGCCATCATAATTTGGTTTGTAACACCTTACAAGCTATAAGGTTTCTTGTGAAGTGTCCTCCTGTAATGCCTCAGTGGGCTTCTTTCAAAACCTGAACAAAATTTTCCTTATAGAGGTAGTGGCACATTATTCCATCCTTAACCATTTGATATAATTGGCTAGCTACTATTAATTGATAAGGTGTTGCGCCCTTGATAATGTTTTGGTCCCTATCTTTGCTAAGAGCCCTATCCTATGGAAAACCGTTGGCCAAAAAATGACCAACCTGCTAAGACCATTCTGATATTAACTTTACAAAGAATAGTGTGGCATATGGGAGATCATCATCAATGCCAGTTGTTGTAGGCCCTTCATTGGGAATACAAGACATGTGGTCTACCATAAACTGTGTGCATCCCTTGTGGAATGCCATGGTGAAATAAAATTCCAGTGGGACAAGCATCCACTGCATGATGCGTCTGGTCATGCACGGTTTGTTAGATAGAGATGCACATGATGGTCAACAAAAATACAAACTTGCCTGCCAATAGGTAGTAGTGGGATTTCTTAACAGTGTAGACCATTGTGAGGCCTTCCCTCTCTTTAGTTGTATAAGTCATGTCCATCATTTAGTTGGTCACTTGCAAAGTATATGGGATAATCCAAGTTGCACCAACACACACCCTATTGCAAACTTTGAAACATCAATATGCACATTGAAGATTAGATTCTAGTCTGGTGCTTGCAAGATAGGGACAAAAGCCAGGATGAGTGTAAGAGTTTCATGGAAATCCTATAGAGGCAACACCTCTCAAGACTAACCTATGGTATTTGAGGTGGTTGTCCCATGCAAAATGTATGCATACTTTTTCCAATAACAGCTCTAGGAAATCCCTTAAATATTCCTTGAAGGCTATGATTATTAACCTTTGGAATGTGATGGGAGAATTAGTGAGCCCAAAGAGCATCACTTTAGAAGCACAGACTCCCCATTCCATGGCAAATGTTATGATGATCCACAGGTGCTATGGATACCTAGTTGTACCTAGAAAATCCATCTAGGAAGGTATAATCTTCCTTTCTTGTGACCCTCTCTAACAGATGCTCTCTAAAGGGCAGTGGATAGTGGTCTTTATACATATAAGCATTGAACTTTTTTAAGATTGACACATATTATAATTTTGCCGTTCTTTTTTAGCTCAATGACTATGGTGATACCCAGTCCATATGTTCGATCTCGTAGATGAATCCCATGTTGATGAGTTTTTATATTGCTTCCCTCACAATCATCGTGTACTTGGGATTCATCAGATAGAACCTTTGCCTAACTGACCTGATATCATCCATCATTTGGATGTATGTTGAAAGACCTCGAGAGGCATACCATCATCCTCAAATGCAAGGTCTACTTAACCTTCACTGGACCATCATAACCATATTGGTTTCCCTCTTTGGCAATTCTCTTGGCTTGCTTGAGAAGTATTTTATGGTCTTGGACCATGTAGGATTTAAAGTGCTTGGAGACTTGGCGTAGATAAGCTTCTTGCTCTTTGTTATCCTCCAAGCTTTCGATTTGGGCTGCTTCTCCTTAGGAGAATTCTTTTTGTTTTTAGCTCTGGGGACCTTGTCCTCGAGTGGGGGCTTAGCTTTTGATGAAGCCTTACCCTTGGGTGGAGGGGCTTCCGCTACCTTCAAAGACCCTAAAGGGGCCTTTATCCTTTCCAACTTGGCTCCCCAGCTTGATGAGAATGCATGGTGTGCCATGACAACACTGACATACCTCATCTAGTGGAGGTTGGTCTTAACCTTCCTTACCCCTTTCCTTGTTTAGGTGCCCTTAATATATTAAACATATTCAATGGGACTATAGCACCTGGCACCTTAGAGTCATAAGCACCATTTGTATCCTTGACTTTATGACCGAGTCTATGGTCGCAAGGATGTGCATCCAATTATGGGAGAATTCAAGTTGTGGCAGTGGAGCATACCAATGGTCATCCCGATCCTCTCTTGCATCCTTCTTGTTATAGGCTTGGAACACACTTACGGAGGCAGTCCCCTAATTAGTGTCAAACTTCGCTGCAAATAGGTTACCAAGCATAGGTGATCAGGAATACAGCATTGGTGTCATCACTTTCAAATTACTGACCTAGCTTATTGATTGGTATCTTGAGAAGGTTCAGCTCTTCCTCGTCGGGGGCTTCTACTACTCAGTGGGCACCTCCTTCGGGGTGACCATTTGTCCACTCATGCAATCACAGAGATCTCTCCAAAGGATGGGGTTTCCTTTTAGCAGTGTAGCAGTAGGCATTTTAACCTCTATGGACAAGAATGTGGCTAAGCCGACCACATCTCAAGGTTGGTTAATTGGCTCTCACCCTATTGATCATGGCTCTTCAAAGCCATGAACGGGCATATGGTCTTGTTCTACTACCTAATGCTATGTGGGGTCCTCCTTGAACATTTTGTGCCTTAGGAGTGAATGTCCCACTGAGGAGCCACTTGATCCTTCCTCCTCCACCTTTTCCAAGATGGGAGAGGGCCTAGGTGCTCTATTGAGGGCTTGATAATTTGGATGGACCATATCGTGCCCTTACTGTTCTTGAGCCACTTCTCAAATCTCCCTTGACAATCCCAGTAGCTGTTGTGCCTTATCGAGGTATTGTTTTTCGATAGTGGGGTCGGGGTATTCACCCTGACCCTTAGGGGTTGGGTTTCCCTTATTACTTGGCACCCCCCTTGTATTGTCCCTACCCTTAGGTAGTGGGTTGGTTCAAGGTGTGGCCTAGAGATGTGTCCTCATTGGACCCTCTTTGAATAATTACTCTATCTGATCCTCTTCCTACTTTTACCACACCCGTACGGTTTGTATCTTGGGTTGGGTTGTAACTATTTTATTGCTCTTGTCATGCTTATAGAATTACTTGCTTAGAGCTCTAGCATGGGCCCTAGTTACAATGTTTATAGACATTGAAGAAACTTGGCCCCTCTTGGCACTCAACAAATTATAGGATCTGTGGCCTTTCTAGGGGTCCTACGTATTGGACAATACTTGTGAATATGGTCTACCCTACAGAGCCAGAGCACAATGGAGCAACAATATTAGTGGTGGTTGTTGCAAGTAGCGGTTGATCATCCTTCTGAGTGTGTTCCATTAGGAAGGGAGGTCCTTGGCATTTAAAACAAGCCACCAGTTGATTTGTTGGCATCTTATAGGGACACTCACTAACTCAGTGGTGGGGACCTTAACATTTATAGCATTGTATAGATGGTCTACATGTTAAGGCATTCATATCCTAGGCTTTTTGAATGGAAGGAGCCATTTGATACATGGAGATATACTATTTCTCCTACATGATGTAATGACTTACATAGCTAGACTGGTATAGGGGACTCTCGTATCACGACGAGTCACTTGTTGATAGGGCATGTTCTAGTTTCTCCCACTCACTAGGTGGCTCCTAAATTATTACTTGGTTCATAAGAGTAATCCGACGTGGTAGGGGATGAGGAACCAAGATTAGTGGAGTCAATGGGAGGTTTTGAGCCCTATATTTCCCTTGATTGGCTAGAGGGGCTCCTTGAATGATCAATTGTTATCCTTGATTGGATGGATTTGGTAGTGCGAGCAAGGTCAGGGATGGCCTTTGTTGTTGATACAATGGCTGGGGGTAACCTTTGAGTAGCAACACTGCTTGACTTCATATAGTTGGTTGATAGGGATCCATTTGGGACCACTGGGTGATTGTCTAAGTGTATCCCAATTGATTTTCTCTTTAGGGTTTAGTACCCTATATCACTGGCCAACTTTTCCATCAAGGCTTAATTCGAATGCATTGACCTAATCCAAGTCACCTATGTCCCCGAAGGTCTCACAAATTTGCTTGAACCTTTCCATGTGGGACATTGGATCTCCTTCACCTAGGAATTTAGTGATGAGTTTGGAGACGATTGACTAGTTTACTTTTTGAAGAGTTGGTATCCCTCCAATGAAGGACGATGGCACATCCCCCTTCCTAGTGTTTGCACTAAGATCCTCATAGCTTTGTTTATGAGCACCATTGGTGGCACATGAGGATTTACTTGCAAGGAAAGTGTAGTGCCATAATTAAGCAACAGTGGAGATGGAATACAGAAACTTGTTGGTCGTGAAAATGTGGAATTGGTAGGTCCTAGCCCACTAGGCCCTCGAAATGGCCTAGGCATAAGCGCAATCATGTTGGGTATCGGTCTATAGGGTAGGTGCAGCCATAGGGTAGGGAGTGTCTTTTGTGCCACCTACCCATGTTGGGTATAGAGGGTTGAGGAGGCATTGTTCATGGTAGTGTGTTACCCCCAAAGTCCATTTTTTCATTGCTTTGCACCACAGGATTTGACGGTTGGTAACTAGGTATCCTTGGCTCAAAGGTTCCACTAAAGGATGGCTCTCCCACATAGCTAGTTAACTAGTAGAGGGATCAATTGATGTGACCAAGGTGGCTAGCTAAGGGTCCACTCGCCTTGACCCACCTACATGCAATTAAGGTCTGGGAGAATCGTAGGATCTCCGGAGGGCAATGCTTCTAACAACATTATATCCAGCCAAGCACGTGCCTCCTTAGCATCAACCCAATTCAGGAACTCAACTCTAAGCTCATACTCTGTGCACGGTCCATCACAAGCTGGAATCTCTAGCTTAGAGTGATGGGTAAACCTATCGATAGCCTAGATGACAAAGCATAGCATCGTTATAGGTGTTAACTTTACTAGTAGGTAGAAATCAAGAGCTATCTTTATGATTACCAAATTAATTTACGGCATCAGTCATGGACTTATGCCACTACCATTGGCATGCCTATATGGGAAGAAGGGGTAGCTTGATAGATAAGGTAGCCTTGGTTGAGATACAAAGTAAGGAAATTCAAGGAATTGCTAAAGGATGGTAGACATAGAGTTGCCATGTAGTTGAAGGAGATATGGACTTAGTAACATGTTAGAAGTTGCATGCCCAAAGCCTAGAGCCACAATGCAAGAGCGGCATGCTAGAAGTCACACTACATGAGCGACATAGTTTAGACATTGGAGTAGTGTACTAGAGATCCCACCATGAGAAAGCTGTGCTAGAAATCCCATACTAAGATATATATTCTAGAAATCCAAGGTGAACTTGAGCAAGAGCACATAAGTCCCATTGGATCCCTTTGTAAGGGCATGGAAGATTATTACCATCATCTCTTCATGCTTTGTAGCATGGGTGCTATTGTATACTTTAACAAGCTTTGTTAATCAAGGTATGGTTTGGTGCAATCCATCTTATTGAATTCAAAATTTATTTCCATTTGTGCATCCTTTTGAACTATGTATTTGTAGCATTAGTTGAGTATAGGTCTTTGGAGAGAAGTTCTCAAGGTCAAAAATCTACTAGTGAACAGCCAACGATGAGTTTTTTCCTACATAGTTGAGGAAACAATTGGATAAATTTTGAACATGGCGAGCATGCTGTGTCTTCCAAAAATGCACCAGTTGCCCCTCCACCATTTTCACCACCACCACTACCATCTTCTTTGCAATTCTCTAGCTACATTACCCCCCCCCCCCCCCCCCTTATCTTCTCTACTACTTCTACTTCTCCCACTACCATTTTCTCCACCACTACTATGACCAGCACCACCCTCTCCACCATTCTCCCTTCTCCATCATTCTATTTGTCCACTATCTTCTTTACTACTCCTACCACCACCATCTCCACCACCACCCTCTCCACCTCACTTCCATTCTTTCTTCCTTTTCTTCCCACTTCTTCCTCCTCCCTTTCCCTCTCTTGTTCCTCCCTTTTCTAACTCTCATGGATCCTCCACTTTCCCCTTGCATTCTCCTCCTCTCTACACTCCCTTATCAATGATGATCGAACTCTGCACTTGCCCTCTTGCGAAACCTCCCCCTCCATCCCGTCACAATCCCTCCCTTTCCTCTTTCACTCCCTCATGCCACTACTACTGTTTTAGAATTCGACCCAAAGTCCATATCTGGGCCATCTAGAATGCTATCAAAACCTTGACTTACATATAAAAATTCATGTTTTTTAAAAAAGTATGAGGCATTGACAACAATAAATTTGAATGACATTATGTATCCTAGTTAAAGCCTAGTTTTGACCATGAATTTACACTTTATCACAACTTGGTCCATTGTTGTCCCAATTGAGATCTTTACAAAAATCTTTAGCACAATGAATGCAATAATTTCGATAACATTTTGCACTTTTTCAATCAAGTTGTAAAACATTGTTGAGGAAAGCACTTGATGTTTAAATTACACCAAAAGCTAAACCATCTTAGCATGATATTCTTACAATTGTATTGGTCAAAACAAGTTGGATTTAGCACTTCCCAAACTACTTGACACAAAAATTTAATAGTTTCTAAAGTCAAACCAATACTATTTCAAAGGTCAAACCTAGTATTGCAATATCCTAACCTAGTATTGCAATATCCTAACTAAGGGGAGTCTTAAGCATCAATTATTCCTCCAAAAGAACCTCGAGAGATCACCTTCAAGCAATCCAATGTTCATAGAAACTTGTTGTAAAAAATATGTTCTCACTTTTGGAAAGTTTGTAAAATTTTAGGTAATTTAGTCATATTTTAGCTAAAAGATTATGTAATTGTCAAGAAAAACCTTAGAAAAATTGAAACCCCAAGTTTAAAATACTAACCTTTGTGGAAGCATCAACGGTTTTAATTACTATTCAAAATCACTCTCTCGCGTATCATCATCGTTTGCTGATCCTCCATCATAATCATCATCATCACTAGACTGCTCATCACTAGATTGCCGAGTTGTGTTCTCCTCAGCCTTTGCAGCCTGATGCGCCTGGAGTCAAGCATCAGACGTTACGTAGGTGAAGATCATTCGTAACAAACAGATTCTCTACATGCTTTGAAATCAATGCCTTTCAAAATTCATACGTTTGTGTGCTGGTCAGAGTCGCCTGCAGGCTTGAGATCATCACTCTTCATGAGGGTAAAGAGAGAGTTGGGCCTCTCGCGCGTGTCCTCAAAGAAATGGACGATTTGAGTTTTGATCTTGCCACGGTCCTTCTTCGAGCGCATCATTGTATCCCAAGTCGAGTGAGATTGCTGAGCAATTTTTTTCAGTTTCTGCTCATACTCGGACTGGGCAAACTCCTCGCAGAAACTTATGTAATTGTCCACAGACTTATCTGCATCCCACTTATCTTTAGCTACCTGAATCCGCCTGACATACAAAATGGTTCCCAATATCAACAAGGAGTAAGCCATCAACAGCACTTGGGTGCCCCTGGTATCCGCCACGCCAAATACAGCCAGCGTTGCAAAAACCGTAGCCGTTGCCAATCCCCCTGTAAGACCAGTTGCCCCAACGGTGACCACTAACCCTGCAGCCATCAACAAATTCTTCAGCAAGCTTCGGACGACGCTATGTTTGCCTTCCTTCGTCAAGACGATTTTCAACAGAGCCTTCTCGAAATCTGGTGGCACCCGCCAGATCTTGCACAAACTTTTGAGAACACGTACAAATAAACAGATGAGTTTCTTTGGCCCGCAACTGGTATTGCCCCTACAATGCAAGTGAAGACGGCCGCCCTCTTGTAACGCACAATGAGTTTCGCAGATGCACCCAACTTTCCATCCATGTCGACGGCCTGCGATGCGACCCACGTGTACCTCAGCTCTTTACCCATGTGCTCCTTGGTTCTCTTTGCCAGAAGCTTCAATGCCTTCAAATCCATCTGACCGATTAGCTTGTTATCATCATCCAAGTGCACTCTGTTACCCATTCTGACCATTTTCTTTTTCACATCTTCGTTATTTTTCACGTCGCTCAACAGCTTGTCGAGGTTCTGTTCTGTTACATTCTGGTCAACGGCATCTTTCCAATCGTTGTGAGTCATTATGAGCAGTACAGGGATACCATATTCGCTAATGATCTTCATTACGTCCCCGTCGTCCAGAAACCTTGAGTCTGATGCGCTGATGACATACCAAACTAGGTGGACTCTTTCCGAGAAGTGGGGGCTCTTCTGATGCTTGTCCAGGAAATTTTTTATGGTATCAACACGCTCTTGTCCCTTGGTGTCCATGCCATTGCTGTCGTGAATGACGATGGGAAGCTCTGGGTCTGGATTGTGCCATTCTTGGTCGATATCTTGCCTCCCTGCCGTTCCTCTCGAGATACTTCTTGGGCCAGCATCGCCCATGACCAGCCGGATGAGGGTCGTCTTTCCTGATCCAGACCTTCCGAAAACGGCTATTCGCGCAGTTTGAAAGGTTTTCTTCAGGCCTTCCTTTACCTCCTTCACTTCCAACATACGCGCATAAGTGTCTTCGATCCGTTTAAGTGAACTCAACGGACCTCTATCGGCGTCATCGCGTTTCTTTCCGCTTGAGAACTTACGAGCGATCCAGCTCTTCTCGGAGCTTGACTGGGCCATCGTCTAGAGACTGAAGGGCTGATGCAAGGACTTCTTTTCGCAGGCTAATAGCGCGGGGGCGCACGATTAAGCTTTTACAGCTCCATCGAGAGTCAAAGGTCAACATCAAATTTGATGGCATTGCAAAGCCTACGTGGTCACTTGGTCACCTTCTCGTTAAAAGTCAAGATAATCTTTGCCAATTGTAAAGGCTCGGGAGTTATAGTATTCCAGGAGATTTAGACAGGTTGCAGAAGGTCGATGGCAGTAAACTAGGTAAGAGAATTCAATCTAAAAAATTACTTTGCATGCAATTTGGCTGTCAACACTCGCACCCTCGCCAATCCTAATCTCCAAGAGTGCATCCATCCCATCACCTGGGGTTGAGTGCTCTATCTAATTCGCTCCTTTCACGAATCACTCCACTTTCTAGCACGATAAAGGTCCTCCTAGTTTTTTTCCTTTCCCATCCCTTAGTGCTTTGCCTCTTTTGTCTATTCTTTGTCATCCACCTTTCTAGCCATTGATTATTCATGGAGAGAAAATGAACGGGTTAAGCTATACCTCCTCACGAAGATTGGTTGATGCACAACTTTAGTCTTCTGACTATTGTCGATGATTGTTGTATAGTCAATGCAAGCACAAAGTATGTCACGCTTGATGTTAATTATACTTGATCCAATCACAACGCAATGTGACCCAGAGAGCAATCCGGCAATCCCAAGGAATCATCAACTTCTTCAAAGCTTGTGTTCAATCTTCCTCGCTCATCCATAGTTGTTGTAATAGGAGTTTGCAGAGAACATGACTTGCATCTCGCAGGCAAAAGTTTCGCATTAGCTTTGTATGATCTCTTCTAATAATGCAGGCTTTATCATCACTGAGCATTGCTTTCATGTATCTTCTCCTGAAACGAATCACAATCTCTCTTGCTTATACCAGAGGCATACCATGTTTTGAAAACCTTGGCAGAACAAGGACAGAACAAGCGGTCTTCCAATTTGTAAAGCAATATGTTGCCTGGCAGTGCCCTCACCATGCATACCTCAATAGTAGTGATTTATTTCCTTTCAATGCCAATATGCAAGGCCAGTTCCAAAACATAAAAAATGTAGACTGTGTTGCTGTTCGGCCGTGCAGTGTGGTGGAATCATCCCTGGCTATCTTGGCTCAGATTATGCTAAAAAAGAATGAGAAAATGCACCTCAAGATGGTACAACGATGAACCTTTGACAGGTTCAAAAACTAAGCAAATATGAAAGTTTAAAGCTAGACCCTATGGAAGCAAGAGGTTAAATTAGGTTGGCTCTTTTCAAGTCTTTTGGAGTTCTCTAAAGCAATATGTTGATTGAGAATGGAGATGAACATGTCAGCAATATGTTTGTTATGCTGACACTGATATTCAACGTCTCTTCCAAAATTGCAAAAGCTTTGAAGCTACGTGGACGGTGGGACCATCGACCAAGTTTAATTTCAAGGCATGCCAATGTTTTACGTAGAAAAATATAACAAAGGTCCAAAAAATGAAAAGCTAAAAAGAAACCACTTCATGTGTGGGTCAGCTTACAGAAGAATTGGAAAAGATTCTGTAGAAGAATCGTGTGACCCATTCACTCTCTATAATGGCAGGCTTGAGGGGGGCCTTGGTTGGCATGAGTAGCAGAAGCAGACATAGAAGGCAGAAGGAGCCTTTTGTGGAAGGGACAGTGTTGGCAGTACCAAAGGAGCCTCTTTCATCAAAAGAGGATGGGACAAAAGAAATCCCAACACCAAGAAGAAGCGAGGAGGGCTTGAAAAAAGAGAGGATCCTAGGAAGAGTTCGATCCCGGACCATGCCCTCACCAGGGAGACCTTCAAGCTGAGATTTCCATTTGTTGAAGTCTACAATGATATGTGCTACATGACGGAAGAAGTATATAAGTGTGGCGATAGCATGCTAATGGAGTATGATGCCATCACGGATTTCATCAAATTCTTGGGGCCTTGTCTTGTGGAGCTTTTTGAATCTTGAAGGACAAAAGGGATGGAGTTGGCTACAACATGGATCAGGCTTCCTTCACGAAATTAGTAAGCTAGCAAGTGCATTGGTGGATTTGAGCAGGAAGGAAGAAGAAAGAAAAGCAAGAATACAAAAAGAGGAGAAACTTGAGGAAAGTGGGATGCAACTCAAGGTTGTAGCCGAAGAAGAAGAAGAAGAAGAAGAAAAGAGTAGGAGAAGAACCTAGAAGAAGCGAAAACTTGTATTTTTTTATAAGGGCTTATACCAAAGCTTTTATTAAACACCATAAGCTTCTCCCTAATGATCCTACAGCACTACGAACCACCATGGTCTTAGATCCCAAAGGGCTAAACATAGGAAGGGTACCTTTCCCTTCCTTAGCTCGTTTCCTTCAAATTGTTTTCTATTGTTTTTAGGTTATCCAGATATGGAGGTGTGTGTGTTTTGGACTAAGGTAACAACACTATTTACATGTATAGGTTCGGAGGAATGGGCCAGGAGGTATTTTTCAAGTTGGTGTCAAAGGTGTTGATGAGGGGTTCATCACCATCCAAAATGGACAAAGAATCCCCATCTACCTCATGACATGGGTGAAGGACCATTGGAGTTATGGTGTGTTAATCATGGATGACATATTGACACAGTCAATGCTAGTATATTGGGTTCATGTTGTGATCAACAACTAGTAGCTCATTACATCTTACATTGTATAGCAATATTTTGTATACCACATAGTGTATAACGCTAGGATGATTGTTCAGTGGATGTTTTTCTTTGCGATAGGCTCCAACGGTGTGAGTCATGAAGAAATTATAGGCGAACTTTTCACTCTCTAAGAAAAGTTTAATTTGAACTTGGGCCTAATTCGGATGTCAATTTCCACCAACAAGATTGATCTCATTGTCTTTGCATTGTTTAGCTTGTTCTTGACAATATTTAATTTCAAGTCGTGTGACAATGGGAAAGCTATGTAGATTCGAAAAGCGACATATGAAATGGCAATCACAAGAAATCCTCTACTCTTGAAAGGTGCTATTGTGATGGACTTAGGGTGTAGAACATGCATATTAAGGTATGAAATGTTTGGCCCTTTCATCATGTTTCTTTGCTACTATGGACAGGTGAAGTTTGGGAGAGCTGGCCTCAAGCTACTTTCTCACCTTAATGGTTCCAATTTGTTTGCAGCAAAAGCTGGAGCAAAGAAAGTATTAGCAGTTGCCCGTGGTGATTTTACCAGCGTTCGACTACGACTATGACTATTGACATTTAGGTAATATGCTAGTATCTTATCCATTCGCAAGACATTCTCGACGATTATATTCTCGGTGCACAGGGAAGGGCTCATTCCCTCGGATTATAACTCTTTGGGGAAGGAAGCGCGCTGCGTCCCCGCCCACACTAGTGGTTATAATAATTATATATTACATATTATGATACCAATATTTTCAATTGCTCATCCATGCAAAATTGCTTGTTTTCAACCTGGATTCTTACAACATTCCTCTCTTTTGATGCATGTTCTCGATGTGAGGGAGCAAGGGAATCCAAGCTGGATACAAGATCGAACCTTTATTCATATGATTGTAGTCCACATAACAATATTGTATAGACTGCAATGAGGATCAGTTTTGAGCTCTTGTGAGCATTGTCTTATTCATGTATTTGGTGGGCTTCAACTCCCACAATGCACAAACAATATGGCCAAGTCAATAATAAATCACCACCCCTGACATTTATCGGGAAGATTGGGTCCTAACAACGGACCGTGTGTTGTGTCTCATATCCACATTTTTACTCATTCCCTTTCTCCTTTTGAAAACTTGATAAAATGCTAGGATTCAAGTTTGATTTTGAGTTAGTAATTACATGCTCAATCACGGAAAGGCTGCTTGCCACAACCTAGTTTCCATGTTATTTAGACATGTTCCATGAGAAATATTCTTCCATCTCTCAATGTTTGAGAGATGTTGTTGTTTGTTTTCCCTAGGTAGGCTGGCTGGCAAAGTGCCCTCCTTTAGTTGGCCAAATATTGCATGTATCTTATTTTCTTATCATATATGCCAACCATTTTTTTTTTTTTAAAGCTACTTCATTAAAAGGTTCCTAGTCGGCTAGCTTTTTTTTTTCATAAAATGCCGTGTATATTAAAAGGGTGGCCAAGACTAGCATGGTTGATTCCCTGAGGCCGACTGGGATTCTACGTTGGAAAACTATCCTATTTCTCACCTCCCACACGGCCATACAAATGGCAGTTCTCAAATAAAACCAACTTGCACACCTAAAGAAAATGCAAAGGCACAACATGACTAGCCTAACCAAAGTGCTAGCATGCAATGACATGCTTCAAGAAAATTTCTTTTGGTGATCTTGCTAGGGAATGAAGTGGTTTGTGCTAGAGATTATAGTGATGTGAAAAGTGCAAACCAGCTCATGGAGCCATATGATCATTAAAATTTGTCCATTGTGTCCCTCTAGTGGTCTGAAGATCTAACGTTACTTGAAGATGCATCCAATTCTTTGAGTCTGTTGGCTTAAGGACTTGAGCATACATCGGCGGATCCCCAAGATTCTTACCTAGCTATTCTTTATATGTATGAAAGGCATCCACTTTGCTTCATAGTTTTTATTCATTGACAAAAAGGATGCTGCTCTTTAGGGGAAATCTTTCCATGCCTCCAGATTTACTTTTACAACTCTTTCTCTCTTTCTCAAATATTTGCAATTCAAGCATAACACCTATTTCATTAATTTTGGACTCGTGCACTATCCAATTTCATTTTGTGAGATAATTTTGGGTAAAACATTTAAAAAAAAGAGGCTCGTATAAAACAAAACATTGAGTCAAAAAGGAAGATTTTAAAAAATCAAATTAGAAAAAATGACGTGAGATGTTATTAAAACTAGAGTACATTAAAAACAGAGGACATCACATTGTTAAAAGAGACAAAAAGTAAGATTTTAAAAAATCAAATTAGAAAAAATAGGGTGACATGTTATTAAAACTAGAGTACATTTCAAAAAGAGCACATCACATTTATACAAGAAGTAGATCATATAACTCAAAGCCATATGGTGTTTAAAAACACCTTAATACAGTCTCTCTTATCTTCTTAATCACCCAAAGTCTAGAAGATCTCATCATTGGTCTCTCTTATCTTCTCAATAACCCAATCTTTCACTACCTCCACGGCTGTATCCTCAACATAATTACATGCAAAGAAGAAATTTCAGCAATCACAAATTGTTTCTTTATGATTTCTCTGTGAGGCTCTTATTGTTCTCTCAGCATCCACATCAAATCGCCCATGACGAGAGCTGCGATAACAAAGGTTACTTAAGAAGTCTAAGAGACCTTGTCGTGCTTTTATCATACGTCTTAAAAGTCTTTCACTCTCTGCTATCTTGAGAGTCTCCTCCCTCTCTGCGTGCCTTTGGGCATCAAATTCCTCTCTCTCCATGTATGTCAAAGGAGAACCTTGTCAAATTTTGGCCTCTCTCTGTGCTCCTTGGTCAGCAATCCATTCTTTGAGACTGTTAATTCCGAACTCCACGTCTTTGACAATGCCAAGGACATCCATGGGTAGGGAGATGATAAAGAAAGGGAGATGGACTACGATGGAAGAAAGAAGAGAGTGTTTGTGGAAGGACTAGGATGGAAGAATACAAGTTAATGAGAAGCACTAGGATGGATGAAAGAAGAGAGTGTTTGTGGAAGAACTAGGATAGAAGAATACAAGTTACTAGGATGGATGAAAGAAGAGAGTGTTTGTGGAAGGACTAGGATAGAAGAATACAAGTTACTAAGAAGGACTAGGATGTAAGAAATAAGAGAGTGTTTGTGGAAGGACTAGGATGGAAGAATACAAGTGCACTAAGGCACGATGTGTTCACTATGATAAGGATAAGGGTTGGAATAAAGTGAGAGAAGCATTGGTAATGCTCTACTTTAAGTGAGTGGAGATTGTCCAACTGAATAAAATTTTGCAGAGCATTGGGAATGCTGTACTTTAAGTGAGTGGAGCATTGGGAATTGATACTTGGGAGTGAAATATATTACAAGTGAGAGAGAGAGAGAGCGATAGAAAGTGAGGAAAGACATAAAGTGAAAGACGAATACAAGTTAACTAGAAGCACTAGGATGTAAGAAATAAGAGAGTGTCTTGAAGGGATAGAAAGTGAGGGAAGATGTAAAGTGAAAGACAAATACAAGTTAATCAGAAGGACTAGGATGTAAGAAATAAGAGAGCGTTTGTGGAAGGACTAGGATGGAAGAATACAAGTGCACTAAGGCACGATGTGTTCGCTATGATAAGGATAAGGGTTGGAATAAAGTGAGAGAAGCATTGGGAATGCTCTACTTTAAGTGAGTGGAGACTGTCCAACTGAATAAAATTTTACAGACTGTTGGGAATGATGTACTTTAAGTGAGTGGAGCATTGGGAATTGATACTTGGGAGTGAAATATATTACAAATATTACATCATCACATATTCATATCAAAATTCTCATCACACAAGGATTTATTTCCAAATAATCACATCATCACACATTCATATCATAAAATTGTGTGCATGAAATAATTATATAAATATCATCAATAAATGCCACTTAAGTAATAAGTCACAAATTGGTGTATAATCAACAAAAACTACAAACACAACATCATACATGCATCACAACTCTTTTGATGCTTCTAGTGGAGATTGTGGCAACTCTTTTGATGCTTCTAATGGAGGCTGTAGTGCTCTAGATGTACACTCAGTCTCTACTTCTTGTGTAGTATGCAGTGCTTTCAGAGTAGACTCAGTATCCTCTTCCTTAAATGCAAGCGGAGGCTATGGCAACTCTTCTGATGCTTCCAGTGGAGGCTGTGGTGCTATAGATGTACACTGAGTCTCTACTTCTTCTGTAGTGTGCAGTGCTTTCACAGTAGACTCAGTGTCCTCTTCCTTAAATGCAAGCTCTGATATTTCTTTAGTTGCATGTTGTATTCTAATGGCAGCAAGTAGGTCTCGAATGATTTCAGCCCTAAACAATTGTATATCCTCCTTTGAATATTTGAGCTCCAAAGAGTCTTCCGATGAGATATGTGGCTTAAGTGAGAAAATTTCTTTGAAAATCAACATGCAATTGTAGGCAACTCTCCACCCACAACTATGCCCATCTTCTTGCTCTACTACTAAATGCTTTTGGAAGTCTACCGAGTCTTTATACTGTCTTGTTTCTCCGATAGCAGATACCAACTTCTCAATCGACCTGCTCATCATGACATATTAAAAAAAATTAGTGTGTCTATTACATAAGGTACATAATATAGAAGTAACAACAGACTAATAGAATACTTACGTTTGCACTGAGCCATGGAAGCCTACAATTGAGTTAACAAACCAACAATAGTTGTCTTCAAGGTCCCAAACCACCAGACTCCAATGTTCCCTACACGAATAATTAAGAACCATTATTATTTAACACAATGTTGCTAGTATAAGATGAAAATAAAGGTTGCCATGATACTTACATCTCCTGATATGCCATAAATAGGACTTGCACGCCATGTAAATGTAAAGGCTATAACCATTTACAAACATCGGCTATCATCTTTCTGCTATCGCTAAGTATAGGAGAAAGGAGGGAATCCAACATATACAACGGTTTTATACGGCTCTACCAAATCGTGAGATAACTATACTGCACCAACAAATAAATGAATATTAGCTTATTAGATTTAATAAAAATATTGAATTATCAAGCAGAGAAAAAGTTTGTATCAAACCTGAGAATGGCCATCATAATGTTGTTATTGACCTCATTTGAAGCTCTAGATAGGATTGAAATCTCCTCTCCCCCAAATTCAAGATACTGAGGTCTATGTTGAATCATAACCCTAACATTAAAAGAGCTTCCCAATTCTTCCAATGAAGCCATGTTTGTAGAGTTGAGGTCTTCTATCCCCTTTGACTCTTTGACGGCATTCATTTCGCACTCCTCTGAGCCATTATCATCTATTTGCCTTGTGGGAGGGTCCATAATGTCTCCCTTAATGATTGCTCGAATGGTACATGTTATAAATGCATAGAGATGCAAATCCGTATATGTTGACAGTGTTGTGTCATTTTGTATCTCAAAAATTTGACCAAGTACCAAAAAGCAATTGTAGCCCACCCTCCATCCACAATTATAGATGTGGCTATTCTCTTGATGTGATACCTGACATGTTATATACTCTATTTGTTGTGCCATGTCACATTGTTGCATTACTGTGTCGATAGCACCTACTAACTTTTGAGCTGATCTACACATCAAAACATATAACAATAGTGAATATATGCATTGCATATCAATCTACATGTCAAGAAGTAACAACAAGTGTAGTCTATACTTACTCTAGCACAGTGCCATGGACGGATGTCATTGAGTTGGCAAAGAAGCACTTCTTCGCAAAGATGTCCATGACTACTAGACTCCAATGTGAGCTGCATTATCAATAAAGAATAATTACTGTGTTTGAGACAATTCTAGCAATGCAATAGAAAAAACAAGTAGGGTTTGATGCTTACTTCTCATAATATGCTGTAAAAATAACTCATGCATCATTCATAGGAATGTGCTTCAACCACTTGCAAACATCCTCTATGGTTTCTTCTTTGTTGCTAAGCACTTCCGAAATACGAGGATCGAGCATATATGAAACACGTTGTATATTTTGCAAAAAATTTGCCATAACATTACTATATTTTAAAAAAAAGTATTAACTTCTTGGGCTTAATCAAAATAAGCAAAGTATAAAGCCAAGGAAAAGGCTACATCAAACCTGAGGATGGTTGTAATGACTTTGACATTAACCTCTTTCTTAGGATTCAAGAGGATTGAAATCTCTTCTTCACCAAATTCAAAAAAATGAGGTTGTTGTCGAATTAACAACATAGCGGTGAATGAACTTCCAATCTGCTCCAATAGATTCATATTTTCATGACTCATCTTATTGAGAGAGTAGTCTACATCGTATTCTTCTTCACTTGCTATGTCTTCTACATCCTCCTTCTGCTATAAAAATATAAAAAAGTTATGCGATGTACACATCCCAAATAAAGGCTTAAACAAGCAAATAAGGTTTCATACATGCTTTCATTAAAGTGAGTCTCTCCTCCGCTTGGAGCAAAAATTTAAAAAGTAAGGTTTCATATATGCTTTCATTAGAGTGAGTCTCTCCTCCTCTTGGAGGAAAATTTTAAAAAGTTATGAGATTTACACATCCCAAATAAAAAAAAGGTTTAAATAATCATAGAAGTATAAAGATAGCATGCTTTCATTAGACTCAGTCTCTATTCCTCTTGGAGGAAAATATAAAAAAGTTATGAGATTTACACATCCCAATTAAAGGCTTGAACAAGCATACAAGTATAAAGATAAGGTTTTATACAAGCTGCAATGGCTAACCTCTCTCTCTCTAGTTCCTCTCTCTTCAAATTTAAAAAAAAAATCTAGATAAAGAATTAATCAAAAAAATTTGCAAGTACCTGGAAAAAGTTTGTAAGTTTGCTCTTTCTTGCTTTCTTGCTCTTCCTTCCTTGCTTTCTTGATCGTCCTTGCTTTCTTGCTTCAATGAATGAAATGAGGGTAGAATGAATGAAGAAGGAAGACTATATATAAGAAAAATTAGGTTTTCCTCCTCCTCTCCTATTGGCTTTCCATTCCTCCCCTCTCTCCTATTGGCTTTTCATTTATCCCCTCTCCCATTGGCTCCCATTACTCCCCCTCTCCCATTGGACCCCCATCCCTCATCCCAATCTTCCATTAGCCCTCCCCCCATTCATTTCTTCTTCCTCCCCCATTGCCACCATTCCCATCCCACATTTCCACCACGTCCCATACTCCTCCCATTTCCCAAAATCCCATATTTCCCCATCTCACCCTCCTCTTTTTCATCCCCTATTAACTCCCCTCACTCATTTCACTCCCTTATTATCCTACTCCCCTATTACCTTCCCCTCTCCCATTCCATTCTTCCCTCCCCACTCTCACTTCCACTTCCCATTACTCACTTGCTATACACATTTGCAAACTATTAATATATTATTATATGATTTTTTATACTATTTGCAAACTTACATGTGGGCAAAATCACAAGTGTCAAAGCGATCCTATTGTGGTCATACAACAACTGTGCTTTTATTCAAGGGAGTATTTATCCTCATCAACAAGCTTATTTACTCAAGGTATGAAGTGCATGATTTGTGCACTAGGTGTTTACTTTGTTGTATCAAAATTGTTTGCCACACACACACACATATACACATACCGAGAATTTTCTAATATTATCGCATCTACATTTCTTCGATGGGCACAAAACTTTATACACGCCTCAACCTAGGTCGTATTGACTTGCATACAAAGTGGTGCACCCATCCCATAAGTACTTGTTCAGATAACACACCTCCACACGTATTTTATGACGATTGTGCATAACACTAGGAACAAAATGGTGTATAATGTGCGATCGACTATGCAAAGCATATCCAATGGACACAAGACTTTGCACGTTCCTCAACCTAGGCAGTATTGACTTGTGTGCAAAGTGGCATCCCCATCCGATAAGTACTTGTTTGAAAAATACACCTAGGATCGTGTTTGAAAAATACACCAAGGCCAAAAACGGTATTTAATACTCAATCTACCATGTAAAGCATATCCGATGGGCACAATACTTTGCACGTGCCTCAAAAGCGGTGGTATGGTATTCCATGCAAAGTGGAACGCCCATTCAATAAGTACTTGGTATGATAATATACCTATTAAGAGTGTGTTCTTTGACGGATGTGCATAACACTAGGGGGAAAATGGTGTATAATGTGTGATCCCCCATGCAAAGCATAACCGATAGACATAATACTATGCACGCACATCAACCTAGTTGAAATTGACTTTCTTGGGAAGTGGCTTCCCCATCTGACAAGTACTTTCTAGAATATCACACCTAGGACCTTGTTTTTTATTGGTTGTTCTCCATGACACTAAGGCAAAAACGTTGATTTATGCTTAATCGACAATGCAACGCATATCCGATCATCACAATACTTTGCACACATCTCAACCTAGGTATTACTGACTTACATGCAAAGTGGCGTGCCCATCCCATAAGTACTTAGTCGAATAACACATCTAGGACCGCGTTTTTTGATGGTTGTGCATGACACTAAGGCCAAAACAGTGTTTAATGCTTGTTCGACAATGCAAAGCATATCCAATGGGCACAATACTTTGCATGAGTCTCAACAATTGTGGTATTTCATTGCATTCAAAGTGATACACCCATCTGATAAGTAGTTGGTCGGATAACACACCTAAAAGCATGTTTTTTATGGTTGTGCATGACATTGAGGCACAAACGGAGTTTAATACGTGATATATCATGCAAAGTACATCCGATGGGCACAATACTTTGCACCCACCTCAACCTATGTGTTATTGACAGATAACATACCTAAGGGCGTGTTTTTTTGCGGATGTGCATATCACTACGGGAAAAACATTGTATAATGCGTAATCGACCATGCAAAGCATATTCGATGGTGACAATACTTTGCACGCATCTCAATCTAGTTGAAACGGACTTACGTGCAAACTGGAGCCTCCATCCGATAAGTACTTGTTTGATTAACACACTTAGGACCGTGTTTTTTCATGGTTGTGCATGACACTAAGCCAAAAACGGTGTTTTATGCTTGATCGACAATGCAAAGCATATCTGATGGGCACAATACGTTGCACACACCTTCAACTAGGTGGAATTGACTTACATGCAAAGTGGCACACCCATCCCATAAATGCTTGATCAGATAACATACCTAGCAGCGTGTTTTTTTTACGAATGTGCATGACACTAGAGCAAAAATAGTATTTAATGCTCGATCGACCATGGAAAGGATATGCGCCGATGGACACAATACTTTTCCTACACTGCAACCTAGGAGGTATTGAAATGTTTTCAAAGAGGGACACCCATCCGATAAGTACTTGGTCAGATAACACACCTAAGGGCGTGTTTTTTTACGGATGTGCATATCACTAGGGAAAAAACAGTGTATAATGCATGATCGACCATGCAAATCATATCCGATGGTGGCAATACTTTGCACGCAGCTCAATGTAGTTGAAACGGACTTGCTTGCAAAGTGGAGCCCCCATCTGATAAATACTTGTTTGATTAACACACCTAGGCACATGTTTTTTCATGGTTGTGCATGACACTAAGGCAAAAACGTTGTTTTATGCTTGATCGACAATGCAAAGCATATCCGATGGGCACAATACTTTGCACACACCTTCAAATAGGTGGAATTGACTTACATGCAAAGTGGCACTCCCATCCCATAAGTGCTTGATCGGATAACATACCTAGCAGCGTGTTTTTTTACAGATGTGCATGACATTAGAGCAAAAATAGTATTTATTGCTCGATCGATCATGCAAAGGATATCCGATGGGCACAAAACTTTTCGTACGCATCAACCTAGGTGGTATTGGAATGTTCTCAAATATTTACACCCATCCGATAAGTACCCTGTCAGATAACATACCTAAGGGTGTGTTTTTTTGCAGATGTGCATATCACTCGGGAAAAAATGGTGTATAATGCATGATCGACCATGCAAAGCATATTCGATGGTGACAATACTTTGCACGCATCTCAACATAGTTGAAACGGATTTGCATGCAAAGTGGAGCCCCCATCCGATAAGTACTTGTTTGAATAACACACCTACGGCCGTGTTTTTATATGGTTGTGCATGACACTAAGGCAAAAACGGTGTTTTATGCTTGATCGACAATGCAAAGCATATCCGATGGGCACAATACTTTGCACACACCTTCAACTAGGTGGAATTGACTTACATGCAAAGTGGCACTCCCATCCCATAAGTGCTTGATTGGATAACATACCTAGCAGCGTGTTTTTTTATAGATGTGCATGACACTAGAGCAAAAATAGTATTTATTGCTCGATCGATTATGCAAAGGATATCCGATGGGCACAAAGATTTTCATACGCATCAACCTAGATGGTATTGGAATGTTCTCAAAGATGCACACCCATCCGATAAGTACTTAGTCAGATAACACACCTAAGGGCGTGTTTTTTTATGGATGTGCATATCACTCGAGAAAAAATGGTCTATAATGCATGATTGACCATGCAAAGAATATCCGATGGTGACAATACTTTGCAGCACCTCAACGTAGTTGAAACGGACTTGCGTGCAAAGTGGAGCCCCCATCCGATAAGTACTTGTTTGAATAACACACCTACGGCCGTGTTTTTATATGGTTATGCATGACACTAAGGCAAAAACGGTGTTTTATGCTTGGTTGACAATGCAAACCATATCCGATGGGCACAATACCTTGCACACACCTTCAGCTAGGTGGAATTGACTTACATGCAGAGTGGCATTCCCATCGCATAAGTACTTGATCAGATAACACACCTAGCAGCGTGTTTTTTTACGGATGTGCATGACACTAAGGCAAAAATGGTATTTGATGCTCGATCGACCATGTAAAGCATATCCGATGGGCACAATACTTTTCCTACACCTTAACCTAGGTGGTATTGAAATGTTCTTAAAGAGGCACACCCATCCGATAAGTAAGTACTTGGTCAGATAACATATCTAAGGGCGTGTTTTTTTGCGGATGTGCATATCACTACGGGAAAAATGTTGTATCATGCGTAATCGACCATGCAGAGCATATCCGATGGTGACAATACTTTGCAGGCATCTCAACCTAGTTGAAACGGACTTGCATGCAAACTAGAGCCCCCATCCGATAAGTACTTGTCTGATTAACACACTTAGGACCGTGTTTTTTCATGGCTGTGCATGACACTAAGCCAAAAACGGTGTTTTATGCTTGATCGACAATGCAAAGCATATCCGATGGGCACAATACGTTGCACACACCTTCAACTAGGTGGAATTGACTTACATGTAAAATGGCACACCCATCCCATAAGTGCTTGATCGGATAACATACCTAGCAGTGTGTTTTTTTAACGGATGTGCATGACACTAGAGCAAAAATAGTATTTAATGCTCGATCGACCATGCAAAGGATATCTGATGGGCACAATACTTTTCCTGCACCTCAACCTAGGTGGTTTTTAAATGTTCTCAAAGAGGCACACCCATATGATAAGTATTGTGTCAGATAACACACCTAAGGGCGTGTTTTTTTGCGGATGTGAATATCACTCGGGAAAAAATGGTGTATAATGCATGATCGACCATGCAAAGCATATCTGATGGTGACAATACTTTGCACGCACCTCAACGTAGTTGAAACGGACTTGCGTGCAAAGTGGAGCCCCCATCTGATAAGTACTTGTCTGAATAACACACCTACGACCGTGTTTTTATATGGTTGTGCATGACACTAAGGCAAAAGTGGTGTTTTATGCTTGATCGACAATGCAAACCATATCCAATGGGCACAATACCTTGCACACACCTTCAACTAGGTTGAATTGACTTACATGCAAATTGGCATTCTCATCGCATAAGTACTTGATCGGATAACACACCTAGCAGCGTGTTTTTTTACGGATGTGCATGACACTAAGGCAAAAATGGTAATTAATGCTCGATCGAGCATGCAAAGCATATCTGATGGGCACAATACTTTTCCTATGCCTTAATCTAGGTGGTATTGAAATGTTCTTAAAGAGGCACAGCCATCCAATAAGTACTTGGTCAGATAACATACCTAAGGGCATGTTTTTTTGCGAATGTGCATATCACTACGGGAAAAACGTTGTATAATGCGTAATCCACATGCAGAGCATATCCGATGGTAAAAATACTTTGCACGCATCTCAACCTAGTTGAAAAGGACTTGCGTGCAAACTGGAGCCCCCATCCGATAAGTACTTGTTTGATTAACACACTTAGGACCGTGTTTTTTCATGGTTGTGCATGACACTAAGCCAAAAACGGTGTTTTATGCTTGATCGACAATGCAAAGCATATCCGATGGGCACAATACTTTGCGCACACCTTCAAGTAGGTGGAATTGACTTACATGCAAAGTGGCACACCCATCCCATAAGTGCTTGATCGGATAACATACCTAGTAGCGTGTTTTTTTTACAGATGTGCATGACACTAGAGTAAAAATAGTATTTAATGCTCGATCGACCATGCAAAGGATATCTGATGGGCACAATACTTTTCCTACACCAAAACCTAGGTGGTATTGAAATGTTCTCAAAGAGGCACACCCATCCGATAAGTACTTGGTCAGATAACACACCTAAGGGCGTGTTTTTTTGCGGATGTGCATATCACTAGGAAAAAAACGGTGTATAATGCGTGATCCTCCACGCAAATCATATCTGATGGTGACAACACTTTGCATGCACCTCAACATAGTTGAAATGGACTTGTGTCCAAAGTGGAGCCCCCATCCGATAAGTACTTGTTTGATTAACACACCTAGGACCGTGTTTTTTCATGGTTGTGTATGACACTAAGGCAAAAACATTTTTTTATGCTTGATCGACAATGCAAAGCATATCCGATGGGCACAATACTTTGCACACACCTTCAACTAGGTGGACCTGACTTACATGCAAAGTGTCACTCCCATTCCATAAGTGCTTGATCGGATAACATACCTAGCAGTGTGTTTTTTTACGGATGTGCATGACACTAGAGCAAAAATAGTATTTATTGCTCGATCGATCATGCAAAGGATATTCGATGGGCACAACACTTTTTTTACCGCTCAACCTAGGTGGTATTGGAATGTTCTCAAAGGGCACACCCATCCGATAAGTACTTGGTCAGATAACACACCTAAGGGCGTGTTTTTTTGCGGATGTGCATATCACTCGGGAAAAAATGGTGTATAATGCGTGATCAACCATGCAAAGCATATCCGATGGTGACAATACTTTGCATGCACCTCAACGTAGTTTAAATGGTCTTGCGTGCAAAGTGGATCCCCCATCCAATAAGTACTTGTTTGAATAACACACCTAGGGCTGTGTTTTTATATGGTTGTGCATGACACTAAGGCAAAAACTGTGTTTTATGCTTGATCCACAATGCAAAGCATATCCGATGGGCACAATAATTTGCACACACCTTCAACTAGGTGGAATTTACTTACATGCAAAGTGGCATTCCCATCGCATAAGTACTTGATCGGATAACACACCTAGCAGCGTGTTTTTTAACGGATGTGCATGACACTAAGGCAAAAATGGTATTTAATGCTCGATCGACCATGCAAAGCATATCCGATGGGAACAATACTTTTCCTACACCTTAACCTAGGTGTTATTGAAATTTTCTCAAAGAGGCACACCCATCCGATAAGTACTTGGTCAGATAACATACCTAAGGGCGTGTTTTTTTATGGATGTGCATATCACTACGGGAGAAATGTTGTATAATGCGTAATCGACCATGCAGAGCATATCTGATGGTGACAATACTTTGCACGCATCTCAACCTAGTTGAAACAGACTTGCGTGCAAACTGGAACCCCCATCCGATAAGTACTTGTTTGATTAACACACTTAGGACCGTGTTTTTTCATGGTTGTGCATGACACTAAGCCAAAAACGGTGTTTTATGCTTGATCGACAATGCAAAGCATATCCAATAGGCACAATACTTTGCACACACCTTCAACTAGGTGGAATTGACTTACGTGCAAAGTGGCACACCCATCCCATAAGTGCTTGATCAGATAACATACCTAGTAGGCTCGTATTTTTTTACGGATGTGCATGACACTAGAGCAAAAATAGTATTTAATGCTCGATCGACCATGCAAAGGATAACTTGGCATGTCCATCTGATGAGTACTTGATCGGATAACTTCTCCCACCAATAAATTAAGTACTAATTAAAAATTATAATAAATGAGTAGATTATTAAAAAGAGACTAATATTTATGTAATTGTTGCTACTGCAGCTTGCTTGCGAAGGACTCTCACAAAGGAGATGGCTATAGATTTTGTTCCAGGGATGGATGTGATTTGAGTTGAGTCTCCAGATTTTGAATCCGCGTCTGATTCATGGTCTCGTACTGATTTTTCAAGACCGTCCATGCCTCCTCCGCTGTGATGACATGTTGAATTAACGCCATGACGGAATCACTAACACTGCAGACAATAGAACACAGCGCATCTGCATTTCTTCTTGTCCACGCGAGAATCTCATCCGTAGTTGGTACTATCTGTTGTCCTACATTGGCTGGATCCGGTCTCGCAACCGACCTCACGTCTACCCCAGTAGCAGTGTCCCAAAGCTTGTATGCGCTTAGGATGGTCTTCATCTTGAACTTCCAGAGTGGATAGTTAGAGCCATCCAACTTTCCGCCTTCGCCGAACGGTGGGATTCGCAGTCTTGCGGGCTGGGCCATCTCTCACAATCTGCTCGCAAACAGAAACACACTACCAAATCTTCTTGCTAGAGTCCAAGCTTTGATACCATGTAAGAAAATAATATAATGTCTATGCTCAACAGATAACAGGATCTCGTACGCAAGAGAGAAAACAAGATAGTATGGAGAATTTAAAAATTTGATTACTATAGAAACTGATACAATAGATGGCGCTGCCTCCCGACCATGCACTCCTGTGAAAGAAGCTTCGATGGCATGCTGGAAACAGTAGAAGACGGAGGCTGGATGCTAAGGAATCAAGGTTGATGTAGCCAGTGATGAAATGGGCTTCACGGGCTTGCTCTTATATAGCCACCAATCGTAGTCGGTTAGGCATAATTGGGTGACCGACCCAGTCTGCCTAAAACGGTCGACTGGGGGTCGGTCTCGAAATAGGCCACCGACCATACGATAGAACCGGTTAACCTATGGTCTCCGTTCGCATTCGGGATCATCTGAGGCTCCAAACAGGCCCCACAACCCGAGAGTGGTGGGTTGCCTTGGGAAATGCTCTATCTACCCTCAGTGTAGTCAGTCAAGGGATGCCTTCCCGCACTTGCATGTAGCCTAGTTGGTGGTGTGCCAACTCTATCTGAAGCCGTCCAGCCATCAGGCCACACATGGCCCCCATCTGGTGTCCAAACTAGGACCTACCGGATAACCGAGCTACTCAAATGCCTTCTCCTCATATGGGGGGATTACAAGTAGAGTTAGCTGGTTATCACATAGTTACACAAGAGTGGAGCATTAATATCTAACAATAACCTTGGTAGTGTAGCACACGTCTCAAATGCCAAGAGGATATTCCCCAATGTTTAACTATGAAGAGTCTATGCATGTGTAGAAACTACTCAAGTATCTTTCTTGAGCTATCAATTCCTCTATGCCCAATCCTGTTGATGAATGTTCAGGTACTCACCTAGGCTGATGTTAATGTCCTTATTAATGTATGATATAATGATGATGACACATTGGGTTGATATTGTCATGCTTACAATGTATAAGTACTGAATACTACTATTATTTGGGATGTTATTATCTCCAAACTGCAACTCCTTCATCCAATTTTATTCATGGGGAGAAGAAGGTATATTTTTTTAATCTCTATATTTTTATTACTATAGAATATAAACCCTCAATTCATTTTTTTAAAAATCATGTGTGAGAGAGAAACCGCTATGAGAATATTACTTAAAAAATATGCATGGGCAAGGAGTGATGAAATGTTTCCAATCACTGTCGACCTTGATCTAGACCAAGGATTGTATATTCACATAATCACACAACTTTTTGTGTGGTATGCATTCGTGAATAAAAATTTCAAGAAATCATGCACATAATGATAACAAAACCTTGCTTGCTTAAAAAAACAAGAAACTAGCTATTTACTGCCGATGCTTTCTAAAAATGCCATTGGTAGCTTAAATGTTACCACCAGTACCGCCAGAGAAATACATAGTGTTAGTGGAATATTTAGGCATGATTTTGCACAGCATTACTAGGCATTATACCACTAGTTTTGTGACTCTTGTCAGTGGTAAATGATATTTTGCCAATGGTGGTAGGCTTTTAGCTGACAATAATAGCCATTTTATTAGAGGTAAAAGTATTCCCACCATGACAATATAAGGATGACGCCAACTTATTTTTATCATTTTTATTTTGAGAGGTACTTTTTCTCTCCTATCTTAATCCCCACACCAAGGCCTAGCCTTGAGGGTAGGATCCTTGGCGCCTATGCTCACACAAGGCACTAGAGCTAGATGGGACCACTCTCTAAGTGCAAATGTCTTGATTCTCTCAAAGAGGGAGATGGTTTTTATTCATATATAGCATGTCATTTTCTCTAAATTGCAATGCAATATAATACATATTGCGTGCATATACTTCAACTGTAAAAAGGAATCGTGCATGCAATATGTATCATATTGCATGCTTGCATAGCAATGCATGATGCAGTGTGTATCATCTTGCATGCATGCATTCAACATCATGTTACATGCATTGTATTCAATTATTTACCCACCACTGATCCACGAAGCTATCTGGACTATACACCTCTGATGCCCGACTATACAACATGAATATATTCATGTATTATGGACGGACAAGAAGGCCATAATGTTCACAAAAATGGAGGACTTGCACATGGGTAATTTGGAGGACTTGTGGATGGGCAACTTGGAGCTGCATAAAATCTTGACAATGTGTGAATGCAATTGGTAGAGACCCAATAGATATTGACTACCCACAACATGCTTCTTGATGATGACTACATAAAAAATTAGCACCTTGCATAGCTCATGGACCAGGCATAAATACACAATCTTGATGGTACCCATTCTTGTCAAACTTTGTGTAACAATATGCATAACTCATGGGCTAGGTGTAAATACCACAACCTCCATGGTACCAAATCCTTTCCAAATTTGTGCAACAACATGCACCAAATCATGTGGCACCTCCCCCCCTCTTGCCCCCTGACCCCCCCTCCACTTGCCTTGGCTACAACTCCCACACTAGCCTGGACACTTGGAGAAAATTGCTTGGAATACCAAAGCAGAACTCATAACACAATGCCCCGAAGAGTGTGGGCTTCATTCCATTATGGGGTATTTATACAAGTTCGAGAGCTTCTCTCTCTGAATGTAAGAATTGTAAGACATTTTCTCTCTACACGTAGAGAAGTTTCATGTAGGAGTTGCAAGCTGCATGTAGTTGCATGTTGCATGTACAACTTGCATGTAGGAGTTGCATGTAGGACTTGCATGTAGATTTCATGTAGAGCATGCATGTAGGAGTTGCATGTGGAACATGCATGTAGGAATCGCATATAGGACTTGCATGTAGGACTTACATGTAGAACATGCATGTAGGAATCACATGTAGGACTTGCATGTAGGAATCACATGTAGAACTTGCATGTAGTACATCCATGTTGGATTCCTAAGAGAGATTACTCCTAGCCTTATGCAAGTACAAGCGGAGCTTTGCCGCTACTCTACACACGTACTCTGTGCTACCTAAGTCCATGTTGGCACATAGACACAACCTTTAAATCTAAGGGAAAATTAGGACTTTTGGGATTGTCTTGGGTCCAAAACTAAGTGTGAGTGGACTTAAAGTCCCTTTGACACCTCTGTGACATGACATGGCAGATCATTGTCGTGATGATGATAACCTTGAACTCAAAGCAGATGGGAACAATTTCTTTAACCCTCGCAACAATTTTGGCCGCAACAATAACGATCAAGAAACGCGCCCCTTGGGCAAACTCAAACTTTCCAAATACAATGGTCAAGGCAATCCAACAATATTCTTCCAGCATTTTGATGCTGCATGCCAAGCTGGAGGAGATCAATCCACTGAAACCAAGGTTGCCTGGTTCCCATGGAATTAATCGATGAAGCTATAGAATGCTACCTAGACCTCCTAGTGGAAGAAAGAGCCACATGGGACTTGTTGCAAACTGAATTCAAGAGGCACTTTCAAACGGAGAGACTACAAGATGATCCTGCTCTCACAATAAGCAAGCTAAAAAAAGGTCGGTGAGAAGATGTATCTTTTTCCGTCGCTTCTTGTTGACTAATGCTCATATTCTTGCTACTTGTTCCTCATTTATATGCCCTCTCTTGTAGTTCTAGGTAGATAGCCTAATGTGTAGTGCTTCTGTCCGATGTATTGGGTTTATTTGTAAAGGGAAACCAAGTATAGTTAAACTAAGGTTGGCTATAACATGCATGAAAGGACATGAAGATGCGCAATATAAACACACAATAGTAGAGCCGAGAACTATGGAACTATATACTTGTATTAAATAGTGGGCTCAATGCTTGGTTAAAGATAGTCAAGTTGTGTGATGTAGTGATATACATGGACTACTCAATGGCATGATAGCACATAATACAAGCAAAGTAAACTCCCTAGCTTTTGCTCTCATTTAGGTTCTAGCTCCAGTCCTAGCTTCTATCTCCTCCTTTGTTGTGGGATTGCCTTTTAAAGGATGTGTGGCTTCTTGATCTTCTCAACTACCATTGCTCGTCGTGTCTTCTTGATCATCTTTGCCATACATCTGTACTACCCATTCATGCCTTGCACCATAAAGGCTACCAAATCATCAAACCGGACCTTGGCTCCCTTGCCTTGCCACTTGGCTTTCGCCTTAGCCATGTCCAAGTCTCCTCATGGTTGCTAGGGCTCAACAATTTCCTAGATGTAACTTTAATCGAGTCCCTACTAATAAGTTTTCATAGTTGAAACCCCAAAGATACTCATGAAAGGCATTAGTTTTCCTTTAAAACTTAGGGTCTTGGATGATCACCCCTAGTGCTACAATCCCCCTTTTTCTAGGTTTTTGGGCTCAATATTGTTGATGTGGAACCATCGGTGGTGCTGTTTCTTGGTGGTACAGTGATTTGCAAATTCCCCAAGTACTATGCCAAGACCATGGAGGATGTATGGGGCCATTGGCAGGTGCCTGGAGGTTCCTTGGGTGGCCAAGGGTATAATGCATTAATTTTGATTGGGACCTCATTTGGATAGATTTTCTACTCTTCCTTCCACTTGCACCACCTCTCGGTGTATGATGCTCGAGTGGGAAAACTTGTACTTTAGCCACCTTTGGGCTGCTTGGCTACTCATCCACTTTTCCATTGGCCCTTTGCAAACTCCACTGAGATATATTCTTGTAGAGGCGGCTTACTTTTGCTTAGAGATAAATGAGGGGGATCATGTGGCCTAGTGATTGATACAGAGGATGGCACATTAGAGAGAGATTAGAATTCATAGAGCTACATTCAAAATAAGGAGATGATGCACTAATAGGACACACAAATCCACACTATTTTTGGTTTAGCATGCATAACAATACTACAATGATGTAGTAGAAGCACTTAGAATTAGTCAATGCAGATCATTTACGGAGTGAGCCATATGCTTTATTACAACGAATAATTCCATTGGAGGAAACTAGATTTGTTCTCATAAAAAATAAAGCACTTGACATAGATGAAATGAAAGGCTTGGAAGCCTTTATTAAACATCCTAAAAGTATGATGCAAAATATCTTGAGTAGTCAAGTAAAAGTTTTGTCATAATCAAGTCAATTGAATACTCAAAATCTTTTTGGCCAGATTGACCTGAGTCACTAGGATCCATATTGGACAAAACTATGGCGATGGATGTGGAAGAAGAAAAACAATGCCTTTCACCTCAAAAATATTGTGGAAGAAGAAAAGAAATGCCTTTTGCCTAAAAAATATTGTGGTAGGAAGGGAGACAAACCCTTCCTAGAGTTTGTACCATTTGAAGAGATTGAAGAGGGTGGACCAATTTGAGTGGCAAAGGATGCTAAGATAGCAAGGGATGACAAGGTAATTCCTATAAAAATCATAGCTTTTTGGTATGAACCAAAGCCATTAAAAAGTCCCCCAAAAATATATACAATAAAACAACTCTATGACGGTTGCTTGCAAAAGAAACATGAATGGGTTTCAAATAAAAAGGGCTTAATAGAGGTGGAAGTGAGTAGCAATTGTTCATTTCTTGAAATTGCCGACTTGAAGCTTAAAAAAGAAGCATTGCTATGATGTGGAAAATGGTATCACAATCGTTGATCCTAGCCGTACTGTTTGGATTAAATATAATTTAGCTAGACTTGACCCATTAAGTACAAGAATTTTATGACTCTAAACGAGATTTAGAAGCATAGGATAACATATTGTATGCCTTGTTCCAAACAAATGGTGTATCTTATGTGGCATCCACGTAGTACACATGTGCCTCCACAATGTATTAGTCAATCAAATGGTGTATAGATCTATACACCACCTATATGTTGAGTACAACAAACTCTTTCCATTTGTGCCTTCACAATATATTAGTCAATCAAATGGTGTATAGATCTATACACCACCTATATGTTGACTACAACATACTCTTTCCATATGTTGTCATATTCTCACTATCAAAGATGACCCACATAGTGTTACAATAGAACTGAAGTTAGAAGCTTATTACATTATTATTGAGCAGAGGTCACCGCTTATTACATTATTATTGAGTGGAGGTCACCGCTTATAGCTTTGGAGATCTTTTAGATTTATTTGACCATATTGGTGTGGAGGCTACCCATTTTGTTGCAAATTTATCCATCATGATGTATTGAGTAGAGGCCACCACTTATAACTTTGGGGAATTTTTAGCTTTATTAGGCCATATTTATGTAGAAATTTATTGCTCCAAAAAACCCAATTTCGGAGTTCACCAAGTGATATTGAGTAGAGGGAATATATTCAAAAAAAAGTCCAAAGCAACAGAGTAAGAGAGAAAGTCCAAATTTTTTGAATGGTGTATGGATTTAGAATGAACTTGTGTTAGTCGCCTACCCTCCGTGTGAATCTCGAGGAAAAATGGTTTGCCTTGGCTCAATTCTTGGTCTCTATTTAAGAGGATGATGTTCAAAATGCAGCTTTGGAGGCCTCGCTTTTTGACATCGCTTGTTGAGGAAGTTTTTTCAAGCAATTGAAGGTTTCCCCCCTTGCTATTATTGTGGTTTTTTGAGCAAGGATTGCAAACTTGGATGTTGCAAACTGAGAACTATATGAGACAATGTTATCTTCATCATCTACACCTTGTTGTCACCACTGCAACTTGGAGGGGTGCTCATTCGGAACTCTAAATGTCCACACTCGTACTTGGGCTACCCGTAGTGTGTTGTGTTTCTATTGTACCAACTCAGTGATCCTATTTTGTAGCTTAATCTCATTAAGTTTGAGAATATTGTTTCTTGTCTATAATCATCCCTCTTGCAGCTCGACCTTGTGCTCATTGTTGTGAAATAAAACTTGGGGCTTTCTATGTCCACACTCGTACTTGGGTTACCTGTAGTGTGTCGTGTTTCTATTGTACCAACTCGATGATCCTATTTTGTAGCTTGATCTCATTAAGTTTGAGAAGATTGTTTCTTGTCTATAGTCATCCCTCTGGTAGCTCAACCTTGTGCTCATTGTCAAATAAAACTTGGGGCATCACCACCCAATGTTCCACAATGTACTATACTATTTTAGCACACTTCGCTCCTTCTTGGCTAAGTGTGTTCCATGCATTTTGCATTTAGTTGTGTCTGAGGGTCTTCAAATAGAACTAAAACAAGCCATTAAAACTTCAGCTTGTGAATAAGGCTTTGATCATCTTAAGTTGGGTTGTCATCACATTTTGAATTACCTTCACTAGTCCCAGATTCTTCTTTTGTACCTAAATTTCGTTCTTGTGTTGGCTAACCAGATTTTGTGTGCCAAGTCAATTGATCATCATTCTCGGTTCCATTCAACTCTCTTTCTCTTGTATTATTTTTGACATAGTGCATGGGGCAAAGACGTTTTCGTAGTACTAGTTGCTCCTCTCATGCCTTTGTTTGATCTTGGCAACCACTTGGACGACATCGATCTCACCCACCAATAAGATGTTCATTTCCATGATTCTAGTTTCCATGTCTTACGGAAACTAATCAACCACCTCTTGGTCTCATAGCTTGTAGCTACTAAGGACCTTAATGGGGCTCATTGGTAATTTGATACCATGGTTGTCGATTTAGAGAAAAATGGATTCATGAAGGGCAAGGATATTTTCATGAATATTTTGAATGCATCCAATGGTGCTTGACCATGCATGTGCGATAGGACAATAGGGAATGATGTTTGATTTCAATCTAGATTAGGAATATGATCGAGTCCACAGTGGGACTGCTTGTTGGCCGTATTGGAGAAGCTAGGATTTAGGGATGGCTTTAAGAAGAAGGTGAAGTGCCTTTGAGCTAGCTCACGAGGATGAAAGACACTCTTATCAGCTGCTCCCCACTAGAAGTCTGAGCGTGCCTCCTCTTGGGGTGTCCCTAGTGTTGCTTGCCCAAGTTTTCTCACCTAGCCTGGCCTCATGATATTCTCCATCGACCCCCGTTTGTCTCTTCCTCCTACCTTCCAATGTGGACTTGTAGCTTTGCATGGGACCCTCATAGACTCTACGGAGTCAGGAATGAAACCTTCCCCATAACATTTATCATTTTCATGTTAACAACACTTTGTTTCAACTTTTTACCCTAGAAGCTCCTCCCTGATGCCATCGAGTACCTTCAATACCTTCGATATTCTCCGATTCCACTTCCTCCAAGCTCCAAGTCTTTTGTCTCTTCCTCAAGCTGCGTGGTTGGTCCAGCTCTGTGGTGAGCTGTTCCACCAGGTGCAAGATCCTTCACTGGAACTTATAGCCCCGTTGAGCACCTTCACTTCTGCTGGAGCAACGGACTCAGATATCACCTTCTGTCCTTAAGGAACAAGTGGAGATTGTGCCATGCCCGACAACGAGCTAGAGCTTCTTGAGCTTATTCGCACATACAATTTTTGATTAGGCATCATCCAATCTCACGAATGTTAGCTTACTTCCATAAGAGGGCTTGGGAATGCCAAAGCATGATCTTGTATCGTCTTCAAACATAAAAGCTGCACAAGAGTAGCTCTTGCACTCAATGTAGGTGCTGTTGTAGCCCTCGTCCCATGGCCAGCTATTGCAACCCCTCATGTGGAGGCATAGGAAAAAGCGCATGAATTTTTTGCAAAATGGGGGCAAAGCAGGAGGTATTTGGAAGCTACAAGAAGCTTAGCCATTTTGGAGAACGGCTGAAAACTAGAGCTGCTGGTTTTCGCGTGCAAGAAGGTATCGCACAATGTAGTTCATCATTTATGGAGGCTTTGTATCCTTGTATGGAGGCTACGCCCTAGGCAAGTTACGAACCTTTCATAGCCAATTGTTGTTTCAGGTATGAACCAAAGACCGTGTGGTACCTGGATTTCCAAGTGTAGTTCTCTCAGTGTATGTCGAGCGTGGAGCATTGTTCTTTCAGTAGAAACGTGGAGGGGGGAGGAGGTTGTTTTCCTAGTGAAGGAAGGTGTTTGCAAGCCTATGCATTCATTGTTGTAACTGGCGTAGGGTCTGCAACATTAGGGAGTAGTGTGAGGGGCCAAGATGAATGGAATTCGATCACCTTGAGTGGGATATGGAATACGGGGTATGGTGCTCAAGCATCGTGAGGGTCCGATGATGGACCCCATCTCCCTATGTCAATATAAGGATGAGGCTTTAGGAATCAGTGTGAGGGACCAAGCGGCCAACTTTTTTTTGGTCTAGCCATATGTGCACGTGAAGTTGGAAGGTAAAACGTCTATGTTGCCACTAGGCTGCAGTCGGTGGAAAATGTCTTGCATGAGGATGGGGCCGTGGTCATTCGTGAACGAGAGCGAGCCTGCGCACTCGTGCCTATTAGTTGAGCGATCAATTCAGGTTTGGCATCAGTTTTTTAGCCGATTCTGGATTCCAGGCAGCCATGCAAAGGTTTTTCTGTTGGAGATGAAAGCCTTGGAAAACGGACCGTGGATCCAATCAACACAAATCCAATGCACATCGATGAAATCCACGTAGTTACTATAGCCGAGCAACCGTGCGCCTGGCTATATGCTATAGTAACAAAAACCATCAATTCGCTCTTGCAAATGCCGCGTTAGCAGTTGTTGACGTCCAAAAACTAGAATCAATTAGATGATATATGATATATGTGGTTTGATTTGTGTCTGCCTGTGTATGGTTTGCAATCTAATCAAAATTCTGATAGAGAGCGGCGCAATAGAGCATGAAAACTAGATTCGAGCAGGTAGTTGTATTGAGCTAGAATATGTATAAATGAATTTAGTGCTATTTCCTAGAAATTTTTAAATAATATTTTCCATTTTGACTTAATTTATAAAGTGAATTTATAACATAGATTTATGTAAACTTGCAATTTGAGTTGGCCAAGTTCTCCATGACACTTGGATGACCGCAATATGTATCTATAGGATGCATTATGTAAACTTGCGATTTGAGAAGAATTAATTATGATATCAACAAGAGCACTATAATAGTAGAAATATTTGAAATACAATACAATATTTTATAAGAGTAACAATACATGAAAATTTATGTAGTATACTTAAAATTGGAGTTATATATTACTAAAAACATGACGTATTTAAAAATATTTTTAAATAATAGTTCATACATGAAATATTTTTTGAGTTTTGAAAAAAATTAGTAATGTTTTGAAAATGAAAAAAATCGAGTAATATATGCTATGAATTAAGAGTCCTTCAATACTATGACTTTACTATAGTTTTAAATAGGAAGTGCCATGGGTTTGGTTTTCATAGCATATTTTAGAAGGTAATATGATAGGCACATAGGAGTTTGTGTTTAGCATATATTTTTTTGCATATATTTGTAGCTATTTGAATTTGGGATAAAGCAGTTTTTATTTATCACTTTGTATATATTTGGTAGCAATTTGAATTTGAGAAATAGCACTCTAAATTTTGTACATATCATTTTGCATTTAGAATTAGCACTTAGCATTGATCAACTAGCATTTTTGTGTTTAGCAAATAGCACTTTGTATCCAACACATAAACAAATAAACTTAACCACACATTCGTGTGGGGGGAGAGTCGGCACATTTCCTCTCCAAAAATTATAAGACCAAGGAACGTGCCCTTCCTTGGGTTCATATGATTTTGCATTTTGCACATAGCATTTTGCATATAGTATGTAGCAATTTGAGTTTGGGATACAGAACATAGCACTTTGCATTTTGCACATGGTACTTTATTTTTAGAAATGTATGATTTTATATTTTGTACATAGTATTTTGCATTTTTGAAAATTCAATGGATCAATTCTGTAGTACAAAAAATTTTGAGGTTGTTGGCAATCACCCAGCTCAAATTGCAAGCATCAATAGCATGGCCATCGAAGCAACAAGGACGAGCTAGAAGAACATCAAGCAAGCTGCCTCTACAAGGTTTTCAAGCGCAAGTACCTTTAGGAGCAACTTGGCACACAAGAGCTACTTGATACTCGAAGCTACATCAGCTAAAAGAGATCAAGAACACTCAATGCACAGATTGGAGCTCCCCCACTGTGCAGACTGAAATCGATGGAGGATTGGTGCTAGCGAAGGAAGGTGAGCTAGCCAAAAGGTGTGGACAAGAGTGGGGGCTCCTGAACGTTCTATCACCGGATCTCTTCACCCAAGAAAGTGATAGTGATTCTAACTCAAAGGACGGGGAACTTAAGCCAAACATTTCTAACTATTTGAATTTGGGATATAGCAGTTTTCATTTATCACTTTGTATATATTTGGTAGCAATTTGAATTTGAGAAATAGCACTCTAAATTTTATACATATCATTTTGCATTTAGAATTAGCATTTAGCATTAATAAACTTGCATTTTTGTGTTTAGCAAATAGCACTTTGTATCCAACACATAAACAAATAAACTTAACCACACATTCATGTGGGGGGAGAGTCGGCACATTTCCTCTCCAAAAATTATAAGACCAAGGAACGTGCCCTTCCTTGAGTTCATATGATTTTGCATTTTGCACACAGCATTTTGCATATAGTATGTAGCAATTTGAGTTTGGGATATAGAACATAGCACTTTGCATTTTGCACATGGTACTTTGTTTTTAGAAATATATGATTTTGTATTTTGTACATAGTATTTTGCATTTTTCAAAATTCAATGGATCAATTTTGTAGTACAAAAAACTTTGAGTTTGTTGGCAATCACCCATGTGTAGCAGCTCAAATTGCAAGCATTAATAGCATACCCATCGAAGCAACAAGGACAAGCTAGAAGAACGTCAAGCTAATGCCAATTGAAAACTCTGAATCACCAAGCTGCCTCCACAAGGTTTTCAAGCGCAAGTACCTTTAGGAGCAACTTGGCACATAAGAGCTACTTGACTACTCAAAGCTACATCAGCTTGAAGAGATCAAGAACACTCAATGCATAGATTGGAGCTCCCCCACTGTGCAGACTGAAACCGATGGAGGACTGGTGCTAGTGAAGGAAGGTGAGCTAGCCAAAAGGTGCGGACAAGAGTGGCTCCTGAACATTCTATCACCAGATCTCTTCACCCAAGAAAGTGATAGTGATTCTGTGAGGAGTTCCAGATTTACTAGAAAGGGATCATTTGGGAAGAGCTATGTGGACCAGTCCCAAGGTTCTCACTTTATAAGTTCTGAGGCTCGAGTTTGCTGATGTTGTAGGATGATTGGGTTGAAATAAACCAAGGATGCTTGGTACTTTGCAAAAGGAGGACAGGTTGGTAGACTGCAGATAATGGACATGAGCAGTTTGCAAGGAGTAACTAGTTTCATTAGGCCAGCAGGTTCCTATCATGTGGCAGGCCATCGGCATAGGACTCATTTGTCAGGTATCTACATAGATTGTGGTTGGCTAGATCAGGTGGGCATTTGCCCTATAACACGGCCCCATCGATGAGGCCAAGGTATTATCTTGCGCGCAGCAGGGAGGCCAGTGATCAGCATCCATCTTGCCTCAGGTTTGGGCTGCATTGAGACCAGTAGGGAGGCCAGGGATACTTCACAACACTCTCTGGAGCTTGAACACGCAGGTTGACAAAGGTCAGAGGATCTCTCGGGAGGCTTACTAAGAGTGCAAGCCCAAGAAGGCTATGAACTAAAATAGAGGACTGCTTGCCATAAATTGAATGGAGAAGTCCATGATTACGACATAAATAGGGAGCAGGATGCCCAAAGCCAGTACCAAACCATAGATTCTTGTTTGTAATCCCTTATTGATAACGATAGCCACCATTTTCGAACCCTGGCATAGAAGACAAACGTTGTAGAAGCAACTGAATAGACATAGTACAAGGGGCCACGAACTAAAATAGAGGACTGCTTGCCATAAATTGAATGGAGAAGTCCATGATTATGATACAAACAGAGAGGAGGATGCCCAAAGCTTGTAACAAACCATAGATTCCCGCCTATAATCTCTTATTGATAACGTCAGCCACCATTTTTGAACCCTGGACACATCCATGTGACTCCTATTTGTTGCTAGTCATAGTTGCATGAATCTCTTAACCTTGTTCTAGAGTTTCCATACCGGCATACGAGTCAAACGTAATATTTTCCGGTTCAATGATTTTTGCCTACACTTGTGCAACCTTGAATCTACTGCTCTATTTCGATATAGGCATCCATACCATAGGCACCTCCTCGTGATGATGTTTAATCAGTAAACCAACACGTGCCAACTCCTATAGATGGCTCAGAACTATTACAACTTGGGAGAGGAGACTAAAAAGAACCATATGGATTCAGTCTGTTGATGTGGCAGGTCCGGAGGAGACAACATCATGGAGTTGCTAGACCACAGCCAGGATCGGACATACCTATGGTATGGATCAGCACCAATGGCTGCACAAAAACAGAGCATTAGATCTAAGGCTGCACAAGTGCTAGTACAAGGGCAGATGTGGCTTGGGTTGGTATGCAATGGAAAGGGGTAAGGATTGGGCCAGTAAAATGGACTTGAAGCAAGTCAGGCTCACGACAAGAGAGCCTGGGCTAGTGGCAGCTTGCCACATGGCCAGGCACGGTCTGCAAAACCCAAACAAGGGAGAGAACTCTAGGATCACTCATCGAGACACTCCCCAGTTGCATATGTTCAAAACAGTTTAGCGCTTCCGTACAAAGCCCATGTTCAACATATGCTTCAATTATTGTAGTTCATAAGACTACCTCATGAGCACAAGCCTGTCAAAATACATCGCTTGATCCCACAAGGAATCCAAACTTGGCATACACACTAGCCAAGTTGCTGCCAACAAAACGACCTCTTTTCAATTTCACTCTATCATTCTCAAGGTGTGTTTCTTGGACTTTTACTATGGATCGGATGCTACCACAAGCTTTCAAGATGCAAATACATATGACAGCAGTGGGAGGTACACCCTCCACCTGCATCCATTTATACCATTACCACCACCGTCTGGTATCTTCTCCTCTTTCCGCCCAAAACAGTTTGCAGCTGTCTTGACTCATATTGTGGCTAAGGAAGGCTGCCCTATGCAGCCATACGGGCTACAAAAGGAGTCAAAGCAGTCTAAAGACACTGCATACAAGCTTGCACGATGGATGGGTTGCCCAGATAACCATTTGGGAGCTACACGCAACTGAGATAGCGCAAACTGTTCAAAATATTCTCGGGCTGCAGTGGACCAATGGCATGATTCTAAACAGCGAACAAGAGGGATCACATGTTACCTTGGAAGGCTTGGGATTGGGACCTGAATGGAGCTCAATAACAGGTTAGTTCTGAAGATAGCTTGTAGAAGTCCCAGATTTACTAGAAAGGGATCAGTTGGGAAGAGCTATATGCGCAGTTCCAAGGCTCTCACTTTATAAGTTCTGAGGCTCAAGTTTGCAGATGTTGGAGAACGACCGGGTTGAAACAAACCAAGGATGCTTGGTACTTTGTAGAAGGAGGACAGGTTGGTAGACTGCAGATAATTGACATGAGCAGTTTGCAAGAAGTAACGAGTTTCATTGGGCCAGTAGGTTCCTATCATGTAGCAGGCCATCGGCATAGGGCTCGTTTGTCGAGTATCTACACAGATTGTGGCTAGCTAGATCAAGTGGGCATTTGCCCCATAATAGGGCCCCACTGATGGGGCCAAGGTATTATCTTGTGCACAGCAGGGAGGCTAGTGATCAGCATCCATCTTGGTTTGGGCTGCATCGAGAGTAGCAGGGGGGGCAGGGATACTTCACAACACTCTTTGGAGCTTGAACACGCAAGTTGACAAAGGCCAGAGGATATCTCGGGAGGATTACTAAGAGTGCAAGCCCAAGAAGGCCACAAACTAAAATAGAGGACTACTCACCACAAACTGAACGGAGAAGTCCATGATTATTACACAAACAGGGAGCAGGATGCCCAAAGCCAGTACAAAACCACAGATCCTTGTTTGCAACCTCCCACCGATAACGATAGCCACGATGTTTGAACCCTGGCATAGGAGACAAACGTCATAGAAGCAGGTGAATAGATGCAGCACAAGGGGCCATGAACTAAAATAGAGGATTGCTTGCCATAAACCGCATTAGCATGCAATGAAATGTGTCTTTAGGTACATCAAAGGCACGCAATACTTGGGCCTTCTCTACAGGGCTGACACTTCACTTATCATGCATGGGTTCACTGATAGTGATTGGGCTAGTTGCCAGGATACACACAGATCCCACAGTGGCAATTGTTTTATGCTTGGTTCTTCATGCATCTCATGGTTCAGCAAGAAGCAAGCTACAGTTGCCACATCTAGTTGTGAAGCTGAGTACAGGGCAGCTTTCACAGCTACAGTTGAGTGTGTTTGGCTACAAAAATTACTTACAGATCTTCTGGTTGGTCAAACAGCTCCTACCGCCATCCATACTGACAATAAGAGTGCTTTGGCTATAGCACGAAATCCAGTGTTTCATGCTCGCACAAAGCACATTGAGGTCCATTATCATTATGTCAGAGAGAGATGGTCAGTGGTGACATCAAGTTGCCTTATGTTCCCACTAAGGACAACTTGGCAGATCTATTCACTAAGACTCTTCCGTGGCCTAAGTTTGAAGCTTTTCGACAAGCTTTACATTTGGTCCCTTTTGTTACGTGATCTGCATTCTCTGTACAGTCATAGGTTGCTATATCCACTCTGGATGAATTTGTGCAACCATGACACTTACTCTTCTAGGTATCTTGAGACGTTTCCAGGATACTTCAGCCCATACCGTCATCTCGTTATAGAAAAGAAGAATTTGTATTGTTTTCTTTGCATTAATAAATTGGTCTTTTCTTTGGAAAAATTGTCTCAATTGGGATTACTATGAACTTAAATTTCTTTAGAAGTCCAACATGAACTTACTCTTCCTCAATTGTATAACTCTATAACCATTGAACCAAAGCCTACAGATGATTGAGGGCAAGTTGCAACGTCCCTTACTGATGAGACTGCTCTTAGTATGTGTATAAAGAACTCACACATACACTAGAAACTAAGGGAACACAATCTAAAATCTAGAAGAATGAAATTTTCAAAGCAATCTTAAGGAAAGAGGATTAATTGCAATTGTGGGGATCTCATTTATCAAGTTGCTGGGTTTTCCTCCATGCACCCATTTCTGAGATGTAAATTGCATGTAGATGTTTGCATGATACCATGGTGATGGCCTCCATGAAGCCACAAAGATTGTGGGCATTGTATATAAGAATGCCTGAAAATGTATCATGAAACTTCATAGCTTGAAGATCATTATCTACTTGAATAGCTATGTAACTCTTCTCAAACATTATTGTTTGGACAATGAAAGAACCGCTCACCTATATATTTTCAATGAACAATGGAAATCTCACCATCCCACGAATGTCAAGAAAGTAGCTATAGACGTGAATATGCATGGCCTTCCCTACATCCAATGATTACAAAAAATGTTAGTATATTACATAGCCGATCTCCAAATATCTACGAAACTGGTGATCATCCTATTCATCCTAGAAGACAGATCTTACACACACACACACACACACACACACATAGCAGAGCTAAACAATGCCTGCTAGCATTGTAAGAGAGCCCAACCTTGTAATAGATCATCCCAACACAATTTGAAAGCATCGAATAAGAATGATCTCGATGCGATATAGAAGGTCTTTCTTGAAAAATTTGACTTTCTTAGCACCTTTGAGTAGGTTGCCTTCATGAAAACACTAATATTATATAAGGTTTGGTCGTCGAGTTCCTGTTCCATAGAGTATGCGATGGAGCTTTCATTTCAAGATGAGATGCACTACCTTCTTCTATGCTTCTTGAATTCTAAAGTCCCCAGCTTTCCATGTTTTCGACTCACTATAGGCATTGCCTAAGACGTTGAACCTTCTCAAATGTGGCCATGCTCTTTGCATCGCTTATTCCATGGTGATATTGGGAGCTATCATGGTTTCACTGTAGAATGGATAAAAGATATGCATTGCAAGGTTGTGTGTCCAAGAGATACATATGTGTGTGTGTGTGTGTAAACTACTCGGTGCTTTCTATCAATTCAGACAACGGATTTTGCAGAGGCATTTGAATGAGATGATTGCGAGTTGCCAAACACATATACTTGAACTTAAGAGTTTGCAATTAAGCTGGAATTAAGACTTATACAGCTTAAACACAAAGTGACATCATTGGAAAATGCAATATGATTGAGGGGCCAAGACGGGGCCCCCCCCTTATCCAGGCTCACTTTATTCTTGAAAATGGAGATACAAGACCAAGGTGCAATGCACCTTCCAAACTGATGAACTCAGTGAAAACCTAGGACCTAGATACAAGACTCAAGAGCATATGTACAAGGTAGACAACAAAAAGGAGGACTCCAAGCTCAGGTTTCAGCTCTTGGCTTGCCCAATCCACAAGGAAGAAGCCTGCAACAATCACCACTTACATCCAACATTAGAGACAAGCACTAGTTTCTAGAAAGATAGTAGAAACAACATGAAATAGTGCTGTAAATGAGATAAACTTGACAATACAGGCTCCCTTCGTGACTTGACCCTTTTGTAGATGAAGTCCTTGATGCCTCTGAAGCTACCTTGGGTGAGGGGAGTGTGGAAATGGGGCTGGAATGGGAACAGCTTAGAAAAACAGCCTGTAGGCTAGAGAGAGAAAGCTTTTATGGAGTGATAGCTGTAGAGAGAGAGTGCCAATGCTGATCCCAAGGGAGGAGATGTAAGAGAGGAGCTGCTGCTGTTCCAGAGGTGCACAGAAAGGCAGATTTCTGCAAGGGAAATGGGCTGGAACAGTAGAGAGAGAAATTCTGCAGAAGAGAGAGAAAGACTGCAGCAGGAGAGAGAAAGGGGCTGTGGCTGCTCCAGGCTAGGTGAAGGAGAGAGGATGCTGCTGCTGTTTCACAAGAGCTGAGAGGGGGCAGATTTCTGGAGAGAAGGCGCTGGAACTGTAGAGAGAGAATGTGCTGTTGTAGAGAGAGAAACTGCTGCTGAGGTGAGAGAATGGCTTGGGGAGAAGCTGGCTGCACCCAAGGAGCTGGAGAGGTTCTGTAGCATCATCTAAAAGGAGGGAGAAGAAAAGTGACGAAATTTTCATGTGTGGAATGAAGGAAAGAGGCCTTCTTTTATAGGCTCAGCCCCCCCTTAGACCTAGAGTGGAAGGTGGACACTTGTCCCAGATTTTTGGTGGGCTGCAGTCCCAAAGAGGACAGCCCACCACTTGCCCTAAATCTACCAGATTTGGGGCCAAACACTTGGCCTGCATGCCCTGCCACTTGCCATGCATGCTGCCACATGTGTGGGACAGGTGGTCTGACCTGCCAGCTCAGATTCCATGTGGCAGTCTGCCACGTGTCAGCTGCCACGTCACTCCCAAAAACCCTAAAATTTCAAAGTTGTCAGAATTTAATTCTGATCGCACCCACGGGTTCCTAACAGCTTAGACTATCTATTGACGTACTCTAAGGTCATAACTGAGCCATACTGAGCTCATTTGTTTGTCGTCTTATCTTGTATCTCCATTACTCTTGGCATGCTGCCAGGCCCACACCCAAAGCTCAGGGAACATTCTCTTGAATGGTTCCTAGGTCGGTATGCAATCTGTGCATTTGATTGGTCCCATGTTTGGGTACTCGGGTGGGGTGTGGTTTCTAGATGTCCCTCTCAAAGGAGGCCATCACTCTTGTGGGTCACTAATGCCCATAACCCCAAGCAAGGGGGTCCACCCTCAAATGCTAGACCTAGTCCCCATTGTCCGTAACTGAACAGAAGGAAAACATTTCATTTCTTAATAAGCATACTATTGAAAAACAAAAAGAAATAGTACCAAGCAAGTGGATACATGTTGAAGCAGGATGACATTCCCTCCGTCTTTCATTCGGTTGTCCGCAACTGAAATGCTTCCTCATAAGCATCCAGGATTTCAAGACACTCCTGAAATGTAGCTCTGTCCACCCATTGGGCATCGGTGGATGGGAGCCCTCTGAACTTCAAAAGGTACATTTTGCGAGTCGTGCCTCGACGTCCCGTAGTGAAGTTATGCAAAATAATTTGTTCTGGGATCAACAAGATCTCAGTGTCCTCTACTTCAGGTGCATCGTCCAGTGTGGGCTCTTGAGGTGGTTCCCCAATGAAGGGTTTCACCAAGCTTACGTGGAAGACATTGTGGATCTTCCAATGCTCTGGAAGTCTCAATCGGACTGAGACATCATTTATTACCTGCAACACCTGAAAAGGACCATAATATCGGAAGGATAGCTTGAAGTAGATGCGCTTTTTGCCCACTTTGGTTTTTAACCGAGCTTTCTCAAATTTCAATAAGACCCATTGGCCTTCTTTCACTACAAACGCCCTCCGTCTTTTATTTGCAGCTGCTCTTTGTTTCTCCTGTGCCTTTTGAATGGCTGCTCGAACCGTGGCATAAGCAGAGTCATAATCCTCCACGAATTGATCAGCGGCAAAGATTTTCTCTTTTGTTTGCATGAGTGGAGTTGGTAAAGATCTACCATATACAATTTCGAAAGGAGCTTTTCCAGTGGAGGAATGAATTGTGTTGTTATAAGCAAATTCCACAAGAGGAAGGAATTTCTCCCAAAAGGTTTGCTGGTCATGCACATAAAATTTCAGCAAATCCAAGAGTGTACTATTCGTAACTTCAGTTTGGCCATCCGTTTGAGGATGAAAAGCTGAGGAGAAACTTAGAAGAGTTCCAAGGTTCTCAAACAAAGCCTGCCAGAAGTTACTAGTGAACTTTGAGTCTCTATCTGATACTATAGACTTGGGCATGCCGTGGTGTCTAAAGATGTGTCTAATAAATAAATGGGCAGCTTCAGGTGCCTTGAGATTTTTTCTGCAAGGAATGAAGTGGGCTTGCTTGCTGAATCGATCTACTATCACCCAAATCATGTCATGATTTTGATTGGTCCTGGGAATTCCTGTAATGAAGTCCATGGTGATGTGTTCCCATGGTCTCTCAGGAATGGGTAGGGGCTGAAGTAAACCCTTGGGTTTTCCTCTCTCATACTTAGCTTTTTGACATGCGAGACAAGCTGAAATGTAGGCAGCAGTGTCCTTTTTCATATTAGGCCAGTAGAAAAATTTATCCATGGCTGAAAAAGTGGCCACAATACCCCTATGACCAGCATAGGGTGGGTTATGGCTTTCCTCCATCACTTTAGATCTAAGCTGCTTTGTGATACATAGTTTGTTCTCCATGAATAAATAGCCATCCCTGATGTGGTAGGCATGATGGGTGCCTCCATCTTTCAAATGTGCCCATGGCTGAGCAAAGTCAGCATCTCCCTCATAGAATTCTTTGAGGGCTGTTAGCTCATCATGATAGGGAACTGAAATATGGTGAAGCCGTGGTCTACGAGAAAGGGCATCAGCCACTACATTCTCTTTTCCAGGAGTATATTGTATCTGAAAATGAAATGATTGCAGAAAGGTAGACCATTTCATATGTCTCTCTCTGATCAGAGGTTGAGTTTGAAAATATTTAAGACTTTCATGATCAGTTTTTACAAGAAAATCTATCCCTAAAAGATAATGTTTCCAAAGTTTGAGAGCATGAATTACAGCTAAGAGTTCTTTTTCATAGATATCATAATGAAATTCAGCATCTCTTAGCCGGCGGCTTTCAAAGGCCACAGCATGACCATCCTGGGTAAGAGAAGCCCCAAGGCAATCGCCACTGGCATCAGCTGCTACTAGGAATGGTTTCCTTAAGTCAGGAATGATAAGTACAGGAGCTGTAGTCAGGGCATGCTTTAGAGCATTAAAAGAGTCCTTTTCTTTTTGGGTCCATCTGAACTTCAGATTTTTCTTAGTGAGATCATGTAGAGGGGCTGCAAGTTCAGCAAAATGCCAAATAAACCTTCGGTAATATGAGCATAGGCCTAGAAAAGACCTTACCTCATGGGCATTCTTCAAGTCAGGCCACTCTACAATTGTCTGTATCTTGGCTGGGTCCATACGGACACCTTCTCGTGAGATAATGTGACCAAGATAGTGAATCTCAGGAAGAAAGAACTCACTTTTCTTCTCATTGATGTGAAGAGCATTTTCAGCTAAGATTTGAAATACAATCTTTAGATGTTCCTTATGCTCTTCCTCATTCTTGCTGAAAATGAGGATGTCATCAAAGAAGACGGCAGTGAACTGTCTATAGTTCCTGAACAACCGTTCCATCAGTCGATTGAACGTGGCTGGGGCATTAGTAAGGCCAAATGGCATTACCATATATTCATACAGCCCAAATGTGGTTCGGAAGGCTGTTTTATGAATGTCCTCAGGTACAACTCGTACCTGATGGTAGCCACTCTTAAGATCTATACGGCTGAAAATTTCAAATCCTCCTAAACGATCAAAGATATCGTCTATACGAGGAATTGGGAAACGATTCTTAACCGTCTGTTTGTTTAAGGCTCTATAGTCTATGCACATCCTGAAGGTTTTATCCTTCTTTTGGACTAGTAAGACAGGAGAGCAAAAAGAAGAACTACTGGGTTGGATCAATCCCTTGTCCAAGAGTTCTTGGACTTGCTTGAAGATTTCATCTTGTTGAGTTTGACTAACTCTATATGGGGGTCTATTTGGAGGTGAAGACCCTGGAACTAAGTCAATTTTGTGATCCTCTGGTCTCTCAGGAGGGAGGTGACTAGGAAGTTCCTGAGAGAAGCAACTAGAGAATTCCTGAAGGAAATCTAATCTTTCTTTTGTGAGATGATTTGACTTTTCTTCACTTGGTTGCTTATCGCGTACAAACACTAGAAAAGAACACACTCCTTTCTTAAGCAAATTGGGAGATCGTGCATGACTTACCATAGGAATGGTGTTTCCTGAAACTCCCGCTGTAATGCTCACATCTCTACCCTTATGTTGGAGGGTTAGAATATTCTTCACATAATCGATTCGGGGGTTGACTTGCTTATGCCAGGGCATGCCGAGAATTACATCTGATCCTTGAAGTGGTGCCACCATGAAGGGTAGATGATCCAAGTACCCCTGGATGTGTACCCGAAGCTTGCCGATGATGGGGTACACCTTCTCTTCTTGGTTCTTGAAGGCTGCAGTTGCCTCCAAGGCTTCTCCTTTATCCTCTGGGGCTATCCCCAAGTTCTGTGCCATCTCATGAGAAATAAAGTTGTGAGTAGCTCCACTATCGAACAAAAACAAAGCGGATTGATCCTTTACCTGACCCCATGTTTTCAACAAACTATGGGTGTCGTTTACAGCTCCCTTTTCTGGAGGTGCTTCCACCTTGTTGACTACCAAAACTGGCTTTTTGAGGGCTGCTTCTTTGTTGCTGCTGTTTTTGGCAGCTTGAGGGCATTCGTAGAAGTTGTGGCCTCGATCGCCACACTTGAAACACCGCCCTTCGGAGTAATACTTTTGCTTCTGTTGTGGAGACAATGAGCTGAAAGTGCGGGCTGCTTTCTTCGAAGGAGGCTGGCTGGCTGACTTTTGCTCTTTTGGTGGGTCCTTTGCTGTCTCCTTTTTATCCTTCCTACTGAATGCTTGAACTTTTAACAAAGTATCCCAAAAACGATCAACATACTCACTGACTTTCTCTTCTTGGCGTTGGCGGAGGATGTCCCACTGCACCATTGTATCTCTCTTAAACTCCTTAGGCAGAAAGTGCCTCATCAAGTTCTTCTTGAAGTGCTTCCAGGTGTGGGCTTGCTGTCCAGTGTTGACCATAGCTGCCCACCAGAGTGAAGCACGGTCTTGCATGTGCAGGACGGCAAACCGGATCTTCGCCTTGTCTTCGTACTCGTCCCCCTCAAAGAAATACTCGAGGTCTCGGATCCAGGCCAGCAAGACCTCGGGCTTGTCCTCTCCCTTGTACTTGGTAAACTTGAAGAGCTTATCTCCAAGAGGTACCTTATGCTTTGCATACCTTCGTCTCCGTGGACGTCTCGAAGGAGATGGACTCCGATGACGCCGTCTACCTCGAGGAGGGGAAGAAGAGGATGATCTTCCCTCCTTGTTGGAGTTGGTGTTGTCCGCACGGCCTCTTCCTTGGGATTGGGGCCCTATGCCATGAGTTTCTGCTTGGCTGCTTTCCAGCACTTGAACCTGTTGAGCAATGTTTGCCAAGAGAGCACTCAACTCATGCAGGTTAGGAGGAGGGTCAGGTCCATTGGCTGCCATGATGACAAGATAACTCAATGAAGGAGAGACTCAACAAGAGAAAGCACAGAGTACAGGACCACTGCCTAAGCTCTGATACCAATGTAAACTACTCGGTGCTTTCTATCAATTCAGACAACGGATTTTGCAGAGGCATTTGAATGAGATGATTGCGAGTTGCCAAACACATATACTTGAACTTAAGAGTTTGCAATTAAGCTGGAATTAAGACTTATACAGCTTAAACACAAAGTGACATCATTGGAAAATGCAATATGATTGAGGGGCCAAGACGGGGCCCCCCCCTTATCCAGGCTCACTTTATTCTTGAAAATGGAGATACAAGACCAAGGTGCAATGCACCTTCCAAACTGATGAACTCAGTGAAAACCTAGGACCTAGATACAAGACTCAAGAGCATATGTACAAGGTAGACAACAAAAAGGAGGACTCCAAGCTCAGGTTTCAGCTCTTGGCTTGCCCAATCCACAAGGAAGAAGCCTGCAACAATCACCACTTACATCCAACATTAGAGACAAGCACTAGTTTCTAGAAAGATAGTAGAAACAACATGAAATAGTGCTGTAAATGAGATAAACTTGACAATACAGGCTCCCTTCGTGACTTGACCCTTTTGTAGATGAAGTCCTTGATGCCTCTGAAGCTACCTTGGGTGAGGGGAGTGTGGAAATGGGGCTGGAATGGGAACAGCTTAGAAAAACAGCCTGTAGGCTAGAGAGAGAAAGCTTTTATGGAGTGATAGCTGTAGAGAGAGAGTGCCAATGCTGATCCCAAGGGAGGAGATGTAAGAGAGGAGCTGCTGCTGTTCCAGAGGTGCACAGAAAGGCAGATTTCTGCAAGGGAAATGGGCTGGAACAGTAGAGAGAGAAATTCTGCAGAAGAGAGAGAAAGACTGCAGCAGGAGAGAGAAAGGGGCTGTGGCTGCTCCAGGCTAGGTGAAGGAGAGAGGATGCTGCTGCTGTTTCACAAGAGCTGAGAGGGGGCAGATTTCTGGAGAGAAGGCGCTGGAACTGTAGAGAGAGAATGTGCTGTTGTAGAGAGAGAAACTGCTGCTGAGGTGAGAGAATGGCTTGGGGAGAAGCTGGCTGCACCCAAGGAGCTGGAGAGGTTCTGTAGCATCATCTAAAAGGAGGGAGAAGAAAAGTGACGAAATTTTCATGTGTGGAATGAAGGAAAGAGGCCTTCTTTTATAGGCTCAGCCCCCCCTTAGACCTAGAGTGGAAGGTGGACACTTGTCCCAGATTTTTGGTGGGCTGCAGTCCCAAAGAGGACAGCCCACCACTTGCCCTAAATCTACCAGATTTGGGGCCAAACACTTGGCCTGCATGCCCTGCCACTTGCCATGCATGCTGCCACATGTGTGGGACAGGTGGTCTGACCTGCCAGCTCAGATTCCATGTGGCAGTCTGCCACGTGTCAGCTGCCACGTCACTCCCAAAAACCCTAAAATTTCAAAGTTGTCAGAATTTAATTCTGATCGCACCCACGGGTTCCTAACAGCTTAGACTATCTATTGACGTACTCTAAGGTCATAACTGAGCCATACTGAGCTCATTTGTTTGTCGTCTTATCTTGTATCTCCATTACTCTTGGCATGCTGCCAGGCCCACACCCAAAGCTCAGGGAACATTCTCTTGAATGGTTCCTAGGTCGGTATGCAATCTGTGCATTTGATTGGTCCCATGTTTGGGTACTCGGGTGGGGTGTGGTTTCTAGATGTCCCTCTCAAAGGAGGCCATCACTCTTGTGGGTCACTAATGCCCATAACCCCAAGCAAGGGGGTCCACCCTCAAATGCTAGACCTAGTCCCCATTGTCCGTAACTGAACAGAAGGAAAACATTTCATTTCTTAATAAGCATACTATTGAAAAACAAAAAGAAATAGTACCAAGCAAGTGGATACATGTTGAAGCAGGATGACAGTGTGTGTGTGTGTGTGTGTGTGTGTGTTTGAGAGAGAGAGAGAGAGAGAGAGAGAGGAGAGGGACCTTGTTACCTGGGCATTGAGACATTGAATCACAATAATGCTGGCCTATGATGATGGGATATGCCACATCGTGCATCTAGACATTCAAAAATCCATTGATCCTGCTCCTGCCTGTGCTTCCAAACAACATATATTTACATGCCACAACAACAAAGCACCATTAGAGCTATAATTGCCGGTAGTCAAATTCTAGACAATACAAGGCAAATTCAAAGGATTGTCATTTTTCCACATCAAGGAGAGTAGAAGCAATCACACTCACTTCCCACCTCTTTATCCGAAGTCCATGGTTCGTGCTTGAGAGAATCACACCATCCACCACCACGAGAGAGACATGTTCATCGATGTGGTCTTTTCCCAAACTCTAAATACTGCACAAAACTACTTTGTTCAGATCCCCCATCACTCAAAAGTTCATATATTTCTATCTTCACAAATGCAAAGCTATACCTAGTCAATCTGGGTTGAGACCTATTCAAACAGAGCTCTTGGTCCCCCAGATTCTTTCTAGCACAAGAAATGACATCGTGAGACCAGCTTAAGAGCTCCAGATTGATTATTGTAAAATTAAGACATAAGAATATCTTAGGGAATTGATAGCAAACCTGAACCCAGCGTTCAGAGAAAACACACAGTGGTCAATTACATGACCTGTCACTGAAGCTCCAGGATACTCCATTTGTTTCTGTTGAACTGAAGCAGTTCTGATGAAGCTTCATACAGGTAATGGCAATGACATCCGAAAGCTAATTTGCAATGAGCATACACCTAGTTCCTTGCTTATAGAGGTGGTTAACAAAATGTACTTCTGCATCTTTAGACTTGTCACATTGAAGATATGGAGTTTCAATCACTAACAGCATTAGAAAGATACTGGTATATCCTTCCATGCATTCAACAGCTCTTTGAAGAATTCACATTTGCATATCCAATCGACTTAAATCAGGCAAGGGGGATTACGTAGAAAGGTGGCATGAATCCATGGCATAGACCCAGATTTTGAATATGCAAATCCTTGTCCTGGCCTGTCATCAAAATGACATAGTATCAATAATGTTTGATACTATTGACGTTTCCCATACATCAAATATATCTTCTTCATTGTGCAGTACAAAGAGCGTGTCTCCTCCAATGGCAATGTCAGATATTGCACCTCCCTCTCCTTTTCTCAACCTTGCAGTCTCTACACTTCATGCAGCATCCCAATCAGGACTGCAAAATACATATACGCTATCATTTTTGCTAGCGAAGAGCTGGGAGCCCCATGCAGCAAGCTTAGAGTAGCAATGCTCCTCTGATTCAGAAATCTTCCCTGGCTGGTACCAATCCATCCATTTGACAACTTGATTGCTCGTTCTCATGTCAATGAACCCAAATTGTCATATTGATTCACTACACACAATGTGCAGCATTCCTCCATAGCCACAGTATCCATAACCACCTTCTCATCCATAATAAGAGATGATTCAGAATCCGACACTCTTTGATCTTGTGTCCAAAAGACTTATAAAGCTATCATCAATGCGGGGGTATAGCATAGCCACCAACAACAACTTGTTGTATGGAAGCCATTGAAGCTTACAAGCATCTCCAAGGGGCCAAGAAGGGTCTTCATAGAAGAAATCTACCTGCTGTCCTGTAATCTGGTCCCAGCTTCCAATGCCATACTCATTGTCGCAACCTCTATAACTCACAAAAAGATGGCCATCACTACTAGCAAGGGCTGTTGTGGTGCAATTCCTTTCTTGGCCATTGTGACACACTTGAAATTTGTGTTTTGGCTTCCCCATCTTCACATTAAACACAGCCATTTCCCCCAGCTTTGTCCCCTCTCTCACAAGTGCATATAACCATCCTCTGAGGGTTCAGAAAACCCACATCATTCACATTCACGTAGTTGAGGGTAAGAGATGCTTGCTCCTCCATAGTCCAATCATACACATGGACCATAGCCCCATGTACCACACAGCAGCTACCATCTTGGGCAGCCCGAATGGCGGTGGCCTCCCCAGTTGCCCTTCCTCTCATAAAGGCCACACAGTCTAGCCTATTTCCATCTAAAGAACCCCATTTAGCCGCTCGGACGTGGTCAAGAATACCATAGAAGAGAGCCTCTCTGAGGAGAGCTTTCTCGGACATCCCAGGAGGAATGTGAAGTTCACCCGTTCTCAACAAGTCGAGGAGTACGGAGAAATACACAGGATTTCTGTCTATGAAGAGCTCCTCGTTCACAATGTCCCTATTCACCCGCCAATTGTCGTCGATCATGGCGGACAGCATCCCAAGTTGGCAAGTGTGGTGCTGCTGGTGACGAACAGCTTCCCTCCAACATTGAGCCAAATTTTGGGCTGAGACATTGTCCTGTTAGGCTGAAGCACTCGACCTCAACAGCCAATAGTGAGGATCGCTTAGTGGAACCAAGAAGGCAGGGCAAGATGAATCGCCAGGATTGATACAAATCAGATGGAACCGAGTCATGCAATGCATTGAGGGAACATGTCACTATTCTTGAAAGCTATGCCTCGGTGCCCAAGATACAATCTTGCACGGATTTTCAGCACGTCTAAGAATTTATTCTACAGCCATCGCGATTGGATTTTCATCTTGGCTGTTGCAGCTTCTTCCTCATACTTGATTCTTCACTCTATGCCCGCCTTCTCTTTTGCAAGCTGTTTGAGTGAGTACATTCCGACTGCTTTCGATACTCTCTCCATATATATTCTTTTAAGACCCAAACCTCAGAGATCGAAGCAGAGGAATTCCTTGAAGATCTCTTCGATGGTGTGAGTATTGGGGGGAAGAGAGGTATCGTCCGTGACGAGCAGGAAATGAAGGCGAAGGAGGCATAGGGATGGATCCCACGACATGCATAAAGGAGAGGAAGTTAGAAGGGAAACAAAATTTTAGTGTTGATATTTAAAATTGAATCTAAAATCAAGACACGTGGCTCAATGAGAGGCGAAATTTTCATTTCATCCCACAATGCTACCTGCCTAAAGATTGTTTTTCAGCCCTTAATATTATTAAGGGCAATTAACTCCGTAAGAATCAATTTTACATTCTATCCCTTAAAATAAAAGAGAACCTCCAATCCCAATCGACATTTCTCAATTTCAATTGAGAAAAGCAAACTCCAAATGAGATTCTTAGCACAAGTGCTCAAAAAAACATTTGTCAAAACCTTGAAGATTAAGGGCAATTCTAAAGCTTCACTCAGATTAAATCTTAAAATTTCCCAAAAATCATCAAGATTTAAAAAAAAACACGTACATTACATCCCTTTAGATTAAAGGCAACTGAAATCTCTATTTCAACCATGACTCATGCACATTGGGTATATAATAATCATATTATATATATATGTATTTTAACATTGACCTCACTCCTTAACTAGTGACTAGTGACTCCTATATATATATATAAGAGTTATTAGTCACTAGGCAAGGAGTCTCTCTCTCTCTCTCTCTCTCTCTCTCTCTCTCTCTTGATTCCTTGACTAGTGACTAGTGACTCTGACACACACACACACACACACTTTTTTTTTTTTGGTAAACACACACACACCACACACATGGACTTGACTCCTCCACTTTGACTAATGACTTTTACTATGGCCCATGGGCCAGGGACTTTATTAAATTGATACACATATATAGTATATTTTATATAATGTCATATTCCAAGTCCATACTAGGAGTCAAGAGTAACTCCATCTCATGACTCAGAGTCAAGAGACAAAGTCAAGTTTTTGAGCAAAGGTATAGTACATAAAGTCATGACATTCATGGCCATAGAAAGAGTCACTTATATATATATATATATATATATATATGCGTGTTTTGACATCGTCATTTTGACATGGTCCTTGACTTGACTTGCATGAATCATCACAATAAAGTTAGTCGACTAGCAACCTTTTAGGTAAGGACCTTTTAAAAAAATAAAGTTAGTCAATTTACATGAATCATGACAATAAAGTTAGTCGACTAGCAACCTTTTAAGTAAGGACCTTAAAAAAAACAAATTGTTGGCTTATATGATAAGAAACTGAGATACATGCAAAATTTGGCAAACTAAAGGAGGGCACTTTGCTAGTGGCCTACCCTAGGGAAAACAAACAAACAACACTTTGCTAGTGGCCTACCCTAGGGAAAACAAACAACAACATCTCTCAAACATTGAGGGATCAAAGATTCTTTCTCATGGAACATGTCTAATAACATGGAAAAAAACTATTGGGCCTATATTACAAAACAGGAGATAAATACAAAATTTGGCCAACGCTGCCAAGGAAAATAACAACATCTATCATTCCAAGTAAACCCATGAAGGCCCTCAAGGTTAAGCTCCTAATAATCCACCAATCCCCACCCAAGATAGAGTTGTCAAATAGTGATAGATCAAAGAATCCTTCTCGTGTAATATGTCTAACAAGATGGAAAAAAACACTACTAGGCAAGTCTGGCACTAGACGTGGTAATTCTAGCTCCAATAGCATATATTTAAGTTGTTGCAATTAAAAAGCTCATTGGAGAAGCATACAGACACCATATTAATTGCCTACCATGCCATGACAAGAGAAAAACACAGAAGAAATGTTTAGAATCATTTTTCAATTTTTGATAAAATACTATTGAGTATTGTCCTACCCTTGGTTAACTTTAGAGAGGGTAGGAATTGAGTTAGCTCTCCCACCTCTATTGTATGGACTGTATTTTTGTACTCTATTATTTTGAGCTGAATAAATTCTTTTTCTTGGAAATAATTCCTTAATAGTAATGGTCTTTAAGAAACAAATAGGCACATATAATGCTTAAGATCACGGTGAAGACATTTTATGAGGATCTCATAGCTCATGCCCCATTGATGCTTGAATTGCAAATATTTGAGAAAGGGAGAAAGAGCCGTAAAAGTAGGTCTGGAGGCATGGAAAGATTTCCCCTAAAGAGCAGCATCCTCTTTGTCAATGAATAAAAACTATGAAGCAAAGTGGATGCCTTTCAAACATATAAAGAATAGCTAGGTAAAAATCTTGGGGATCCGATGTATGCTCAAGTCCTTAAGCCAACAAACTCAAAGAATTGGATGCATCTTCAAGTAACATTAGATCTTCTGACCACTAGAGGGACACAATGGACAAATTTTAATGATCATATGGTTCCATGGTTTGCACTTTTCCCATCACTATAATCTCTAGCACAAACCACTTCATTCCCTAGCAAGATCACCAAAAAAATTTTGCTTGAATCATGTTGTTGTATGCTAGCACTTTGGTTAGGCTAGTCATGTTGTGCCTTTGCATTTTCTTTGGGTGTGCAAGCTAGGTAGCTATTTTTTAGATGGTCAGATGATTATTTTTTTTGCAATCAATGAGGGTGAATGAGTGTAGCAAGAACAAGGTGTAGAGGGAAAGGGGAGGCACTCAAATCAGAAATAGAATGAAAGAAAATGAGAACAGTGTACACAATGAATTAGAAGATTATCTCTTGTATTACTTAGCCAAATTGGCAAGTTAATATACATGGCTCTTTGGCCACACTCTATTCACACAATTTGCATTGCCAACAAGATGACCCTAACTATATGGATTCGATGACCTTATTTATATACACAATGTTCTAACTGCATGGTACGTATCACCCACCAGTGCTTACAATGATTTTTCACCTACCTATTAGAGTGCCATTACGTGGGTTCCAAAATATCCTTAACACTTTTGACATGTCTATCAAATCTCTTGATTGTTATGGCCCTCGTCTTGCCCTCATTGTTTTGCAACAGTGGTGGCTACCTTAGATTTGGCTTAATGAAGATAGCATTGGCTTGTGGGAAGGGGTTACCTTGTCTCTAAGTCCTTATTGGAACTATTGACAAGGTTTTCTTAGGTATTTCTACCATTGCTTGAGATAGATAACAAGGATAGATAGTGACCAGTTATCAAGATTAGGGCTACAGACTCACAAGAAAATTTGCTGGTTTTTTTAAACTTGTAGCATGCACTCCTAAAAAAGGCCTAAGCATATTTTATTGTTCCATCACTTCAAACAATAGAACAAAAGCTAGAAGAAAGAAGAAAATCAGTTTAAGAAAGAAAATCCTAAAAGGGAGGAAGTACCAAGTAATGATCACCAATAAAGTAGCCTTAAAATATCAATGGTAACCTTAATTTATTCATATTAGACCACACTTTGAATTGGGCATGGTTTGGATGTCAATTGGGCAAAAGATGGGGCCTTGATTAAGGGTGAACCCTAAAGGAACACTAAGGACCTAAAGGTTGGGTGTGCGTGGACTTAAAAATAAACCATGGTATTTTGATTAGAGACCTTATATTAGGCTAGGTTGGGCTTGGTTATGTGACTTTGGTAGAGTTAATACCTATACTTAGGATCTAACCAAGGTTAGGTAGTGAAGTGAGCTTGGGCAATGATGATGATGTGGAGAGTCTATTAAACAATATGTTGATCAAAAACTTTCTTGGATTGTTAGCCTCGAATGCAAATGCTCAGAAGTATTTGAAGACTTGTCTTGGTGTGTATTTAAACCTCAGGGGGGGTCACTCATACATATGTAACCATAGCAGATGTGACCAATAGAATCTTTTTTGGCACTTTTTTTTTACATACAAAAGGATGCCATTTAAAGGGAGTATTCACAGATTGAATAGAAAAAAGGTATGTCTTATTCATGAAAATTTCACATAAGGATTCTTTAAATTATGATTTGAACGCACATGATGTAGAGGACTTACATATGTTGAACCCCCTGAGATTAAAAGTCAAATGAAAATGGACACTCATAGGAAATTGAATAAGATACTCACTTAAGATTTTGCTTTGATGGAGACTTGCAAGTGAATAAGATTTGCGTTCTTACTAGTAATGAGCACTTGGAGCTTACAGGGGACGAGCATTTTCCGAGCAAAAACGTACGAGCGATCTGAGCAGTGGACCTTTAGTTAAGTCTAATTTGATACCTTCAATATATATATTTTTTCAATAAACATCATGTGCAAAAAAATAAAGTAAAAATAATATTTCTTCCAAACAATTTATAGTCAAATGGTCTAGAATCTTAGGAAGATTGAATTGAGAGACATGGATAGATTTCTATAAAGGACCATTCAAACACACCAAAAGGTCACCGAAAACTATAGTGTGGTGAGTAATACATTGTTCATACACAACTCTTAAAGAAGCTGTGGGCAACAAAATACTGTTTACATACATAAAGCTATATTGTGTCAAGCAAATGACTATCAAAATGCACCCAAAAAGTCAACACAAGCTACAATGGTCATACAATATTTGTATGCACCTATGCAAGTTCCTTTGATATAACCACAAGTAGAGATAAACGCCCTTCTTAGCAAGCAGGTAGAGCTTGGTAGAGTTCTTGCCTACTTAGTGCAGATTGGTGAATGAACATGTGTATCTTCTCATCTAGACCCAAGTATTGCATATAAATGTAATACAGATGTTTGCATGGGATATATCTGTTTTGCCCTTGAGAATGGCCCATAAAGTCCAAACATGTGCATGATGGAAACACTGAAACCACAACATTGTACTTGCTCCCTTTTCTACGTGATCCTGGAGTGGAAACTAGGTACTCCACATGCTCTCTAGGGACAACTATATTAACATTGTGAACAACACATTCCAAGGAAATAGACTTAGCTATCCTTGTTCTCATTTCACATGTCACCTCAGTTACCCATTCCACAACCATGCCATCCCTTGTGCTCGGTCTACTTGTTAAATCAGCAGATTTGGCCCTAGTGCATTGCTTTTTTAATCTAAATCCTCCAGCTACTACTAACCTCATTTCTTCCTCATCCAGGCTTGTCCCCTTCTCAATAGGCCACTCCCTCGGCACCTCAGGTGGTTTTCCTTCAATGCAATTTGATGGTGTCCATGTTATCCCCACAAAACCAAATCAATTGCCTTCGAATGCCTGCTTTGGTGTTGATTCTCCCAAAAAAGCTAGGTGCAGGAATACCTCTCTTTCCCGTCCTACCCTTGTGATCTATCAATTTGTGGCATTTGATTCCTTTGTCCTCTAAGTATCCTTGACACCTCACCTCACTACCTGCATTAGTTCTTCTTATAGCCCACATAGTCTTGTGTACTACCTCTTCTTCAACATATTGATTTGTTTTCAAGATTGGTGTGGTATTTTGTTTTCTCTTTCTTGGCTGATTTACATACTGGTATTCTGGATGATGTGAATCATTTGCATACACTGCTTCTGAGAAAGATTTTGACCGCTTCCTTCTCACAGTCTTCAAATCACCCATACAATCTTGACCTCCAATAGTTGCATCCACCTTGCTAGCCACCTCATTACTGAGATCAATGAACTTGCATGAGTTGCTCCCTATGTCCCCATAAGAGTGCCTTCGAGATAGCTTTTCCAAACTAGGTCCACAACCCAAGTGTAGTCCCTTTAGATATTCTGTGTATCTTGCAGTTTGCAGCAAAGCACCCGTCATATCTGTCTCACAAGCATTTTTTAGTGTGACATATTTCACTCCGTCATTCGATGCCAACCAACTTCCATGGACTGACTCTGCAAGGTTGGCTCTAGGAACTAAAAACTGGTCAGATCCCTCCATGCCCTGTGCCACAACATAGATTAGTTTCCAATAATCAAAAAACAATAAAGTTGTGAATGAAATAACAATAGACCTACCTTGAGAATGTATTCTCCCCAATGAGCCACTCTTGCATGCCACCACACAATCCATGTTTCTAAAATGGAGATGTCCTTCTTATGTGCATGATTCTTGAACCACGAACGGAGGTTTTTCAACTCGATGTCTGCAGCTTCTTGAGATGGAGCATTCTTCCACTGTCTACACCTTGGCTTGAACTCCTCACGATCAAATGATGGAAGGAACTTAGCATGGTTTTCCAAGCTTTGCTCCCAATGGAATAAGCAAGATCTCTCTTTTTCTTTGAGCACCTTATTGGCATCACCATTGAATACCATTCTAATTGCACGCCAATTTGCTTGTGCCTCATCAGCCATAAACCCTTTAAATTGAGGCTTTGGGAATCCCTCCTTCTCCATGACTCTATTTAACATTTCCCAAAAAAGGATCTGGGCTTCTGTATCCTCAACCTTGAAATCCCCAATAGCAATAGTTTGTAGCTCTTGAACAAAAGGGTTGTAAACATGGCATGCCATTGTATTCCAATCATGCATACGTTTGACAAAATCAAAGCAAACCCAGCACGATCCTAACTCTCCACCTGGCCTCATCTTGTTCACTAGATCAACACCACTACCATGTCCCTTGGTAGACATCTTGAAAACATGACATCTTTCAAATGAAGAAAATTCAAGTTGTCCAGGGAACACCATGCTCTGAAAATAATCATATACACACTTTCTTTTCAGTTGTAAAAGAGCATCATAACCATCTGCAAAGGATCCACTTTCAATTTGGGCCTCCCTTTTCCAACGTGCGAGCCTACAGTTAAGAACATGTAGCATCAAAATCCCATTACTTATTTTTCATAAAAACTTGAGTACTTTTAATCACATTAAAAGGACAAGTATGCACATACCTTCTCTTGTCCAAAGTTGGAGTAATCTTCTCTAGTAATGATGTCAATTCAGCATCACTCATGGCTTTCGGATCATCTTGAATGACGGCATCCAATATTATTTTTTTTGCTAATGTTTTTTGCAAGGCTTTAGGTCTTCCCATCCCATCTCTTTGTATGAGCTTAGTCAACCTAGCCTTAACTTCCTTCATAGCACCTCTAGAACTTCCTTCACCAACGGGATGCAAATGATACCCTGAGTGTATAACACACCTCTTAAATTGTGTATCACCCTTGGGGTGTGGGTAACATAAGAATAGCCTACATGGGCACTCTTGCTCGCAGAAAGGACGAGCACCACAATGCAAACACTTAAGAGTACTCTTTTCGCCAACATATGATCTTTGAGGACACACTCGTGAAAGTCTCCCTTGCCAATGCTTCTCATTGGCCTCTTTGGTTCTCTCCAAGTAAGGACAAAATATGTTTTTGCATTGTAGATGCCGACCACATCTTCGAATTCTAACTAAACCATCAAATCCTGTCATATTACTTGTTATATCATCCGTCCAAACATGGCTGTCGTATTTGGTTTCTGTCCCCTCAGCACGGTTAGGGAGGTCCGAAGCGGGAAGCTCAAACAAAATATTGCCATCATACTTTACTGGAAGTGCATCAACTTCTTGTATTGTTGTTACAATGTCCATAGCTTTTTTGAGTGCACTTCTTGCAGGAAGGTTTTTCAAGAGAGGAACCAAACTCATGGTCTTATCGGATTGTTCATCTACTTGTTTTTTATCCGACACTTCCTTACTGATTTTTGTCAAAAGCTTTACACCTCTAACAATGAAGGTGGTTCCAAACTGAGTGTCAAGATGAAACAAGGACTCCTCACCTACAAAGGGAACCTCAAAGGACAAGTTGTCACACTTGCTATCAAGTAGTTGATGCAAAGAGATTGAGCTCGGTGAAAGTCCAAATGCTAAGTGAAGGTATTCCCTACTAATGCATGCAACACCATTAGTTGTTGCAACTTGCAGTGTCTTCGACCTATTGTCATTGGACACAATTGCAAAATCCATGGAGCTTGTGGAACACAATCTCCCTTCCTTCAAGTGAAAGGAAAATTAGTCATTACCAGTTTTGAGATCTATTGCTAGCAAACGAGGCACAAGTGAGTAAGCATGTGAGCAACAGTAGTTCACGCACTTGTCTCCTTTCGAACTCTATACTGGACCAACTCTGCACTTGTAGTGCAAAAGCATAGAAAGAGGCCATCATTGTTCTTTGATACTAAATCAGCTAGACGATCAAACTCATAATATAACCACATTCATTGCCACCGCCACGTCCCAAGCACACAAGTCCTTGTAACCGCCAATTCAGAAGAATCTACTCATATAATCAATTCACAACATTTAGTCTGACTGCCCACATTCCAAGCACTCAAGTTGGCACCCCATTTATCATTCATTGAAACTTTCTCTAGGATGGAGAGGATGGGGAGTCATAAAAGAGTCATGTTACTCAAGGTTGATTTTTCCAAGGCTAATGCACATGAAAAAGAACCACTACAAGTTAGTTTCGCTGGCGAAACTATATTAGCAGATGCAACTAGCTTAAAGAATGGATGGGAGGTGCTGACGGAAGCTTGGATGTAGGGTTTGTCAATTTCACTACACTAGCAAGTTTCAAGTTTATGGGAGCTGTTGCTTATATCTCTTACAGTTTCGGCGACAAAATTTAAGTAGTACGCTATGGGCATTTTTTAAACCATTTTGAATAGCACTAAAGGGATGTATGCTATGTGTGTTCTAATCAATTATGTTAATAGATTGTGTAGGCTAAGGCTAATGACTCTTTGCGATTGACAAGTACTAGATGCACCGAGTAGTATCCAATGCCCAAAGGAATAAGGGCCAAATTAGGGCTCTCAATCATATAATATTTTAAAATCTCATGCCCAATGTTTTGAGCAATGAAAAATATCAAAATGTCAGTACTTTACTTTAAACAATGGAAAACATCATCTTTAGGATACCTTTGCCGAAGAGGCCTTAAATGAGTGTGTATCCCTAGTATAATTTTTACTCTAAAAACAATCATACCAAAGGATGGAATAGTTGCGAGAGAAAAATCATGGACATGATGCCATCATTAGATCTAATGAAATAATAGAGCTCAAGAAGGTTAATGGATTGAAGGTGGTAGGAAAAAGTAAAGACATCATAGTTTCGCTGGCGAAACACTATTGGAGGCCATTTCATTTGGAGTTCACAACTATAGTTTCGCTGGCGAAACTAAACGGGGCGGAAAAAACGAAACTAAGCGAAGGAGGAAGGTCGAAGGGAAACGGAAGTGGAAGAAAGGAGGGTGGAGAGGGAGAGGGAGAAGGGGAGGCAGAGGTAGAGAAAGAGGCGAAACTAGTGAAGACTAGTTTCGTTGGCACTAGTTTTGCTGGCGAAACTAGTTGGCGAAACTAGTGAACACTAGTTTCGCAGGAAAGGTGCTACTGGAAGAGCATGAAGCTTGATGAGGAGGAGTAAAAGATCAGCTATGCTTTTGATCATTCAATCAGAGAACGATAAAGCTATGCATTCGATCATTCAATCAGAGAACGAGGCAGCTATGGCTTAAGACAAGGAGATGGACTGCAGAAATTGTCGAAGGAACTCAAGGAAGGATGCAAATAATGGAGTAGGCGGGACGGCGGTGTAAGGAAAGAGGGACGAAATTTGGCAAGGCCCAGCAAGCGAGCTAAACGGAATTCTCGAAGCTCATGACAGACAGGCAAGGTCCGAACACTAATTTCGCTGGCGAAACTAGTTTCGCCAGCGAAACTAGTCTAGCGAAGACTAGCTTCGCTGGCGAAACGAAACTAGTCTTCACTAGTTTCGCCAGTGAAACTAGTCTTCGCTAGACTAGTTTCGCTGGCAAAGACTAACTGGTCTTCGCTAGACTAGTTTCGCTGGCGAAACTAGTGAAGACGACTCCGGCCTCCTATGCCTACGCCCACGCCTATGCCTACGCCTCCTTCTCGACCCTCCTTCTCTGCCTATGCCCTCCTACGCCTCCTTCTCGACCCTTCTTCTCAACCCTCCTTCTCGACCCTCCTTCTCCGCCTACGCCTCCTTCTCGACCCTCCTTCTCCGCCTACGCCTTCTTCTCAACCCTCCTTCTTGACCCTTCTCGACCCTCCTTCTCGACCGCCCTCCTTCTCAACCCTCCGCCCTCCTTCTCGACTGCCCTCCTTCTCGACCACCGCCCTCCTTCTCGACCCTCCGCCCTCCTTCTCGACCCTCCGCCCTCCTTCTCGACCCTCCGCCCCATCACCACCGCCCTCCTTCTCGACCCTCCGCCCCATCACCACCGCATTCACCCCCACTTGAATCCTCCTACCAAAATTCATTGCTCGTGCTCCATGGCCGTTGACGCATTGTGCAATTTCAGCTTGCTCCAGATGCTCGGATCCCACACTCCCACATGCTTCCTCGTCAGACCTTTCAGAGATCTGTGCACATATTGCACAAGAGCACCCCCCACTTGCTCAGTCGTCAGCCCCCTCGCTTTCATGGCTGCCAGCACTCTCTGGTAGAGGTCGACCAATCTGTGCAGCCGATATTCGTCTGTCAATCGTGCAAGCTAATCAGACTACTTTGATTTCTGGCTCCTTTCGCGAAATCCAAGAGTGTCAACACTTCTTGGTCTTTCAGTGCCTTCGATGCTGCCCACTCTACGCATCTGCTCACGATCTTCAAATCTTCCACCATGAGTAGCAAATTTTCTCAAGTATTTAAAACTGTCACTATATCCTTGAAAGTCTGTTTGCGCAATCTCTCCAGGAAGGTTTCTGTTTGGACGACTAAGTTCTATTCGTCGTGCTCTTCTGTCATGTCCAGAAACTCTGCATCACAACAAAGCAAGGCAATGTTGAATTTGGAGACTTCGAGCTTCACACCATAGCACTTTCCCCGTTTCTATAGCCCCTCCAAGTTTGCCTCCTTCGCCTCCGCCATCCCTTCCCCCCCTCCTTTCTCCGGCATGAACATGGAAGGTACCCCTATCCTCTCTTCCTCCTGCCCCTGGCTTTCATAATTTAGGTTTCCGCCCACCTCTTCCTTCTCCTTTCCCTAACCCTACCTTCAGTAGTACTATGATAGTAAGACATCAGCTTTTACGCATGGCTTTTTTGAAAGATGGGAGTATCTAACTCCAAAAGACCATTTCGGAATTGCTTGGAGTTCCGCACAGACATCGACAAGGAGCTGAGCCAACACACTATTCAAGGCCTTCAATTCAAGTAGCCAGTCCATAGTGGAGACGGCAGAGGGGTTGGAAGCAGTGGATCCGAACCAGGTACTAGAGTATCTTCTTTCATTTTCTACTGCCAGATTTTATAGCATTGCAAGCCTTTTCCAGGTGCTCTGACTCCTCATTTTGAGCTGAATGCATCGCTACTTATTTATCTCGATAGCTTTTTTACTGGTCGCCCTTACTTTGTGGTTTCACGAGAGCATAGTAAGGGTTGATACGCATGTATACTTTGTGTATCTACTACTAATGGGGGGTTGCGAGATCTGATTGGCGATGGAATCGATCGAAAAGGAAACGGCCCATCCGGAAACTAGTTTCGCTGGCGAAACTAGTTGGCGAAACTAGTGAAGACTAGTTTCGCTGGCGAAACTATTGTGTGTTTGTGTTTGTTTGGGCGAATGCAAAATCCGATTCCCTTCAACTTTGACAAGAGTCCTGTTCCAAATTTTTGAATTTCAGGAAGCTATTTGCCCGATGACGTAAGGAAGCTATTTGCCCGACGACGATTGCTTGGCTGTCTTTTTGCCCACTTTACAGTCGTTGTGAAGGGTGAGTACTTGCACACAACTGCATCATCCACAGCTAATCCACAGTTATTATGTAGTGCAAACTTCTTCAAAATCTTGTGGATCACACATGTAATAGCTATCGGTTCATACCTTTAGAATAATGTATTGAGGAACTCCATTTTTTTCAATCATTTAAAAGATGTTTCCATTGGCAAAACTATGAATGGCATATTTAATCATTTGAAAGATGGTTACACTCTGTCATTTTTCATTTAATCATTTCAAAGATGGTTTCACTATGTCATTTATTTGTTTTTCTTCTTGTGCAGGTGAGCTTATTGAAAGTTGTGCAACAAATGCCTCCAGTAAGTTTGGTTTCTTTTTCTTTTTCTAGTTGCATTTCACCTTTGCATTTTTGCAAATCTTGTAATTGAGTTCTTCAAACGTGTAGAGAAAGAAACGTGATGTGTCTAGTCCTATCACAAGGAAAGGTGGCAAAAGGAAGAAGCAAGAGTCAGAGGTCAAGAATGAACTTAAGGAGCTTGAGCAAGTTGACATTGAAAATGATATTGAGGATCCTGAGGACAACAAGGATAAAACTATAGATGATCCATCCAACAAAGTAGGAGTTAAAGACGATGTGGAGGATATCATTCCAGAGTGTGTTGAGAGACCTTCAGGTGCAGATATTTTAGAGCTTCTTACAGTAACTAAAGAAATTCCACCTCCTCGAATTCCCTTGTGTCGTTGTCTCATAAACCCAGTTGTGCGTCAAATTAGGAATGATTTGACCATTTTGAAAAGAGCATTTGAAACAGAGGGATACATTCCGACAAAAGGATCTTTTATTCTATCTATCAAAATTCCTGATGGGTCTTCCAAGGATGTTGATGATGTCACAAGAGAACGTTGGGACAAGAATTGGAGCTTAGATAATGATGAGTTTGAATCAGAGATAATTGGCACACCATGGAGCTTTCTATCAAACAAAATGTTCTTCGTGTGGGAAGGAAATCATCGTACGACATCTTGGATGGAAAGCATAGAAGAGCTTTACACAAATATCAAGTCTAGACACATTAGAGTGCAAGCTCAAATTATTGAACCGGAAGCAAAGGATGAGCTTAAGCTTGCTGCTGCTCTACAAAGATTTAACTTGTAAGACTTGTTGTTTATGTTTACTATATTGAGATGGTAAGTGCTTGTAAATGAAACCAATTTTGATCCATTTAAGTCAATGGTTGTAGGCTTAATGAAGATGCAATTGTTGTTACTAATCTCAAGGATTATTTGTACCACACAAGACACTCGTATCTTGTGATGCTCAATATTTTACTCAGGATTTTAGTGAGGAGGAGAAAAAAGCTATTGAGTTGGCAAGACAGAAAGAGGTTGGAAGTGGACGAAGGGTGTGGTATCCCCTCACCCAAACTATTCTTGGGAGGATGGTATTTGCTGTAAGTATTAGTTCTTTAGTTTATATATTTTCTTTTTTTGTGACTTTGCTTTGTGTTCCAATAACATTATGATGAGATTATCTGTTTATGTTGAAAGGGGAAATGGAAATCAGATTTTGAGGCTCAATGCAAGAAATTGCATTCTTCCATGCCAAAGGATGAGAGAGAGTCCAAGATTCATGAGATTAAAAAGACTGTGGGAGCAACATATCGAAGAAAAATTACACGGGTAAGTTTTCAATTTACCAAATTTTGTATTTATAGATCACAAATTTGAATTTGTAGTCCACAAAATTCTATGTTTTATATTCAGATATTTGAATTTATAGTTTGCAAATTTGAATTTATAGTTTTTAAATTCTAATTTTACAACTCATAAACCATAATATATGATTTGAAAATTATAAATCTATAGTTACAACTTGCAAATTTTTAGTTTGTACTTTGAAAACCTTAATATATGGTTTGTTGTGTGTATCAAAGTCTCTTCTAAAACTTTACTATTTGGTAGATGCTTTCAATAGTCAATCCTTCCCATGGCAAAGAGTGGTTTAATATCCTTTGGAATTTACCATTTGAGGATACATCAATGAAGATCACTTTGGAGAAGCTTTACCAAGTATCAATTGCAACCTGTTCCAAGGCAAAGCAACTATCTATCCTTTCTCTTCTTGGTGTAGATGACAATCTAAAGGAGAGTTATGGGATGCCTATGACTGACCATGGTTTCATACCTTGGCTTGCAAAAGAAGTATGGATGGACCATGTGTTGGTAGATGCTGGGCGATTGCTTGACCAAGTGATGAAATCATCAAGCATTGAGGGTGCAGCTACACTTCCAGACAGTCCTTCTATTCTGGAATACTTTGATGGCATTATAGTGAGACACAGGCCTTTTTTGTTTGAGCCTTTAGCTTCATTGATGACAGTTGCTGTTGTTCCATCCAAGCAAGTTGATCTTACAAATGCCAGCAGACGATTGGTTTACAGGTGCGTTTTGGCTTTCGTTTTCAATGGAAAGATATCTTTGTAATACCTTGCATTCTCTTATATTATCCTAAAGATCATTTAGGTATCTCCATTATCTGGCTGCAAATAAGAGTCTTAAGGTGGTACCATCCATTTGCAAGGCTTGGACTATGCTTGCACCTGCTACTTATTGCATGTACACCTCTCATATTTTTAGAGAGAATAAGCATAAGGATGGTCATATATTGCTTACGGAGTGGGAAAGGAAGCACTGCCCTTGGTGGATCGAGATGAAGGCTGGAACATGTATCGAGGAAGAGAAGGAAACTTATGATCACCATTTAAAAGGTGAGTGCAAGTCAAACTCGGGTTCGTCGGGCAACATGGATGAGGCACAAAAGAAGAGGCTTGAAGAGGAGCAAAAAGCAATAGTAGAAAAGCAAAAGGCAAGTCATGTGACTCCAAATAACAAACGAGGTGGAAGACCTAAACCAACGGGCACTTCTAACACAGGTTTATTTTCTTATAACTCTTTCTTTCATGTTTCAAAGTGATTAGAAGCTTCCTACAAATTTAATTTAGGGTTCTTTGTTATTGTAGACAATGATCCACAAAAGGAGGAGTCTCTTGTTAGCAAGAAAGTGTGTAATATGGATATGGTTTATGTTTCTTTGTCCACTTTCTCATCATTTGCAACTCGTATCTCACAAGAAAACTACAAAGTTTGGGAGTATGATTATGTATCACTTGGAAAAGAAGTTAAGCAATACAAGTACGATGGGGCTTTTCAAATCATAAGAAATTTTTACCATGAACTTGGTGGCATGAAGAAGTCACGCAATGGAAAAAATGCTGCATGGAGTGTGGATTTTTGCTTGATTGACCTTCCTACAGGATCTATAGTGAGTGGAATCAAGGGTGGAATCCCTGGATGGAACATTCTAAATGAGGAGCATATCTCATGCTCACTTGCTATTGCTTCATCTGTGATGGATGATTATGGATGGACATTGGTGATGTGTTCACCTGTATCCACTTCATTCGTTGAGCGTTTGGCAAGACAAATGAGACTAGAGATTTCTTGTAGGTGAGCAATATATCACAGTTGATAATGTCTGTTTAATCAAATTTTCTAAAATTGTCATGATAAAAATAGTGTGAATGATGACATAAGCCCTAAGTAGTAGGCAAGTACGCAGATATGGATCTTAATAGTTCTCTAAATAAGTTTTGTAAATTTTAAAAATTGGTTATCTTTTAGAAAAGGCATAAGATAAGAGATTATGAATCTCTAAGAGCAAGTAAACAAAGAGTCTTGAACATACATGGATGACCAATAAGGCCTCAATAGCAAATGGATAGCCAAAGCAACTAAAAATAATAATAGGAACTAGAAAAAATAGAGAAGGAAAGTTTTGTAATGTTAGCAAGCATTGCAATTAGTTTGGCTAGCTTGGATATGCACACCTTAGCATGATCCATTTAAACATCCAACATGTAACTAGGTATTATAGAAAGAATGGTGCATCTACCTAGATGATCCTAAATGTGATTGATCCCTAGCCTCTAGGATACCTTCTAGGGCTAAGTTAATGTGCAAATTGGAATGATTATCAAGCCACTATAAGAAATGCTCAAAATTCCATGGCTACAACGAATTCCATGGAGCCAAGCTTGAGCTTAAGTTGTGCTCTAGCAAAGGAGCAAGATGATCCAAAAAGAAAGAATCTCACAGTTAAGACAAAAGGACCAATATACAAAGCCACAATAGCCCCACAATAGTAAGCACCCTACCATGACTCTCCTTACGAAGATTTGATATACCTTAGTTATTGATTTAGGCATATATCAAAGACAACAACACCACTGGGTCAAGCTATTCTATTTTACCCCTTGTTAATTTTTTTAGATATATTAGATCCTCCTAGTACATTTAGGTGCATTTCTTTGTTGTGTTGTTCATACAAAGGGGGGTGTGCATGCAGGTGTGCGCTCATGTGCATGTGCATGTGCATAGTTGTGTCAAGATATGGCAAGTGTAATTCTAAAAACTTATGTGGCATTTGGAGAAACAAAACATTCTAATAACAAGATACAACTCTTTTGAAGATCACACCATGTCCGACAACCAAGGGGAGAAAAGAATCCGAAAGTGAAATACAAGTACCTAAATCTGGGAAGCAATAAGGCATCACTCAGGAGATGGGGACAGACACAGGAGGAAAAGCTCCTCATCCAAATCTAGCTTCCACTCAATGTACACTTGACGTGACTTCACCCCCTTTACATCGATTTGATGATGACCAGTTTGACAATGACGTATGGTATCCTAAAGGTGATATCGCTCGAGGTGACTCTGCTCACTTCCCACCACTGAAAAACACGAACTTTTCTCCCTCTGAAGAGCATGAGCCAAGAAGAGCTGGTACTTCGGTATCCCAATCTCCAACCTCTGGCAGTGGACTTCCCAAATTATCAGCAAGGCCCTCGTACACAAGCATTGTCCAATAATTCTATGGAGGTCTCTTCACCCCCCATTCACATGTCGTGCTCCTGGTTCTGCCAGAAAAGGTGAGCAAGATGGAGCAAGTGAGAGATGTAATATTACCCTTCAATCAATGAACCTCCCCGAATGGAGAGAACTGGGGAGCAACAGAAGAACCTAGAGGAAATACAAACAAGAGTCGAAGGCCAAGCAATATTGATGTAGACTCCTCAAGGAAGAGGTGGATATCAAGCTAGGAGAAAGAGAACGTGTAGTCGCCCTCCAAGAGCCCCTACCCAACGATCACAGAGAAGCATGCTACGTAGGAGGTAGAACACACTCCCCCACTACTAACTCCAATGATTGTGCAAACAGAGAGACCAAGTGATCAGTGGGTGCAAGTGGAAGGATGAAGCCAGCAATCTACAGAGGAGAAGCTGAAGGACATGCACCAGAAGACCCACAACATCAGCAGGAGAATCAACAGCTTGAAGATGGAGAAGCTACCTCTTAAAGGTAAAGTGGCTGCCTTTCTTGATGAAGATAGATTAGAGCAATACATAGAGTGGTTGTAATCTCATGCTCTCATAAGATATCTCGTAGGACCTAGACCTCCAGCTGCCTTCCTTGAAAGGTGGCTTAGAAATAATTGGATGAGAAAAGGATTGGTGGTCACCAGTGTTAGATTCTTGAGAAGAGGTTTCTTCTTTTTTTAATTTGAGATAGAGGATATGGCCTGGAAGGCCCTTCACCATGCTCTCTTAACCATAAGACATCAACCTCTTTATTTTGAGTTTTGGCCTCAGGACTTCAATCCTAATAAGCCTAGATCCACTTTTATCCATGTTTGGGTAGAGCTCCCTGACCTTCCTTTCTCTTTGGTTAACCAAGCTCCTAACCTTTGCAGAAGCTTAGGACAAGTCATAGATGTAGAGAAGGAACAATTCATTAATCCTAGAGGTCACCCCCAAGTTTGTGTCAAGTTAGATCTTGCTAAGGAACTCCTAGAGACACTGGTAATTGTAAATAGAAATGGGAGTGTATATATGGAACAGCCTCTATTTGATAAGAACCTTCCCAATTCCTGCTTCCTTTGTGGATTGTCATCTCATGCAGTTAAAAGTTGCCCTCTAAAGAGGAACATACCTAAGAAAACTCAGGAACCATCTCAACAATGGGCCAGTCACCCCCCCAAACCCAAGTGGATTGTCAAAGGTAGACAAAATAATCAACCTTTGGAGAAAAGTGCAGAAGCAGGGGTAAATAAGGGGTTAGTCAAGGAAGCAGAGGAACAGAGGAAGCCTAATGTTCAACAAGAGAAAGAAAGAGTTACTTTTTCACTGGCCACCAACAATGCATTTGAGGCACTCATTGATCAGGAAACAGAGAAATGGATATAGAATGCCAAAATGGAAGAGGCTGAAGCCTGGCTAGTCCATGGAGTTTCAAGAGGATGTTAACCAGTTAGATGCTAGTATGAGTGAATCTGATGTTGGGGAATCAGAGGAAGAACTTCCTCTTGCACAAAAACAGGATAAGAGTTTTGAAGCCCCTGTCAAACCTCAAGCCATTTCCCAAAACAAGAGAAGGATCTCTCAAGTCAAAGGCTAGAGTGCCCCACCCAAACGCCCTGTCCCCAAGGCAAAAAAGGGAAAGTGTAAAAATGGTAAATAAGCCATACACATTTCTCACATTCGATGTTTGTGGGTTAACTGACCCTTGGAGGAGTCAGGAGCTAGCCGAGTGGCTGACTCAGGAGCTAGCCAAGTGGCTGAGGGAAAACTCTTTTCCCCCAGCTACAAGAGGTTAAAGTTATCAATGACACCTTAGAAAGCAGGTTTAAAAATGTTGACAATAGGAGAATATGGTACTATACAAATCATGATGAAGGTAGAGGAGGCACTGCAATTGGTATAATTTCACACAACAAGGATTGTATCATCAACTATCTGCAGGACCTAAATCATAGATGGCTGGCTCTAGAATGCAAGATGAAAAGGTTCTCTTTTATAGTAGTGTCAGTATATGCCCAAACAGGATCAATGGATAGAAGAGCCACATGGGACTCATGATGAATTTGGGGAGTGACTGTGTCATCTTGGGGGATTTTAATATGGTGGAGAACTCTAAAGACAGATGGATGCAAAAGGGCTTAGTAATTAGGGGTCTTGAACTACAAATCTAGGAAGATCTCAAGGAAAAGTTGCAAGTTGTTGACATTGGGACACCCAGCAGATACACATGGTGCAATAGACAAATAGGCAATCTAAGGAGAGAAGCCAGACTAGACAAAGTGTACATTGCCCAATCTCTAATTGATCAGGCCTTAGAAGTCAAACAATTAACCTTCTCCTCTCTCACTTTGTCAGATCACAAGCCAGTTTTAGCTTGTATTGATTTGGGAAATGGGGGAAAAAGGAAATTCTTGGTTTAAAGCTGATCCATCCTTGTTCAAGCTACAGACAATGCAAAAATAGATTATAGAGAAATGGAATTTTTCTTTCTCTGCGGTAGATTCATATTGTCAGGGTTGGCAAGATGCTATAGAGAGTGTCCAGGAAATTGTGAAGGAAGCCAGAAAAAACAAAGTTGCTATCAGAGCAAGGAGAATGGAAAAACTAAATATGGAGATTGAAATACTGGAACAAATAGCAAGGGTGAATGATATTAATGCCTAGTAACAATTACTAGATAAAATTAAGGAAATCAAGATACAAGAGCAAATTAAAATTCATAATGCCAAGATTTATTTTAGGGAATGGTTGGCAGGCAAGGTAGACAAACCAACCAAGGAAAATTTCATGAGGATCAAGAAAAAGAGGCACCAAGAGGAAATTCCTTTGTTGCAGAAGGAAGATGGAGAGGTGGCCAGATCAGAAGAAGAAAATGTGGACATTATTATCAGTCATTTCAAGAACTTGATGAGTACAGTGGACACAACAAATGACAAGGTCCTGGAGGCTAGAGACAGGTGTCAAACAGTCAAACAAATCAAAGTGTCTAACTTAGATAGAATGCATCTGGAAAATGATCTCTCCCTATAGGAACTTAATGAGGCAACCTTTTCAATGGCTGATGGTGGCAAAACACCTGGAGAAGATGAGCTTCCTGTAGAGTTCTACAAGTTTTTCAAGAACATAGTGGGGCCTTCTTTATTGGTTGTTTGGAGAGAGAGTGATGATCAAGGCTTTCTTACAAACCACCTAAATGGAGGTGTGATAAAGCTCATCCCAAAAGAAAGAGACAGATAGTTCTAAAAAATTGGAGACCCCTCACATGTTAAAATGTTCCTATAGGATTTATGCCAAAACCATTGCTTTGAGATTGAGTAAAATGGACAACTAGATTCTACACGAACAGAAAGGATTTATAAAAAATAGATATCTTCTAGAGGCAATTATCAAGTTGCTACACACATGCTGAAGAAATCAATCAAGAGATTTGTTTAATAAAAATAGACTTTGATAAGCCATATAATGACAGGATAAATTGGGACTTTCTGTTACAATCCCTTAATAGCTTGGGGCTAGGAACCAAGTTCACCTCCTTTGTTGCCCTACTGCTCTCCAATGCCTTAGCAAAGGTGTGTGTTAATGGAGAGATGTCCTAGAGCTTCATGCTGAAAAGATCCATAAGACAAGGATGCCCTTTGGCTCCTCTCTTATTTTCCATAGCTACTGATGCCTTGGGATGGCTGATAAAAGACCAAGTGTCAAAGGGTGAAATTAATGGTATTGAGCTCCCTTTAGGAAAGCATCTAGTTAACCAAGAATTTGCAAATGACACCACTCTCACCATCAGAAACACAGATGTAGATATACAAAGAGCTATGGATTGTATGGACATCTTTTGTATGGCATCTGGATCTAAAAAAAATCATTCAAAAACTGGGTATGCCCTGATAACTAGAGACTCCCAAAACCTTTTGGATTAGATGGGCTGCAAGAGAATTCCTCATTGACACATCTTCAGACTATTAGGTATCCCTATGGGTTTCAAAGTTAAGATGAAAGACAGGTGGGAATGGTTTCTAGAAAGGTTTTTTAAAAAAATAGACAGACTCAAAGGGTTGCATGCAAACTTAGTAGGGAGGATCATAGTGCTAAACCATTGCATATACCCAATAGCTATTTTCTCTATCTCATGCTAGTGTCTTTCCAAAACAAGATTAGAAAAGTTTATAAGAATCTACAGATCCTTCCTAGGAGGTTTGGGAGTTATTAATATATAGTTGGCAGCATACAAATTAGTAGCCACATGGATAATAAAAGCCATCACTTCTCTTGAAAGTGACTAGGCTAACCTTCTTCTTAGAAATTTCAAGTATGTTAGACCTTACAGGGCCCCTAGATGGAAGGACTTTCCTCTTCTCTCAACCATAGGCAACCCAAAACCCTACACAACCAAGGGGAGCCAGCTTTGGAAAACTCTATGGTGGGCCTTTGAGCAGATCAAAAGTCACATTATCCTCTCTAGAAAAGGAAGCTTCATGGCTTTAGATTCAATTTGGGTGTCTGTCTTCTTCACCAAACAGCAGTTAAGTGATGAGGACTTCCTGAAAGCATGGCATCTTTCAAAGAAGGGTTATCATGCTAGGGAGATGTGTGGGACAAAACCAACTTCAAGTGGAAGACATGGCTTGAGATAAGAAGGGAATTCAGATTCAATAATGTAGACCAAGAGTTGATTATGAGAAGAAAATAGTTGTGGAAGGGAGACATCACCTGGAAAGGGGGAAGGGTCCTAAACTTCTCTAGAGATTTTGGCTAGGTAGGCAGTTCATCCCTTTTACCTATCCCCACTCTGAAGGCATTGATGCCAGATGGAACAGTGCTAACACTAAAAGGAAATGGGGTAACAAATTTGAATTGATTCTGGGGTAGAAGAATCCCAGAGAAAATGTCTCCTTTGTTATAACTAATTCTGCACAAGGCTATCTGGACTAATTGTAGGAGCCTCAGGATTGGTAAGGGAGATGGTACATGCAAATATTGTTTTGGTATCAAGAAGGACATTTTCCATTTGTTTATAGCTTTCCCCAGAGCAAGAAAGGTCTGGAAAGTTATTCACTTAAGGATAGGGGAACCAATAAACTGGAGGTCTATCCAAGTGGGAGATGCACTCAAACTTCCTTATGCTACATGGGTATACATTAGGGCACATGCAGTATGGTTTATTTGCACTTCCAAAAATGCTCATTAATTCAATGAAGAGGTCATGCATGTTGATCATATCTTTTTTAATTGGTATGAAAGATATGTGTTAGATATCAATGCTCCACTCTCATGTAACTACGTGGGAATCAACTAACTCTACTTGTAAGCCCCCCATATGAGGAGAAGGCATTTGAGTAGCTCGGTTATCTGCCGGTAGGTCCTGGTTTGGACACCAGATGGGGGCCATGTGTGGCCTGATGGCTGGACAGCTTCAGATAGAGTTGGCACACCGCCAACTAGGCTACATGCAAGTGCGAGAAGGCATCCCTTGACTGACCGCACTGAGGGTAGACGGAGCATTTCCCGGGGTAGCCCCTCTCGGGTTGCGGCACCTGTTTGGAGCCTCAGATGATCTCGGATGGCTCTAAGCCGAACAGAGGCCGTAGGTTAGTGCTCTGTTTTGTGCACTGGTTCTATCGTATGGTCGGTGGCCTATTTCGGGACCAGTTGAGCATTTTGGGCAGACTGGGTCGGTCACCCAATTGAGCCTAATCGACTACGACTGGTGGCTATATAAGAGCAAGCCCGTGAAGCCCATTTGATCATTGGCTACAGCAATCCTAATTCCTTAGCATCCAGCCTCCGTCTTCTACTATTTCCAGCATGCCATCGAAGCTTCTTTCACAGGAGCACACGGTTGGGAGGCAGCACCATCTATTGTATCAGTTCTATAGTAATCAAATTTTTGATTCTCCATACTATCTTGTTTTCTCTCTTGCATACGAGATCCTGTTATCTATTGAGCACAGATGTTGTATTATTTTCTTACATGGTATCAGAGCCTGGACTCTAGCAAGAAGATTTGGTACTATGTTTTCTGTTTGCGAGCAGATTGTGAGAGATGGCCCAACCCACAAGACTACGAATCCCACCGTTCGGCGAAAGCAAAAAGTTGGACGGCTCTAACTATCCACTCTGGAAGTTCAAGATGAAGACCATCCTAAGCGCATACGAGTTTTGGGACACTGCTACTGGGGTGGACGTGAGGCCGGTTGCGAGACCAGATCCAACCAATGCAGGACAACAGATAGTACCAACTGCGGATGAGATTCTCACATGGACAAGAAGAAATGCAGATGCACTGTGTTCTATTGTCTGTAGTGTTAGTGATTCCGTCATGGCGTTAATTCAACATGTCACCACAGCGGAGGAGGCATGGACGGTCTTGAAAAATCAGTTGAGACCACGAATCAGACGCAGATTCAAAATAACTCGCAAACTAGAAGTTGTCTGAGTCTGAAGCGGCAAAGAAGTTCATCACCAGGGTGAAGAATCTACGCGATCAGATGACTGCGATTGTATCACCATCACCAGTGAGAATCTAGCATGAAGGTGCATACCGATTCTCCCACCAAAGTACGACGGTCTTGTTACGGCACTGAATACGTAGAATAGAAATCTGCCCCTCAACTTTGAGGATTTCAGCGCGATGCTTCTGGAGGAGGAGATGCGTCAAAAGACAAGGACTGGAGAAGATTCGACTTTCTAGACCAGATCAAAGAAAGGTAAGGGTAAGGACTCTCGTAACCCATCTTCTTCTGATGATAAAAAGAGAAAGAAGAAGATCAAGTGCTTCTATTGCAACAAGGCAGGGCACAAGCAGAATGAGTGCCGAAAGAAGATTACAGATGAGAAGAACGGAGTAAAGAAAGAGTCCAGCAACAGCGAACAGGCAGTACCAATAGAGCTGTTCATCGCAATTGAGGAGATTTGCACGGAGGCAGTTCATGTACCTGCGGATGAACCGTGGATCATTCACAGTGGTGCATCATGCCACATGACCAGTCGGAAGGATTGGTATACCTCTCTACAGCCGGTAGGGAATGACATCCTGGTAGCAGTCAGCAATGATGCAAAATGTCCAGCAAAAGGAAAAGGTACGATTGCTCTCAAGTCAAATGGAGTTGTAAAATAGTTGTCCGATGTTCTTTATGTGCACGATATCAAGAGGAACTTGTTGTCCATTTCCGCGATCACGGATCGGGACCTCAAAGTTCAATTCGATAAGAATGGTGCACATATTTTGGATCTTCAAGGGAAGGTCATTGGTAAAGGTACACGGCACAACAACATTTATGAACTCTCAGCTTTTAGTGCTCGAGCAGATGTGAAGAACACTAAGCTGTGGCATGAGAGGTTTGGTCATCTAAACCTTAGTTCTTTGAAGGAGATGCATAAAAGTAGAATGATTGTAGACCTACCAGAAATTTCAGATCTGCTCGATGTATGTGAAGCTTGCATGATGGGCAAGCAGCATCGGCATCCCTTTCCTAAAGAGGCCAGCAGGGCAAAGGCTCCTCTAGAGCTCGTTCACACGGATCTCTGCAGAAAGATGGAGATGTAAGCTTTGGGTGGTTTCTACTGCTTCATGACGCTGATCGACGACTATAGTAGAAGGATATGGATATACTTCCTGAAGACTAAAGACAAGGCTTTTAGTAGGTTCAAGGAATGGCATGTAATGGTCAAGAAAGAAACGGGAAGGTGAAGAAGTTGAGATCAGACAGAGGTGGAGAGTTCACATCAACTGAATTTGAAAGTTACTACAAAAGTCAGGGAATCAAGAGGCAAAAATCCCCGCCACATACATCACAGCAAAATGGAGTAGCAGAACGCAAGATGCGCATCATCTGTGAAATGGGCCGGAGTATGATGAAAGGGAAAGATTTGCCAAAGTCTTTCTGGGCTAAAGCATGTAACACTGCAGTTTACATCCTGAATCGTAGCTACACGAAGGCTGTGAAGGGGATGACTCCACTGCAAGCCTTTTCTGGTAAGAAACCTTCAGCTGCACATTTCAGAGTTTTTGGATGTGACTGTTTTGTGCATGTCCCTGATACTACCAGGACCAAATGGGAACCGAAGAGCTGGAAGTGTATTTTCTTGGGCTACAGCGAAGAGGCGAAGGGTTACCATCTCTATAACCCTGTTACCAAGAAGGTAATTGTAAGTCACGATGTGGTCTTCTTAGAACAGCCGCATCAATTGGAGGAGGATGCTTCCTTCCCAAACAACCAGGACCAAGATATCCATCCAGTACCGCCACCAATAGCAGACCGAACTCTCCCAACGGTGCTTGGGAGGATTCAAGACAAAGAAGATGAAGAAGAGCCTACAGAAACACAACGGCAACGGCCATTCCCAAAGTGGGTAAAGCAGCTTTTGGATGGCAAAGAACCTCCAACCATTGAGGAGGAACCATCCGAACACCACCGGTCCAAGAGATTAGAGGAGCAAAGAAGGGCGCAGGAACACTTGGTCAACTATGCTTTGATGACAGAAGTGATCCGTGCTAATGAACCCAAGTGTCTTGAAGAGGCACAGGGCGATGATAGGTGGATGGAGGCTATGTAGTCGGAGTATGGCTCCATAATGAAGAACAACACTTGGGACCTTGTGGATTGACCACCAAAACGCAAGGTATTCGGAACCAAGTGGGTGTACAAGACCAAGTACAAGTCCGACGGCACGTTGGATAAGTACAAGGCTCGGCTCATGGCAAAAGGATTTGCACAGGTACATGGTTTTGATTATCAGGATACTTTTGCTCCCACAGCTCGACTAACCACAATTCACAGTGTTTTGGCTTTAGCTGCCTAGGGAAGTTGGCCCATGTTTCAGATGGATGTGAAATCCGCCTTTCTGAATGGAGATCTCAAGGAGGAGGTATACGTGGAACAACCACCAGGTTTTGAGATCCCCGGTTTAGAAGGTAAAGTCTGCAAACTGAGGAAGGCACTTTACGGGCTGAAATAGGCCCCACGAGCATGGTACCAGCGAATTGATGCCTACTTTTTGCAAAACGGGTTTAGGAGGAGCCCATCTGATGCAAATTTGTATATCTTCAGAGAAGGAGGCAGGTGTATGATCGTGGTCCTTTATGTGGATGACCTTGTCATAACAGGGAACCATGAAGAGAAGATCTCACAGACAAAGCATTTGCTAGGAAGAGAGTTTGAAATGACAAACCTCGAACTGATGCATTTCTATTTGGGGATTAAAGTTTGGCAGGAGCCGAAACAGATCTTCATTTCACAACTAAAGTATGCTGGAGAGATACTGAAGGCATTTGGCATGGCTGAGTGCAAGAGAGTTGGTACCCCTATGGAGGTTGACGCGAAGCTCTCAAACAAGGATTCATCACCACTGGTGGACGAAGCAAAGTACAGAAGGCTTGCGGGCAGCTTGATTTACCTGTAGACACACGGTCGGACATCAGTTTTGCGACTGGTGTACTAAGCAGGTTTTCCAATAAGCCCCGGGAGAACCATTGGAGGGCAGGGATGTGGGTGCTGAAATACATCAAAGGCACACTTGATTATGGCATCACCTATACCAAGGGCAACATCTTGACCGGATTCTATGACTCGGATTGGGCAGGAGACGTGGACAGCAGGAGATCAGTGACAGGGTACTGTTTCTCACTTAGATCTGGAGTTGTGTCATGGGTCAACAAGAAGCAACCCACAGTTGCTCTTTCTTCTACCGAGGCCGAGTACAAATCTGCATGCTTTGCTTCTTGCGAGGCAGTGTGGTTGAGGAGGATTTTGGGCGACATGGGTGCAGTGCAGAACATGCCTACGCAGTTATCATGTGACAATCAGAGTTGCATGGCGATTACAAAGAACCCGATGTTCCACGCTCGCACAAAACACATTGAGATTCAATATCACTTTGTACGTGAGCTTATCATGGATGGAGAGGTCGACTTGGTGTATTGTCCGACTACAGAGAATGCTGTAGACATCTTCACAAAGGCTCTTGGAAGAGGCTTGCTGGAGAGGCATCTTCATCGACTTGGCATTGGGCCGAAAAAGTAAGTTCACTTGTGGGTGGACATTGAGGGGGGGTGTTAGATATCAATGCTCCACTCTCGTGTAACTACGCAGGAACCAACTAACTCTACTTGTAAGCCCCCCATATGAGGAGAAGGCATTTGAGTAGCTCGGTTATCCGGTAGGTCCTAGTTTGGACACCAGCAGATGGGGGCCATGTGTGGCCTGATGGCTAGACGGCTTCAGATAGAGTTGGCACACCGCCAACTAGGCTACATGCAAGTGCGGGAAGGCATCCCTTGATTGACCGCACTGAGGGTAGATGGAGCATTTCCCGGGGTAGCCCACTCTCAAGTTGCGGGGTCCGTTTGGAGCTTCAGATGATCTCGGATGGCTCTGGGCTGAACGCACAGCGTAGGTTAGTTGCTCTATTTTGCGCACCGATTCTATCTTATGGTCGGTGGCCTATTTTCAGATCGACCCCCAGTCGACCATTTTGGGCAAACTGGGTCGGTCACCCGATTGAGCCTAACCGACTACGACTAGTGGCTATATAAGAGCAAGCCCGTGAAGCCCATTTCATCACTGGCTACAACAACCGTGATTCCTTAGCATCCAGCCTCCGTCTTCTATTGTTTCCAGCACGCCATCGAAGCTTCTTTCACAGGAGTGCACAGTTGGGAGGCAGTGCCATCTATTGTATCAGTTTTATAGTAATCAAATTTTTTATTCTCCATACTATCTTGTTTTCTCTCTTGCGTACGAGATGCTGTTATCTATTGAGCACAGACGTTGTATTATTTTCTTACAATATGTTCCTACTAAAACTGAACACTACTTGTTGTGCTCTAGGCCAAATTCGTGTTGGACCAAGAGTTCCATAACTATAATGATCAGGTTTCACAACTGCAGGCAGAACTTGAAGACCACATTAGGGATGCAGGGATGTGTACCAAAAAGGTGTACCAATTCTGGGGTTGACCTGCAAGCACAACTCCTACCATCTCTGTTCCTTGTTAAAGAAGAACCCTCAGTTTAAAGAGCCTCCTCTGGCACAATGTTCCTATGTCACACTGCTCCTTTGTTACCAGGTCAATAGTAGCAATTTTTGTTTTTTCTACCTTGACAAGGAGAAATCCTAGTCTCAGAATAAGAGATGCAAGCAACCTTTCCTATCAACAAATGGAGCAGTGCCTGATATCAAAGCACTACTGGATCATACCAATGAATCTGAGCTTTTGCTCCTATCCTTTGTGGATACTAGATCTTTGTTTTTCTCCTCTGAGCAGTGGAATTTTTGTATGCATACTAGATCTTGCTCTTTAGAGGAGAACATATTTCTTTGCCAAAAAAAAAAGATACAACTCTATTCTTAACTTTTCAACGCTTCAAGTCAGATAGCTTTGCATAATATGAATCAATTCAAAGCTCATGCCTATTGACATAATAAAAACCCTTATGCCATTTGTTTGAACAAGTAGCAGCACTCCAATTGATTACCCTTCTAAAGGACCCAAACAAACTAGAAAACCCAATATGAGTTTCTAAAGGAAGCCATGTCACAATTATAATCTAAAGATATAGTGTCTTCAACATACTTATGTTAAATCATTTATACATTCATTTCAACCCTTTAAATAAGCTAGTGACAACATGTAAAGTTTAGCGCTGCTATAATTTTTTGAGATCGTTGTAGAAGAGTATAATTTTCACCAAGATGTAAATATTGATGTTGTGATCATTGTAAAAGAGTTTATAATTTATTGGCAACAACAAATAGGTAGCTTTGACAATATAATACAAAACACCAGGAGTTAAAAGAAATGTTTAGAGTCATAACAATGGATCTTGGCTATCTTGTGGTAAAATAGTGGATATCGATTGCTACAAGCTATAAAGGAGACATACTAACAATCTCATACTTATATCAACAAGTTCTAGAGCTAAGGACACCTTTTAGTATTCTAAGCTAAAAGCATGTAAAATTTTGTAGCTAGCTATTAAACTAGAATTCTTGTTCACATTGAATTTTCCCCCCCTCTTTAGCATAGGCAAACTGTATGTGGCTGATTATGAAATGAAATGTAAAGTAATGGAATTCAAAAAACTATTCACTTGTGATCATTCATGAAATTATTTATGTGCACATGTTTCCAACTCTTAGCAATGTGTAATAATCTCCATAATTCAAATCCTTAATAAAACTCTAATGATGTAAATGAAAGAAAATTCATGAGTGAAAATTCAAAAGACCATTTAAATTTTAAAATATAAAAATATAATATACTCAAGTTCAAAATCATATGTTATTCAAGACCATCTTCTTCCATTGAAATGATGTGGGAATTGTCTAGATTTGAGTTCAGGAGCGAATTTAGTTTACCATTTTGGACAGAGTCAAACTATGGGGGAAGAAATGTATGTGTGGGCATAAATTGGGGCATACAATAGTGTACCTTTCTTAATTTGTGCTTGCATGGACAAGGGCCGAAAAAAAGAGGGGATGAGTGTGAAACTAGTGCAATAATTCATGGTGTAAATTGAGGCAAGATGGCATTACCATCTTACTCAATTTGTGCCTATGCATAGATTCCTCTTGCTAGAGATTTTTCTTTGTTGAATTGGTAGATTGGCTATACTTTTTGCTCCTAAAATTGGATTAAATTGTTTTACATCACCTTAATGAGATCAATATGACCTACAACGTGGTATGGATAACAAGAGAGATTGTAATAAAAGTTCTCGAAATTTCAAGATTTTGATTAGCATATTTATAATATATGTAGATAGCACATGTAAATTATTTCTTATGTCATATGAGCATGGTAGATGGCACCATAAGCTATAGTATATGCATCTAGACACACATAAAATTCCAATCCTGAAGTCATGCAATATTCATTTTTAATCATTTGTAAACCATCTCATTTTCAATTCATGTATATCATTGTCAATATAGTCCATAAAAATTCTTTTTTTGAACTCGTGGTCTATATATGTACCTATCCATCCCTTTACTTTTGCATGGAGTCTTATAAAATGTGCATTTTCACATCATGGTCTTTGAGTTCTAAAAATGGTTGTGCTCATTCCTCATTCCATAGAAAGCAAGTTTATTTTCTTGTTAATTCATAAAGTGGCTTACTGACTCTAGTAAAATCCTTAGTGAATTGCATGTAGTAGCTAGTCAAAATAATGAGTGATCAAAGATTATGCAAAGTGATAGGCTTAAGAATATCTTTGGTAGCCTCAATCTTGGATATCTCGACCATTACAACTTCTTTGAAAATGGTTTCGCTGAGTATGCCCAACTTACACAAATCACATAATTTGAAGTGAACCCCTTGATTAAATAGGGCATCCTAACTTGCATATGATATTCTCACAAAAGAATCTTGATGTTTTGTTGTCTCTTAAAGCCTTTGCTTAAGACCATTTGGGTACATACTCGGTGGCCACAATGATGTAGTTATTCCCACTTGGATGCATTGCAACATTGAATGGACCTATGAAATCTAAGCCCAACTATTGAAAGGGTTCCCATGGCTATGTGGGATTGAGTGGCATATGATATTCAACCTTTAGTTTACCCACTTGCTAGCCTTTATCACACCTTTTGTAATGCTTTGTTACATTTGCATATATTGTACTCCACCACAACCTAGCATTCAATATCCTCCTCATTGTGGCTTTCGTTGAGAAATGGCCTCTTTGCACTCGTTGGATGACCTGCAACCACCATTACTATCATCTTGTTATGTGGAAGGTTGCATCTTTGTAGGATCATATCATAAAGGTTTTTGTGATCCATGTATAGTTCTAGAATTTAAGTGCATTCTTTCACCTCTCATCTGTTGAAGCACTATAAAGGAATATTGATGTGGGGAGATACTAAATGATTTCTTCGTGCTTGTCTTCACACATCGACACAACAAAACAACCTTGCATTGGGGGTATCTTATCATCGACATCCTCTTTGGATCTTTGATCTTTAGTGTGAGATTAATAATCTACCCCACGATGAGATGAATCCAGGGGGAACCAAGCTCATGAATTATCTTGAAAATGAACTCCTGCATGATAGAAGCATCCACTTATCATCTAAGTTTCATAAATGTTTTATTAATCGATTATAACAATGCTCAATGATCCATAAAGAAGATGAAATAATTGCCTAGCAAGAAAGGATTGCCTAGCAAATAGTGCCAAAACCTTTGAACATTGTGTGTCATTCCTAGGTCTTTTCATTTAGTTATGGAGTATTTATTTTCTACAATTGATAACATTTGTCTTGCAAAAGAGATTGGGTCATCCACGTTCCCTTCATATTGAATCATAATTGACCCAATTGCAATCCCCAATGCATGTGCATGCTCCCTTCGGATTGAATCAAAATTGATCAAATTGCCATCCCCAATGCATCAACATGCACATGCAAAATCTTGTTCCAATAGGTTTTGTGAGTATTAGTGATTTCACTACAATCTCTTATAGAATTTGAAAATGATTCGACTCATTCATTGTTCCATTTGAACTTTATTTCTTGCATTGTATGTTGTTATGCAGTAGTTTGGCCACTTAGCTAGCTTCTTGATGAACCTCTTATAGAGACTTAGAAATCTTGCAAACAAGAAAGCTTGCTTCCATACAATGGCTCTATCTTCTAAATGGCATCAATCTTTATTTTCTCCATCATGATCCCTTCACTCAAAAATGTACATCAACAATGCCCTTGAAGAGAAAAAAGACACACACTTGCAAGGATTAAGGGAGCCTCAATTCGAGAATACCTGGGCATTAGGGGAAAACCCTAACCCTAATGCTAAGGGGTTCTCATGTATATATTCATGATTATGTTCAATACAACATGATGTATAAGTAGCTATATCGTGTGCACTCCTCTCTCTCTCTCTCTCTCTCTCTCTCTCTCTCTCTCTCTCTCTCTCTCTCTCTATCATGGTTTCTTCACATAAAGACAAAGCTTGAAACCAAACATGCAAGCATCAAGGAGACTAATAACACATATTTCACTAATTTTAGACTACTATGCTCTCCAAAACTCATTTTATATGCACTTTTCAAGAAAATTTGAATAAATTTAGAATCCTCTAAATTGAAAAAGACTCCTCTACATAACATAAAGACTCGGGTCACTAAGAAATATGTAAGATAGCACGTGCGATCAACAAAAGGGGTTTTATATTTTTATGGGGTTACAGAAAATATACAAACATTAGCGATTTTTTAATTCAAGAAGTGAATTTTCATACATAAGGGATACTTTAATCATCTTAAATTTTACAAAAGGGGTGTATATAGGTTATAAAAACCCATAGGTGGGGGTTTTTTCTAATACCCCTTGATCGCACATGCTATATGGTGTTTGTACATAGTGGCCCCCCTGGGTGTAGTTGTAGCCCAACTACCCATGTTAACTACCACGTACTCACAAGCATACTCACCCCTTCATTCTATGCTAACCCAAGAGACCCTAGCATGGTTTTCTCTTATTGCAACATTCATTACCTATATGTTAGAGATCTTGGAGAATAGATGCCCCTTGACTTTGTTTGACCCCTCCATCTCAACGATATTTGATGCTGTTGAGATAAGTTATATGGAGCCATGTCACTAATGTCAAGGACATGGTCCAAGAAATGGGTGATTAAAAGTTTAATGAAATAGCAATTCATTTCCTATAGCAATATAACTTTTAGGGCCTTACCTCCATAATGACTACTAAACACCCCTTTTATTTATTCTTATTATTGCACAGCTTTGGTTCCAGGATAAAATAGCTGACAATGGTGGAGCATTCTTCCTTGACTCTCTGCTCATACTCACTCCATTATTAGGCAAAAACTTTGTCTGCATCACAAAGAGTATGAAAATGATTCTCGTTACCATAACCAAAACTTTGTATAGATTCCTTGATGGATTTGGAACCCCTTCAGCTAGTTGAAACCTCATTTGTTGCCATAGGTTGATAGAGCGACTTCTTCTCCAAGGCTCATCTTCATGCATCCATTTTTGGCCTACCAGAGACAAGCCTAGGTGTTCGATGAGTGATTTTTCTCTTTATGGGGATCGTGTAAGGGTTTTAATGGTCACGTCTTAGCATTAAGTTGTGGTTATCTATTTTTAGGTTATTCTTTTAGGGCTTATGATATATGAATATGCCTATAGTCTTCACTATTTATCGAACATCTTGGATGGAGATCATGGTGAGGCTCATCTTCTTGTTGTCCTTGGCTTTTGCTTTGTTGCATGAAGCTTTTTAATTGACACTCGCTCTTGTAGTGGCTACTTTGTTGGTCGATACTTGATGTTGTAGCAAGTAGCAAGCCTTGGACTGTGAGTGCTGAGCTTTGGGTTGGATCTAAATGACTTGTTTGGTGAGCTCTTGGAGTTTAGAGTTCAACTAATTTGTGGCTAAAAACTCACATTGGGTGGCTTCAACCTTCCTCCCATGATTTATTGCTCTAGTGGCTACTCTTCCTCCCATGATTTATTGCTCTAGTGGCTACTCACCACATGACTGTTTTCTTGCTCCAAGTTCTATACATATGGGTCATTGTCCTTGACAAGGAGTTGATCCTATGCTTTTCACTATGTGACCCTCCAAGCCCAATAGAGATCAATAGGGGGCACTATAGAGTCTAAATGTAGGACAATTTAGTAGAAACTTTATGCTTAGCTCCTATCTACTTTTGTGTACTACAATTTACATTCTTGGATAGATGTCTATTATTTCATGTAGTTTTTTACTTTGCTATGACAATGAATATCGTCTCAATATTGTAAATGTGACCCTACCCTATGGATCAACTTCTTTCTTAGTAGTAAGTACTGATGGTTCATGAGATCATTGATAGTTGTTTCATCTGATACAAGAGAGTCGTATCTGAATGGGATGTCTAAATTCAGTCCCTATAGCTTCCCATTAACCTCTTCCACCATGTAGAGAAATTTTGGCCTTATTTGGTTGCGCTTTTAGTCACAATTTTTTAGAAACCACCATTGGTTTTGTCACTTGTGCATGTAGATCATATTCACTCATCTATTGATTTTGAAGCAAATCTCTTTGATCTTGTGTTTTATCATCATAGGGATGTCATCCTCCAATTGCAATAAATATAGCATCCATTTTAGGAGAATAAATACCTCCACATGCCACAGTCGACATGGACATAATAGATATATACAAGGCATAACAAGAACAAACATTTTAATCCTTAAAAAAATGCTAGTTGAATAACGAGTATTGCAACCACCAGATTGGATGCTTGATTTTCATGCCTTTGTGAATGCATTAGATATTATAGACAGAGCTTTTCTAATGCATGAAAAATAGAAAGGATAGTAAGGATAGTATCACCCATTGTCTCAAACACTATCAAAAAGTTTGTGGCCATTACCAGTATTTTGTGTGTATATATAACCAAGAGGCCCACCCCATTTAAGTGGGCAAAAATGTTGCAAAGAATCTAGCATCTCATTCAGTCTACCTGAGTGCACTTTTTGTGTGAATCTTGCAACTCTCCTTGACCATTGACCATACTATATCTCAAGAAAGGAATTGTGGCAAAGAAGCCAAAAATAAGGCCATGGAATGCATGTAGTAATTACGATCCTTTGTATTGTGTATCAACTTTTATCTAAGAACTTTTCCTTATATCTAAGTTATATCATGACAATGTGAGCAATCAAAGTACCAGCACAAATAAGCTATTGCAATATGAATATGTCCCCCATATAGCAAAAAATGGGATATGTCCCCCATATAGCAAAAAATGGGAAATTCCCATTAATTAGTTCCAACCTAGTCCTCTGAGAAATTATTGTAAGATTTAAAGATAGCTTAATTAGTAAAACATCAGTATATACCAACACTGGTAAGCCATCGTTATATATCAACACTAACAGAAGCTTTTGAAAAAATTGGTGGGGCAGAACATGGCTTGTTTTAGCCCCATTTTGCCTTACTATTATATGTGTTCTATTAGAAGGTAAGTATTACAACATGCCATCTAAGGTAGAAACGTGCCAAATTGCCTAAAACTCTCAAATCATGTCTTAATACAAATTTCCCTTTCGAAGAGGGTAGTACAAAATTGCCAAAGGTATGCTAAATACAAGGTAAACTACTACGTATCCTCCTTCAAACCACTTGGTCTTTCCTCACCCACGTCCCTGCCTCTGCCTGATCCCTCAGCCTCTCTCCCCCCCACGCTCTTACCTACAACCTCCTCCTCTTCAGTGTGCCTGAGGTTTTTGTGGGTTGAACTGGCCACCCTAAGAATGAAACAATTTAAAAATGAGATTACATCTTACATGTAAGATCAATGGTATGATCAAACATGCTTGAGAACAATGATGATTGGGCTAGACTTACATGATGAGTGGCCACCACAGCTCAATCGACATTGTATCCCCTATGGTCCATGTCTTTAAAGAATGTCTTTGCTCCTACTCCCCATGCTTGTCTATACTCTTGTCTGTAGGATGTCAGCCAAGCATAGATTCTTATGGATCCAAATTAAGAGAGTTGATGAAGTGCCATACATAGGTAATTAAACAAATAGAACAATAAAATATAAGAGAAATAGCTTACCAGCCATGACTAATGGCTTGCCCTTCTGCCACTCCGGAGGTGCGAAGCATTTATAGTGTTCCAAACATCTCCTTGACACCCTCTTTTGATTTTCCCACATGTCTGGCATTTCTCTGAACTCTTTTTTGGCAAGCATCCAAACCTCTTTATGCACCCACAAAGGCCTACCCTTTCCATCCCTAAGCCTATCTCTTATCTCCGACCTACAATGTCACACTATCAGGCCAATGCGAGTTTTCATGTATCGTCATCAAACTTGTATCTTGGGGTTTGGAAATATCTCCTTCAGTGCCACTATGAGAGCATCCTTCATTGTATTAACCTACCTATGCCAATCTACGAATATCCTCTTGGGAAAATATGAGATCATTGGGTGCCTCCTATGAGCAATGAATTTAAGTCCCTTCACATCCTCAATAATCTTGCGCATCTCATTGATCTAGTAGTGGAGGTCCTTGGGTGAGAAAAACTCTCCCTACCTAAAGCCTAGAGTAAGAAGAGTAGAGGTAGAAGAAGAAAGAAGGAAGAGAAGTAGAAGAGAGATTGAAAGTAGAAGAAAGAATGAAAGTAGAAGAAGAATGAAAGAAAGAAGTCAAAGAGAGAATGAAATAAAGAGAGTAAGAAGAGAGAGAGGGTAGAAAAGAAAGAACAAAGAAAGAAAGAAAGGAGTAGAAGAAAGATAAAGAATAGAGGGAAAGAAGAAAGAAAGAGAGAAGAAGAGAGGGAAAGAAGAAAGAAGAGAGTAAGAATAGAGAAAGAGAGTAGAAAAGAGAGAACAAGGAGTATAAGAAGAGTAATGAGAGTAGAGGTAGAAGAAGAAAGAAGCAAGAAAGAAAGAAAGTAGGAAGAAATATAACGAAGAGAAGTTGAAGAGAGAATCAAGAGAGAAAGAAAGAATAAGAGAAGAGTATAAGTAGAAAAGATAAAGAATAGAGGAAAAGAAGAAAGAAAGAGAGTAAGAAGAGAGAAAGAGAGAAGAAAAGAAAGAAAGAAAGCTAGCAACAGAGAAAGAGAGGATGTAGAAGAAGGAGAAGAGAGGAAGAGAGACAGAGAGAATGAACGGGAAGAGAGAAAGAGAGAAAGAGAGGGAAAAGAAGGGGAAAGAGAGAGAAAGAGAAGCGAAGAAAGAGCGAGCAAGAGAGAAAGAGAGAAAGAGAGGAAGAGAGAAAGAGAAAGAGAGGAAGAGGGAAAGAGGAAGAGAGAAAAGAGAAAGAAGAGAGAAAGAGAGGAAGAAGGGGAAGAGAGAAAGAGAGGAAGAACCAGAGAAAGAGACAAAGAGAGAGAGGAAGATAAGTGTTTCCTATGCCCATCACATTTGCTAGCACTTAAGGTGCTAGCAAATGTCCATTGTAACGTAAAATAAAATAATAAGAGAGAAAAATAAAAGTACCTTACGTGGAGCTCAATAATGAGAGATGACCTCGGAGCGTAAGATTGCGGTTTCGACCGGCTCCCCTTATAAAACAAAGCAAGAGCAACTTTGCAAGAGAAAGCCCTACTATAAGAAAGAAACTAGAGCAAAAGAGAAAAGCAAACAACCAAAACTAGAAAGAAAGAAAGAAAGAAAGTATATTAAAGTCTTCAAAAGACCGATGGGTTTATGAGACTATGAAAAACCTGATACAATGAGCTGTGGTAGTGGAGCTACTAAACGAGCATCCATACTAATGCAGAATGCAAAAAAATACAAAATGGCAATACTAAATCCTAAGTACAACATCTCGACTATATATATCAATCTCAGCATCAACATCAACATCATCATAACCGTCATCATCATCAGCATCAGCAGCAGGGCATCAAGATGGATGAGGCTGTGGAAGTGGAGGAATGAGGTCAGCAATAGAGTGTTGTCGCCCTTAACCTAGCTTTCCACATCCCATGTTTCTTGGGAAAAAGGAACTAGTATAAAAAGGGTTATCCCTAATTGGTCAGTATTCGCTTTTGCCTCTAATACCCTCAATAGTATTTGCTTTTGCATCTAATACCCTCAACCTTGTGTACATAGCTTTTTTTTGGAGAGAAGGTTGAAAAGAATTTGTTAACAAAAAACCTTGGCAAATAACTTTTTGAATATTTGGTCTACACAAAATGGTGCACTTCAAGCATCACGGTGAAAGGGAAGTTTTACTAATCTAGTGATAGTTTCTCATCACGTTTTGTTCACTTATATCTCAATTAGCATGAAGCAATAGAGAATGAGCAACAAAAGACAAGCAATGATGAGTAGAATAGAACTTCTCCTTCATTATGACGCATGCACTCATTAAGCACTTTGTCTATTTAGGATGAATTCATAGATGTTATTTAATGAGTCTCCTTGTCCATGATTTTCTTGCCTTGCTTTCTTCCAAGGCAAGGAGTTGCATCGAGAGCACGAGTGAGACGATTATAGATAAGAGTAGAACTTATGGAGGAATAATTTATTAACATTTGGAGATCACAAAGGGATGATTTTTTGAGTTGCATTTATGGTGTGATGAAGCTAGAAGTGCATTGATGACTAGGAATTGTTGATTATTGTGTTGATTGATTCCATAAGTTGCTCAATTAGATTAGATGATAACAGGTTACTCAGGGTTTAACAAATGGACAAATGCATGGACTCGGATAGTGAAATGGTTTTTAGCTCTTCTTGTCGATGAGCAACGGACAAGGTAAAGATACTCAGCTTGATGTGTTGCATTCTTGTTTGAGGTCATGGATGACATGAAATTGCAATGCTTGAAGTTCCCAAAGACATTGCAACCACTCTAGAGTAGGAGAAATAACAAGGGCAAGTGGCGACAAGGCAGAACCTAGGCCCATGGAGAGATCTTTGGGAGGTGTAGTATCTTGGCAAATCCTCATTGATCTTGGTGGCGATAGATAAAAGCTTGCTAAGGATGCAATAGCCTTGGAGAAGGCTATGAAGAATTCTAGCAGCTTGTAGGCAATCTTGAAGAAGATGAGAAAGAAATCCCCATGGTAAGAGAAGACCAAGAAGGGTTAAAGATCCCACCCGTGATGGTGACAAGTAAAGGCCAAGAAGAACAAAAAATCCACGTGTTAGGAGAAGACCATAGACATAATCTACCTATGAGAAGAAAGGAAACAAGAATTGAGCTTTTATGGTCTCAAGCACCTTGCAGTGATAACTGTAGCTCAAGAAACAATTATAAAGTCAATACAAATTGAGAGAAGTGTGACTTGAGAACTTGCCCACACTTCAAGCAGAGGATAAGCTAAGAAGATGTCACCTGGAGCAAGAAGGATGATGAAAGGAGTTTTAATGATATTGAAGAAGAGCAAAGCTAAGAAGGAAAATTTGGACCTACAATGGAAGAAGGCACTCCAAAAACTCAATATTTGAGGCAAATTGGATTTCGATGAGAATTGATGTAACAAGTGCTCAAAGATTTGGTGTACAAAAACTGAGTGCCACTCGAAACTGTGCAACATCTTCATCAAATTGGCAATAAGAATGAAAGAATTGTGGGTAGAACAAAAAGATGGTGATGGCATCGCACACTTGAGGACTTGGTACAAGCTATGGCATGACCTTCTTTTTATTGTTATTCTAGAAAAACTCGTAAACTCGCTATAAAAAAACTCATTATACAGTAAACATCCATGGATGGGTTTAAATAGGTAGAATGAAATCTTGATCAGTGAAGCAAATCAACAAGAGATGTCATTCTTCATCAATTGTGGAGCATATACACATAAACCCATTTGGAGGTTCATGATTGAGATCTTTAGAGACCATCTTCTTGACTTAATGGCAATACTCTTTGACAACTTCTATGTTTATATGATTGATGGTGGGTGAAAGCAAGGTAAGGTGGCTAGTTATTTAGATACAAATAGTATGTAGTATGTGATATCTATCATAAGAAATCAATCTATGAGTTGATGATACAATTTCATAAAAGAAAGATACTAAAGAGTTTACAAATCATCTTTTAGTAATGGGACATTATAATAGAAGACTCTTTATATGCATGCTTTACTACTCAAATCACAATAGTGTGTCTGGGACATGCTATTTCTAGCACCTTACCATGCTTATAGCCTGACTTGGTGGAGTGTTTTGGCAATGTCGAGAAACACGAATTTCTTTGAACTCATCTTAGAATTGACAAAGATATCTCACATGACAACACATGATGGTTTAGTCTACAACTAGTATCTATGTTAGGGGATATCTATGATCTTCTAAAATGAAATGGAAGAGAAAATTTCTAATGCTCTGGATGATAAGAAATTTTAAGAGAGGCTACTATTAGAAGCACATCTAAGGAAATCACAAATATAATTTAAGTTAGAGCCCACCTTGCAATTGTAATGCAAAGGTAGATCATGTAGCTATATAGGGACTTTGTTAGACATGTTCTCTTGGATGCTAAAAGAGGGGGGAAATTTTAGAAGTGGTTTAATCACAAATTTGCTATGTACAAATCACAAATTTGCAATTCTGGGCTCGTTTTTCCAATGGAAGTGTTCAAACCATTCTCATCTATAGTGGTAGTTCTCAAGCAATTGATCTTGTAGATATCTTTTATAACATCTTCTATTTTCGTGCCTCTAAAAATAGATTCCATCATGCCCACCATACCCTCGTCATCATCTGACACATTAGGGAGACTATCCTCAGGCTCCAGGTGTGCAGGTGCACGTGCTCCATCATTGCCTTCCTCATCCTATATAATGGTTTCATGTAAATACAAGGTTAGCGTGTGCAATACTTATGCAATATTAGTCACAAACTCAAGTACTCTTGACTTACCGATGATCCACTAGCACCACCAACAGTTGGTACTTTTGATGACTCCCCATACGCTTGCACGTGGCATATGACAATATGATGCTAATGTCAAACTTCTCGCTTGCAACGTGTGCAAGGACAATGCAACCTCCCCTTAAGCCACTCCATGCTCCCGTGCATTGGCCCCTCATCCGATCAACTTCCACTCATCCTCTCCATATATACACCTCCAAAACCACAACACAATACCAAGTCAAGATCCAAAAAGTTCAGAAATAACTCAAACGCTCTCATCAAATTTAGATAAATCATTTGTCTCATCGATATATACCGACTGCATACCCTATTTCCATCGGTATATGCAAAATCCCTTGCTCCATCGATATATATTGATGGATGTGCTAAAGAACCCTACCTCTTGTTTTGGTTGTTTGCTTTCTCTAAAGAGGGCATTTGTAGTGCCTCTTCAAAGATAGTGATGGGGTTCTAGCCCAATTCCTCTCCTACCCAAACCAACAATGTTTGGATGGTTTCATTCATGAGGTGCTTAGACACCGAGATAGGATACTCCCATGGAGACAAGAGTAGACTTCTTCCTTGACTGATACCTCTCAGAGTTCTATCACGGAGTTCTTTCAGCCAGATCACATAGACGCCCACGAGGCGAGACGTTGACATGACCTTGACCCGGAGCTTGTGACCTGACAGCTCAGATAGAGGGTTGACTCATAGATCATACTTGGGGACATCCCCTCCTTGTTTAGGGTCGGAGCCCCCGATCGACAGGGATCACAGTGGCCCTACTTCGACGCAGAGTTACGACCAAGAGACGTACCAAGACTGCACCCTCCGATCCTGCAGTAAACACAATTGAGACCAAGGCAAATTTAAAGGAGCAAGGACGATGAGATGTCCTCCGGAACACTTCGGATGAGTATCATTATAGAAGTTGTTTGAAATGCTTTGACGCATGATTTCATGGTGAATCAAGTTGTGCTCCATCACAGCCCACAAAATACATGCTTCAAAGGATATTAAGGAAACAAATGCTGTCACAACAGACGTGATGAGAAATTTGAAACCATAAAAGAGTGATAGCAATGCCATGGATGGAAATACTTAAGCTAAACCTCAAACAGGAGGAATATCTTGTGACACTGGTAACATCAAGCAGAATTACATAACCATAGCAGGGAAAGCACCTGCATAGGTTTAGCAGGCACCATGTGACAAAGCAGCACTACTCTGAGATTTATCATCAAGTCAGACAAATAGTTTCTCGAGTTACAAACACAAATATCTTCCACACATGCCACTCAGTTCCTTCTTTTGGATGAATATACTTAAAGATGACAGGGTATTAACATGGACACCTTGGACAAATTCACAACAGCTGAGTAAATTACCAATCATAGCCCTTTTGCCATTCCCAAATGTCTTCATATTGGGAATAGCCTCTGCAAAACATACCAGATCTTCCAAAGATGCCATTCGGTTCCTTCTTTTGGATAAAAACAATAGGGCATGAGCGTGGACATTTTACACAAGTTCATAATAGCTGCTGAATTTCCAAACATGGCCCTTCTGCTATTTCCAAATGTCTTACTGGCAGGAATAGCCTTAGGCTTTCAAACATCTAAACCTGAAATTCATCCAGGCCTTGTTCAGAAAGAGTTTACTCACATTCAACGTATATTTAGTGCTAGTGCTATACAGAACGATGCATGCCTTGTCCAAGCTTTCAGACTCAGAACAATTTATGAGGCACTCCCTCTTCCATCGCAACACATACCTACCAATTGTCAGAAGATGTCTTCTGCCTCACCCTTCTTCCACTAATATCTGTTCCATCTGAGAGCTGAGCCCATGCACTCTTACTTCTATCCTCTTCAACTCCAGCAACTGTGCGGAGAATCTCTGCTTGCAAAGAAGGACAGCTTTCTCGCAGATATTCAAAACCATCAGATTGGATCACAGCTGTGCCACAACAAAGACAACTATATTAACAAGCAAAGACAAGAATCCAAACGTCAAAGCATAGTTCTTATCTTGATTGGTTAGAACTTAAAGAAGTGTAAGATCGATCTGTACCTGCAAGATTTGCAGCAGCAAACTTGAGGCAGACTGCTTTGAGTTGTACCGCACGATGCTGCTCAGCAAGGGCAAGAGTTGTGGCCACATTCTCTACACTAACATCCTTGCACAGTTTTGACTCACAAATAAACCTCAGTCTATCTAATCCATACCGATCTGCTGCAGCTAGTAAGTGCTGTGCCATCATGGTGTCGACTTTGCAACTGGAAGGAGATGAGGTACTTGTCAACTCTATGGTATCAGGGAGACTATCTCGGTATATAAAGTGCAGCATCGCCTGCAAAAAAAAGCATGGACGCTCCAAACCGTCACGAAACAAAATATGATCACCCAGCATGTACAAAGAATATAAAATCCAAGACAAGTATAGGTTCAAGGGAGTCAAATCACTCTAGTATTCCACATGAAGGAGATGAACTGAAGACTAAGGAACCATGCACCATTGTATACCCTCACACAACTCTAAAACTAGCACATGCAACAAAAGAGGTCACATGTACCTAACAGTAAAATCATAATTCGCGCATGCATAATGTCTCAGCCAACATATAAGCATGCAAATTGACATGCATACCGCAGGCACAAGTTTCTTGACTAAAGCAAATGTAATTGAACTAATCATGTAGGCATTAAACACCAATGCATGTCTCAAAAGGAGCTTGTACCCTTACATGCACACCACACAAAAATGTGTGATCAAAAAGGTCTGTCTGCTGCATACTCGGCTATCTGCCGAGAGTTATAACTCCGGAAAAAATGGGGGCTTAAGCTTCCAACTTTCTCAAGCAGGGCCCGCGCAACGTCTTCCAGATTCAGCTCCATTCATCCGCAAGCTACCCTATATGCAAGCTTATGGCCTGTCCTAAACAGGACTAGGAATACCCCAGCTATTACACTTTTCACCTGGCTGCTGTGTGATGCAACAAATTCTTCGTACCGATCAATGTCACACAGTCATCAGACTGCAATCGATCCTTCCAGTGATACTTTGAGGAGTCCAATCAGCTTCATTACTCTGTGGTCAGCCTGCAATATACTACCGTCCTCCAGCCTGTGTGAAATAGCAGTGGGTACAGTCTACACAGTTAGTCAACAAGTCGTACAGGCTGGGACAGCAACACAGCGATAAAACAGTGGTCAGCAGTATAGTAACTGGTTGGCAGTACAAATGGTAGCATCAGAATTGCAGGGTCAGCAGTCCAGCAGGGATTGAGCCAGTAGCAGGCTGGGCAGGGGCAGCCAACAACAGCAGTAAGTTGGCAATACTTCATGTACTAGTCACAGTCTATAAGATCCCATGGATTGGGCTAGTCTATGAAGGGCTGCATGTTCAAGACACCATATCGCTGTCCAGATCGAGGCGATGACATAGCATGCCAGACAACATGGCAGAGTTACAGGGGGTACTGATGTGGCAGACAGCCATGTGGGCCTAGCGTCAAATAGTTACGTAGACCTGTACAGCATTGACATGGCATCCTACATTGTTATTGACGTGGCTACTGATGCATGTCATGGTATGGTCGCTGATTGTTGACAGGGGCATGCCAAGTTGGCTGGGTGCTCAGCTACAGGTCGGCCGGTTTGGCCATGGGGTCAGCAGGCAGGCTGCCATGTGGGCATGGACAGAACATCCTTCATAGGGCTGCTTGTAGGCAGCTGCTCGTAGGCATCCAGGTGGGCTGCACAGGAGGTATGGTAAGTGGAGCACCAGGTACTTGGGCTGGTACAGAAGGTACAGTACTCGTCGGCAATAGCTCATGTTCTAGTTCGCAATACAGCAGCAGCTACATATACCTAGATGAATCCAGGAACATTCCCAAATTCATCCTCTAAAAACACAACGTAGTGCAGTTTCAATCTCATGATAGTCACTCACAAGGTTGAAAACCATAAACTCCATCATGCATAGCAGGGAATAGCTACTATGACATCCCCACTGACGTCATCAGCGCCCAACAGTGGGTGTAGACCATAGTATAAAAATATGCTCTCACACATACAAATCCACACACCCACACATACTTGAGCATCCATTTATACAAAGTCTTCGTACTGAGTTTCTGTCGGCACTCCGGAGGTGAAGGGCAGACTCAGCCATGATGAAGGCTAGCACTAAAGGAGAAGGCTAATCAAAAGGTAGTCCAAAATCTCTTCATTCAAGCTACAACTGCTTGTGAAGTCTAAACATTTTCATTTTAGTCTCTCCCCAACGAGCATCTAAATCTAAATCTAGCTGATAGGGCAACGCACCATTTAAGATAGAAAGAATTATCACAATACCGGCAGGCCGCAACTTGGACGAAAACTTCACAAGGTGAAATTTGCATGTCCGCTAATACGGCAGAAGCATATACCTAGATGAATCCAGGAACATTCCCAAACTCATCCTCTAAAAACACAACATAGTGCAGTTTCAATCTCATGATAGTCACTCACAAGGTTGAAAACCATAAACTCCATCATGCATAGCAGGGACTAGCTACTATGACATCCCCACTGACGTCATCAGCGCCCAACAGTGGGTGTAGACCATAGTATAAAAATATGCTCTCACACATACAAATCCACACACCCACACATACTTGAGCATCCATTTATACAAAGTCTTCGTACTGAGTTTCTGTCGGCACTCCGGAGGTGAAGGGCAGACTCAGTCTACAGAATTAGTCAGCCAGCCGTACAGGTTGAACACACCAGTACAACAACACTACAACAATACTGGCCGGTAGTACAGCATGTACTGGCCAGTAGTATAGTATGTACTGGTCGGCAGTACAATAGGTAGCGTCAGAACAGTCCAGCACGGACTGGAATAGTGGCAGGCTGCCACATGGCAGAGGCAGCAGTATGGAGACAGGGTCTGTCCCGTCTTTGGACAGGTCAGCTGACACAGAGATCTGGTCCGAACGCTTCCAGCCCTATAAAAGAGCCCAAGCCTATTACAGGCCCCCTCGGGGGGCATTCACTAGTTCAAACTCCAGGAGACTTGGGCCATCCAGAGGATAAAACAGAGACAGATCTTCCCCAGCACAGCAAAGCAGGAGGGTGAGCAGGAGGACCAAACTAGAGCAGCTAATGATTCCTGCTTGAGGCACGTGGTGATCTAAGAGAAGTCTATAGCAGGAGGTTCAGCAAACAGGGCCTGAGTTTTGGTGCCCTAACTTGATGTGTGTTTCTCGTTGGCATTGGTACAAAATTGGCAGGTTTTGTGCTTGGTTTTGGACATCTATACATGAGACTGTTTTCTGATGTACATCTGTGTGCGCTTTCTCCATATCAAAACCGAATGCCTATGGAGCAAGTTGGTATTTGGAGTAAAGTAGTGTGCTCTCTCCCACAAATGCATATTCCACTGTGCAAGAGAAGTTGGCTGTAGCAAATGACTATTCTCTGACATGGTATCAGAACCCGGTTGTCAACCAAAGATAGCTAAGAATTTCAAGTAAAGCTCGTTAAGTCGGAGTCAAGGAGATCTGAGACCAAGTTACCGTCTTCAAACAGACGGGTTGTCTCATTGCCGAGAAAGGAGGAGCTTCCACATTCAGGCATGTTGTTTGTCTTGCAGTGAGAGCAGAAAAAGGATTGAGGGCATCAGGTTTACTACATCCTGCCATGGATCAAAACCTGCCGACGTGATGGATGCCTCAACCTCTCTTGGTTCAGGTGCTTTGACATGGTGCAGCAGAAAGCATCTACTGAAGCTGAGTACAAGACAGCCAGTATGGAAGTTCATGAGGCTGGATGGTTGAGGCGTCTTTGATGAGATGAATTGATGAACCGTCACATGTAAATTTATAGTGTGAAGTAGCCACAATTTTGGGTCTAATCAAAATTTCCACAAATAAGGGGTGTCCTACCGAGTCTATGATGTGCAGACATTCAGAAACAAGAGCATTAATGCATACAAGCATGGAAGAACCTACTACATCTAGACTGTGCAAGCTGAAGGACCAAGGGGCTTGGGCTTTACAATGCATCATCCAAAGAATTTACACCACAAGGAAGAGCAAGGGTGACATTCTTCTATCCACTGTGTTTGATAGCCGGCGAAAGCAAAATGTGGCTTATTCCCCACTTATCCTTAACCGAGTAACTGTGAATTAAAGGGAAATTTTGAGTATGGCTCCTGCACACGATTGAGAGAGTGATTCGCATACTGCTGTCTTACGTGCTTTAACGCACATCTCGATTCTCATCACACGGTTTTCTTTCCTGATTAAAATCCTAAACGTCGAAGACATTACCGCACAAAGTAATCTTCTGAAAAAGAAAAGATGCCTTTTTTAAAAGCCTTCCACATGAAAGCAATACGCAGAGCATCCACGGAAAATGCATCAACAGAAACAAGACCTTGAAAACCGGAGCTTCTATATCTTCGACTTGGAGAGTATCTTTGCTGCGATCCGCAAGCGGCCCATAGAGTTGTGCCTTGAAAACGGGCGATCGAGCAGCCAATACGAGTCTATGAACCCGGAAAATCTCCGATCCCACTACGAATGTTACATCCGTAGCATCGCCGTCGTCCAAGAGAGCACCAAAATGTTGTCCCATGTTCGACTCTGGCACAGGAATGGAATACCTCTTTGGGCCTTGAGTAGAAGATACTACCACGCCTACCGTACAGCTAATGGCTAGGCTATCGTTTTTGAGATAGTCAGACGTCTCTAATACGGCGCGTCTGAAGAAACGCTTGTAGCCCCTGGAAGTCCGCAACATTGGGCGCAAAACCATTAGCAACAGAGCATGAAAAAAATGTGCAGAATGGACAAAACATTACAGAATCCTCGCTTACCACATGCTGCCCCTATATTTGAGGGTGTAAGGGCCGCTCTCCAAGGCCCGGTCGAAATGGCTGTGCACTTTGTGCTTGCCCTTGCCACTCTGGTCGAGCAGCGTCAACTCGAAGAGCGCACGGACGTCGGTGCCATCGCTGGCGAGGGCGATGAAGACGGAGACGTAGAGGGACTGATCCTCCTGATTCTTGCCATCGGGGTAGAAATAGATAGCCCATTGGAAGCCACCGACGGAGAAGGTTTCACTGGCGATGTATTTACCGATACCCATGCCTTTGGCAAGGGAATAGCCATGGATGGTGAAATGGTGAGAGCCATTGATGGTTTCGGTGATGGAGCGAGAGCGGGAAGGGGGAGCTACAGAGGAAGCGGAGTCTGGCAAGGGAGCTGGTGCAGCAGAGGGATCGAGCAGGGCCATAAATGGATGATCAAGACAAGATAGCTTACTCTGGAGAAGGATCCATGGTAAACCCTAACATTCTTCCCTGCACTCAAGAAGAAGATGATGACACAGGAAGAAGAAAAGAAGAGACAGAGCTTGTGTATATATTTCTTCACAAGCTCACATGCACACAAGCAAACAAGATTGGCCAACAAGCAACTTTATGCCAGGTCGCCACTAGCCCTTGCCACCGCCTACCTCGGGAGAATTGGCTTTCTCGTCACCTTCACTGCCGAACAAACGGGCTCCCTGTCAGCATCAAAAGAGACCCCTGCCACGCGGCGGCTGACCTTGACGGACCTTGGTCAACCTTCGTCGAGGTCGCCATTAGCCCGTGCAACCTTCTACCTCGGGAGAATTGGCTTTCTCATCACTTTCACTGCCGGAAGAACGGCCTCCCTGTCAACATTAGAAAATACCCCTCGCACGTAGCGGCTGACCTTGGCAGACCTTGGTCAGCCGCCTAACAGGCTCCCGGCTATCGTCGATCGCCTACAGGCTTCCCTTGGTGCTTTCCTTCCAACCTTCTTCCTGGCATAAGTAGTTGTGTGTGTGGTACTCGAGCACATCCCCTTCCCGGAATCTCTCCCCACATCCAATTCCCTCGGGAGCTGCCTCTCATCATAGGCCACGGGCGGTTGGCACCTCCTAGGGCCATTGCACAAGCTAGTCATGGTGCCCGGCAGAGAAATGGAGTTTCAGTTCACGTGTTTTATTTCTAAAGAGCCAGAGAAGATCGTTAAATGTAGATAGCAATAGGTGAGGACTTAGATAGCCTTTGCTAAGCCTTAGTTGGCATTAATAGATTGGCTCTTTAGTCTCCCTGTCACATGTGCACGTTTATGGACCTGTGTGCAGTGGGAGCTGCAAGGTTCTAAATCATTATGCAGTGGCACCTGATTGGTTGAATGAGTAATTGCACTCTAGTGCTTGTTTTGGCACCTTCAAAAGTCAAGCGCTCATTTCGCACATTTGTGTGCCACCACTTCTCCGCGAATTTTGCGCAAACCATGACTGGCTGCGCATAATGTGGAGCGTGTGCACTGGCCCTTAGTTGGCCATGTTTGCATGTGGGAGTACTCACATTGGAGAATAGAGACTGCATCCCCTTCCAAGCTAAAGTAAAGGAGTACAAAGAATATATCCCCTTCCATGCCTTCCAAGCTATAGCATAGCAGGGCAGCAGCTTAAGGTAGTTGGGGCATTCGCCCACTGAGGTGAATGCCTGCGTTCAATTTCCTCGAGAAGTCTGTCAATGTACGGCACAAGCGGTTGGCCCCTCATAGTAGGTCATGTGTGTGTACGGCCGGAGAACACAAACTATAGGCTACGGAGCAGTGGGCGACAGCTTAGGCGGCTTAGGCATCTGCCCACCTATTGCATGTCAGCCACAAGCGGTTGGTCCCTCGTAGTTGGTCCTTTGTGTGTGTGTGTGCATGCGTGTGTGTGTGTGCACGTGCGTGCGCATGCACGCGCGTGTGTGTGGATTCGCAAACTACGTCCAGGACAAACCCAAGTTGGAGAGGGAGAAGTTCACAGGCCAACATTAAACTATGGATCAAGTGTAAGGCCATGGAAACTACTTTCCCATAAGCGAAAAGGTGTCAAAAAATCGAAAGAGTTACCAAGTCCTTGAATGTGTTTCTAAAAAAAACAAAAAACATCCCTTTCCAATGATACGAAACATATCGATGCCATTGCTAGAGCACCTCAGCATTCCAAGGACCAATATTAGCTCGTTTATGTTTTCTAAGTTGCATGATGCAATCTCCCAATTCATAAAGAATTTTGAGAATCCATAGGCACACCCATAGTGTGGAACTAGCAAGGTAAAGGGGCCAACTAACTTGCGCCATGCAACAAGTGGGTGGCATTTGGCAAATTTTGGCCTTTAATGTGCTCCCCCTCTCATCTATCCACATAGATGATGGCTGTGTGTGTGTGCGCACGTGCGTGCGTGCGTACGTGCGTGCGTGCATGTGTGCCTGTGTGTGCACATGCGTGCATGTGTGCGTGCGTGAGGGCCTTCATGTGTGTGTGTGTGTGTGTGTGTGTATGTGTGTACACACACACACACACACTTCCTATTTAAATGAAATATTATTAAAGGAAAGTGCCAATATTCCTCCTTGACTCTAATCTATATCACAATTATCCTTATTTCCTTCTATATTTCCATCAAACTTTTATAATGAGAATGCTCAGTCCCCTCTATCCAACACATAAATGCATCCTTCATAACAAAAATGCTTGAGTATCTCCATTAAACTTTAAATGCATCCCTATTATAGATCCACCAAAATATAAAGAGCTTTCATACACATTTTAGAAAAGGTATTCTCTAATCAATCCCCATACAATCTCACACGGCCAGTAAGATCTTTTTCTTTTCACATCTCTAAGGGAATCTTCATGGTTGGTTATCCTTATCCAACCAAGGCTAGGGGGATGGCATAAAGTATAAAAGCAAGAAGAGTGGCACATGAAAGGGGAGCCGAGTGAAACCTTCATGTGAAACAAGTATCCATGGCACCTTATAAATAAATTTCATGTCATGGAAAACTTGCCTCTCCACAAAGGATTTAAAAATATCAAGGGGAATTCCAAAGGTTAGGCTAATAAATCTACAGTGTAATCCCACAAAGTCACCCATTTTCTACATCATGAGGATTATCCTGCATAAGAAGTGTTAGGATAAATTTAAAAGCAATAATTTTAGAATGAATTTATGTTTCATAAGAGCATAAAGCAATATAGCTTAAACAATCATGACTCCTAATCAACACATGCATATAATGAAACCCATGAGTTCTTCCTAACTTATAGGATCTCTTCCATAATATCCTAGAGGGTCTTTCCATGAATAAGGGGAGAAGATAGCATATATATCTTCAAGTGAAAGGTATGTCAGGTAGAAGCAATCATACTGGCCAAAAATATACGAGTGCTATGAGTAAAGAAAGTTCTGGGAAATATAACTCAGAACCAAAGGGGTTCTATATGTCATAATGGGTGTCAAACTCTTCAATTTTTGGTTAAGGAACCTGTCAAAAGTTATCAAACATCCTACGTTTATAACAAATAAGGCGCTATAAAAGGCTTTCGAGATGCTAATTAGCCATAAAGGCCTACTAGAATAGGTTCCCACAATGGTTCATCTGACTATTGTGTGAGCAGTGATGCCTTTCAAGTCAGGTGTTATATTTGTTTGGAGAAATGCAAATATAGTTTTATTTGGAACTCTTTAAGATAGGCTAGAATCCTCAAGCTGCCTCTTCACAGTTATGGCAGCAACTGCTCATCCTATATTGGTCATATTTTGCAAATTCAATATGCTACGCCAGTCACCTGCAATGAGATCGAACATATTGTGGTATACATTGATCCAATATTGTAGTCAGTGGAGTAGTCTGCCTTGACTGATCGACTTTCACCACAAATCTTGGTGAGCTTGAGAGTAATGTTGCTTTGCATCCCTTTAGAGGCATTGTTGTTTTGTACAGACACCAGCGTGAGGCACTGGTGACGTTTTTTGTCCCAGTCAAGACAGTGATCCCATAATCAGTGGGTATGCCTGCCCATTCAATACATGAGTAGCCTAACCCGTCTATGCCGGGTTAAAGACCTGCTCTACTCGGTCTTAAGGTGAGATTTTAAAATGGCTTGTATTTCACAAAATAAAATTTCAAGTTTCGAATGGATTGCTCGCTTCACTTTATGATTAATTTGCTCAAGGATTCAGGTAGATGAGTAGCTATGTGATGGTGATAGAGGGGCAAAGCATTTACGTAAAAAATCCCCCCCCCCTCTCTCTCTCTCTCTTTCTCTCTCCCTCCATCTCTATCTCTATCTCTCTCTACTTTTCTCTCTCTCCTTCTCTCTTTACCTTGCTAGAATATGGGCCAACCCCCTTGTGGGTGTGGAAACTCATGAAGGGTCTCATGTGCTAATTACAAGTGTATTAGTGGAAGGGGATTAATTCCAAAGCATCCCTCCCTCGATTATTTGGGGATTGGGACCCCTACACTCAATGCTATTCAACACGTGGCAGCCATGCAAAGGCTGCCCAACATCTCTCTCTCTCTCTCTCTCTCTCTCTCTCTCTCTCTCTCTCTCTCTCTCTCTCTCTCTCTCTCTCTCTCTCTCTCTCCCTCCCATGCTTTTTTCTTCCCTAGAAGTGGAGAAAAAAGCATGGGAAGGAGTATCAAGGGAACAAAGACTTTGCCAGCTATGCAACTTAGAGGAAGTGGAAAATGAGGCACATGTTCTTTTGACATGTCCGCGATATGAGCATCTAAGAGAAGATTTCAGCAATGTCACGCAGCATCACAACAGTATGGAGAGCTTGCTTTCCCATCCTCACCTCGCAGCCTTGGGCAATTACATTACCAAGGTCCTTGCATATCGTGACCAATGTATTAGACAGGTAGCAACATGCTAGCTGTCCACTCCACCCTTCTTCAAAGAAGGAGACTTGTTGTAACATTCCATTGGGTCCCATGGGTCGATTTCAGGCCCCCAGAGGACGATAATAATACTTTCTTTCTTTCTTTCTTTCTTTCTCTCTCCCTCCAAAGCATCCCTCATCGGATTATTTGGGGATTGAGACCCCCTACACTCAATGCTATTCAACACATGGCAGCCATGCAAAGGTTGCCCAACGTCTCTCTCTTTCTCTCTCTCTCTCTCTCTCTCTCTCTCTCTCTCTCTCTCTCTCTCTCTCTCTCTCTCTCCCTCTCTCTCTCTCTCTCTCTCTCTCTCTCTCTCTCTCTCCCTCCCTCTCTCTCTCCCTCCCTCTCTCTCTCTCTCTCTCTCTCCCCCCCCACCTTACTTCTCTCCCTCTGTCTCCCCCTACTTCTCTCTCTCCCTCTCTGCCCCCTCCCCCCCCCCCCTCTCTCTCTCTCTCTCACTCACTCACACACACACACACACACTTCTCTCTCTCTCTCTCTCTCTCTCTCTCTCTCTCTCTCCCCCCCCCTCTCTCTCCCCCTCTCGCTCTCCCTCTCCCCCCCCCCCCCCCCTCTCTCTCTCTCTCTCTCTCTCTCTCTCTCTAATGGCACTTCTGTCCTGACTCCTACCCCGCATGTCGATCCGCCATGTGGCCCTCGTGTTCACTTGTTGCACTTCCCAATGACCAGGTGGCCACTTGGCCCCCCTCTCTCTACATAAGGGAGGTGAGAGAGACTGAAAGAGGACACACACACATAGATATATAGATATAGATATGTATATGTATAGTACATATATTATATTATATTATATATTTTGATATACATATAGTATATTATATATATATATATCTCTCCCCCCCCCACACACACACACACTCTCTCTCTCTCTACTATATCCTTTGTCCCGTCTCGAGTTGCCACATGTCATTTGTCATGCCAATCGCCACATGTTATCTACGACCCGTCTATGTGTTTGTTGCCACATGTCATGTGCACGCGCTTGCGCCTACGTCTGCGTGTACACGTGGCCTTTCAGTGCAGCCACAGAACTTGGACTAGTGCTGTCAGTGAGCCTCAGAATTAATAGTTGTCAGTGAGCACTGAGTGATTGAGGCTCATCATTTCGCAGCTCTGGGGTCTACACTCAACATTTACACAACCCGTGCGACTGGAGTCTGTGCCACGTGGCTCTCAAGCATCCTGCCTTTGAGCCTCCTTGCTTGTGCCACGAACGTGCAGTATGTTGCCCGCATCTACCGCGATGCTTGCCACGTGTTCGCCTCTCGTAGTCCACGCCTCTGGCCACCATCATATCTAGGTGGGGAGCATTTACTTTGCCCAGTCCTCACGCCATCATCTCCACCCAACCATCACCACGTGTCGTCTCCTTTGTGTGCTCTGCCAGTCCCACTTTTTGTCTGTCCCACCCTCTGCCCTTGCGTCATTCGCAGCTCTTGCAGAACACATCTTGTGTGATGTGTGGCAGTCTCCACTCCTTGCACTCTCTCTGAACCTCCGCCTCTTTCCGAACCTCTCTTCGCTTCCTCGGAACCTCCAGAATGCCTCCACTCCCTCCAAACCTCCAGAATGCCTCCATCGACCTCCACAAGCCTCCCTTCTCTCATGTACGGGAATAGTAGCCTTGAGGAATATAAGAGATAAGAGATGAACCTCGGCCTCTTTCCGAACCTCTCTCCTCTTCCCCCAAACCTCCAGAATGCCTCAACTCCCTCTGAACCTCCAAAATGCCTCCATCGGACCTCCACAAACCTCCCTTCTCTCACGTACGAGATTAGTAGCCTTAAGGAATATAAGAGATAGCATCATAATGCATCCGATCTACCAGTATGCTATTCCTCTCTCAATACCGTCCCCACTACAAGAAATGGTCCCATTATCGATGTTTTTTTAAACACAAATTACATTTTTTTTTTAATTATAACTCTGAAAACCGTCGATATTACCGAATATATTTCCATCGAAAGGACTGCGTTGATATTGCCATCAATATTACCTTGGATATTTGCGTATTGATGCTATTTAGTGGATATTTCCATTGCAAACGATTGTCCCTCCTATTATTTTGACGTATTTATCGATGTTAATATTGACCCAATTAAATTTTCCATACCTATTTTCGACAGTAATATCGACGCTGGTAAAACATCCTGAGAGTGTATCGATGGAAATATTGATTTTTAAGGGGCAGATTAGGGCAAGCCCTATTCTTCCCCTTTGTATAATAAGGTGTTTTTGCAAAATTGTTTTGGCCATTTACAAAAGTGTAGGCTAGTCTAAACTCCCATCCTCATCGTCATCGTCGTCGTCATCATTGTCATCATCATCCTCTTCCCCCCTTCCAGCTGCTTCTTCACAACGATTGGCCTGTTCCAAGAATTCATCTCCATCCTTGGGCTATTTAACAAGCCAACGTGTTAGAGAGGTTAGTACATCTTCACCTCTATTCTTGCATTTGAAAATAAATGTGTGTACTTTAAAGCGCTTATGTCAACAAATGGCATGAATTCCTTGGCTTGTTTGAGCATCTCGAAGAGTGCGGTCATACCATTCTCGTAGGCGTATCTGTATTCATCTTTCGAACATACCTTGCCCATTTTTGTGGACTATCATTTACAAGAACACATGTTAGTTTAAATGATCTAGATTCTATATTCAAAAATACTAAAAGAAGAGAAACAATAGTGAGCTTACGAAGAAATGGAAGAAGGAGTCCTTTCCTCCCGAGCCTAAGTGGGAATGGCTCACTTTAGCCTTCCTAGCAGCCACCGCCTACTTCTATTGGTTGTACTTCTCGGGCTCCTTCTTCAACTCTTTCTTTGAAATCTTCCAGTCCTCATCATGGGCCCAAGCAATCTTGCCTTCCTTTTGTTTGGCTACCTTGCGTACTTGGTCTTTTCTAGATTTTAGCACCACAACCATTTTGGACAACATCCACTGGGAGTCAAACTCCTGCTCCTTCGACATAGAGAATTCCTCCCTTAAAGAAGTTAGTATCCAATCCTTCTTCTTTGAGGGTTGGTGCCGAAAGTCACTGATGACCTTCTTGAAGGCCGAGCTGCAAAGTTGATGCACCCTAGTGATGACTTCATACCTCATGAATCCATCATGATGTGGTTCTGGTCATCCACATCATAGGGGAGATTGGTGGAAGCCTAGGAGTCAGCTTGGTCTCCCGAGCTTGAGCATCTATGATGCATGTTCTCTCTCTCCCTAGTCCCCGAAGTAGCTTGGGAGCTAGTTACGGAGGGAGGTGGCTTACCCTTGACTCGTGCTCTCTACCCTTGAAATCCATGGAGGAGATTTTCCACCTCCGATGGGTCCATTCGAGATAGTAACTTTCTCACTTTCTCTCCACTACTACTTGAACATTCAAACATAGCCTACTTCACTATGGTTCTCAAACATTCATTTCATATCATCCATTTCAAATATCTTACCTCAGGTAGTGTCTTAGAGCCTTTTCCTCCCTCTACCCAAACCTTCATCTGTAATTCAACTTGCCATCTTGCATTCAAAGGTACCATAAAAATTTATGCATAACCCAATAAAAGTGTGAGTCATTCTTAAATATCAACGTGAAAATATTGAATGGACACCATGAAGCAAGGGCATGTAAATTCATAGAGTAGGCTAGACCTAGTACAATGTCACAACAATTTGTGAGGCACAGATTTTAAGGAAGAAGGCCTTCTTCCTCGCAATCCGTGCACTCACGAAATTTTGTGATGTTGTATGAGGTCAACCCTACTCTCTGAATTTACATGCCCTCTGCTCGTGGTCTTCTTCCACGCAATCCACCCATCACATTCTTCCTCGCAATCATTGCTTCAAAAGGAGAATGCATATCTTGATGAAAATAACAAGGGGGAGAAGGAAAGAGGAAAGGAAAAGGAAAAGAGTAGAGTGAAAGGGAAAGAGGAGAGGAAAAGGAAAGAGTAGAGGGAGAGGGTAGAGGGAAAGGGATGACATGAAGGAAAACGGAAAGAGGGAAAGAGAAAGGGGGAAAAAGAGAGGGGAGAAGAGAAGAAAAGAGAGAGGAAAAGAGAGGAGAAAGAGGGAAAAGAGAGGAAGATAGAGGAAAAGAGAGGGAAAAAGACAAAGAAGAGGAGAAAGGGAAGAAAAAATGGAAAGAGAAAGGGAAGAGAAAGGAAAATGGAAAGAGATGAACAGAAAGGGGGGACAAAGATTCAAGAGTAGAGGGAAAGGGGAAAGGGATGGAGAGGAAAAGGGGGAAAGGGATGAAGAGAAAAAGGGGAAAGGGAAGAGAAAAAGGGGGAAGGGGAATAGTGCATTCTCTTCAGAATCTTCCTCTTCATGAAACCAAAGAACGAAGCAAATGAATCTTCCTTCCCCTCTTCCTTTTCCTCTTCTTTCAAAAACAAAGCAAAGAAACCCCCAAAAACCATGAACATGAAAAAAGAATGCAAAGCTTCAACAAAAAGCTCACCTCAGACACTTCTTTATATTTCATTTTTTGGGTGTTCTCCTCCTCGGTGTAGCTGGGACTCCGAAGTAGTATGTGGGAGAGAGCTGGGTGCAAGTTTTAGAGGGATGAGAGTAAGGGATCTAGAGATGAGAGTATGTACACTGAAAGTGACAGGTTACGATATAGAGTTTTGGCCATTAACAGTGTCAATATTACCGTCGTCATTCGTCAAAAATCACTGTACAAAAAATTAACATCAAAATTGTCAATTTTTCCAAATTTGGCAAATTTTACTCACTTCTAGTTCTTAATAGAGTTAAAATAAATGATTACATGTTTTGGATCATGAAATTTTTGCACACGGGAGCAAAACCCTAGTGGGATGCACGGGGACACCTGTGAAGACAAACATCGGTTTTGCATGGGCATGTTGGACATCGGTGGCCGAAATGGTACCAAAATTGGTAGGCTCTAAATCAGTATGGTACAAAGATTCATGCTAGGTATTTTTGCATTTGTAGTAGTGCAAGGCCTCGTTTTAATGTGTGACTACCATTTTTTGTAGCACCCTAAGCTAATTAATTTTCGATAGGGTAAGGCCAAATCCATGGGGTAAGCTGATTAATTTTTGATAGGGTAAGGCCAAATCCATGGCTCTGTGTCTTGTAATGGGACAAGACTTGGTGTGCCTCTAGGACACTAGTGGATCAAGCTTTGTGCCAACTATTGTCCCATAAAAATGTATGCAACGAACAAGAAAACCCTAGGGGCATGTATGATAACACGTGTGGGTCCACAAATGTTGGTTTTGCATGGGGATGTTAGGCATCAGTTGCTGAAACGGAACCAAAACTAGTAGGCCTCTAAATCATGATGGGACAAAGATTCATGGAGAACTTTAAGCCAAGGTCCCGGCCTATACGCTTTTATAAGAAAATATTACTTGGCATACACAGCGTATGGCTTCATGTGCGGGATTAAGGAAACCAAAATGCTAAGTGATTATGGCAAAAGAGAGCTTCTAACATTCAAATAGCCGATAGCTTCTCCAACACCAAAATTGCTATGTGATGCGTGGATGAATTTTTCATTTTTGTTTTGTTAAGAAGTGAAGCTTCTATATTGGTGACAAAATTTTGTATGCCCTGATAAAAATAAAGGGTTGAAACATTCACCAAGATTTGAAACTTTTATGAGGAAAATTTACAATTTTGCAAAATTGTAATATGTTCTATCAAAATTATGAATAAAAATAAAATCAATAAAATTTTGCTAGGATTTTATATGAATATATAAGTATAGCTTTGACAAAACATCCTTGATGTAATGTGTCTGAGGAGTAGTCTTTTGTTTCATGTACAATCTTGTGACATCACTCCATGTATTTGTGATTCTTTCTGTAACTTCCATGTATGGACTTCATTGCTCGCACATTATCTTTGCATATATGTGAGGATCACCAATACATATATCTTTGCATATATGTCAGGGATCAACCGCACATATATCACTACACTAGAGCTAGAGTTCCAATGTAGCAAAGAAAACACACTGATAGAAAATACTACCCACCTCAGACAAAAGATGAAGCGACACCATTGGGAGGTGGGCATGTCAGGTCGTATGAAAGTAGAATCAGAAAGCCAAACTCAATGAACCTCTCCCTATTTAAGTGCACTGGAGAGACAACTAAGAACCCATTCTAAAATCTAGCCCCGAACCTCTGTAGACCAGTCCACCCACTAGAAATCTATGGCACACCCAAAAAACATTGGAATGCGCATGTTCTATCTGAGAACACTGTTGGATGACCTCCACACAAAACCAGACCCAAAGACAAGGGAGGAAAATAGCTACAAGAAGGACATGCTTCGCAATTGGCTATATGACATGGAGTCGATAGATACAATGACTATTCATTCTCTTGGCTATCATTTTTCATGTTCCTTTAAGGTACTTGTCAAGCTCATGATGAAGGTTTCTTTTGGTAGGACATGGCGGAGGCTCAAAGATGTATAGAGCGCTGAGACCAGGATGAAGAGGACCCCGAGCAAAAGAAGGAGTTACTACGGGCATACAAGACAATAGAGAGTAGCAAGCAGTTTGTGAGAAGAGGATGTGCTGAGGTCTACAATAGTGCAGTAGAATGGCCTAAAGAGCTGTCAAATGCTTGCTTCAGAGAGGTTCATCAGATAGTCGAGAGTTTGGAATTTCCCTGAGCCTACAAAATGTAGTATTTTAGTTTTAATAAAAATCTTCTAGGCATTTTGTGGACATCTTGGACTGCCATCATCCATGATCTATGCTAATCTACTCATTTTGTAATACCTGATTTTGTGTCGATCTACTTCCTCATGTTAATACTTAAATCTCTTTGGAATGTCAGTTGGTTTTTTAGTGACAAAATATGTGAGCGTAGTATTTTGTGAGCATATATGAATTATCTGAGTTTTGCCCATGTAAACTGCTAACTGATCTTATTTTACTCGACCAAAGTACACTTGGATCTTGATTTAATACATGACTACTTATACGCGAGCTATTTGAATCTAAATTCACAAGTTGAAATGTCTGCTACCTTGCATGCCATTGCCCCTCAAGTAATAAAAGCCATGGCAGCACGGTGAAATTGTTAGTCCGTGTGTCGAAAACAAATTAAAGCTCAAGACCTATATGTCATATACATGCAAACATCTCGTAGTTGCATTTACTATTTAGGCAATTGTCTTGAGAAAGCCATGCATGTGTGAAGCAAAATGAGTGGTATGGGTGTTTCAGGGCAAAATAAAAAGATTTAGCATGTCACCATCTTCAGAGATAAGGGCATACTGCAAGAAGTCCAATTGTTGGCAGTGACAAGAAACAAAACTTTGCAAAGCAGGCGAAGCAAGACATTGATTAACCCTTGAGAGTGGGGTTCATTTACCCACTTGAAAAGGTCAAATGGCTCCCCTCAATTGTGTTCATGCTAAAAAATAATGATAAGCTATAGATTTGTGTGGATTATCAGAAGCTAAACGCCACCACAAAATCACTAACCCATTCCCACTTTCATTGTGTGATACACTCTTGTTGTCTATGTTTTACCCAAGTGTAGGTTCTGAGGGTGTTGGTCACCTACACTCGTGTCATTGCTTGTTGTAGCATAGGTGTTCACAAGTGTAGCATAGGTCCTCGGGTCATGTTCCGATGAGAGGTGTAGGCTAAAACATGGAAAGCACATCTCATGCGCTCGTGGGTGAGAAAGAGGGCTCGAGCATAATGATTGGTGGAGGCTCTCGCCTCCACCGGAGTTCAAGGGTTTAGAAGGGGATTTTAGGGTTCGAAAGGGGGACAGGGTTGAGAGAGCTAACTAGGAGTTCTAGGGTTCAGAGGGGATTGTAGGGTTTAGGAGGAGTCCAAGGTTGAGGAGTGGAGAGCTAGTCTCCTTCGCGGATTTGAGGGGTAAGAGGAGGAGGAGGAGGAGGAGGAGGAGGAGGGAGGAGGAGGAGGGAGGAAGGAGGAGGAAGGAGGAGGAGATGGGAGAAGGAGGAGGAAAGAGGAGGAGGAGGAGGGAGGAGGAGACGGAGGAGGAGGAGGAGGAGGAGGATGAGGGAGGAGGAGGAGGAAGGAGGAGGAGATGGAGGAAGGAGGAGGAGGAAGGGGGAGGAGAAGATGGAGGAGAAGGATGAGGGAGGAGGAGGAGGAGGAGGGAGGAAGGAGGAGGAAGGAGGAGGAGGAGGGAGTACAAGGGTAGAGAGTGCAAGGGTAAGGGCATGCTAGAACATGATAGTGTAAGAGAGCATGGATGCAATGGAGATCAATCGCATGAACACAATAGTGAGCTTGAACACTGAACCCCAAAGATAGGGAGCTTCATTCCATTGAGAGATATTTATACATGTTGGTCTCTACACAATCTGTAGGTATCTCCGTGGTGGGACCTCTTTTGTAGGAGACCTTTTGGACAGGAGTCCCTCCACTTTTGGGGGGGACCTCTTGGGTCTCTACACAAAGTGGAGGGACCTGCGAAAGTGTAGGCTTTTAGTATTTCTCTCTCTAGATTTAGTCTTTCTCTCTGGATCCTAATGTTGCAAGTATGATTGGATCTTTTCTAGAGAGGATTTTGGCTATCCTCGTCCTTTTAGATTTATCATACCATCTTTCAGGATCAAGATATTACAAGCAGAGCTTTGCCGCTACTCTACACACACAATGCTCTCATAGTTGTTGTCCTAGACTACACTTTTGGCCCTTGTTGCCACAGGGTTAACAACTCCCTTGGACCGATTTGATTACCCATCCTCGAGTTATGGTGGAGTCTATAGATGATGTTGTGATGCAGTTGTCTTTACCCAATGAGTATGGTAAAGATGGCAGCAGTGATAGACGGAGCGAGCTTGTTATCAATCTTTTCCTTGTAATCCACGAACATCGTAGATTGCTTGCTCAGTTTTTAAGAAGCCAGTGTCAACCATTTCTTCAAACAAACACACATAACGCCCTTGAAGAGATATGGATCTTTGAAAGAGGCTACTTGTCGTTTGGGCATCTATTTGTTGATTTGGATTGAAGCTGAGGTTGGGCAAATGGTCATCAATGGTGAGGGCCAACCTCCAAGATGACTGCTAAAGCTTCACTATATTTTGCACTTTCCTTGAGTGTTTTGTCATAACTACCTTGCATAATTGATGGATGTTTGTCCAAGGCTCTGATGAGTGTTTTTTGGCTTGTCCATTTAATTTTAGAGTTTCGATTGATTAACGGCCAATTGCAAGGAGCATTTGCATTATCTGGATCATGATGATTTGCATCCCACTAGTAGCGACGGGGTACCGCATCAAATGTGGGATGTGTATGAAAGGAAGATGGAGCCTGTATGTAGTCAAGGAGGTACTTTTCATTGAGCAGCTTTGGTCTACGCCAAGCAGGCTGTGGCTCCAATTTCATGCTGATGTCTGGAGTGATTTGTGCTTGGTGGATACTCATTGAAATCAGAGAGGTCCCATCCTCCTCTTGACTGCATGTTTGGGTATTGCCTCCAAAAATCACCAATGGGATTACCGGGCATGGGAATCCTATATGTATCTTGTTGCAACTGCCTTGTGGGTGTGTGAATTGGATTATTCAATTCTTGAAGCTCATTGATGGAATCATTAATGGTGTCTTCCATTGAAAACTCAAGGGAGATTGGAGGAACATGTGGTCTTGGGGGAGAGGAAGAGGTTATAGGCGAAAAGATTGAGGTCAAAGCAAGTAGTGAATTTAAGAAGTAGAAGTAAGGATGTTGGTGAAAAGTGGAGAGAGAGTAGGGCAAATTGATTTAGCAACTTGATAATCCTCAAGGGATGGATTGTCAAGTGTTGGAAAAAAGTTAGGTGTAACTGGATGATAGGATTTAGATTCTTGGATTAGGCGATAGTGTTGAGAGGCATGGGCAAAGAGGCATGGCAAGGAATATGGATTAGCATGGATTTCTGGAAAGGCATGGAGGATAGTACTAGAGTTAGGTAGGGATGTGAGTAGATCAGAATAGAGAGTGGCAAGATAGGGGAGATTAGATTGAAGGTAGACCACATATTCCTTCGGTAGATCTCTGTCGCTTCTGGTAGGCATTGACAGCTTAAATTTTGGATTTTTCTGGGAGTTATATCCCATGGAAGTTGTTGGTGATTATTGCAGTAAAGGTAGGAGTCAGGCTACTACCCAAAGAGGGGGTTCGGCTACTACCCAAAGAGGGGGGCTTCCCATCAAGCATTCATATAGTAGTATTGCATCAGCTTTTAACCGTATGAGATTTGCATGCACTGAGAGACAGAACACATTCTTCTCATCTTCATCCATATGATGGCATAGATCTTGAAGAGTCTTGGTGTTTACTCGTCTGGTCCAATCAAGACCAGATACTGCATGTAACATTTTGATTTTGCAAGTGTTTCCAGAGTATCATTAGGAAAAAAGGGAGCTCATTTTGGGGCCTTTTAGGGTTTTGGAAAAATGTCTCTCAAAGCCTGTGCACATGCTAGCAAGGAACAAGAAGAAAAGAGTGAGCAAAGCAGATCTATCCTGATGGAGATCAGGAAGGCTCAGAAAGCCATAGGATATGCAGTACCCATGGCACCATTCCAGAGGCTAGTCAGGGCAGTATGCATGAACTGGCATGTGGACTTTAGATGGCAAAGGACTGCACTACTTGCTCTCCAAGAAGCTGCTGAAGAGTGGCTCATAGAGTTTTTCATGGACACCATGATGGTAGCAGCACATGCACACAGGGTCACCATCATGAAGAAAGACATCCAAACACTTGTCAAGGTCAGATATAGATATGACAAGATCCTTAATGCTCCCAATCCGAAAATGAGGGATCTCTTGTTGATACCTCCAGCCAGGAAACCTAAAGATGATGGATTCAAGGTTGTAGAGGTGTTTCACCAACTTCATACCAGAGGCAAGGTTGCCTATGAAGAGTCCCTAAGGGAAAGAGTCAAAGAAATAGTATCTGTCTTGCAATCCCAGACATTAGTGAGGATGGTGCAAATTCAACAAAAGCTCCTACAACTTGGACCAAGGATCAAAGTAGCCATCTAGACTGTGAATGATGACCTGACCTGGGACTTGACAGAAGGCTGCATCATGGCTTTAGCACAAAAAGAAAAACATGTGACTTGCACAATCATGCTTGTAGCTCTATAGTAAGTATATCTTTATATGTCAATTGTGTTTATGTCTTTGTAGCATTCACTTTTTCATAAGCTAAGTGAAGTTATTTTTTGTAGTTTTTTGAAGAGTCAGATTCACCAGAGCCTTTAGCACTCTGTGTATATAGTTGATCCAGCTATATCTTTCAAGTTGAAAGATAACAAGACATCAACCAAAAGCATTTCCAAGTGGTTTCGTTATTGTAATTTTGATGTGGTTGATCCGATTCTCCTCCCACATTGCTCTAAGTATGTTCCCTGACCTTTTCCACTACTACCCTCTGTTGTTAAAATCCTGATTGTATGAATTAAATTTACACCCTCTTGGTCTAGTCCCCTCATGTTATTTTGTTTCTCTTGCAGCAATCATTGGATTTTGATACATATAGATATACAACAAAAGCTATGCTATACATTCAACTCCTTAAAGGGTACTCACCAGGACTTGGAATTGTAAGTCAGTCATTGCCTATATTTTTTCTCTAAAATGTGATTTTCAAGTTTTCTCTTGAAAAGTTAGCCATATTGCATTTACTTTGCAGAAGTGTGACTTTTATAATTTGTTGCCCTTCATTCCCATTGCAGTTGTCTCAAAAGACTAATGGATGCACTGGACATCCGTGATCCAAAGTTAAAGATGTTAGATTCAGCTCACCCAATGTCATTGCAGGTACAGTAGTCATTGTCACTTATCTTTATCTCCCTCTTATTTTTGCACTCTTCATAGTCCAGCATACATCTTAGCTTTCTATTTTGATAAAACAGACACCACAACAAGAGGATCCTTTTTCTTGTGGATGGAGGACTCTCATCAGTGCCAAATATATGATTGACACATACTTTTCATAGAAACAACCTGAATTTGTGAGTGCTTGCATTGCATACTATTTGAGAAGTTCTAAATTTAATGCATTGATACAAAAATGTTGAAAATATTCTTTGTTTTTATTGTAGATGAAAGAGGATAGAGTGCTAAGGAGGAGAGAGCTGAGAGAGGGGGCGAAGGAGGGAGGAGAGAGGGAGGAGAGAGCCCAGAGAGGGATTGCCGAGAGAGGAAAGGGGAGCTGTGTGAGTGCTAAGAAGGAGGAGATGGAAAGGTGGAAGGAGGGAAGAGAGAGCCAAGAGAGGGGGCGAAGGAGGGAGGAGAGAGGGAGGAGAGAGCCGAGAGAGGGGGCGAAGGATAAGGTGACCACAAAAAGCCGAGAGAGGGGGCAAAGGATAAGGTGACCATGTTCTTGGACTGTTATCATTAACTAGTGTCAGATTGTGGTGGCAAGGCATAAAATCCACGTTCCAGAATCAATCTTCTCTACCCGATTAATCGTCCCTATAATAGCATGTTGCTTTTAAGGCTTAAGATTGTGGCATCCTGGCATAATCCAAGTTTCTGAAAGAATCTCGGCCGTCACCTTTCTCACCATCATTCCAGCTCAATGGGTTGTAATGATGGTCACATGGCTACTTCTGATTGTGGTGTCAGCGCATAATCGACATTGGAATTAGCTCAAACACCACCTGTATCACAATCCTCTACCCAATGAGAGTGCTCCACTATGTTCTCTACCCATTTTCAATATTTGCACTCTGCTTTCTCGTGACCACATACCTTGCATCCTCATACTACTCTCTTGTCATTTTCTCCTCTTCATTCTCTCCCACCATTACTTTCTAAGTCTCTTTGGTTGCCTTCTAGCTTTGCATCACATTGCATTTCTCTCTTTCATCCCTTCTTATTTTCATGATCCATGTTGGGTTATCATCCCTCTGCTCTCAATGCCATGTTGGATTACCATCCCTCTGCTCTCAATGCCATGTTGGATTACCATCCCTCTTCTCTCAAGATTGTTTGTATTCTCTGAGCTCCTCTAATAACTAGTTTCACTGAAGCAAGGCTTAACATATATCTGTCTTTGGTACCTTTAGTTGTGTCATCCATAATGGCTACAGAAGAGGCTTCTATTGAATGGCATATTGAAGGAGTGAATCTATCACACTCTATCCCGCTCAAGGATGGAAGAAAGATTGTTAGTGCACATTTCCTTCAAAGCCTTCTTCCCCATACGCACAAGCTCATCTGCCTTAAGGCAGTCATTGAAGCTGAAGCAACAATGAAGGTAAAGGTTTCATTTGAGTGGGATATTGATGGTCAAGAGCATTACATACTGGGTGCCTCCTTGATCCCTCCTTGACAAAAAGGTATGCTCTCATCCACAATACAATCATGGCAGCAAGTACTACTAGTGATCTTGAAGAGCTTGGTTCATCGCATTGTGTTGCTAGTAGAGTTTACTCCGAAGATTTTGGCAAAGAAGGAAAGAAAACCTCTCAACCATCTCCTTATGTCGATCTTGAAGAGTTAAGTCCCATTGAGAAGCCTGGTATGTACCACAATTCTTATAAGTCAAGGACTGATGTTGACATTGAGATGATGCATACTTCACACATTGACCTTGAAGGCTCAAATGAGGACCAGTCAAAAGATGAATGTCAAATTAGCAAAAGCATCATACCTTGGATCATGGAGAACAAGCAAGCCAATATACTCAATTGCAAATATAAAGCAAAGGGAGCAAGTCATTGAATTACCAAGGGTATACAATGGAAGTATGCTATTGGAATTTCCTCCAACTTTTGGAAACATCAATGGCATGAATGGCATGGAGCAAAAATTTGATGGCCACATATGGACCAAACCATCAACCACAAACATGGCTATCTCATGTACAATAAGGCTTAGCTACTGTGTTGGCTCATTAGAATGCCATAGGATTACTTGCCCTTATTTTGCAAACAATAAGAAGTTTGACACATCCTTCTTTAGAGGCTACCTACAAAAGAAGATGCTAATGGTATATTATGTAATGCCATTTGATGAAACAATGACTAGATTGATGGTCCATGTTGGTGAACATCACCACAAGGCAATGATAGAGAAAACAAAGAAGCTTGTTGCAGATGTTTTGAAGGTGGATAAAAAAGCTAGACCACACAAAGCTCAAATAAGTGTTGCCAAAGAGCTCTTGAATTCATCCTTGATGAGAGGAGGCAATAACGAAGGGGCAAGTGTGGGACATATAGAGTTGACCAACTTTCTTGAGCAATTGGTACCCCTAGTTGAGAATCAACGGTATGTTTGTTTGTAGCTAAGTGATTTTTAGTTTACTTAACTTTAGAATGGCATAGGGACCTTCTAAATAGTTGACTTGTGATGTTACAGGTTCAAACGGATTGTTGCACAAGAGAAGAAGGCAAGGTTACCTGTTGGGGAAGGCTATGACAACCTTCTTTTACTAAAGAAAAGGTTGATGTATTCATTCTTCCATGGAAGTCGTTTTCTAGGGCAAGGCTTGCCAGATGAAAAATGTTTTGTTGTTAAAATGTCAACCAATGGTCCAGCATCTGGTCTGGATCTTGTCAATCGCATGAGAAGAGGTGGAAATGGTGATTTGAGGAATTCATGGGTACAATTTGATCACACCCATCGAATGATTGGGTGGAGCACAATGGCATGTCATGTTTATGATCCTAGGTATAACTTCCCTCCATCCTTATGTATCCATGTTGCTATTATCAAGAGAGTTGTGGTATAATATTTCATAATGTTGACTTTGTCTACCAGTGTGCAGGAATTAATGACCATCGCCACATGTGAGATGAAAGATGAAGATGCTGAAAGCCAAATTCTATTTTGGGAAATGTTGAATGCCACAATGAAGCAATGTGGGTATCCCCCTGTAGATTTTCATGGTTTCATGTCTGATGAAGCTGGAGAAAATTGGATAGCTGTGAGAACTATTTTCAATGGGAATCCAAACAATATAATTATTGGGAGAGAGCACTCATGTCTCTTCCATTGGGAACAAAGCTTGCATAAGCACACAAGGAAATTCGTCAAAGAGGATATGAGGAATGAGCATATCACCATGTGTGAGAATTGGAGATTACGTAAGACAAAGCAAGAAGCTACCAATCAAGCAAAGCTCATTCGGAAGTGGTGGCATGCAGGACATGTCCGTGAGGCTGACATTCCTTCAATGGACATATGGTTTAGTTGGTGGGATGTGCGGATTGCCCATTGGGGGAATCTCATGAGTGCAGTATGTATTTTGTAGATAAATGTAGTAAGCTAAATAAATGTAATAAGCCAATTCTAATTACCTCCTTTTTTACCATAGGTAACAAAGAGTTCCTTGGAGGAGGCACACACTCCAAGGTCAAATCTAGCTGAAAGCATGCATGGTAGTTGGCTAGCAGGAGAAGGGTTTAAGACAAAGATACAATCATATGATTGTTGCATCTTGGACATGGCAAATGCCCTATTACAAAGTGCCAAACAATATGCATATATGATTGGCAGGCATGTTGGGGATGGTCCTAACTTGGAAGCCCTGATGCAAAGAGTGGCCTCAACGAGTACACCTTCACCACCACAAGTTGCACAAATGGTGCATGAAACAGTTGCAGGGACATAATGTATGAAGAACCAAGACCATTACATGGGGATAAGGTAACAGTCCAAAGAAAGAGAAGCAAGTCATCAAGTATACATTTAGAAAACACCTCACATAAGCTAGGGTATGTGATGGAGACCAAAGATCGTAAGCAAAGAGGGCGATCGAGAAAAATTAGGTTCAAGACAGAAGGTGGAGATTGGTATTCAATAAAACCGCAAGGTAATACCCAACCAGTGGATGTTAGGGCTTCCACAATGGAGCAAGGTGGAGTTCAAGGGGAGTCTACAAAAACATCATGGGGAAAACATGGCACTGTAGGGGAAGCTGAAGGAGCTCAGAATGAGACCATGCCCACAAGAGAACAAGCCCCAATGGCTCCACCTATGAGACAAGGAGGCCTTCCTAGTGGCCTCTCTATTGTTGAGGTGCCTATCCACTGTACCTTTTGGGCAATTCGAAGGACCTCCAAAAACTCTAAACTGAAGTGTCTTGGATTCATAGATGGAAAGGTTAAGTGTAATCGATATATACAAAGTATTCACAAGGAGTGGTGGCATCGTGTTTCTACTCTGAATGGCGGCATCCAGGGGTAGGAGGACCAAAAGCACAATGGATGTGGTTTTGTAATGATGATATAACTCCTACATGGCACCCAGATCATAATATCATGCATGTTCCTAAACATCCATCTGTGTGGAAGGTGGATGTGGAAACAAACATCATAAGTGAAGAGATAGGCAATCTCATCAAGGTTGGTTTTAGATTGCAAATAGTGGATCAAGCCCATGTGAATTGGAGGACACCAAATGTACCTCAAGGATCAGCACTGATGCCAACTAATTTTTGTGATGCACATGGAGGGTCGGCATCCATACCAAGGAATCCAGCTCAACACACATTGGTAAGAACCACAAAATGGAGGCATGGCATATCTAAGGAGGTTGCAAAAAGAATAGCTAGTGCTCAATCTATGCATGCTGTTGTCATGGGAGAAATGACAGTGGAGCTTCTTCATCATAGTATTTTCCATTTGAGAACAACAGGGTCTGATAAGGCTCAGATGTCTTATGATGTGCACATCAAGACTAAACCCATGTGTACATGTCCAGATTTTCAAAAAAGAGAGTTGGGTCAAAAACCTTACCTGGCATGCAAACATATCTATTACATCTTCATCCGTGTATTGGGATTGGATCCAAATCAACACATGCTTATTCATCAACCAACCCTTTCCACTATTGATGTTTCCTCAGTCCTTAGCCGATCAATCCATAGACCTGAATGCAAAATATAAACTTGGTTGGTGTTATGATAGCCCACTTTTTGATGTGACACTGTTTTTTGCATCGACATGCAATACATATTGCTCAAAATTTGTTGTGTTGAGTCAACACAATGTTCTTAATGTGGAACATTTTACTAATTGCTTTGGCCTTTTCAAATAATAGAACTACATGAAAATTGGAATATGCTTACTTGAAGTTTCATTAAACCTTTGTTGCCTTGACAACAATCCATAGACTTGAATGCATAATACATATTTGCTGGTATTGTGATGGCTCATTTTTATATATGATATCATTTGATACTGACTTGCAATATAAATTACTTGGATTAATAGCTTTGTCTTTTTTAGTCCATAGAATTGCTAATTCCTAATTGCATTGGTATTTCCTAGGATAAATCCATAGATACAGGATAAGTAATTACTTTGTTGTTTTTTGATTAGTAGGCCTTTTTTTATGGGACTCTAAAAAAGCTCACAAACTTTGATAAATTTCAAAAAAATCTCGCATTAAAAAGCTCACAATAAAATTTTCCCCAAGCATTCATACCAATTAATAAAAAGTTGATCAACATGCATGATCTCATCACTGAATTGAAAAGCATTCTTGGAAATCCATATGAACCATAGTGCATAAGCTCTGATATGTGTGCATTTGGCATAAGGTGTTTTGAGAGCATCCCCCAATAGAATGGCCTTCCAATGTATAGGCTTCCCAATTCTGATTTGCACATACTTCCATACTTTTCTTGCTCTGGGGCAAGCAATGAAGAGATGAAAGATGTCTTCCTTACTCTTCACATAGTATTTGCATGCACCATCCCCCTTGCCAATGCTGAGACTTCTACCATTAGTCTAGACTACCTTATGTAAAGTTATCCATGAAAGAGTAGACATTTTCTCAAGGATTCCTTTGTTCCATATCAACTCAAATATGAGTGTCCATTTTCTTTCATTATCAGAGCTGTTCCATCTAATGTTTAGCTTAGCTACAATCTCCTCTATACCTTTAGATGGTGTGGGTATAGGTAAGAGGGATGAACTGCCAATCCATCCAAACTCTCTAGTGTAATTAAGCACTCTGCCCCCTTCCAAGTGATGTCCCCATCCCACAATTGTAATCTTCCCATGATCAGCTCTTGGTCTAAATTTATCTGTCCATGGGGTATCTTCTTGCATCCAAGCTGATTCAAAAGGTTTAGGTTGTCCCCAGATAGTAAGGCATACCCTATTTTGGAGTGGTTTATTCTTGACCTAGATGCTCTGCAAAAAATGTCTATGCATTCCATTGCTCTTTGTATGTCTACATCTGTGTTTCTGATTGTAAGAGTAGTGTCATTTGCAAATTGCTTATTAACCAACTAGTTTCCTGAGGGGAGTTCTATACCATTGATTTCTCCTGTATTTACTTGATCTTTTATCAGCCATCCCAAGGCATCTGCAGCAATAGCAGATAAGAGGGGGGCTAGAGGGCTGTTGAGATATCAAGCTCCACTCGTGATATGCCAAGGTGACCGTTGTGCATTTATGTCACCGACTTGTTAGCTGTAGATGTAGTTGGTACACCGCCCATGAATAATAGCTAGATGACAGCTATCTTTATGTACTCTAGTTAGTGGCTCAGTTAGTATGCCACCTAGGTTAGCTGAGTTTGGTTTGAGACCCACATATAGGGTTCACCTATTCCTTTTGTACTAAGAGAGAGATTTTTTTGGCTTTTACAACTAAGAAGAGGAAAACTATTTTCAGCCTCCACCTTTGTGTGTATTCCCCCATTGTGTATGTGAGAAAGCTACAAGTGAGACTCCTTACTTCTCTCCCACTCTCTTCACATGGTATCAGAACTTGGTTCATGGTAAGGAGCTCAAGAAAGCAAACCAAGTTCGTGGTGTCTTGGTAAGAGGATTAGTGTTGCTTTCTTTCGAGTTTGGGAGCAAATCTCTGTAGGTAGCATAGTCGGAAGGTGCAAGAGTGCACTGTCTCAGATTGGGATGCCCTTCGTAGTGTGGTGAGAGGGTAGTATATGTTGCGGGCAAGGGCAAAGCCCTTGGCCACATTATTTTTTTGATTCGAGGCCCGTTTCGATGGCGAAAGTTTTCCGCAGGCACTCAAAAAGGTGCCCTGTTTTTGCTGTGTGACCATTGTTCCGCAGGTTGGTGAAAAGTTGCCACAGAAATTGCATCCTATGCCTGTGCGTAGAGATATTGGGAGTGACAGAATCATTCTTATTGCCTGTTGATGCAAAATCGTCACTAAGAAGTGACTGTGTGGTCAAATACCACTTTCGTCAGTTTTGCAGATTTGCCCTTGTGAGACAGAAGTTGTGTTTTTTACAGTGACATAATATTTTTGCAGTGTTCTGTAATGGCGTCTGATGCTCTTTCACAGATAGTCACTGAAAAGCTTGACAAGAACAACTTCCAAACATGAGAGTTTAGAATGACAAATTTCCTTAGAGGAAAAGGCTATTGGGAGTTCATTACTAGAGCTGAACAAGAACCAGTTTTTCCTAATGTTCCCAATCAACAGGAGTTGCAGGCATTTAAAGGATGGCATGAGAGAGCCATAAAAGTTATGTACTGGCTGTCTATCAGTCTTTTAGATTCTATGATTGTGCATATTCAAGATGCAAGCACGCCAAAGGAGGCATGGGATACTTTGACAAAAATGTACATCACAAATATGCAAGCCAGGAAAATGCAGCTCAAGCAGGAGTTGCATAATGTGCAGAGAGAAAATATGAGCATCAATGACTACCACATGAAGGTTAAGAAGATTGCAGATGCACTTGCTTCCATTGGGTCGCCAGTGGAAGATGATGATTTAGTTTCTGTGACCTTGAATGGGTCTAGGAAAGGATTATGCACAATTTCAGACATCCATTGCCGTCTGTGAAAAATTTCTTGATTTTGAGGAGTTGATTGCTCTTCTAATTTCTGAAGAGTAGAGAAATGGTGGTGCATCTTCTTCAGGAGGAACTTCAAAAGAAACTATCTTCTACTCAAATGCTGGAAGAGGTAGGGGCAAAGGTAGAGCAGGCCGCGATCTGGAGGCCATGGCAGAAATCAGAATATGCAGAAAATTCAAGAAAACCAGTTCTATGGAGGAGGACGTGGTAACTTTAGAGGCAGGGGGAGCCAAAGAGGTCGTGGTGGATGGCAGAGAGGCCAAAATGCAAACAACAATGTTAAATGCTACTACTATGGTAAAATGGGTCATATGGCTAAAGACTGCTACAAATTATAATGGATTATATTTCTAGTGGATTTATTGAAGTACATGGCTCATCCTATGTGTTACTTGTCTCAGTATTCTGTGAAGTATTAGGAAACTGTCTCCTTCATCAAGATCACATTGGCCCCACATCCATGAATGGTGTCTCAATGTGACTGGTATAGTAGCATACTTATTCGCTATCTTCCTTTCTTCTTCTCATAACTAATCCTTAAAGAAATATTAGTAGTAAGGCACCATTTGTAGCAACTTTCCTATACTTGGGCATATCTTTAATTATTTGAATTGATCCCATGTAGTCTGTCGAATGTATTTTGATTGGAGAGAGTAATGTATATAGACCTTGATAATTGATGATATGTTGCATAATTACATCAATAATTGATGAAGAAAGTAGAATCGCCATGCAATACACAAGCATCTTGGATGGACCTTATGTGGGGGTTGTTCAAGATACATTGTAATTGATTTTGGTTCCTAAAATACAATTGTGTTTCATGTGAATTGGTTTCTAATAACAATTGGTGTACTAATACCATGAGGACATTCAGGATGTGAATTGGTTTCTAACAATTGGTGTACTAATACCATGAGGACATTGAGGATGGATAGGAGCTCAGATGAGAACCATTTGTTTCTAATAACAATTGTGTTTCATGTGAATTGGTTTCTAATAATTTGTGTACGAATACCATGAGGACATTGAGGATGGATAGGAGCTCAGATGAACCATTTGTTCTTCCAATACATTCAAAGCAAGTCCTCTTTTGTATATATCTAGAGAGCTCTACCTCATCCTTGATGGCTCCTATGAAGTCAAGAGGTCGAAATCTATATGGAAATCATGATATTCCTAGTGATGTTGTGCACGTGCACAATGTATCAAATGTAGATAATGATAGTTATGATTATATTGGATTATTGTATCCAAGTTTGTTGTTAGCTATTCATTTACCAATTCAATGCATTAAGAAAAGGGTCTAAAGCATTATCTCTGACTTGCTTCTTTTACCCCATACATAGAAACTAATCACACACCTACTACACATACTCTATGATTATATCATATATCTTGTAATTATCACACGCATTTTTTGATATCGTACATTTAAGGAATCATCACACAAACAAATTTGTATCACACAGTTTTAATTTGTATAGCACAATTTCACTTGAAACTCACACATGAAAAAACCATATTAATACATGGGATATTCTTAGTAGTATGTAAGGTGGAGAGATCTTTAGTAAAAGACAATGTCGCACATGAAACAAGATGAATTACATTCAAAGGGCCTGCCAAGGAGAGATGCTTCTTCCTAAAGTGTAGTGTATTACTAGTAATGAGTGATCATACCAACATATAAAGTTTGTTCCACTTTACTTGTTTTGGTTGAGGGGTTTTGCCAAAATAGGTCAAGAGTGGAGCCATGGATTATTGTGGGTATGTTAAATTGTCCTGATTTGCCAAGTTACATAAATTTGCCATGTTTTGTATTTTTCTATTGTAGTCTATGTTAAAGTCTCCTAATATGTATCTTAATAGGAGCATTAGAGTTTATTGTGTCTACCATTTTTTAAAGTGCATGTATGTACTTGCTTTTGGTGATTTGTACACATTAATTATTAATATGGTTTGTAATGTTAAGGAGTGCAAGATGGTGAGCAAGCACTCAACACCTTCATTGAAGTATTATTTTTTCTTTAAAAGGTGGAGTTCTTGTTTAAGGTATGTTGCAATGCCTAGGCCCTTTTCCATGAATAATTTGAAAATTGATAATGTGCACTTCATGTGAGGTTACTTTTTCCATCTCTTGGAGATAAGATTATTTTTCAAGCAAGGATGTTGGTGGGACTTGAGATGATGTCTAATTTGTGAGATCTAAATTACATTGTATTTAGTAATTGTTGCAAAGTGGGTGTGGGGCTTTGTAGTGCAATGAATTTGACTTGGTTTAGGTGCCATGCATAAGCCTTGAGGTGTCCAATTTCTTAGAGAATTGCAATGTCAACCTTAATGTATTTCATTTGCAACTCCTCCAAAATATGAGAGTGTTTTGTAAACAAGCCCATGAGACTTATTGCTAGTGGGATTTAATGAGTCTATTTCATGTCCTTGCATTATGATGTATTGTCCATGCTACTATTGGTTGTATGGGTATTTGGTTCATATAAACTATTGTTAGATTATTTTCCCTATTCAAAACCCATGAGCAATTTGAAACATGGGAGTCCATGATTTTTTGTGTTTTCTCTATAAAGGAATGAGTTGTTAGAAGGTGCTTTGTTTTTTGTCTTATTATTTTGAAACTAAGTGTACACAAAAGATTGGTTGTTCGGTTGTGTCAGAGTGCTTGAAAATACCATCAATACTATTAACAAGCCGGTCCATAATCTCCAAGTTGCCTGAATAGATTTCCCCTATCATGCTTGCTTTATCTAAGCCTGACATGCAAGGTGGTAGAGAGCGTTTAGGTTTTTAAGATCACTGGACATCTATATCCCTTTGCATACAAAGTTTAAAACTTTTAAGAAGTAGTTTTTGCTTTAGTATGCTGGTTGTTTAAGCTTGCATAATTTCAAGACATGGTCTCTCTAAATGGGAGGTAGCATTGCCAAGTTAGTTGATCTTTATTAGAAAATCCAAGCATCTTTGGTGGGTCTTCCTTGGCACAAGTCACCCACAAAAATGAACATCTAGACTACAAAGAGGTCCAACTAGTTGTGATCGATCTCTTGCATATGCATGTCTACAATAATAAAGGTGTTTTAGCCTATCACAAGGAAACCTCATAAAAAACTATGAGTTTTAAGTTTTGGTACAAATCTTATCTAAGTATTTGCAAGCTCTCTAAAGATAGGTAGTTATAGTTGGATGCCAACAAAGGCGAATGAATGGAAGAGTGCATAGTTTTCCCACCCACATGTTGGCTACTTTATTGGTGTATGTTAGTGCAGGTTCTTGTCTGTAGTAAATCTTTGAGAAAAAGCAACAATGTGAGTTTTCCCTAGTTCCTACATTGTTGGACAAAAACAAATGTAGACAAGATGTTGATTCTATGTGTTGCTTTAGGAGAATGTCTTCCAAGAGTACACATTGCTGCAAGTTCAGTTCATGGAGCGCGACATGGTAGTCACGTTAATTGTTCATGCTAATGAAACTAATTGTCTTTTGTTCCTAGTGTTAGGATCTTTTTGCAGATCAAAATTTCCCTCATTGTCTTGGAGTTGGAAATACTCTAATGATGATGAGTTGGAAGCAATTGGGCATCTAGAAGGTGGTTTAAAGGACACGAGTTTGTTGATTTTTGCCTAAGTTGAATTATCTATTCTTCGTGATTGTAGATATCATGTCATGTGGGAACCTCATTACTTAAAGAGTGCTCTTGGACAATGAAAAAAAAATACAACAAAAGTATCATAGGGTCAAGGCGAATGAGGTTATGCATGTGGAGGGAAAAAGAACTTTGGTCACTTGGTATTGGCTTATCTTGCAGGTTTGGAAAGAAAGATATTAAAGTTTGCTATATTTGTTAGTTGCCAAGAAGGTATTAAAAAAAAGGGAGGCCTTGGCTATCTTACCAAGGCAAAAAAACTTTTTTGCAACTTATGCTTGTAATCAAAGGACATCTGAAGGCAAGATAAGTCACAAGATTCAATATAGGATTGCAAAAGTCTATCAACATATGTGTCTTCCAATATGTCCTTCACTTGGAGTGTTCAATCTCATAGGAGCTATCCTTTGCACAGACACCATGTCAAGGAGAGGACTTTACAGACCAAAATTCTCATTGTTTTGGAAAGAAGATTCTTTATAGAGTTTGCAAAGCTCCTGTGTTTGTTGGTGAGCTCCCATTACGCTATGCTTTGATACGGCATGCACTCAGGTATGTTATAATTGTGAGCATGGCCATAGGACAAAGTGGGAAAAGCTAGCTTCTAGCAATATTTGTCTTTGAAGATGCTCAAGGGCAAGAATCCTTGTGAAGGAAAAATTTTTATTGACTTGTCTTCAAAGTTATGACTTTTTGGCTTATGTAGATTCCATGGACAAGAGTGTCTATTTCAAGCTTTTGAATTGCATAGCTTATTTGCAAGATCCCAGCATTGTTTGACCGTTTGTGCTTGTAGGTTCTCTACGTGGTCAGCCCAAATTTGGTTGAGTTGAACTTTGTATTTGTTGTATAAAAGACTAAGTTCATTCAAGTCTCTAATTGTTAGATTAGACGTACACGCCTACTGATTGTTAGATTGGGACCTCCAAGGCCACCCATGTAATTATGACCATACTCAAGCTTTCTTTTCAAGGAGATCATCATTGTGGTACCATCGATCAAAAACCATGGGGGAATGAATTGTGCTCTATTGACATTTGAAAAAATGTTCACCACACTCCCACGCAAGCCGTGTTGGCAAAATTGTGGCTCACTTTGAACTAAGGCAAGCCTCAATGTATCCAAAGTTCTTGTAAACTTGGCTCTCAATGCATAAGGTATCCTTATTTTTTTCTCTAAAACATTATAATATGTACTCAATATTTGAGTTTCTTAAGGTAGAAATGCATGCATCAGGTTTGAATTTGTAATATTAGCCTATGTCATCCTATACATTTTTCTCATAAGTGATTGAACTAAGTATCTTGAGCATTGCATTTTGTTGCAACCTACTTGGCATTTAGCTCTAGTGAGCTTGTTATCAAATGTGCAAGCTCTTCTTCATGCTCCTATAACCATGGAATGTATGGACGTTATATCTAACTTGAAACAAAGGAGTTATCGTAGCAGAAGTGCATGTCTCATAAAAAAGAGTGCGTGACAATGTTTTGTGGCAAAGAGTTTCACCTCAAACATAATTTTACTATGTGTGCGGTTGTGACATAATATTGTGAACGCATAGTTGAATGCATTTGAAAAATATATTAGAAAATCATGAAGCAATGCATGTAACCATTAGAGAAACGTGCTCTCTCTCTCAAAGACACAAGCAATGTCATGGTGAGACATTGTAGCAAGGACCATCCAAGTTGAGTTTGGGTTGTTATCAAGGGAAAAAATCGATTCGCAAAGAGTTTGGAGCAATAAATCATAGGTAGAAGAAGGGAAAATTTCCAGCGAGCAATGAGGGTGTCAGTATTAAACGAATTTCTAGCTTGAAAATTTTCATTATTCACAAGACCATATATGGAAAGGTTTTCAATTGTCTCCATCTTCTATGAGGAGTACACACCCTTTTGCAAAAGCTTATAAATCTAGAAAGCAAGAGTAAGGCTTGTACTAAAAATGTTGCTGGACATAGAGTTTATAAAACCAATACAATTGAAAGAGGACATTGAATCATGCATCTGCCTTGAAGCTAATCACAAACCTAGAGCTATTAATAATGAAGCTCTCGTGGGATTTAATGTCAAGAAACATGGTACATGCACACAAAATGATTTCACTATGCAAATGCAAATGCATAAAATGAGACATAGAAGATTATCCACATGCAAATGCAAATGCATAAAATGAGACATAGAAGATTATCCACATGGGTTTCACCAATGTGTACTGAGACTTTTGCACCCTCAAGAAGGAAAATCTAGCCTTTGCATGAAGGCACCTACAAAATGAGCTAGATGTTGTTGCAAGTATACTAGATAGGGTATGATGGATCACAGCTTGCATGTGTGCCTCCACAACAATCGCACTGGTACTCCACCAAATGCACATTCAAATTCATGAAGTTAAGCATGCAAGTCCCCTATATGAAACCAAGGTCATAATGCTTAGTATAAAATACAATGGAAGTGCAAAATAAAGTACTTGGGGAAAATATTACCATACATCCATAGCCAGGGTTTGACACTTGGCTAGCAAAGGCTTGCTTAAGCTCATCCTGCTTGTTTCCCTCTAGAATATCAGCTAGAATCATGAAGTTGAATATGCCAAAAGTGTTTTTTGCATGCATATACAATACATTCTTAAGGGTGTACATGGCAATACCCTTGTCATTGTATTCTTGTACAAGGCACGTCAAAATGCTTTTTCCCTCACCCATAAAGAGGAGTTGGCACAGAGGCACACCAGAAGAAAACTCAAAGTAAATTCACTTAAGACAAATACTTTGACATGTGAACTCACAAATACTTTGACATGTGCACACTCAAAGTAAATTCACTTAAGACAAAATACTTTGACATGTGAACTCATAGTTGTGTGGTCCCTATCTCTGGGTCCATCTACGATAATCACTTGGGCTAGCCGCACTCCCATTAGTGTCAACCTTAATGACAACAAAGGATATTGTCTGCATGACATAGAGATTGTTCTGTTCAATGACTTAATGAGGGTCCTTGTCTCTAGGTCCATCTACAATAATCACTTGGGCTAGCCGCACTCCCATTAGTGTCAACCTTAATGACAACAAAGGATATTGTCCATATTACTATAGAGATTGTGCCCTTCAATGAGTTAATGAGGGACATTGCCCACAGGATATAAAAAGAGATTGTGTGCTCTGGCAAAAAGGTGATAGTGCCATGAAATGGTTTTTCCTTCAATATGATGGTTGTTGCATAAACATGCAATGAATATAATGAAGTTTCACCCTTCCCACTTGCATGGGGAACTACCAAGGTGATTGGTCACAATTGTTTTTGTCGATAAAAATGCTTTGATGCACATAGGATAACTCAGATCTCTTGCCTTGTAAGTGCCATATTTCACTAATAATTTGCATTAAAAGGCAAATTGATGCCTTATGCACTCTATGACTTGGCTTATGTTAATAAGCAAGGGCAAGGAGTTTCCTCTTGCAATGAATATACTTGGTGTGGGGATCAATGTACATGTGTATTGGCATCATCATGTAACTCCAAGGGAGGCTCCTCTTTGTGATCCATTCCCATAGAAATTACCTCATCGTTGTTGCTATGTTCTTGAATGATGATGCTTTGTTAGCTACAATAATGGAGGCAAGGTGAATGAGAAGACTATTGCAAATTGCAATGCATTAAATTTTTCCTTAGATATGAAAGCGTCTCCTTTTTTGAAATGCTCTATTGCAATATATAATCTTCACAATTCGTAATTAAATATGTTGGTAATTGCCCAACATAATCTAAAAGAATATCTTTATTGTTTTAAAAGTTGCTTTAAAAATGATAAGAAAAATCTATTAATTTAACTAGTGCATATTCTTGAGGAGCCAAATAGACACCCTATATTAAAGAGCATGGTTTTCTAAATGCATGTCATTGACAATTACAAGACACTAACAAATCTCATATTGGATGCCATTTTACTTAATAGCATACAAAAGGCTTAACTAACAAAGAAGTTAAGGTAAATTATTATGCTACCATATTTCAGACTTACCATTTGAAAAATTCAATAGTATTATCACAATGTATCAAGTGTTAATAGATTGGAAAGAGAAAAAGCTGCCAATAAAGGACTATAAAATAGATTCTAAAGCTAAAACCCTACAAACAAAACACCATAGAGCTAGATGATTCTTAAAGTAAAAAAACAACAAACAATATTGCTTCAAACATTCTCCATAGAGCAGAGGAAATCCCTAGAGCAGCAATCAAGAATATTGGTTCAAAGATTATCGAAAAAATGATATCCACAAGTCAACAGAGTTTGATTTCATGATTTGGTCTAGAAAGATTAATTATCCCACTGAAAGATAATCAATCGATGTTTTGTCATATTTTGATATGTAGAAAACAATGATTTAAAACTACCACAATTCCTAAATATAAAGAATTAATTTCACTTTGAAAAAATGTAAGCAGTATCAAAGTCTAAAGCTATTTGTAATCTGATCAAAACTCAGAGGGTATCATCTACAGAGACTGTAAGTGCAACAGTAGGTTGGTAGTCTACTATCCCAAGGCCATTAGAATATGTTAGTGCTATTTGAAAGAAAAATATGTATGAACACAATTTGCAAATGCCTCTTGTGTTGGGACTTCTTTGCCATTTTCCTAATTGCAGAGTGCATCATGTGTTTCGCTGCCTTTGGTGCTTTGCTAGGACTTGCGATATTGATAGGAGTACTGTGACATAAAGTTGGGGGTAATAAAACTTCAGGCACCTCTTAGCTTCCTATTGCTTCCAAACTTAGTGAAAAATATCTTTATCATTGGAAAAGGGTAAATAAAACAAAAAATTTCATCCCAAGAGACCACACTAGACATTCCTGATGGGATATCTCAAGGTGTATGCCTCAGGCACACCTTGGTTTCTATGTGTGAGTGCTAGAGGCACAGTTAGGTGCCCACAAGCACAGTTAGGTGGTGGAGAGCCACATAGGATGATTGAGAGAATCTAGGAGCAGATTGAGGAGATGATTGTGGAGCTCTGAAGTCATCAGTGATGTCAGTGAGCATGTATGAGGTGCCTACTTAAGGACCTCACTCTTCTTCATTCCATAATGCAAGTATTCTGAGTTTGTGTCCACTCTTTCCTTTCCTTTCAGTTTACCAACATGGTATCAGAGCCCTTTGATCCCCCTTGAGCCCATTTCTGCCACATCATCTTCTTCTTCTTCATCTTCTTCTTCCCAAAATCTTTGAGAGCTTGGTTCTCTGCCTACAAATGACCATTGCCCAAACCCTCTGAGCTGCAAACTCCTCTAGTATGGGCGAACTTCCACCTGTAAGCAATTGAAAAAAAAACGTCTCTGTTGGCTGCCATTCTCCAAACAACGCATTTTTTCGCCATTCTTCTATTGCACACAATACTCCCTGCCTGCTCCGCCATTGCTTGAGCCCTCTTAGGAGTAGATGGGCGACCTCAAGATGAATATTTTGAGTCATTTTTCAGCTCATTTGGTTTAGTAATGAAGGAGAAATCGTCAAAACTCAGGTTCAGCCTGTAGCAACTCCCCCGGGCAATAGCGTGCGCCATTTCATCCAACCTTTGTGCTGGATCCTCTCTGGTATATGAGCTTTCTTTTGCTTCAGAAAGCCCTCTTTGCCTTGCTTTGAAGAGTGAGCTACAAGCCCTCCAAGTTCAGCCTTTTGGTTTTGACAGTTTTGGACAAGTTTTTGAAGATGATGCTACATAAAATGCTACTCTAGCACTTCTGAGTTTTTGAAACTTTCAATAACATCAGTACAAGTGTGGCTTCAGTTTTGTTTTGAATTGCTAGACCTGGTTTTGATTGGAAAGTATTCATTTTAGCCACCTCTGTGAAGCATGTAAGTGAAAGCATCATTGTTTAAAATTTGGTAACAAGACTTTGCTACATTAAATGCTTATATTTTGAAGCATTTCAGTTGTTATTCTAAGCCCTGTAAGAGAGAAGACACTGCCCAATACCTGGGTTAGACCCTCTCATGGCTTGCTTATGCAAAATATGTGAAAAGCCAAAACATAAAGCAATGTCTTGTTATGCTACAAAGGATGAAAATGCCAACCTGACTTCCTTGTTGAAGATTGCCAAAACAATGGTTGCCAAAAAGGAAGCAACTACAAAGCCAGAGATCTACCCTCTCATGGCACTTTTATTTGACTCCAAGTACAAGAAAAAGATGAAGGTCAAATACCTAAGATATGCTTCTCTACACAACTATGGAGATGACAAGATAATTATACTCTTGAAGGATATGATTTTCAGATCCACTTGTTCTATCATAGTACCATCTTATAAGGCACTAGACACTGCCCATGTGGTAAGACCTTGCCTTGACATGGATATTTTGCCTCCACAAGATGAGGCATCCCATGAAGATTATGCATTTTAAATCAGCTCTATGTATGCTCCAGATCTCTCTTTTTATGTCAAGGTACTCAGCCTGGATAGTCCTCCAAAATGAATGAAATAAATTATTGTGTCTTGTGTGTTTTGTAAACACCTCTGGTCACCTTATGATGTAGGCCATGTGTATGTTTTGCTCCATGGTACCTCCTGCAGACATTGTGTGCATGTACATGCAGGGGAGATAACCATTGGAAGGTCTTTTGTATTCCCTTTTGTTTACCTTACACCCATGGGAACCCTTGCTAGCATGAGAACCTAGCCATAGATTTATCTGTGACCACCATGAGATGACATGAGAAACTATGAGACTAGATGTATCCTTGACATAGCCTGAGGCATTCCCTTGAGGGGGGGTTTGATGGGATATCTCAAGGTGTATGCCTCAGGCACACCTTGGTTTCTATGTGTGAGTGCTAGAGGCACAGTTAGGTGCCCACAAGCACAGTTAGGTGGTGGAGAGCCACATAGGATGATTGAGAGAATCTAGGAGCAGATTGAGGAGATGATTGTGGAGCTCTGAAGTCATCAGTGATGTCAGTGAGCATGTATGAGGTGCCTACTTAAGGACCTCACTCTTCTTCATTCCATAATGCAAGTATTCTGAGTTTGTGTCCACTCTTTCCTTTCCTTTCAGTTTACCAACATGGTATCAAAGCCCTTTGATCCCCCTTGAGCCCATTTCTGCCACATCATCTTCTTCTTCTTCATCTTCTTCTTCCCCATTTTCCTCCTTCTTCCCAAAATCTTTGAGAGCTTGGTTCTCTGCCTACAAATGACCATTGCCCAAACCCTTTGAGCTGCAAACTCCTCTAGTATGGGCGAACTTCCACCTGCAAGCAATTGAAAAAAAAATGTCTCTGTTGGCTGCCATTCTCCAAACAACGCATTTTTTCGTCATTCTTCTATTGCACAATACTCCCTGCCTGCTTCGCCATTGCTTGAGCCCTCTTAGGAGTAGATGGGCGACCTCAAGATGAAGATTTTGAGTCATTTTTCAGCTCATTTGGTTCAGTAATGAAGGAGAAATCGTCAAAACTCAGGTTCAGCCTGTAGCAACTCCCCTGGGCAATAGCATGCGCCATTTCGTCCAACCTTTGTGCTGGATCCTCTCTGGTATATGAGCTTTCTTTTGCTTTAGAAAGCCCTCTTTGCCTTGCTTTGAAGAGTGAGCTACAAGCCCTCCAAGTTCAGCCTTTTGGTTTTGACAGTTTTGGACAAGTTTTTGAAGATGATGCTACATAAAATGCTACTCTAGCACTTCTGAGTTTTTGAAACTTTCAATAACATCAGTACAAGTGTGGCTTCAGTTTTGTTTTGAATTGCTAGACCTGGTTTTGATTGGAAAGTATTCATTTTAGCCACCTCTGTGAAGCATGTAAGTGAAAGCATCATTGTTTGAAATTTGGTAACAAGACTTTGCTACATTAAATGCTTATATTTTGAAGCATTTCAGTTGTTATTCTAAGCCCTGTAAGAGAGAAGACACTGCCCAATACCTGGGTTAGACCCTCTCATGGCTTGCTTATGCAAAATATGTGAAAAGCCAAAACATAAAGCAATGTCTTGTTATGCTACAAAGGATGAAAATGCCAACCTGACTTCCTTGTTGAAGATTGCCAAAACAATGGTTGCCAAAAAGGAAGCAACTACAAAGCCAGAGATCTACCCTCTCATGGCACTTTTATTTGACTCCAAGTACAAGAAAAAGATGAAGGTCAGATACCTAAGATATGCTTCTCTACACAACTATGGAGATGACAAGATAATTATTCTCTTGAAGGATATGATTTTCAGATCCACTTGTTCTATCATAGTACCATCTTATAAGGCACTAGACACTGCCCATGTGGTAAGACCTTGCCTTGACATGGATATTTTGCCTCCACAAGATGAGGCATCCCATGAAGATTATGCATTTTAAATCAGCTCTATGTATGCTCCAGATCTCTCTTTTTATGTCAAGGTACTCAGCCTGGATAGTCCTCCAAAATGAATGAAATAAATTATTGTGTTTTGTGTGTTTTGTAAACACCTCTGGTCACCTTATGATGTAGGCCATGTGTATGTTTTGCTCCATGGTACCTCCTGCAGACATTGTGTGCATGTACATGCAGGGGAGATAACCATTGGAAGGTCTTTTGTATTCCCTTTTGTTTACCTTACACCCATGGGAACCCTTGCTAGCATGAGAACCTAGCCATAGATTTATCCGTGACCACCATGAGATGACATGAGAAACTATGAGACTAGATGTATCCTTGACATAGCCTGAGGCATTCCCTTGAGGGGGGGTTTGATGGGATATCTCAAGGTGTATGCCTCAGGCACACCTTGGTTTCTATGTGTGAGTGCTAGAGGCACAGTTAGGTGCCCACAAGCACAGTTAGGTGGTGGAGAGCCACATAGGATGATTGAGAGAATCTAGGAGCAGATTGAGGAGATGATTGTGGAGCTCTGAAGTCATCAGTGATGTCAGTGAGCATGTATGAGGTGCCTACTTAAGGACCTCACTCTTCTTCATTCCATAATGCAAGTATTCTGAGTTTGTGTCCACTCTTTCCTTTCCTTTCAGTTTACCAACAATTCCTCCCTTTCTTCCCTTAGATAAGAATGAAGATGGTAACATCCCAATTGATGTTGTACTCTAGCATAGGGAGAAGGAAAGGATCAGTGGAGGCCATAATCTCACCAAGCCAAGTTGCACCAAATAGAAGAGCAATACGTTGTTGAAAGAAGATTTTGCAGATCCATATGACATGAATTGATATATATCAAGAAGTTTGAAGGGGCTGATTGGGTCAAATGGGTAGGTTCTAGGGAAACATTGCACCTCCTTCATACTAGCTCTATAAGTAGCTCAAAACACTCTGTAAATTGTGATTCAACATAGAGGACTATAACTTATAGAAATACATGATATCAAATATTCAAATACAACAGAGAAACAGAGGACTATAACTTATAGAAAGACATGATATCAAATATTCAAATATTTAAATATGTGCCTCAAAATGAGCTTTTTTCTAATATAAGTTTTGTAAGAAACAGAGAAGCGGTTGAGAAGTTATGGATATTTTACTGGAAGGGGGTAAAAATTGTTCAAAACATAAATAGTCACACACAGAGACTCACAAATTTTTGGTTTGACATCTAATATACAAGATGCATATGTAGGATGGTGTGCCTTAAAGAGAGCTTCACACTGATATAAGTTTTGCCAAAATCATAGCATTGAGAAGAAAGTTATGAGCAACATACTCACAGGGGGTCAAACCGTCATGAAAAACACCTACTCCTTCTACTGATGCCAACCTGGGAGAATACTCCATCCATGCTTAGACTTCATCAAAGATCCAAGTCCCATAGAGGTTGCCTAAGAGGGAAGTAAGATCTCCCTTTGTGGCTTGGAAAATGGATAACCCATGTATGCGCAACAATGAGCAGCCAAATAGACTGCACTTTTGAAGACTTTGGAAGAGAGAGCAATGGAAAAAGGGGAGAGACACTTGAGAGAGAGAAGTTGAAGTGACCTGCATTACCAATAGAGTGAGACTCCACTCAAATGCAACTCAAAATACTACAAACACAAGGGAGAAGAAGAGGTTTCATACATACAAGAGGGAACATGAGCTCTAAGACTACTCATAGAAAGAGAATGAACTAGAGAGATATGGACTCAAGAGTCTACATAAGAGGATACCCTTAAGAGGGAGGGAGAAGACTCATAGAAGTGGCTTGAGGACACTAGAGCTATAGTAGAATGAGGCTCCATGGTGGAAGAGATGTTGAACAATGGATAGGAGGGCTCGTTTTAAAAAGATTTTGTCACCCTCCTTCACCCATTTACAATTTCTACTTGTAGATTCCTTTCCCCATCAATCACATAATCTCGTATGTCACCTTCCATGTCATTTTTGGCTACTTTTGACATGTGTCATCAAAATACGCTCAAGACTGTTAAAATATTGAGAAAGTCATGAGTCTCCCTATATGGAGCCCACAGGGACTCTCTCTTTTCTAGATGTCTGCATCCTCCTTATTCCACATAGGAATTCTAGAAGGATTCCTCTTGACTCCACACTATTTCACACTCCCCCACATGCCTTCCACACGCTTGGCATGTGATCTCTCTTACATAATTGGAACACATGGACATGAGACCCACCACTTTATATGACTCACTCTTCCTATTTTCTAAAAGCCCCATAGTATCCCACTCTCACCCCATACCAAGGTATTTATCATTTATATACATGGTATTTACAATGATCCATTTCAGTCATCCTCTCAATCCCATACAATATCTTAGAAAATGGAAATAAGTGAGAGCCACTAGGCTATCACTTGATACTCACACTCAGAAAAGCAACACCGATGCCAAAGAAAAGATATCAATTTTTAGTGTCACATCTCCCCCCCCCCCCAAGTAGATCCTCTCTAGTAATAGAAAGGGTCTGCTGGCCCTCAAGGTGTTTGAGTATAGAAGAATTGTAAGCTATACTTATTGGTGCATCCGGGTATCACCATGCCATCAACATCCTCAAGTTGATAGGTTCCATTGGTGAACTTCTTTGTGACTCGATATGGTCCCTCCAATTGGCTAATAAACTTGTTGTCTACCTGCTTGTCCAAACAACTATCAAAGACATGATTTCTTGAACCTTGTCAAGATCCATTTGCAAGCCTTGTTCAGACACAATATGCCCCAACGAGACTACTTTTGTTTGAGCCAAATGACACTTGCTAGGATTTAGAGACCCTTTCTCCTTATCAATCTTGGGTAAGGCCATCTTTAACTTCTCCATGTGATCTATGTGCCGAGAATAAATGCGAAAATCATTCAAAAACACCCTTATGAACTTTCCCAAGTAAGGCTCAGGCACTTGACTCATGAACCTTTGAAATGTAGTTGGTGCATTGGTCAAGACGTTTCCTTGCCTTGTCAACCATGCATTTCATCTAGAGGAATTGATAAACCACGATTTTGACTTTGTATATAGGATGACATAGTGTGGTACACAAATGCTTTAATCACATTTTTTGGCTTTACTAAATGAATGATCATGTTTATTGTCCTACTTGCGGTCATGAATTTATGATGTACATGGTGGGTAGAAGTGGTGTATTATTTTTTCCATCCTATTAAGAAGATGCTTGTAGCACTAAAAGGACTATATATATTGGAAAAAAGTTTTGAATTATTTACTTCATTGAATTCAAAAGGCATCACTCTATAAGCAAATACTTCCCAACGTGTGACAAATGACATCTTCTTTTGATCTTCCTCTTGAATGCGAATTGGAAAGTACCCAGAATACCCATCGCATACATAATACATCTCATGCCCTACTACTTGGTCTCGTATTTTATCTTGGAATGGCAAAGGAAAATGATCCCTCTTAGTGCGTGCATTCAAAGGACAAAAGTCCACACAAACCTGCCATTTATTTCCTTTCTTTGGTGTGACAACTACAAGAGATATCCATTCTAAATCATCAAAAGGAAAGATGAATCCAGCCTCAAGTAGTTGTGTTACCTCTTTCTTTAGTGCCTCAGCTTGGATGACCCCCAATCGCCTTAAGCATTGCACAACTATCTTGCTTTCTAGCTTCAACTCAATCTTGTGCTCCACATGAAAGACTGGTTGAAATTGTGAATAGCTTGTTGCAAAGAGATATGGGAAATCATCTAACATATCCAAGTACTGGATCTTCTCACTACCTGATAGAGAATCACTAAGAAGCTTTTCATTGCATTGGCGCCATTCAGTGTGATCCCCATCCTCCACATGAAGTGTCTCTATAGGATCTTCTTGTACCACCACGTTGTTCCCTCTTGACTCCTCTCGATTAGCATCAAGACAAAGACCAAAGGCCACTCCTTCCACCTCACCCTCTGAGTTGGACTCCTTGGAGCTATACCCTATCTCTTTTCATCAGTTAATTCAGGGCTTGGAACTCTTTGACGCTAAAGACGACTCCTTGAAAACTTCCTTTTTGTGGCTTCGGATGTTGCACATCTTATTATCATTTCCCTGTAAAATCAATTCTCCAATATCCAAATTTTGAATAGCCTTCACCTTGCATAGCCAAGGCCTTTCCAAAATCAATGGATAGGCACATGCATCTAGGTTGGTAGGGATCATGTGAAAAGTAATCGGCACAAAAATTCCACATACATCCACTTCTAGATTCTTCCCAACTCCCAAGGTCTTTACCCTAATGTTGTCACCTAATTTGATGTGATAAGGAGAGGTAGTACTAGAGTATTTTAAATCAGCACCTATCATGGTCTTCCCACTCATGACATTAATCAATGCCCCTCCATCAATGTAAACATTAGAAATCACTTGACCATCAATGATCACATCAACCACAAGCACATCATCACCAACATATATATCTACCTTTGAACAATTGGATTGGCACCTTTCTTCTTTTTCTTTTTTGACACCCTTGTGCTTGCTCCAACGTAGAGACCATCTCACCCTCTCCTTGATAGAACCGGTCCAACTACAACATCAAAGCATTTGGAGACTCCACTTCCCCAAATCTCTACCTCATTACAGCCACAACTTGGTCCCAGAGGCCTCATGCCAACTCAAGGCTACACCTTCAAGAAAATCAGGCAAAATCTCTGATCGATCCTTTATGGACCATCCAGAATGCTGGCATCCTTGAACAAAATTCCAAAGATAAGACTCTAGGTCTTCCCCTTGGGTCCCTCAAAACACTAGAATCTTCACCATGATGAAACACAAAAGGAAACTGTCTGAAAGATATAAAGTCACACAAAGAGACTCATAACGTTTTGATGATATACAAACTGCATATGTAGGATGGTGTGCCTTGAAGAGAGCTTTATGCTAATACAAGTTTTGTCAAAATCATAGCATTGAGCAGAAAGTTATGAGCAACATATTGACAGGTGGTCAAACCATCACGAAAGACACCTACTGCTTCTATTGATGCTGACTTAGGAGAATAATCCCTCCATGCTCAGACTTCATCAATGATCCAACTCCCATAGAGGCTACTTAGGAGGGAAGGAAGATCTTCTTTTGTGGCTTGGAAAATGGATAAACCATGTATGCACAACAATGAGTGGCCAAATAGACAGCACTTTTGAAGAATTTGGAAGAGAGAGCAATGGAAAAAGGGGAGAGACACTCAAGAGAGAGAACCTAAAGTGACTTGCCTTACCAATAGAGTGAGACTCCACTTAAATGCAACTCAGAATACTACAAACACAAGGAAGAAGAAGAGGTTTCATACATACAAGAGGGAGCGGGAGCTCCACGACTACTCATAGAAAGAGATTGAATTAGAGAGATATGGACTCAAGAGTCTACATAAAAGGATATCTACAAGAGGGAGAGAGAAGGCTCATAGAATAGGCTTGAGCGGACTAGAGCTATAGCAGCATGAGGCTCAATGGTGGAAGAGATGTGAAACAAGGGAGAGGAGGGCTCCTTTTATAGAGATTTTGTCACCCTCCTTCACCCATTTACAATTGCTACCTGTAGATTCCTTTCCCCATTAATCATATAAGCCTGCATGTCACCATCCATGTCCATTTTGGCTACTCTTGACATGTGTCCCATCAAAATATGCACAAGACTGTTAAAATATTGAGAAAGTCAAGAGTCTCCCTATATGGAGCCCATAGGGACCCTCTCTTTTCCAAATGTCCGCATCCTCCTTATTCCACATAGGAATTCTAGAAGGATTCCTCTTGACTCCACACTATTCCACACTCCCCCACATGCCTTCCACACGCTTGGCATGTGATCTCTCTTACATAATTGGAACACATGGACATGATACCCACCTCTTTATATGACTCACTCTTCCTATTTTCTAAAAATCCCATAATATCCCATACACAAATAACTCTCACCCCATACCAAGGTATTTATCATTCATACACATGGTATTTACAATGATTTATTCCACTCATCCTCTCAATCCCATACAATATCTTAGAAAATGAAAATAAGTGAGAGCTACTAGGCTATCACTTATACTCACACTCTTATCATAGAGAAAAGCAACACCAATAAAAATATCAATTTTTAGCATCACAAGTACCAAAGATACTGACTACCTATGAACCTCATCTACCTTTTCTTTCATAGGCTTAGGTGTCTCTACAAAAGCATGACTGCCTCAACTTTGATTACATGCAGACCAATTCAAATGACTCAGATACAAAAACTTCAATGCTTTCTCAATGGTTATCTAGATGAGGAAGTCTATATGAAACAATCTACATGGTACCTTGTGAATAAATTTAAAAACAAAGTTTCTAGATTGTAGAAATTAGTTTATGGTTTGAAACAAACACCAGGTGCATGGAATGCACGAATTTACAATCACTTTCTTGCTCTAGGTTTTCAACAATTCACTCTACTTGGAGATGGAGAGAATATGTACAAGATGAGCTTGATAAGAAGGCTTGTGCCATGAAAAAAGCAAGGGCTTACACCTTGATAAGAGCAAGGGATTGCATTCTCTTATAATGGATAGAGCATGAGTGATTTTGGTACCATGTTAGAGGATCAAGGTAAAGCCCAAGGCCGTGGAAGTAAATAGGAGAAACAAAATTAGCCCCAAAACAATCAAAATCAAGGTGGACATGCAAGAGGCAGTGGGAGAAATTAAGGCCTGGAGGAGGCCAAGCATAAGGGAGAACACCTGGGTCATGTAACTACTATGAGATTGCAAGACATTATGCCTATGAGTGTAAGAGAAAGAAAGCTTATATTTGCTCGGGAAAAGTCTCATAGAGTATTATGTGTCACATGATTAGTCACATGCAGGTGATTTATAATCCATGCAACATGTCTTTGGGGCCATGCTCAAGACATATGAAGAGTGGTATACTGACTCAAGTGCATTAAATCATATGACACCACATGTAGAATGGTTTGACGGGATGATGCCAATCTCTCAAGAATCTTATGTATACACAAGTGATGATAGTAAGCATTAGATTATGCATACAAGGAATGTACGCATAGAGTTGGACAACGATCATAAGAAGGTCCTTGGTGAGGTGATGTATGGGCCAAGCATGACAAAGATTCTCTTGTCAGTAGGCCAAATCACCAAAAGGGATTTTGAGGACTGATTCAACAAACATGGTTGTACAATACTTAATACAAATCATAACATCCATGTGGTGGCCTGAGGCAAGAAGGTTAGGAGAATGTTTAAGCTAGATGCTACTATGCTAAATGAGAAGCAGGAGAGTCTTTCCATGCTACATGCTGAAATTTTAGATTTGGGAATGTGGCATGAGCGCATTGGCCACATGAATTATCAGCAGCTACATAGTCTCCCAAGCTCAGGTGTGGTCACAGAAGTGCCAAGGTTCAATGTGAGTACGCCATCATGTGTATGTAGTGCCTACTAGTTTGTTAGACAGGCATGCAAATCATTTTCACATGAAAGAAAGAGAGCTCACAAAGACTTGGAGCTTGTACATACAGATATTTGGATGGCATCATAGCCTAGCATAAGCAGGCTAAAATATTGTGTGTCCTTCATTGATAAAATTTCATGTAAACCCAGCTTCATTTCTTAAGGGACAATTCTAAAGTCTCTGAAAAGTTCAAATTTTTGGTCATGGTAGAGAAGGAGACAGGTCAATGCATTGTGACCATCCATTCAGATGGAGGTAGAGAGTATATGTCAAAGGAGTTTACCTCTTATTTGCAGTAGCATGCCATTAAAAGGTAGGCCTCATGTGTGTATACATCTGAGCAAAATAGTGTTATATAAAGAAAAAATTGGAGCATTGCAAAAGTTGGGTGTGCATTATTAAATGAGTTAAACATGCAAGGGTACTTTTGGGATATTCATTAGGAAAACACAGTGCTCCTTTTGGGGCCCTATAAGAAATCCATGATTTTCTTATTTTCTTGGTTGTTCAAAGTTAAAAATTTATAGTGAGAAGCATAGATTTGTATGGTCAATCATTCAATTGGAGGTATAGTTGCAAAAAAGATAAATTGACATTTTGAAGTTCCCGCTCGAGTGTTTTTTAGTGTGTCATAAATGCTATGTCCAAGGACCCAAATGGATTTCTACTATTTTGGTGTGGAATTTATTGTTTTTGGCATCACCATTGTGTCTAAAGTGAACAAAAACCCCCAAAATGCTTTCTTCAACATAAATGCTTTCTTCAATCTAATTTTTTTCTGGTGCCTGCTATCTTGGTCATTTTGCCTCTTTTGGATGCTCGAGGGGGGCAAAATGATCAAATAGGCACCAAAAGGGGATTGTGCTGAAGAAAGCATTTTGGGGGTTTTTGCCACAATGGTGATGCCAAAAACACTAAACTCCACATCGAAATAGTAGAAAGCCATTTGGGCCCTTAGACGTAGCAACTGAAAAGTACTCGAGTGGAAACTTGAAAATGTTTATTTAGATTTTTTGCAATTTGATGTAGCATTTATGATACACTAAAAAACAAGACCAAAAGCTTCAAAATGTCAATGTATTGGGCATCTTTAGAGAGATAAAGTCTTGTTTTTTAAAAAGGAAAAGCATTTCCAACGTAACGTTGGCTCTTTCTCATTGGGGGATCTCAATTTTTTGTCCAACCTAAAAGAGCTCTGTCGTTTCTTAATGGAGCTTCACATCAATCCACGATGTTGTGTTTGATGATCTTGACAACTAGTAGTATAAGCCACAACATGTAGTTCCAAATTTATGCATTGATCTGCTTGAGATATAGGTGAATGGGCATCCACATGTTGATTAGTGCAAGTGGGGTTTCTACCATTGGAAATGTGAATCCATGGTCATTGGTCAGGTTGGTTATAGAGAAACTTAGGTAACACATGAAATATAAGAAGTGCCAGGAGTATGCCTAATATGGTATCTTTGAATCTATCACATGCTTGAGACTTCAATGATACATGTTCAGCGCCCATTAGCCCAGATATGCATGAGATGGGAAGCACAAATATTGGTCATAATGTTAATGCTGGTACCACTTATTTTCAGCAAAAAGTCAGCACACAACCTCATGCAAGAGGTACATTGGAAGGTCCTTTACCCTTATTTACCTCATAGGTCTATTCGGGTAGAATATGTTGCAATTCAAGGATCTTAGAGTTAAGTGCACAAAGAAAACAAGATCATTGAGCATGGGATAGGAGAGAAGAGGATAAGGAGAAGAGCACACAATAGAATCAAAGAAATCCTTTGATTATTAGCCATTTTACAGTATGGACCTCATGGTAGCTTTATAGGAAGCCACTTGAGCTCCAGGACTTGATAGCCTAATATTCTCCACATGCTTGTTGGACCTTCCTAGCCACATGCGTAGTTTTCCAAGTATCACCACTTTTACATGTAGTAACATACAAATATTTCAACACCCCCCCTCAATGGCCCCTCAATGGCCCCTCAATGGCCTACATGGCCATGGAGAGCACACTAATCATAGGGATAAGCCTTTATGAAAATAGGCTTTTACAAGGATAGCTCTCTTGCAAATGGAGTTACGAAAACACACTTAGGTACACTTACACGGGTTGCCACTCACACAAATTCACATGCCTACCAAGCATGCTTTGATAACCTTCCATGTGGGTGTTCCTCTAGTCGGATCGACGACCATATCACCAGCATTGGTAGACCTATAAACCACACATGTCCTTCATGCTACATGGTTATCATGTATTAGGCATGCATCCTACGCTTCCATCTCTCCAACCTTATCACATACATGTGGAAGTGTGTGACATCAAGGATAAAATAGGGGGTCTTACCAATGCCTTATAGAAATGATATGGAAGAGTCTAACCCATGTACTAGAGAGATATCATTTGGATAAAGAGTTACAATGATTAACGCTAGTTTGATAGCATAACAAGAAATAAAAGTGTCCTTATGATGTTTTGGGGAAAAAATCACAATTTGTAGATGTGTATTTTGGTGATTTCCTCTCTTGAACTTAAGGTAGACTCATAGGACTATTTTCTAAAAATGCAAGGATTTCAAAAAACTATTACATGTGATTACAAATGCTCACAAATGTATGGTAACATAGTGTTTCATCTAGATAGTACTCAAATTTGAAATTTTATCTGGCAATCCTTTAAAAAAAATGATTTCAATGAGCCATAATTTTTTACATAGTGTTTATACATATATCAGACACCTAAGAGTGACGAAACTTTGTTAGAATTCTTTTTGACAAGATTGATGTAACAATTAACAAGAGTGGTTAGCCTAGCGGGCCGCATTACATAAATAAGCATCTTTATATACCACATAGAATAGACACGAAGAGTCATATCTTAACTATAACAATATTATATCATAAGGGAAAGTAACCACATCACAAAAAAGGCAAAAATGAAAAGACATTAAGTGCTCCTAATTTCAACTACTAAAACAGGTTCTACATTAAATCTCGCTTTTATACTTTTGAATTATCTTGTATATAAGTGTATCACTTTTGTGAACCAAGATGAACAAGGACATTAAAGCTGTGATGATAAATCTTGGCAACGTAAAGAATTTCCTCAGCATCACCAAAAACGTGAGAGAGAAACTTCTATGACTTTGTAACAACAAACAAGTGTCCTAAATAGTAGCATATCCTCTAGCAAATCCCATACTAGACAAACCATATTAAAATAAGCTCCCTCGCAAGCAATTGTTGAGGGAAAAATATGATTAGTAGCAATATGTGTGTTATAGAGCCATTTACGTGTTGGAGCATTACACTCCAATATCTCAGAATGAGAAAGGTCCTTGAAGGTCTGAAATGGAAAAAACCATTGATAGAGCTCAAAAGGAACATCGTGACCACAATAAAGTGATGGTCATAGCAACATATAAGGCTCTAGGCACCCCATAGGAGCTGCTAAAAAAAAAGTAGTAATAGATGTCTACTCACTATCCTTTTTAAAGACATATGAAGCATAAACCATTGGCTACATTGTGCTTATGATAAGGTCTAGCCTTCTTGCATTGCCTTCTTGCATTGTGCAAGATACTCCTTGGAAAAGTTGATAGGCAGAATAACGACTATCACAAACCAAGATTGGCATGAAATAGCAAGATGAACTAGTATGAGAGGCAACTTCTTCCACATGTAGAGCTTTGGGACCAACAACAATAGCTAGGAAGAAGTTATGCAACAACTATAGAAGCTTCTACGAGGAAGCAACTACAAATAGAAAGACTAAAGGTTATCTAGTAGTAGAGATTGAGCAAGAGATTCATAAGTCTCTGATACCATGTTGCAATTCTAGGATATCAGACATAAGTGCACAAAGGAAAGGAGATCACTCAATACTCCTAGCAATGGAGATAATGGAAGAAACAAGTGAAAGGAAAATCATATCTTGAGCTCCCATAGGAGAAGAGGATAAGAAGAAGACCACACAATAGAATGAAAGATAATCCTTTGAATCATTTTACAAGATGGATCTCTAGTGGCTTTATAGGAATCCACTTGAGCTCCAAGACTTGTTGGCCTAATATTCTCTGAATGCTTATTGGACCCTCCTAGCCACACGCTTCATTTTATAAATGTCACCACTAACTTTTACATGTACTAACATACATATATTTCAACAAAATACCCAGTACAAAGGCTTATCTATGATCGATTTGCAACCACACAATGTAATACATGCAAAAGAGCCAAAGGCATTCGATGAAGCAATAAGTAATCATGAGTGGGTTACATCCATGATAAAAAGATGCATGCTTTAGAATAGCACAGCAGCAGGGTAGATATGTTGGAAGATAAAAATGTTATTGATTACAAAATGGTTTATAATAAAAGATGGAAGCATCAATAGGTATAAGGATAGATTGGTTGCCAAAAGGCTATGCCTAGCAGTATGGCATTGATTATGATGAGACATTTAGTCTCGTAGCCAAGATGTCTATAATCACAGCGGTGGTAGCCTTAGCTACTATGACTAACAAATGGTAGTTGCATTAGATGGTGGTTCCCTTAGCTATGACTAAAAGATGGTTGTTGCATTAGATGGATGTAAGACTACATTTCTTCATGGAGAGTTGATGAAGAAAGTCTACATGGTTCAGCCACCAGGTTATGAGGATGCTAAGATTCCACATAAAGTGTGTTAGCTACAAAAAGCTATCTATGGCTAAAGCAAACTCAATGACATGGCTGTATCACATCAAATTTATAGCATATTGGTTTTTTAGTATGTCTTGCGCACTCCTATTTGTTCATACTAGCCAGGTGGGGTGATAGAGTCTACATCATTCTCTATGTGGATGACTTGGTTCTTACAGGTAGTAATGAGGATTTGATTGCACATCTCAAAGCGTAGTTGAGAGGAGAGTTCAAGATGAAAGATCTAGGTAGTCTTAGGTATCTTCTTAGCATTGAGGTGGTAGGATATGGCAGTAACACTTAGCTTTTATAATGTCATCATGCACTTGATGTGTTGGCCAAGTATGGTATGATGGCATGCAAGCCAATGTTTACACCTCTTGATGAAAATGCAAAGATGATGGAAGACATGGGTGATGAGATAGAGGATAGTAATATGTATCACAAAATGGTGGGGTCTCTCATCTATCTTACCATTATGCAACCAGATCTTATTTTATCTAGTTGGGCTTGTCAGTTATGCAGTTGGCCTTCTCAACCAACACATGCATACACTCAAGAAACCATACTTATATGCTATCAAACACATTATTTGATATGTGAAGCATACTCTTGGCTATGGTGGACACTACAGTGTTGATGTAGAGCCAGAGTCATATGCATTCACGAATGCTAATTGGGCAAGATGTGTAGATGATGGGAGGTCTATGTCAGGTTATGTCTTCATTCTTGGAAGAGCTATAGTGCCTTGGCTTTCCAAGAAGCAGCCAACAGTAGCACTATCATCTACAGAGGTAGAGTACAGAGGATCAACTACTATAACATGTGAGGTAGAATGGTTGCTACTAGCTTGGATATGATGTGGTGGACCCAGTCACATTGTACTATGATCTTATTAGCAGCATCATGCATGCTGATAGCCCTCTATTTCATGCCCATACAAACACATAGAGGTCCACTACCACTTCAATAGTGAGAAAGCACTCAATGGAGAGAAAGACTTGTAGCACGTGTCCACCAGGGAGAGTACATTTCTTAAGTGATGCAAGCTCAAAAACTCATCCTCATGAGAAGTTACAGTACTTCATGAAGGCATGAACTTGTGAGAAGTTAGAGTACTTTCGATAGGCTATGAGATACTCTAACTTCTCATGATGGAATTAGCTCATGAGTACTTTTTGATAGGCTATGAGAGTACATTCTTAAGGGATGCAAGCTCAAGAACTCATCCTTCTCATGACAAGCTTGAGGGGGAGTGTTAGCATACATGGTGTATAGGATGCTAGACTCTATCTGCCAACTCATTTTGGATAGGTAGATGATCAGCCATGTGGAAATAAGTAGGACACATAGCTTCCAGCTACCCGTATATTAGATGTAGTGTGTATGAGTAGGTGGTTGAGTATATAGGCCACACTTAGCTTCCAGCTACCCGTATATTAGATGTAGTGTGTATGAGTAGGTGGTTGAGTATATAGGCCACACTTAGCTTCCAGCTACCCGTATATTAGATGTAGTGTGTATGAGTAGGTGGTTGAGTATATAGGCCACACTTAGATTACTTTCCAATGTAGCACATTTTGAACAAATACACAAAGCTCATCCAAGCTTCTTTCCCCCATCACATTTGTGTGTGTGAGACAGAGATACTTGTCTCTATATTTTGATACCTTGACCCCCCACTTTACAATTCAATACCAGCCCCTTTTATAATTCCTTCACTCTCACTCTACAAATCCTTACCACCCCTCTTACAATTCCTTGGACCCCACCATACAAACCCTTAGCACCTCCCTATTCCTCGTTACCATCCCCCTTGAATTGTAAAACCTCTGATCTTAGCTTCACATTCTGCTCCAAACGAACTGAAATAGGCTTACAGCTTGTCATCCCATATTTGGACAGCATGTCCAATACATATTGCCTCTGCAAAAGCCATATCCCACTTGTGGATCTAATCACCTCAATGTCCAAGAAGTAACGCATCTCTCCTAAATCCTTCATCTCAAACTTCTGCTTCGATAGCACTGTCACATGAAGGATATCTTCATCACTATCACCTGTGATGATCAAATCATCAACATAAATGACAAGCAGCATAATACCTTTCTCTGTTTTTCTCACATAAAGTGAGAAATCTTCCGTGGAAATCTGAAAACCAATAGTGACAAGATACTGTCCTATCTTGCCAGACCATGCTCTAGGTGCTTGCTTCAAGCCATACAAGGCTTTCTTCAACCTTCAAACAAACTCAGGATGAACAACATGCACATAACCTGGTGGCTGCTCCATATAGACCTCTTCTTGCAAATCACCATGTAAGAATTCTTTACATCCATCTAATGTAAAGACCATCCCTTCGATGCAGCCATAGCAATGGCTGCTCTTACAGTTGCCATCCTTGCAACTGGACTAAATGTTTCTTCATAATCAATGCCATATGTCTGTGCATACCCCTTGACAACTAATCTTGCCTTGTATCTGCTCACAGAACCATCTGCATTGTGCTTCACCTTATAAACCCACTTGCAGCCAATTGCATTCTTGTCTTTAGGCAAAGGCACCAATTCCCATGTAGCATTTGCTTCAAGGCATCCATTTCTTCATCCATGGCTTTCTCCCATTTTTCTTTTCCCATGGCTTGCTCAAAAGAAGTGGGTTCTGGTTCTTGTATCACTTTGACCATATAGGCATAGTGAATGGCTGTAAATCCATGATATTTCAGCCTATCCACAGGATACTTGACTCTGGTAGACCTGCGCAAACTAGGCTCACTACCAGGTGCTCTCAAAACATCCCTTGTCTTCCTTACTCCAAGTGTAACAACAGAAGGAATATCCAAATCATCAAGGCCCTGTTCTGAGCCACTGGATTCACCATCCACATAAGAATGACTTGCATTCACATCACCCATGGGCTGATCTACTTTCTCTTTTCCTTTTCATGATACTTGCATACCACTATCTGCATTGCTTTGAGGAGATTCTCCCGATCTCAATCTGCCTGTCCATGGTGAAGTATGTGAACCACTACTAGAGGACACTACAGGTCCACTAATATTTTGTGATTGCTGCTGTGAATTCTGTGCAGTATTACCATTTTGTGCATCTACATCATCAATCACATTTATTGGTTTATACCAGCTGCTCATCTTATCAAAAACAACATCTCCGCTCACTGTAAACTTACGAGTAGAAGGATTATAGCATCTATACCCTTTCTGTTGCAAAGAATATCCAATAAAGATGCACTTCTCAGCTTTTGGATTCAACTTGGATCTCAACTCATCTGGCACATGAACATAGGCAATGCAACCAAAAACTTTCAAATGAGAAATATAAGGTTTCCTACCAGTATACCTCTCCTCTGGCATCCTGCCATGTATTGCTGTAGTGGGAGTCCTGTTCATTATGTAGACTACTGTAGCAACTACTTCAGCCCAATAAAAATTTGGCAGGTCTTTTTCGTTGAGCATGGCATGAGCTACCTCTCCAATATGCATATTTTTCCTTTCTGCAAGTCCATTTTGCTGTGGGGTATGATTGCATGGATATTGCTGCTTTATGCCATGCTCCTGTAGGAACCTTGCAAACTCATTTGAGAGGTACTCTCCCCCTCCATCTGACCTTAGGCATTTTATTTGCAAGCTTGTTTCTTTTTCAATCATAGCTTTAAAAGCTTTGAAATGCCCAAGCACTTCACTTTTCTTTTTCATAAAATACACCCAAACTTTTCTGCTGTAGTCATCAATAAAAGTGATAAAATAATGACAGCCTCCAATAGATGCAGCTTTAGTAGTCCACACATCAGAGTGGATTAATTCCAATGGCCTCTTACTCTCTTGAACATGTCTTGGAAATGGTTTCCTTGCATGTTTTTCAAATTGGCAGGCTTCACATACCTTATGCATTTCTGCAACCTTGAACTTAGGCAATTGGTGCGTCCTCCATAGGACTGGTTTTCTTGAATTTGCTACATATTCTGATTTCTGCCATGGCCTCCAAATTGCGGCCTGCTCTACCTCTACCTCTACTTCTTCCAGCATTTGAGTAGAAGACAGTTTCTTTTGAAGTTCCTCCTGAAGAAGATGCACCACCATTTCTCTGCTCTTTAGAAATTAGAAGAGAAATCAACTCCTCAAAATCAGGAAATTTTTCACGGATAGCAATGGATGTCCGAAACTGTGCATAATCCTTTCCTAGACCATTCAAGGTCACAGAAACTAAATCATCATCTTCCACAGGTGACCCAATGGAAGCAAGTGCATCTGCAATCTTCTTTACCTTCATGTGGTAGTCATTGATGCTCATATTTTCTCTCTACACATTATGCAACTCCTGCTTGAGCTGCATTTTCTTGGCTTGCATATTTGTGCTGTACATTTTTGTCAAAGTATCCCACGCCTCCTTCGGCGTGCTTGCATCCTGAATATGCACAATCATAGAATCTGAAATACTGATAGACAACCAGTACATAACTTTTCTGGCTCTCATGCCATCCTTTAAATGCCTGCAACTCCTATTGATTGGGAACATTAGGAATAACTGGTTCTTGTTCAGCTCTAGTAATGAACTCCCAATAGGCTTTTCCCTTAAGGAAATTCGTCATTCTAAACTTCCATGCTTGGAAGTTGTTCTTGTCAAGATTTTCAGTGACTATCTATGAAAGAGCATCAGACGCCATTACAGAACACTGAAAAAATATTCTATCACTGCAAAAACAACAATTTCTATCTCACAAGGGCAGATCTACAAAACTGACGAAAGTGGTATTTGACCACACAGTCACTTCCTAGTGATGATTTTGCATCAACAGGCAATAAGAATGATTCTGTCACTCCCAATATCTCTGCGCATAGGCATACGATGCAATTTCTGCGGTAACTTTTCACCGACCTACAGAACAATGGTCGCGTAGCCAAAACAAGGCACTTATCTAAGTGCCTGCGGAAAACTTCTGCCACCAAAACGGGCCCCGAAACGGCCTCGAATCAAAAAAATAATGTCAGCCGGGGCTTTGCGCTTTATCGTAGCATATACTACCCTCTTGCTGTATTTTGCGAAGGGCGTCCCAATCTGAGACAGTGCACTCTTGCACTTTTCGGCTGTGCTACTTGCAGAGATTTGCTCCCAAACTCGAAAAAAGGAAAGCGACACTGATCCTCTTACCAAGACACCACGAACTTGGTTTGCTTCCTTGAGCTCCTTACCACGAACTTGGCTCTGATACCATGTGAAGAGGGTGGGAGAGAGGTAAGGAGTCTCACTTGCAGCTTTCTCACATACACAATGGGGGAATACACACAAAGGTGGAGGCTGAAAATAGTTTTCCTCTTCTTAGTTGTGAAAACCAAAAGAACTCTCTCTCTCTTAGTACAAAAGGAATAGATGAACCCTATATGTGGGTCTCAAACCAAACTCAGCTAACCTAGGTGGCATACTAACTGAGCCACTAACTAAAGTACATAAAGATAGCTGTCATCCAGCTATTATTTTTCCAATAATAGCTCTAGGAAATCCCTTAAATATTCCTTGAAGGCTATGATTATTAACCTTTGGAATGTGACGAGAGAATTAGTCAGCCCAAAGAGCATCACTCTAGAAGCACAGACTCCCCATTCCATGGCAAATCTTATGATGATCCACAGGTGCTATGGATACCTAGTTGTACCTAGAAAATCCATCTAGGAAGGTATAATCTTCCTTTCTTGTGACCCTCTCTAACACATGCTCTCTAAAGGGCAGTGGATAGTGGTCTTTATACATATAAGCATTGAACTTTTTTAAGATTGACACATATTACAATTTTGCCGTTCTTTTTTAGCTCAATGACTATGGTGATACCCAATCCATATGTTTGATCTCGTAGATGAATCCCATGTTGATGAGTTTTTATATTGCTTCCCTCACAATCATCGCGTACTTGGGATTCATCAGATAGAACCTTTGACTAACTGACCTGATATCATCCATCATTTGGATGTATGTTGAAAGACCTCGAGAGGCATACCATCATCCTCAAATGCAAGGTCTACTTAACCTTCACCGGACCATCATAACCATATTGGTTTCCCTCTTTGGCAGTTCTCTTGGCTTGCTCGAGAAGTATTTTATGGTCTTGGACCGTGTAGGATTTAAAGTGCTTGGAGACTTGGCGTAGATTAGCTTCTTGCTCTTTGTCATCCTCCAAGCCTTCGATTTGGGCTGCTTCTCCTTAGGAGAATTCTTTTTGTTTTTAGCTCTGGGGACCTTGTCCTCGAGTGGGGGCTTAGCTTTTGATGAAGCCTTACCCTTGGGTGGAGGGGCTTTCTCTACCTTCAAAGACCCTAAAGGGGCCTTTATCCTTTCCAACCTGGCTCCCCAGCTTGATGAGAACGCATGGTGTGCCATGACAGCACTGACATACCTCATCTAGTGGAGGTTGGTCTTAACCTTCCTTACCCCCTTTCCTTCTTTAGGTGCCCTTAATATATTAAACATATTCAATGGGACTATAGCACCTGGCACCTTAGAGTCATAAGCACCATTTGTATCCTTGACTTTATGACCAAGTCTAGCATGTGCATCCAATTATGGGAGAATTCAAGTTTTGGCAGTGGAGCATACCAATGGTCATCCTGATCCTCTCTTGCATCCTTCTTGTTATAGGCTTGGAACACACTTACAGAGGCAGTCCCCTAATTAGTGTCAAACTTCGCTACAAATAGGTTACCAAGCATAGGTGATCAGGAATACAACATTGGTGTCATCACTTTCAAATTGCTGACCTAGCTTATTGATTGGTATCTTGAGAAGGTTTAGCTCTTCCTCGTCGGGTGCTTCTACTACTCAGTGGGCACCTTCTTCGGGGTGACCATTTGTCCACTCATGCAATCATAGAGATCTTTCCAAAGGATGGGGTTTCCTTTTAACAGTGTAGCAATAGGCATTTTAACCTCTATGGAGAAGAATGTGGCTAAGCCGACCACATCTCAAGGTTGGTTAATTGGCTCTCACCCTATTGATCGTGGCTCTTCAAAGCCATGAAAGGGCATATGGTCTTGTTCTACTACTTGATGCTATGTGGGGTCCTCCTTGAACATTTTGTGCCTTAGGAGTGAATGTGCCACTGAGGAGCCACCTGATCCTTCCTCCTCCACCTTTTCCAAGATGGGAGAGGCCCTAGGTGCTCTATTGAGGGCTTAATAATTTGGATGGACCATATCCGTGCCCTTACTGGTCTTGAGCCACTTCTCAAATCTCCATTGACAATCCCAGTAGCTGTTGTGCCTTAGCGAGGTATTATTTTTCGATAGTGGGGTCGGGGTATTCACCCTAACCCTTAGGGGTTGGGTTTTCCTTATGACTTGGCACCCCCCTTGTATTGTCCCTACCCTTAGGCAGTGGGTTGGTTGGACTTTGAACTGACAAGGTGTGTCCTAGAGATGAAGAAGTGGATATAGTAGTTGTGTCCTCATCAGACCCTCTTTGAATAATTACTCTATCCGATTCTCTTCCTACTTTTACCACACCCGTACGGTTTGTATCCTGGGCTTTGTTGTACCTATTTTATTGCTCTTGGCATGCTTATAGAATTCCTTGCTTAGAGCTCTAGCATGGGCCCTAGTTACAATGTTTATAGACATTGAAGAAACTTGGCCCCTCTTGGTACTCAACAAATTATAGGATCTGTGGCCGTTCTAGGGGTCCTACGTATTGGACGATACTTGTGAATATGGTTTACCCTGCAGAGCCAGAGCACAATGGAGCACCAATATTAGTGGTGGTTGTTGTAGGTAGTGGTTGATCATCCTTGTGAGTGTGTTCCATTAGGAAGGGAGGTCCTTGGCATTTAAAACAAGCCACCGGTTGATTTGTTGGCATCTTATAGGGACACTCACTAACTCAGTGGTGGGGACCTTGACATAGCATTGTATAGATGGTCTACATGTCAAGGCATTCATATCTTGGGCTTTTTGAATGGAAGGAGCCATTTGATACATGGAGATATACTATTTCTCCTACATGATGTAATGACTTACATAGCTAGACTAGTATAGGGGACTCTCGTATCACGACGAGTCACTTGCTGATAGGGCGTGTTCTAGTTTCTCCCACTCACTAGGTGGCTCCTAAATTATTACCTGGTTCATAAGAGTAATCCAAGGTGGTAGGGGATGAGGAACCAAGATTAGTGGAGTCAATGGGAGGTTTTGAGCCCTATATTTTCCTTGATTGGCTAGAGGGGCTCCTTGAATGATCAATTGTTATCCTTGATTGGATGGATTTGGTAGTGTGAGCAAGGTCAGGGATGGCCTTTGTTGTTGGTACAATGGCTAGGGGTAACCTTTGAGTAGCAACACTGCTTGACTTCATATAGTTGGTTGATAGGGATCCATTTGGGACCACTGGGGGAAAACCACTATGAATGATTGTCTAAGTGTATCCCAATTGATTTTCTCTTTAGGGTTTAGTACCCTATACCACTGGCCAACTTTAACATCAAGGCTCAATTCGAATGCATTGACCTAACCCAAGTCACCTGTCCCCGAAGGTCTCACAAATTTGCTTGAACCTTTCCATGTGGGACATTGGATCTCCTTCACCTAGGAATTTAGTGATGAGTTTGGAGATGATTGACTGGTTTACTCTTTGAAGAGTTGGTATCCCTCCAGTGAAGGACGATGGCACATCCCCCTTCCTACTGTTTGCACTAAGTTCCTCATAGCTTTGTTTATGAGCACCATTGGTGGCACATGAGGATTTACTTGCAAGAAAAGTGTAGTGCCATAATTAAGCAATAGTGGAGATGGAATACAGAAACTCGTTGGCCGTGAAAATGTGGAATTGGTAGGTCCTAGCCCACTAGGCCCTCGAAATGGCACTTGAGGTGGTGGGCTTGGCCTTAAGGACTGCATTGGTGATGGCCTAGGCATAAGCGCAATCATGTTGGGTATCGGTCTATAGGGTAGGTGCAGCCACAAGGTAGGGAGTGTCTTTTGTGCCACCTACCCATGTTGGGTATAGAGGGGTGAGGAGGCATTGTTCATGGTAGTGTGTTACCCCCAAAGTCCATTTTTTCATTGCTTTGCACTACAAGATTTGACGGTTGGTAACTAGGTATCCTTGGCTCAAAGGTTCCACTAAAGGATGGCTCTCCTGCATAGCCAGTTAACTAGTAGAGGGATCCATTGATGTGACCAAGGTGGCTAGCTAAGTGTCCACTCGCCTTGACCCACCTACATGCAATTAAGGTTTGGGAGAATCGTAGGATCTCCGGAGGACAATGCTTCTAACAACATTATATCCGGTCAAGCACCTACCTCCTTAGCATCAACCCAATTCAGGAACTCAACTCTAAGCTCATACTCTGTGCACGGTCCATCACAAGCCGAAATCTCCAGCTTAGAGTGATGGGTAAACCTATCGATAGCCTCAATGACAAAGCATAGCATTGTTGTAGGTGTTAACTTTACTAGTAGGTAGAAATCAAGAGCTATCTTTATGATTACCAAATTGACTTATGGCATCAGTCATGGACTTATGCCACTACCATTGGCATGCCAATATGGGAAGAAGGGGTAGCTTGATAGATAAGGTAGTCTTGGTTGAGATACAAAGTAAGGAAATTCAAGGAAAAAGGATGGTAAACATAGAGTTGCCATGTAGTTGAAGGAGATATGTACTTAGTAACATGTTAGAAGTTGCATGCCCAAAGCCTAGAGCCACAATGCAAGAGCGGCATGCTAGAAGTCACACTACATGAGCGACATAGCTTAGACATTGGAGCAGTGTACTAGAAATCCCACCATGAGAAAGTGAGGAGAAAGTTGTGCTAGAAATCCCATACTAAGATATATATTCTAGAAATCCAAGGTGAACTTGAGCAAGAGCACATAAGTCCCATTGGATCCCTTTGTAAGGACATGGAAGATTATTACCATCATCTCTTCATGCTTTGTAGCATGGGTGCTATTGTATACTTTGACAAGCTTTGTTAATCAAGGTATGGTTTGGTGCAATCCATCTTATTGAATTCAAAATTTGTTTCCATTTGTGCATCCTTTTGAACTATGTATTTGTAGCATCAGTTGAGTATAGGTCTTTGGAGAGAAGTTCTCAAGGTCAAAAATCTACCAGTGAAGAGCCAACGACGAGTTTTTTCCTACATAGTTGAGGAAACAATTGGATAAATTTTGAACATGGCGAGCATGCTGTGTCTTCCAAAAATCCACCAGTTGCCCCTCCACCATTTTCACCACCACCACTACCATCTTCTTTGCAATTCTCCAGCTACATTACCCCCCCCCCCCCCCCATCTTCTCTACTACTTCTACTTCTACCACTACCATCTTCTCCACCACTACTATGACCAGCACCACCCTCTCCACCATTCTCCCTTCTCCATCATTCTATCTGTCCACTATCTTCTTTACTACTTCTACCACCACCATCTCCACCACCACCCTCTCCACCTCACTTCCATTCTTTCTTCCTTTTCTTCCCACTTCTTCCTCCTCCCTCTTCCTCTCTTGTTCCTCCCTCTTCTACCTCTCATGGATCCTCCACTTTCCCCTTGCATTCTCCTCCTCTCTACACTCCCTTATCAATGATGATCGAACTCTGCACTTGCCCTCTTGCGAAACCTCCCCCTTCATCCCGTCACAGTCCCTCCGTCTCCTCCTTCACTCCCTCATGCCACTACTACTTTTTTAGAATTCGACCCAAAGTCCATATCTGGGCCATTAAGAATGCTATCGAAACCTTGACTTACATATAAAAATTCATGTTTTTAAAAAAAGTATGAGGCATTGACAACCATAAATTTGAATGACATTATGTATCCTAGTTAAAGCCTAGTTTTGACCATGAATTTTATCACAACTTGGTCCATTGTTGTCCCAATTGAGATCTTTATGAATGCAATAATTTCGATAACATTTTGCACTTTTTCAATCAAGTTGTAAAACATTGTTGAGGAAAGCACTTGATGTTAAATTACACCAAAAGCTAAACCATCTTAGCGTGATATTCTTACAATCGTATTGGTCAAAACAAGTTGGATTTAGCACTTCCCAAGCTACTTGACACAAAAATTTAATAGTTTCTAAAGTCAAACCAATACTATTTCAAAGGTCAAACCTAGTATTGCAATATCCTAACCTAGTATTGCAATATCCTACCTGAGGGGAGTCTTAAGCATCAATTATTCCTCCAAAAGAACCTCGAGAGATCAATATCCTAACCTAGTATTGCAATATCCTAACTCAGGGGAGTCTTAAGCATCAATTATTCCTCCAAAAGAACCTCGAGAGATCACCTTCAACCAATCCAATGTTCACAGAAACTTGTAAACTATATGTAATGAACCTACAACAGTTGTAAAAAATATTAGTCATAGTTTAGCTAAAAGATTATGTAATTGTCAAGAAAAACCTTAGAAAAATTGAAACCCCAAGTTTAAAATACTAACCTTTGTGGAAGCATCAACTGTTTTAATTACTATTCAAAATCACTCTCTCCCGTATCATCATCGTTTGCTGATCCTCCATCATCATCATCATCATCACTAGACTGCTCATCACTAGATTGCCGAGTTGTGTTCTCCTCAGCCTTTGCAGCCTGATGCGCCTGGAGTCAAGCATCAGACGTTACGTAGGTGAAGATCATTCGTAACAAACAGATTCTCTACATGCTTTGAAATCAATGCCTTTCAAAATTCATACGTTTGTGTGCTGGTCAGAGTCGCCTGCAGGCTTGAGATCATCACTCTTCATGAGGGTAAAAAGAGAGTTGGTCCTCTCGCGCGTCAGGTCCTCAAAGAAATGGACTATTTGAGTTTTGATCTTGCCACGGTCCTTCTTCGAGCGCATCATTGTATCCCAAGTCGAGTGAGATTGCTGAGCAATTTTAATCAGTTTCTGCTCATACTCGGATTGGGCAAACTCCTCGCAGAAACTTATGTAATTGTCCACAGACTTATCTGCATCCCACTTATCTTTAGCTACCTGAATCCGCCTGACATACAAAATGATTCCCAATATCAACAAGGAGTAAGCCATCAACAGCACTTGGGTGCCCCTGGTATCCGCCACGCCAGATACAGCCAGCGTTCCAAAAACCGTAGGCGTTCCCAATCCCCCTGTAAGAACAGTTGCCCAAACGGTGACCACTAACCCTGCAGCCGTCAACATATCCTTCAGGAAGTTTCGGACGACGCTATGTTTGCCTTCCTTCATCAAGACGATTTTGAACAGAGCCTTCTCGAAATCTGGTGGCACCCGCCAGATCTTGCACAAACTTTTGAGAACACGTACAAATAAACAGATGAGTTTGATTTCGCCCGCAACTGGTATTGCCCCTACAATGCAAGTGAAGACGGCCGCCCTCTTGTAACGCACAATGAGTTTCGCAGATGCACCCAACTTTCCATCCATGTCGACGGCCTGCGATGCGACCCACGTGTACCTCAGCTCTTTACCCATGTGCTCCTTGGTTCTCTTTGCCAGAAGCTTCAATGCCTTCAAATCCACCAGACCGATTAGCTTGTTATCATCATCCAAGTGCACTCTATTACCGATTCTGACCATTTTCTTTTTCACATCTTCGTTATTTTTCACGTCGCTCAACAGCTTGTCGAGGTTCTGTTCTGTTACATTCTGGTCAACGGCATCTTTCCAATCGTTGTGAGTCATTATGAGCAGCACAGGGATACCATATTCGCTAATGATCTTCATTACGTCCCCGTCGTCCAGAAACCTTGAGTCTGATGCGCTGATGACATACCAAACTAGGTGGACTCTTTCCGAGAAGTGGGGGCTCTTCTGATGCTTGCCCAGGAAATTTTTGATGGTATCGACACGCTCTTGTCCCTTGGTGTCCATGCCATTGCTGTCGTGAATGACGATGGGAAGCTCTGGGTCTGGATTGTGCCATTCTAGGTCGATATCTTGCCTCCCTGCCGTTCCTCTCGAGATACTTCTTGGGCCAGCATCGCCCATGACCAGCCGGATGAGGGTCGTCTTTCCTGATCCAGACCTTCCGAAAACTGCTATTCGCGCAGTTTGAAAGGTTTTCTTCAGGCCTTCCTTTACCTCCTTCACTTCCAACATACGCGCATAAATGTCTTCGATCCGTTTAAGTGAACTCAACGGACCTCTATCGGCGTCATCGCGTTTGGCGTCATCGCGTTTCTTTCCGCTTGAGAACGTACGAGCGATCCAGATCTTCTCGGAGCTTGACTGGGCCATCGTCTAGAGACTGAAGGGCTGATGCAAGGACTTCTTTTCGCAGGCTAATAGCGCGGGGGGGCGCGATTGCAACAATGGAGACGAAAGTCGAGACTGGGGAGCAATTTTGATAACGTGATTCGCGTGGGTAAGCTTTTAGAGCTCCATCGAGAGTCAAAGGTCAACATCAAATTTGATGGCATTTCAAAGCCCACGTGGTCACTTGGTCGATGGCAGTAAACTAGGTAAGAGAATTCAATCTAAAAAACTATTTTGCATGCAATTTGGCTGTCAACACTCGTGCCCTCGCCAATCCTAATCTCCAAGAGTGCATCCATCCCATCACCTGCGGTTGAATGCTCTATCTAATTCGCTCCTTTCACGAATCACTCCACTTTCTAGCACGATAAAGGTCCTCCTAGATTTTTTCCTTTCCCATCCCTCACGGCTTTGCCTCTTTTGTCTATTCTTTGTCATCCACCTTTCTAGCTCCTTGGAGTTGTAGCCATTGATTATTCATGGAGAGAAAATGAACGGGTTAAGCTATACCTCCTCATGAAGATTGGTTGATGCACAACTTTATTCTTCTGACTATTGCCGATGATTGTTGTATAGTCAATGCAAGCACAAAGTATGTCACGCTTGATGTTAATTATACTTGATGCAATCACAATGCAATGTGACCCAAAGAGCAATCCGGCAATCCCAAGGAATCATCAACTTCTTCAAAGCTTGTGTTCAATCTTCCTTGCTCAGCCATAGTTGTTGTAATAGGAGTTTGCAGAGAACATGACTTGCATCTCGCAGGCAAAAGTTTCGCATTAGCTTTGTATGATCTCTTCTAATAATGCAGGCTTTATCATCATTGAGCATCGCTTTCATGTATCTCCTCCTGAAACGAATCACAATCTCTCTTGCTTATACCGGAGGCATACCATGTTTTGAAAACCTTGGCAGAACAAGGACAGAACAAGCGGTCTTCCAATTTGTAAAGCAATATGTTGCCTGGCAGTGCCCTCACCATGCATGCCTCAATAGTAGTGATTTATTTCCTTTCAATGCCAATATGCAAGGCCAGTTCCAAAACATAAAAAATGTAGACTGTGTTGCTGTTCGGCCGTGCAATGTGGTGGAATCATCATCCCTGGCTATCTCGGCTCAAATTATGCTAAAAAAGAATGAGAAAATGCACCTCAAGATGGTACATCGATGAAGCTTTGACAGGTTCAAAAACTGAGCAAATATGAAAGTTTAAAGCTATCTAGACCCTATGGAAGCAAGAGGTTAAATAAGGTTGGCTCTTTTCAAGTCTTTTGGAGTTCTCTAAAGCAATATGTTGATTGAGAATGGAGATGAACATGTCAGCAATATGTTTGTTATGCTGACACTGACATTCAACGTCTCTTCCAAAATTGCAAAAGCTTTGAAGCTACGTGGATGGTGGGACCATCGACCAAGTTTAATTTCAAGGCATGCCAATGTTTTACGTAGACAAATATAACAAAGGTCCAAAAAATGAAAAGCTAAAAAGAAACCACTTCGTGTGTGGGTCAGCTTACAGAAGAATTGGAAAAGATTCTGCAGAAGAATCGTGTGACCCATTCACTCTCTATAATGGCAGGCTTGAGGTGGGCCTTGGTTGGCATGAGCAATAGAAGCAGAGACATAGAAGGTGGAAGGAGCCTCCTGTGGAAGGGATAGTGTTGGCAGTACCAAAGGAGCCTCTTTCATCAAAAGAGGATGGGACAAAAGAAATCCCAACACCAAGAAGAAGTGAGGAGGGCCTGAAAAAAGAGAGGATCCTAGGAAGAGTTCGATCCTAGACCATGCCCTCACCAGGGAGACCTTCAAGCTGAGGTTTCCATTTGTTGAAGTCTACAATGATATGCGCTACATGACGGAAGAAGTATATAAGTGTGGCGATAACATGCTAATGGAGTATGATGCCATCACGGATTTCATAAAATTCTTGGGGCCTTGTCTTGTGGAGCTTTTTGAATCTTGAAGGACAAAAGGGTTGGAGTTGGCTACAACATGGATCTATGCAGGCTTCCTCCAGAAAATTAGTAAGCTAGCAAGTGCATTGGTGGATTTGAGCAGGAAGGAAGAAGAAAGAAAAGCAAGAATACAAAAAGAGAAGAAACTTGAGGAAAGTGGGATGCAACTCAAAGTTGTAGCCGAAGAAGAAGAAGAAGAAGAAGAAAAGAGTAGGAGAAGAACCTAGAAGAAGCGAAAACTTGTATTTTTTTATAAGGGCTTATAACAAAGCTTTTATTAAACACACCATAAGCTTCTCCCTAATGATCCTATAGCACTACGAACCACCATGGTCTTAGATCCCAAAGGGCTAAACATAGGAAGGGTACCTTTCCCTTCCTTAGCTCGTTTCCTTCAAATTGTTTTTAGGTTATCCAGATATGGAGGTGTGTGTGTTTTGGACTAAGGCAATAACACTATTTACATGTACAGGTTCGGAGGAATGGGCCAGGAGGTATTTTTCAAGTTGGTGTCAAAGGTGTTGATGAGGGGTTCATCACCATCCAAAATGGACAAAGAATCCCCATCTACCTCATGACATGGGCAAAGGACCATTGGAGTTATGGTGTGTTAATCATGGATGACGTATTGACACAATCAATGCTAGTATATCGGGTTCATGTTGTGATCAACAACTAGTAGCTCATTACATCTTACATTGTATAGCAATATTTTGTATACCACATAGTGTATAACGCTAGGATGAACGTTCAGTGGATGTTTTTCTTTGCGATAGGCTCCAACGGTCTGAGTCATGAAGAAATTATAGGCAAACTTTTCACTCTCTAAGAAAAGTTTAATTTGAACTTGGGACTAGTTCGGATGTCAATTTCCACCAACAAGATTGATCTCATTGTCTTTGCATTGTTTAGCTTGTTCTTGACAATATTTAATTTCAAGTCGTGTGACAATGGGAAAGCTATGTAGATTCGAAAAGTGACATATGAAATGGTAATCACAAGAAATTCTCTACTGTTGAAAGGTGCTATTGTGATGGACTTAGGGTGTAGAACATGCATATTAAGGTATGAAATGTTTGGCCCTTTCATCATGTTTCTTTGCTACTATGGACAGGTGAAGTTTGGGAGAGCTGGCCAGCCTCAAGCTACTTTGTCACCTTGATGGTTCCAATTTGTTTGCAGCGAAAGCTGGAGCAAAGAAAGTATTAGCAGTTGCCCGTGGTGATTTTACCAGCGTTCGACTACGACTACGACTACGACTATTGACATTTAGGTGATATGCCAGTATCTTATCCATTCGCAAGACTTATTCTCGACGATTATATTCTCGGTGCACGAGGAAGGGCTCATTCCCTTGGGTTATAACTCTTTGGGGAAGGAAGTGCGCTGCGTCCCCGCCCACACTAGTGGTTATAATAATTATATATTACATATTATCATACCAATATTTTCAATTGCTTATCCATGCAAAATTGCTTGTTTTCAACCTGGATTCTTACAACATTCCTCTCTTTTGATGCATGTTCTCGATGTGAGGGAGCAAGGGAATCCAAGCTGGATACAAGATCGAACCTTTATTCATATGATTGTAATCCACATAACAATATTGTATAGACTGCAATGAGGATCAGTTTTGAGCTTTTGTGAGCGTTGTCTTATTCATGTATTTGGTGGGCTTCAACTCCCACAATGCACAAACAATATGGCTAAGTCAATAATAAATCACCACCCCTGACATTTGCCGGGAAGATCGGGTCCTAACAACGGACCGTGTGTTGTGTCTCATATCCACATTTTTACTCATTCCCTTTCTTCTTTTGAAAACTTGATAAAATGCTAGGATTCAAGTTTGATTTTGAGTTAGTAATTACATGCTCAATCACGGAAAGGCTGCTTGCTGCAACCTAGTTTCCATGTTATTTAGACATGTTCCATGAGAAAGATTCTTCCATCTCTCAATGTTTGAGAGATGTTGTTGTTTGTTTTCCCTAGGTAGGCAGGCTGGCAAAGTGCCCTCCTTTAGTTGGCCAAATATTGCATGTATCTCATTTTATTATCATATAAGCCATTATTTTTTTTTTAAAAAGCTACTTCATTAAAAGGTTCCTAGTCGACTAACTTTTTTTTTCCATAAAATGCCGTGTATATTAGAAGGGTGGCCAAGGCTAGTATGGCTGATTCCCTAAGGCCGACTGGGATTCTACATTGGAAAACTATCCTATTTCTCACCTCCCACACGGCCATACAAATGGCAATTCTCAAATAAAACCAACAGGCGGAATGTAGACAAAAATCATGTGGCATCCCCCGTGAATACTGGTTTCCATTGTGATCCCAGATAGCATTTCGCCATCAACCCCGACTTCTTGATGGTTGCCTCAACCTTGAACCAGATGCACTGTGCAATCCCACATGAGATGCCAAACCAATTCTATTGTTTTGCCACATAATGGGCAATAAGGATTCACTATGAATCGATTGGCGATCTTCCTTCTCATAGGCAGCCACTCTTCCAAAGCAAAAAGCATGCTTTCCCTGAAGCGCAGGCCTTCCTTTGATTCTGTCCCTCCACCACACTTGGCCTCTCCTTAGCATCCCCAAATGGTAGTCGGCTAACTTTATTGTCATGACTCATGCAAGTCAAGTCAAGGACCATGTCAAAACACATATATATAATATGATATTATATATGCAATGAGTGACTCTTTCTATGCCCATGAATGTCATGACTATATGTACCTTCACTCAAAACCTTGACTTTGACTCTTGACTCTGAGTCATGATATGGAGTTACTCTTGATGCTTGAGTCCTAGTATGGACTTGGAATATGACCTTATATAAAATATACTATACATGTGTATTAATTTAATAAAGGCCCTCACCCATGGGCCATAGTAAGAGTCATTAGTCAAAGTGGAGGAGTTAAGTCCATGTCAAAATACATATATATATATCTTTAACCTATTAACCATGGACAAAAGAAGAAAAAAGGAGGACATGTGGAAGCTTAGAGGCACACAACATGCCACATGTCATCTATTCGAGAGTTCCACCTCCCTCAAAGTCAAGAAAGGTTCATTTATGCTTGGAATCCAAAACGTTGCATTTGGAATTGGAAGAGGGAGCAACTGAGAGAGAGAGTAGGGGTCTTGCCAAATTCGGTCTACCTTCAAGGTTCATGCTCGAAATCCAATAGGGATTGAAAATGTTTGTGTTTGAGAGAGAGAAACAGGGAGCGAGGAGAGAGAGAGTCAAGGTCTTGCCAAATTTAGTGTGTGAGGCGTCACCAAAAAAGAGAGAATGAGGAAAGCAAAGCATCGAAGGTGATGGCCATCACTGGACAAGTTTGGAAATGATATCTGAAAACCGATTCTAGGCTAGCATCAATTTGCCAAGGCTTGAACAATTCTCAAGAGAAGCAGGTGAAGTTCTAGTCTCCAGACAAGCTGTTGTTCCACATTCCAAACCTAGAGAGCTCGGAAAAGGTTCTTATGGAGGGGCATGGTATGTTTGAACAAAATCTAGGAGAGAGAATTCTATGCAATTTAGCAACATCGACACACTGTGGTTCTACTACCTTGGTGAGGATAATACATAATATTTTTTTGGTGGATTCAGCCTATCCATTCCCTTGGGGGTGGTAGGGAGTGGTTTTTCTACGGAATATCATAAAGCCAGGCAAGAGTTATTGGATAACCTCATTGACAAAATGTGTGCCTCTATCCGACACAATTTCAATGGGGCATCTAAATTGGGTGATCAAATTAGACCATGGTGCCATATTTTGAATTTGTTCAATAAGGTCCACATACCCTAGGGTGGGCACCTTCCCTAATAGGTATCATGTGTACTGCCACTGCTGGTGAAATTCCCTTCATTTCCTTGTATAACCATGCTAGGTAGTCTCGATATTCAATTAAGAGTGCTTTGAGCTTTGTTTCATCTTCCTGTGTAAGCAATTTCCCAATGAATACCAATTTTTCTTCCTCCCCTTCAAGGGCGATGTTTATTGTGCAAGTTTTCGGTCCCTCATAGATCAGAGTCTCTCCAATGCTATCGGTTTCTTGAACTTCAGATTCTCTTAGTGTCCTTGACATTGCTATGGGGACACTACCACTGGTGTAGTTCTTGAAGTAGTTAGGCACTTCTCGAAGATCAACCTCTGATGGTGTCGAACTATGGGCTATGGGCATTGGGTGGCATAGTATCATTAACCAATTTTTGAGGCTCTTGTGGACTTTCTATTTTTTAAGTCTCATTATCAAGCTTCATCCACACATGTGGCTTAAACTTTCGAAACTTCTAACGTTGGGAACTGTGGGGTAACTTTTCCACTGGCAAAGTAGTCCCAAGTAAGGGTTCATTTGATGTGCATACTCCTTCAAGTCCATCAGGGGACCATTCAAGAGGAGGTGGCTCAGATTTTGGGGGAGCTAGCTTGGTAAGATACAACTTGTCGATCCTAGTCCTAGTTTGGACTCGTTCGAGCTCATTGAAGTGGTCAGCCTTGGCTTTGTGCGACGATGTCCTCCTTCAGCTTTCTTGCGGGATCTTCTACCTATTAGTCATCTTTGGAGTTTCAACTTTTGGAAGTTCAACTACCACTAGGGCATGTAAAATGGCTAAATCATTGTCAAAGACATGGTCTTCAAATTGAGCATTTTCGAGGCATTTTCAGCCTTTGTTTCAAGGTCCCAAGGAAAATCTCAGTCCTTATTGGAATGGATAGCTTCTTCCCTATTCCATTAAAGATCCACCATAAAGAATGGCACCTCTAGATTGATTGGTTCTTCGTGTGTGAGTGGAGGATTTACCTGCATGACTTAGCATCAATTTGCGAGAAGATGGGATCTAGTGAATGCTAGTTATCAACGGTCACCAATGCTTGGATCCAATTATTAACATTGCTTTGTGTGTCTCTTGCTAAGGCATGTTGTTGCAGGGGTGCTGATTTGCACCACAACCTTGGCAGTGGATTGGCTTCTGCATTGATCCTGTCTCTTAGGATCAGGAATTCATTTGCTGTATGATTGGTCATGCAATGTGGACACCATATATTTTCTCGCCGTGGATAAGTTTGAGGTGGCGGTTGAGACATGTGAAGCTTTTGTTCCATGGCCTACATCATGTCTTCTCTTAGCTTCATGGTCATGGCCTCTGGATGATCTTCATTAGACATTTCTGTAGTGGACTTGTATTTTTCCTTTTTAGAGAACTTTTCTCACATATTGGCTCTTCCATCATCACTGCTGGTGTGAGAGGCCATCCTCGATGTCAATGGTTACTGCATGAGCAGCACTGAATGTTTCATAACTGCTAATCTTTTTCATGTCTTTGTAGATTTTCTTTCTTAGTCCTGCAATGAACCAGGCTATGAGGTACTTATCATTAGGGTGTGGCTCACATTTGTCAATTAATCATATCATCTTGCCCAGGTACATGCGTACATCTTCTCACCGACCTTTTTTTAGCTTGCTTATTGTGAGAGCAAGATCATCTTGTAGTCTCTCTGTTTGAAAGTGCCTCTTGAATTCAGTTTGCAGCAAGTCCCATGTGGCTCTTTCTTCCACTAGGAGGTCTAGGTACCATTCTGAGGCTTCATCAATTAATTCCATGGGGAACCAGGCAAGCTTGGTTTCAGTGGATTGATCTCCTCCAGCCCGGCATGCATCATCAAAATGCTGGAAGAATATTGCTGGATTGCCCTGACCATTGTATTTGGAAAGTTTGAGTTTGCCCAAGGGGCGTGTTCCTTGATCGTTATTGTTGGGGCCAAAATTGTTGCGAGGGTTAAAGAAATTGTTCCCATCTGCTTTGAGTTCAAGGTTATCATCATAACGATAGTGATCTGCCATGTCGTGTCATGGAGGTGTCAAAGGGATTGGCTGAATTTCAGGGGGGAAATTCGGGGCAGAGGGTTGTTGGAGGCATTGGCCGGAGTGTAGTTGCATACAAAATCATCGAGATATGCTGCAAGTATAAGTGTTGATGTAGGTGTGTTAGAGGGGTTAGAGATTCGTTAGTATATTAGGGACCATTATGTTAAGAATTTGCCTAGGATTGTCCCACATGAGTAGGAAAATTTGCCAGTGCAGATGGATTGTCAATCGGAGATCACAACAGAAATTTATAAGCGAATTAGTGCGAAAAGGGGCCCACACGGGGGTGCAAACTAATGAGTGCTATGGATGCCAGAATGGTGTGCAATGGGCTGGGAAAATGCCTCATAACATTGTGTTTTTGTGTGTGAAATGGCGGTTCAAATTGGGTTCAATTTGGCTGCCAAATGGGCTAGTTATGAAGGGTTCAATTAGGTGTAAAATGTGGCCTTTTCTTGGGGGGGGGTCCTTTGGCCAATAGTGAGGTGTGAATGGCCCTAGGATTTGAGGGAACTGGACTAGGGTTGGTTAGTCTAACTGGCCAATTACCCTAACTATCTAATTACTCTAACTTCTAGTTAGAGTAACTAGGTCAACTACACTAACTGGCAGTTACCGTAACCTAAAAGTAGTTAATCACCCCAACTTGGTTAACCTAACCTAGTGACAGCTACACTAACCTAATTTCAGTCAAACTAACGTGATGTCAATTAGACCCAACTAACTGTAGTTATTGTAACCTAACATAACTAACTCCCATTAGCTAAACCCTAAGGCGAGCCGAACTAAACTATAGTACAATTAACCTAATCTAGATAAGACTAACCTACCTAGGGTTAGTTTAGTTTTTTAAATAAAAAATTTAATAAATTAATAAACTTTTTAAAAGAAATAAAAAAAATGGGCGGGGGGGTGGGAGGGTGTCTGCGAGGAGGAGTGGGGGTGGATTTGGGGTGGGAAGGGAAGAGCTTTCAAAGGGTAAAGGGGAGGGGGTTGAGAGGCAGAGGGCACAGGGGAGGGCGGCTAGTGGAGGATAGCGCAAGGGAGGGCAGCCTGTAGAGGAGGGCAAGACAAATAGCGACGGTGTCGAGTGATGGGACCATCGACAAAGAAGGTGGCATAATTGACGGAAGGTTGCGCAGCCAACATGGACTTAGGTAGCACATAATGTGTGTGTAGAGTAGCAACAAAGATCTTCTTGTACTTGCATAAGGCTAGGAATAATATCCATTGCAAGTTCTACATGTGATTCCTACATGCATGTTCTACATGCAAGTCCTACATGCAATTCCTACATGCATGTTCTACATGCAAGTCCTACATGCGATTCCTACATGCATGTTCTACATGTAAGTCCTACATGTGATTCCTACATGCATGTTCTACATGCAAGTCCCACATGCAACTCCTACATGCATGTTCTACATGCAAGTTCTACATGCAACTCCTACATCATGTTCTACATGCAAGTCCTACATGCAACATGCAACTTGCAACTCCTACATGCAACTTCTAGATGCAAGTTCTACATGTAGAGAGAGAATGTCTTATAGTTCCTATATTCAGAGAGAGAAGCTCTCCAACTTGTATAAATAACCCATAATGGAATGAATCCCACACTCTTTGGGGCAATGTGTTGCTCTACTTTGGTATTCCAAGCAATTGTCTACAAGTGTCCGTGCTACCTTGCACTCCACATCCAAAAGCATGACCTAACCTTGCAACTCCTCCTCCCCTCTCCTCCAACCTTGCACTCCACATCCAAAAGCATGTCCTAACCTTGCAACTCCTTCTTCCCTCTTCTCCAACCTTGCAACCCCTCCTATCCCTCTCCTCCTCCCTTCTCCTCCCTCCTCCTCCTCCCTTCTCCTCCCTTCTCCTCCCCTCTACTCTTACACCTTTTTCCTCTCCCACTCCTATGCTCCCCCTAAACCCTTGACCTCCATGATGTATGATGGAGATGAGTTCTCCATCATGTACTCTACCCTGAACCTTGGATCCTCCTTCCGAATCGTTCAATCTCTTCTAAACCCTGTAACCTTCTTCTAAACCTTGGAACCTCCTTTTGAACCATGAACCTCCCTCTAACCCTTAAACTCCTCCTAAACCCTTCAACCCCCAACAAAGGCAAAAGCCTTCATTACCCCAATCATGATGATGCATGTTCCTTTCACACATGCTTGCACTATGTTTGCTTACCACAATTAAGCCTATGTCTCTCACACTATGTCTGCTACACTCATAATACAAATGACGACACCGATATATCTGTAGGTGACAAAAAGCCTCGGAACCCTGCATATTGAGAATACTCTGCTCTTCCTGTGGAAACCGTGGGAAAGAGCCAACATTTGACGTTGCTTTCAAAGAGACTAGCATCTCAAGTAACTAGTAAACATACTCAAGTATGTGTAGAAAATAAACTAGCATGGACTTTCACGAACATAGCACTCAAGGGTAAGGAGAGTAAAAGTTTTTCCCAACTCTAGCCAAAAATATCAAGCCCAAGCATCAACCTTGGGTTACTACCTTAAGAAATTTTCTTTATTTCTTAAAACTAAGCCTCAACTAAGCCACTTGAAGAACAAATTAGGCTATGTAATGGACACCAATCCATAGAGCTCGCAATTTTGAATATTTCACCTTTTTACAGAAGAGTGATCCGAGCTAACCATGAATAGTTATGGCCTAGGAAGAGTTGAGGGTTTAACCCTAACCCTAAGCCCATTCCTATAAAAACCCACTCCACCCCCTCATTACTTGCTAATTCATGCCCTTGTGTGGGCCCCTTTTCACACTAATTTGCACATAAATTTCCATCATGGCCTCCGATTGATGATCCATCTGTACCGGCACATTTTCCTACTCATGTGGGACAATCCTACTACACTAACACATCTCTAACCCCGCTAACACACATACATCAACACTTGCACTTGCCTTAGAGGCACCGATTCCACATCTCGACAACTTTCCATGCAACTATGCTCCGCAGGCCATGCCTCTGACAACCCTCTACCTCGAATTTCCCCCCTAAAATTCAGCCAATACCTTTGACTCCTCCATAACACAACATGGCAGATTGCCATCCCGATGATGGTGACCTTGAACTCGAAGTAGATGGGAACAATTTCTTTAACCCTCACAATAATTTTGGCTGCAATAATAAGAATCAAGGCAGGCACCTACTGGGCAAACTCAAATTTCCCAAATACAATGGTCGGGGTGATCCAGCAAGATTCCTCCAGCATTTTGATGCCGCATGCCAAGATGGAGGAGATCAATCCAATAAAACCAAGGATGCCTAGTTCCACATGGCCTTAACCGATGAAGCCTCAGAAGTTGGTTATTGATCCTACGCCACCCAGTGCCCATATCCCATATCAGGCTAGTTCAACACCGTCAAAGTCTGATCTTCGAGAAGTGCTAGAGTATTTCAAGAACTACACAAGTGGTAGTCTCCCCATAGCAATGCCAAGGCTAGTAAGATAATCTGAAGTGCAAGAAAATGATAATATTGTAGACACTCCAATCTATGAGTACCGACCAAATCTTGCACAATAAACCATAAAACTCGCCCTTGAAGGGGAGGAAGAAAAATTAGTATTCATTGGGAAACACCATACACAGGAAGATGAACAAATCTCAAACCACTCTTAATGGAATACCGAGAGTTCCTAGCATGGTCATACAAGGAAATGAAGGGAATTTCACCAGAAGTGGCAATACACACAATACCTATTAGGGAAGGTGCCCACCCTAAGGTATGTGGACCTTATCGAACAAATCCAAAATATGGCACCATGGTCTATGACGAACTAGAAAAATTCTTAGATGCCGGATTCATCTATGAGATAGAGCACATTGATTGGGTTTCACCCATCATCATCATGCCTAAATGCAACAAGAAGCTAAGAATATGCACATTAACTTAAAGAATGTTAATGTTGCCACAATCAGGGATCACTATCCCCTACCCTTAACATAAACAGTGTTGGAAAAGGTGGCTGGTTCAGAGATATACAGCTTCCTGGATGGCTTTAGTGCCTAGAACCAAGTGCAAGTTGCTCCTGCTGACCCATCAAAAACAGCATTTGCTACAGAATGGGGTATATTTGCCTATAAAGTCATACCATTCGGTCTTTGTAATGCCCTAGCCACATTCTAGAGAGTCATGTTCACCGCTTTCAAGTCATTTCTAAATAAGTCCCTACAGGTGTTCTTGGATGATTTTGCATCCAATCAAACAAAAAAGGCCACTTAAAATGTCTTGAAGTAGTTCTAATCAAATGCAGAGAGTATGGCATCTCCCTAAATCCAATAAAATGCCAGTTCATGGTCACCCACGGAGTTGTTTTGGGACACATTGTTTAAAAACATGGGATTGCAACAACTGACATGGACAAAATCAAAATCATCATGGAATTGAGGCTACCAAAGATATTCTTAAGCCTATCACTTTGCATAATCTTTGATCACTCATTATTTTGACTAGCTACTACATGCAATTCACTAAGGATTTCACTGTCGGTAAGTCACTTTATGAATTAACAAGAAAATAAACTTGCTTTCTATGGAATGAGGAATGAGCACAACCATTTTCAGAACTCAAAGACCATGATGTCAAAATGCACATTTTATGAGCCTCCATGCAAAAGTAAAGGGATGGATGGATACATATATAGACCACGAATTCAAAAAAAGAATTTTTATGGACTATATTGACAACGATATACATGAATTGAAAATGAGATGGTTTACAAATGATTGAAAATGAATATTGCATGACTTCAGGATTGGAATTTTATGTGTGTCTAGATGCATATACTATAGCTTATGGTGCCATCTACCATGCTCATATGGCATAAGAAATAATTTACATGTGCTATCTACATATATTATAAATATGGGTGACACATCAATACTACTTTGCTAATCAAAATCTTGAAATTTCGAGAACTTTTATTACAATCTCTCTTGTTATCCATACCATGTTGTAGGTCATATTGATCCCATTAAGGTGATGTAAAAAAATTTAATCCAATTTTAGGAGCAAAAAGTATAGCCAATCTACCAATTCAACAAAGCAAAATCTCTAGCAAGAGGAATCTATGCATAGGCACAAATTGAGTAAGATGGTAATGCCATCTTGCCTCAATTCACACCATGAATAATTGCACTACTTTCACACTCATCCCCTCTTTTTTTGGGCCCTTGTGCATGCAAGCACAAATTAAGAAAGGTACACTATTGTATGCCTCAATTTATGCCCACACATACATTTCTTCCCCCATAGTTTGAGTCTGTCCAAAATGGTAAACTAAATTTGCTCCTGAACTCAAATCTAGACAATTCCCACATCATTTCAATGGAAGAAGATGGTCTTGAATAACATATGATTTTGAACTTGAGTATATTATATTTTTATTTTTTAAAATTTAAATGGTCTTTTGAATTTTCACTCGTGAAGTTTCTTTCATTTACATCATTAGAGTTTTATTAAGGATTTGAATTGTGGAGATTATTACACATTGCTAAGAGTTGGAAACATGTGCACATAAATAATTTCATGAATGATCACAAGTGAATAGTTTTTTGAATTCCATTACTTTACATTTCATTTCATAATCAGCCACATACAATTTGCCTATGCTAAAGAGGGGGGCAAAATTCAATGTGAACAAGAATTCTAGTTGTCTTTTTTTTTTTAAAACCTTTCTAGAAACCATTCCCACCCTCTTCCCACCTGTCTTTTATCTTAACTTTGAAACCCATAGGGATACCCAATAGTCTGAAGATATGTCGATGAGGAATTCTCTTGTAGCCCATCTGATCCCAAAGGTTTTGGGAGTCTCCAGTTATCAAGGCATACCCAGTTTTTGAATGATTTATTTTAGATCGAGATGCCATACAGAAGATGTCCAGACAATCCATAGCTCTTTGTATATCTACATCTGTGTTCTTCCTCTTATTCCCCAACATCAGATTCACTCATACTAGCATCTAACTGGTTAACATCCTCCTCAAACTCCATGGACTACAGCCTCTTCCATTTTGGCAACCTATATCCATTTCTCTTTTTCCTGGTCAATGAGTGCCTCAAATGCATTGTTGGTGGCCAGTGAAAAAGTAACTCTTTCTTTCTCTTGTTGAACATCAGGCTTCCTCTGTTCCTCTGCCTCCTTGACTAACCCCTTATTTACCCCTGCTTCTACACTTTTCTCCAAAGGTTGATTATTTTTTCTGCCTTTGACAAACCACTTGGGTTTGGGGGGGTGACTGGCCCGTTGTTGAGATGGTTCTCGAGTTTTCTTAGGTATGTTCCTCTTTAGAGGGCAACTTTTAATTGCATGAGATGACAATCCACACAGGAAGCAGGAATTGGGAAGGTTCTTATAAAACAGAGGCTGTTCCATATATACACTCCCATTTCTATTTACAATTACCAATGTCTCTAGGAGTTCCTTAGTAAGATCTAACCTGACACAAACTTGGGGGTGACCTCTAGGATTAAGGAATTGTTCCTTCTCTACATCTACGACTTGTCCTAAGCTTCTGCAAAGGTTAGGAGCTTGGTTAACCAAAGAGAAAGGAAGGTCAGGGAGCTCTACCCAAACACGGACAAAAGTAGATCTAGGCTTGTCAGGATTGAAGTCCTAAGACCAAAACTCTAAATAAAGAGGTTGATGTCTTATGGTCAAGAGAGCATGGTGAAGGGCCTTCCAGGCCATATCCTCTATCTCAAATTAAAAAAAGAAGAAACCTCTTCTCAAGAATCTAACACTGGTGACCACCAATCCTTTTCTTATCCAATTATTTCTAAGCCACCTTTCAAGGAAGGCAGCTGGAGGTCTAGGTCCTGGGAGATATCTTATGAGAGCATGAGATTACAACCACTCTGTGTATTACTCTAATCTATCTGCATCAAGAAAGGCAACCACTTTATCGTTAAGAGGTGGCTTCTCCATCTTCAAGCTGTTGATTCTCTTGCTAATGTTGTTGTGGGTCTTCTGGTGCATGTCCTTCAGCTTCTCCTCTGTAGATTGCTAGCTTCGTCCTTCCACTTGCACTTGCTAATCACTTGGTCTCTCTGTTTGCACAATCATTGGAGTTAGTAGTGGGGGAGGGTGTTCTGCCTCCTGCGTAGCATGCTTCTCTATGCCCATCTGTGGATCGTTGGATAGGGGCTCTTGGAGGGCGACTACACGTTCTCTTTCTCCTAGCTCGATATCCACCTCTTCCTTGAGGAGTCTACATCAATATTGCTTGGCCTTCGACTCTTGTCTGTATTTCCTCCAGGTTCTTCTGCTGCTCCCTAGCTCTCTCCATTGGGGGAGGTTCATTGATTGAAGGCATTACATCTCTCACTTGCTCCATCTCGCTCACCTTTTTTGGTAGAACCAAGAGCACGACATGTGAACGGGGGGTGAAGAGACCTCCACGGAATTCTTGGACAATGCTTGTGTACGAGGGCCTTGCTAATGGTTTGGGAAGTCCACTGCCAGAGGTTGGAGATTGGGATACCGAAGTACCAGCTCTTCTTGGCTCATGCTCTTCAGAGGGAGAAAAGTTCATGTTTTTCAGTCGTGGGAAGTGAGCAGCGTCACCTCGAGCGATATCACCTTCAGGATACCAGACGTCATTGTCAAACTGGTCATCATCAAATCCATGTAAAGGGGTTGAAGTCAGGTCAAGTGTACGTTGACTGGAAGCTAGATTTGGAGGAGGATCTTTTCCTCCTGTGTCTGTCCCCATCTCCTGAGTGATGCCTTATTGCTTCCCAGATTTAGGTACTTGTATTTCACTTTCAGATTCTTTTCTCCCCTTGGTTGTCGGACATGGTGTGATCTTCAATAGAGTTGTATCTTGTTATTAGAATGTTTTGTTTCTCCAAATGCCACATAAGTTTTTAGAATTACACTTGCCATATCTTGACACAACTATGCACATGCACATGCACATGGGTGCACACCTGCATGCACACCCCCCTTTGCATGAACAACACAAAAAAGAAATGCACCTAAATGTACTAGGAGGATCTAATATATCTAAAAAAATTAACAAGGGGTGAAATAGAATAGCTTGACCTAGTGGTGTTGTTGTCTTTGATATATGAGAGTCATGGTAGGGTGCTTACTATTGTGGGGCTATTGTGGCTTTGTATATTGGTCCTTTTGTCTTAATTGTGAGATTCTTTCTTTTTGGATCATCTTGCTCCTTTGCTAGAGCACAACTTAAGCTTAAGCTTGGCTCCATGGAATTCGTTGTAGCCATGGGATTTTGAGCATTTCTTATAGTGGCTTGATAATCCTTCCAATTTGCACATTAACTTAGCCCTAGAAGGTATCCTAGAGGCTAGGGATCAATCATATTTAGGATCATCTAGGTGGATGCACCATTCTTTCTATAATACCTAGTTACATGTTGGATGTTTGAATGGATCATGCTAAGGTGTGCATATCCAAGCTAGCCAAACTAATTGCAATGCTTGCTAAGATTACAAAACTTTCCTTCTCTATTTTTTCTAGTTCCTATTGTTTCTTTTTAGTTGCTTTGGCTATCCATTTGCTATTGAGGCCTTATTGGTCATCCATGTATGTTCAAGACTCTTTGTTTACTTGCTCTTAGAGATTCATAAGCTCTTACCTCATGCCTTTTCTAAAAGATAACCATTTTTTAAAATTTACAAAAAAAGGATTATTCTTATTTAGAGCACTATTAAGATCCATATCTACGTACTTGCCTACTACTTAGGGCTTATGTGATCATTCACACTATTTTTATCATCACAATTTTAGAAAATTTGATAAAGTATCAGTAATTTTTGTTTGGACCTCTTGTCACTTATCATAATATTCATGTATGTCTTACCTAGAAAGAATCTTGATCTGTCATCACCACACAAACCTTATCAATCTTTTTTGTCAATGGAATAAATACATTTGAGTATATCTCACTTGTGAGTATTCAAATATTGTAAGCTCCAAGTGCTCATTACTAGTAAGAACACAAATCTTATTCACTTGCAAGTCTCCATCAAAGCAAATTCTTAAGTGAGTATCTTATTCAATTTCCTATGAGTGTCGATTTTCATTTGACTTTTAATCTCAGGGGGTTCAACATATGTAAATCCTCTACATCATGTGCGTTCAAATCCTAATTTAAAGAATCCTTATGTGAATTTTTCATGAATAAGACACACCTTTTTTCTATTAAATCTGTGAATACTCTCTTTAAATGGCATCCTTTTGTATGTAAAAAAAATGTGCCAAAAAAGATTCTATTGATGTCTGCTATGGTTACATATGTATGAGTGAGCCCCCTGACGTTTTAATACACACCAAGACAAGTCTTCAAATACTTCTGAGCATTTGCATTCGAGGCTAACAATCCATGAAAGTTTTTTATCAACATATCGTTTAATAGACTCTCCACGCCGTCATCATTGCCCAAGCTCACTTCACTACCTAACCTTGGTTAGATCCTAAGTATAGGTATTAACTCTACCAAAGTCACATAGCCAAGCCCAACGTAGCCTAATCTAAGGTCTCTAATCAAAATACCATGGTTTATTTTTAAGTCCATGCACACCCAACCTTTAGGTCCTTAGTGTTCCTTTAGGGTTCACCCTTAATCAAGGCCCCATTTTTGGCCCAATTGACATCCAAACCATGCCCAATTCAAAGTGTGGTCTAATATGAATAAATTAAGGTTACTATTGATATTTTAAGGCTACTTTATTGGTGATCATTACTTGGTACTTCCTCCCTTTTAGGATTTTCTTTCTTAAACTGATTTTCTTCTTTCTTCTAGCTTTTGTTCTATTGTTTGAAGTGATGGAACAATAAAATATGCTTAGGCCTTTTTTAGGAGTGCATGCTACAAGTTAAAAAAAACCGGCAAATTTTCTTGTGAGTCTGTAGCCCTAATCTTGATAACTGGTCACTGTCTATCCTTTTTATCTATCTCAAGCAATGGTAGAAATACCTAAGAAAACCTTGTCAATGGTTCCAATAAGGACTTAGAGAGACTCCTTTATTAACTATTACCTTGAGTTGCCAACTTCAAGATCCTTTCCTTACACGTTTCCATGGCTCTATTAAACAAGATAATCAACAAAAAATGAAAATTATCTCTCCAAATTAAGTTTTTCTTGAGTATGCAACAACAACACAATAATGCAACAGCAACAAGATTGTTGAGCCCCCAATTAGAAATTTCAAGGATTCAATTAAGGCTGAGGATGAATGGAAGTGTGTGGATGGTGGATGGCTAGTGGAGAAGTGAAGGACTAGCTCAAATCAAGGGCAAGGAAAGGTAGAAGCTAACCCCTTCCCACAAGCCAATGCTATCTTCATTAAGCCAAATCTAAGGTAGCCACCACTGTTGCAAAACAACTAGGGCAAGACAGGGGCCATAACAATCAAGAGATTTGATAGACATGTCAAAAGTGTTAGGGCTATTTTGGAACCCACGTAATGGCACTCTAATAGGTAGGTGAAAAATGATTTTAAGCACTGGTGGGTAATACCTACCATGCAGCTAGAACATTGTGTATATAAATAAGGTCATAGAATCCATATAGTCAGGGTCATCTTGTTGGCAATGCAAATTGTGTGAGTAGAGTGTGGCCAAAGAGCCATGTATCTTAACTTGCCAATTTGGCTAAGTAATACAAGAGATTATCTTCTAATTCATTGTGTACACTGTTCTCATTTTCTTTCATTCTATTTCTGATTTGAGTGCCTCCCCTTTCCCTCTACACCTTGTTCTTGCTACACTCATTCATTCTCATTGATTGCTGAAAAAATAAATCATCTGACCATCTAAAAAATAGCTACCTACCTTGCACACCCAAAGAAAATGCAAAGGCACAACATGACTAGCCTAACCAAAATGCTAGCATGCAACAACATCCTTCAAGCAAAATTTTTTTGGTGATCTTGCTAGGGAATGAAGTGGTTTGTGCTAGAGATTATAGTGATGGGAAAAGTGCAAACCAGCTCATGGAACCATATGATCATTAAAATTTGTCCATTGTGTCCCTCTAGTGGTCAGAAGATCTAACGTTACTTGAAGATGCATCCAATTCTTTGAGTATGTTGGCTTAAGGACTTGAGCATACATCGGATCCCCAAGATTCTTACCTAGCTATTCTTTATATGTTTGAAAGGCATCCACTTTGCTTCATAGTTTTTATTCTCATTGACAAAGAGGATGCTGCTCTTTAGTGGAAATCTTTCCATGCCTCCAGATCTACTTTTACAGCTCTTTCTCTATTTCTCAAATATTTGCAATTCAAGCATCAATGGGGCATGAGCTATGAGATCCTCATAAAATGTCTTCACCATGATCTTGAGCATTATATGTGCTTATTTGTCTCTTAAAGACCGTTACTATTAAGGAATTATTTCCAAGAAAAAGTAATTTATTCAACTCAAAATAACAGAGTACCAAAATACAGTCCATACAATAGAGGTGGGAGAGTTAACTCAATTCCTACCCTCTCTAAAGTTAACCAAGGGTAGGACAATACTCAATAGTGTTTTATCAAAAATTGAAAAATGATTCTAAACATTTCTTCTGCGTTTTTTTGTTGTCATGGCATGGTAGGCAACTAATATGGTGTCTGTATGCTTCTCCAACGAGCTTTTTAACTACAACTTAAATATACGCTATTGGAGCTGGAATTACCATGGCTGCTAGCACCAGACTTGCCTAGTAGTGTTTTATTCCATCTTGTTAGACATATTGCACGAGAAGGATTCTTTGATCTGTCACTATTTGACAGCTCTATCTTGGGTGGGGATTGGTGGATTGTCAGGAGCTTAACCTTGAGGGCCTTCATGGGTTTACTTGGAATGATAGATGTTATTTTCCTTGGCAGCGTTGGCCAAATTTTGTATTTATCTCCTTTTTTGTAATATAGGCCCAATAGTTTTTTTCCATGTTATTAGACATGTTCCATGAGAAAGAATCTTTGATCCCTCAATGTTTGAGAGATGTTGTTGTTTGTTTTCCCTAGGGTAGGCTACTAGCAAAGTGTTGTTTGTTTGTTTTCCCTAGGGTAGGCCACTAGCAAAGTACCCTCCTTTAGTTTGCCAAAGTTTGCATGTATCTCATTTTCTTATCATATAAGCCAACAATTTGTTTTTTTTAAGGTCCTTACTTAAAAGGTTGCTAGTCGACTAACTTTATTGTCATGATTCATGTAAATCGACTAACTTTATTTTTTTTAAAGGTCCTTACCTAAAAGGTTGCTAGTCGACTAACTTTATTGTGATGATTTATGCAAGTCAAGTCAAGGACCATGTCAAAACGACGATGTCAAAACACGCATATATATATATATATATATATATATATATATATATATATGTATATATATAAGTGACTCTTTCTATGGCCATGAATGTCATGACTTTATGTACTATACCTTCACTCAGAAACTTGACTTTGTCTCTTGACTCTGATTCATGAGATGGAGTTACTCTTGACTCCTAGTATGGACATGGAATATGACATTATATAAAATATACTATATATGTGTATCAATTTAATAAAGTCCCTGGCCCATGGGCCATAGTAAAAGTCATTAGTCAAAGTGGAGGAGTCAAGTCCATGTGTGTGTGTGTGTGTGTGTCAAAGTCACTAGTCACTAGTCAAGGAGTGAGGTCAATGTTAAAATACATATATATATAATACGATTATTATATACCCAATGTGCATGAGTCATGGTTGAAATAGAGATTTCAGTTGCCTTTAATCTAAAGCGATGTAATGTACGTGTTTTTTTTTAAATCTTGATGATTTTTTGGGAAATTTTAAGATTTAATCTGAGTGAAGCTTTAGAATTACCCTTAATCTTCAAGGTTTTGACAAATGTTTTTTTGAGCACTTGTGCTAAGAATCTCATTTGGAGTTTGCTATTCTCAATTGAAATTGAGAAATGTCGATTGGGATTGGAGGTTCTCCTTTATTTTAAGGGATAGAATGTAAAATTGATTCTTACGGAGTTAATTGCCCTTAATAATATTAAGGGCTGAAAAACAATCTTTCTCATGCTCTATTGGGCCGCTCTCTATCAGAATTTCGATTAGATTGCAAACCATACACAGGCAGACACAAATCAAACCACATATATCATATATCATCTAATTGATTCTGGTTTCTGGACGTCAACAACTGCTAACGCGGCATTTGCAAGAGCGAATTGATGGTTTTTGTTACTATAGCATATAGCCAGGCGCACGGTTGCTCGGCTGCAGTAACTGCGTGGGTTTCGTTGATGTGCGTCGGATTTGTGTTGATTGGATCCACGGTCCGTTTTCCAATGCTTTCATCTCCAACAGAAAAATCTTTGCATGGCTGCCTGGAATCCAGAATCGGCTCAAAAACTGATGCCAAACCTGAATTGATCGCTCGACCAATAGGCACGAGTGCACAGGCTCGCTCTCGGTCACGAATGACCACGGCCTCATCCTCATGCAGGACATTTTCCACCGACTGCAGCCCAGTGGCCACATAGACGTTTTACCTTCCAACTTCACGTGCACATATGGCTGGACCAAAAAAGAGTTGGCCTCTTGGTCCCTCACACTGATTCCTAAAGCCTCCTCCTTATATTGACATAGGGAAACATTTTTGTCCACACATCACAAAAAGTTGGTTTCACATGTTTTTGTATGATTTTTTAGCTACAATATTACAAAAGTGAAAAAATACTTTGTACAATTTTGGAGGTTTTACAACCGTGAGAAAATATTTTATACATGTGAAAATGTAAATGTATAGTTTATAGGCCTTTTGTGAACTTGGCGCAATGGCGACCGAGGGCAGACCTTTTGGAAATTGTGATACTCTTGTTAACATTGTGAGCCAAATCTAATCTAGTATTGCTCGAATCAATTGCAAAATGAAGGAACTCGACAATGCAGGGATTATTCTTGCGCGTTTTAGCCTCACTGATGCCTTGTATATCACCGTAACCTTCTTTTTCTTAATTGAAAATAATATTTTTATGAAACCTAGCAAAAAGGAAGTTCAGTTACAAAAACTAGCCCAAACTGGGGCCTTAGGATAATCTCCATCGGGTAGATTTTGTCTTTTGTGCAAAGCTCTTGAGCTGGACGTGGAGATGGGGTCCATCATCGGACCCTCTTGTTTCCAACGATGCTTGAGCATCATACCCCGTATTCCATATCCCACTCAAGGTGATCGAATTCCATTCATCTTGTCCCCTCGCACTACTCCCTAACACTGCAGACCCTACGCCAGTTCCAACAATGAATGCATAGGCTTGCAAGCACCTTCCTTTACTAGGAAAACAACCTCCTCCCCCCTCCATGTTTCTGCTAAAAGAACAATGCTCCACGCTCGACTTGCACTAAGAGAACTACACTTAGAAATCCAGGTACCACACGGTCTTTGGTTCATACTTGAAACAACAACTGGCTATGAAAGGTTCGTAACTTGCCTAGGGCGTAGCCTCCATACAAGGATACAAAGCCTCCATAAACGATGCACTACATTGTGCGACACCTTCTTGCACGCGAAAACCAGTAGCTCTAGTTTTTAGCCGTTCTCCAAAATGGCTGAGCTTCTTGTAGCTTACAAATACCTCCTGCTTCGCCCCCATTTTGTAAAAAATTCATGCATTTTTTCCTACGCCTCCACGTGAGGGGCTATAACAATAGGCCATGGGACGGGGGCTACAACAGCACCTACATTGAGTGCAAGAGCTACTCTTGTGCAGCTTTTGTGTTTGAAGACGATACAAGATCGTGCTTTGGCATTCCCAAGCCCTCTTATGGAAGCAAGCGAACATTCGTGAGATTGGATGATGCCTAATCCAAAATTGTATGTGCGAATAAGCTCAAGAAGCTCCAGCTCGTTGTCGAGCATGGCACAATCTCCAATCCCTTACCTTGTTCCTTAAGGACAGAAGGTGATATCTGAGTCTGTTGCTCCAACGGAAGTGAAGGTGCTCAACGGGGCTATAAGTTCCAGTGAAGGATCTTGCACCTGGTGGAACAGCTCACCACAGAGCTGGTGCAACCAGTAGCTTGAGGAAGAGACAACAGACCTGGAGCCTCGAGGAAGTGGAATTGGAGAATATCAAAGGTATTGAAGGTACTCGATGGCATCAGGGAGGAGCTTCTAGGGTAGAAAGTTGAAACAAAGTGTTGTTAACGTGAAAACGATAAATGTAATGGGGAAGGTTTCATTCCTGACTCCGTAGAGTCTATGAGGGTCCCATGCAAAGCTACAAGTCCACGTTGGAAGGTAGGAGGAAGAGAGAAACGGGGGTCGATGGAGAATATCGTGAGGCCAAACTAGGTGAGAAAACCTGGGCAAGCAACACTAGGGACACCGCAAGAGGAGGCATGCTCAAACTTCTAGTAGGGAGCAGCTGATAAGAGTGCCTTTCATCCTCGTGAGCTAGCTCAAAGGCACTTCACCTTCTTCTTGAAGCCATCCCTAAAGCCTAGCTTCTCCAATACGGCTAACAACAAGCAGTCCCACTGGACCCGATCATATTCCTAATCTAGATTGAAACCAAACATCATTCCCTGTTGTCCTATCAGTCAAGCACCATTGGATGCATTCAAAATATTCATGAAAATATCCTTGCCCTTCATGAATCCATTTTTCTCTAATCGACAACCATGGTATCAAATTACCAATGAGCCCCATTAAGGTCCTTAGTAGCTACAAGCTATGAGACCTAGAGGTGGTTGATTAGTTTCCGTAAGACATGGAAACTAGAATCATGGAAATGAACATCTTATTGGTGGGTGAGATCGATGTCTTCCAAGTGGTTGCTAAGATCAAACAAAGGCTATGAGAGGAGCAACTAGTACTACGAAAACGTCTTTGCCCCATGCACTATGTCAAAAATAATACAAGAGAAAGAGAGTTGAATGGAACCGAGAATGATGATCAATTGACTTGGCACACAAAATCTGGTTAGCCAACACCAGAACAAAATTTAGGTACAAAAGAAGAATCTTGGACTAGTACAGGTAATTCAAAATGTATGACAACCCAACTTAAGATTATTAAAGCCTTATTCACAAGCTGAAGTTTTAATGGCTTGTTTTAGTTCTATTTGAAGACCCTCAGACACAACTAAATGCAAAATGCATGGAACACACTTAGCCAAGAAGGAGCGAAGTGTGCTAAAATAGTATAGTACATTGTGGAACATTGGGTGGTGATGCCCCAAGTTTTATTTCACAATGAGCACAAGGTTGAGATGCAAGAGGGATGACTATAGACAAGAAACAATCTTCTCAAACTTAATGAGATCAAGCTACAAAATAGGATCATCGAGTTGGTACAATAGAAACACGACACACTACAGGTAACCCAAGTATGAGTGTGGACATAGAAAGCGCCAAGTTTTATTCCACAACAATGAGCACAAGGTTGAGCTACAAGAGGGATGATTATAGACAAGAAACAATCTTCTCAAACTTAATGAGATCAAGCTAAAAAATAGGATCATCGAGTTGGTACAATAGAAACACGACACACTATGGGTAGCCCAAGTACGAGTGTGGATATTTAGAGTTTCGAATGAGCACCCCTCCAAGCTGCAGTGGTGACAACAAGGTGTAAATGATGAAGATAACATTGTCTCATATAGTTCTCAGTTTGCAACATCCAAGTTTGCAATCCTTGCTCAAAAAACCACAATAATAGCAAGGGGGGAAACCTCCAATTGCTTGAAAAAACTTCCTCAACAAGTGATGTCAAAAAGCGGGGGCTCCAAAGCTACATTTTGAACATCATCCTCTTAAATAGCGACCAAGAATTGAGCCAAGGCAAACCATTTTCCCTCGACATTCACACGGAGGCCAGGCGACTAATACAAGTTCATTCTAAATCCATACACCATTCAAAAAATTTGGACTTTCTCTCTTACTCTATTGCTTTGGACTTTTTTTTGAACATATTCACTCTACTCAATATCACTTGGTAAACTCCAAGATTGGGTTTTTTGGAGCACTAAATTTCTACATAAATATGGCCTAATAAAGCTAAAAATTCCCCAAAGTTGTAAGTGGTGGCCTCCACTCAATACATCATGATGGATAAATTTGCAACAAAATGGGTAGCCTCCACACCAATATGGCCGAATAAATCTAAAAAATCTCCAAAGTTATAAGCGGTGACCTCCACTCAATAATAATGTAATAAGCGGTGACCTCTGCTCAATAATAATGTAATAAGCTCCTAACTTCAGTTCTATTGTAACACTATGTGGGTCATCTTTGATAGTGAGAATATGACAACATATGGAAAGAGTATGTTGTACTCAACATATAGGACCTAGTGTATAGATCTATACACCATTTGATTGACTAATATATTGTGAAGGCACAAATGGAAAGAGTTTGTTGTACTCAACATATAGGTGGTGTATAGATCTATACACCATTTGATTGACTAATACATTGTGAAGGCACATGTGTACTACGTGGATGCCACAATATTTTTTAGGCAAAAGGCATTTCTTTTCTTCTTCCACAATATTTTTGAGGTGAAAGGCATTGTTTTTCTTCTTCCACATCCATCGCCATAGTTCTGTCCAATATGGATCCTAGTGACTCAGGTCAATCTGGCCAAAAAGATTTTGAGTTTTCAATGCTCAATTAAATTTTCTATTTCTTTAAAGATTTAACAAGTGCCTCAATTGACTTGATTATGTCAAAACTTTTACTTGACTACTCAAGATATTTTGCATCATACTTTTAGGATGTTTAATAAAGGCTTCCAAGCCTTTCGTTTCATCTATGTCAAGTGCTTTATTTTTTATGAGAACAAATCTAGTTTCCTCCAATGGAATTATTTGTTGTAATAAAGCATATGGCTCACTCTGTAAATGACCTCCATTGACTAATTCTAAGTGCTTCTATTACATCATTGTAGTATTGTTATGCATGCTAAGCCAAAAATAGTGTGGATTTATGTGTCCTATTAGTGCATCATCTCCTTATTTTGAATGTAGCTCTATGAATTCTAATCTCTCTCTAATGTGCCATCCTCTGTATCAATCACTAGGCCACGTGATCCCCCTCATTTATCTCTAAGCAAAAGTAAGCCGCCCCTACAACAATATATCTTAGTGGAGTTTGCAAAGGGCCAGTGGAAAAGTGGACGAGTACCCAAGCAGCCCAAAGGTGGCTAAAGTACAAGTTTTCCCACACGAGCATCATACACCAAGAGGTGGTGCAAGTGGAAGGAAGGTTCTTACCTAAAAGGTTGCAAGTCGACTAACTTTATTGTGATGATTCATGCAAGTCAAGTCAAGGACCATGTCAAAATGACGAAGTCAAAACACGCATATATATATATATATATATATAAAAGTGACTCTTTCTATGGCCATCAATGTCATGACTTTATGTACTATACCTTCACTCAGAAACTTGACTTTGTCTCTTGACTCTGAGTCATGAGATAGAGTTACTCTTGACTCCTAGTATGGACTTCGAATATGACATTATATAAAATATACTATATACGTGTATCAATTTAATAAACTCCCTGGCCCATCGGCCATAGTAAAAGTCATTAGTCAAAGTGAAGGAGTCAAGTCCATGTGTGTGTGTGTGTGTGTTTACCAAAAAAAAAAAAGTGTGTGTGTGTGTGTGTGTGTCAGAGTCACTAGTCACTAGTCAAGGAATCGAGAGAGAGAGAGACTCCTTGCCTAGTGACTAATAACTCTTATATATATGTATATATGTATATATATATATATAGGAGTCACTAGTCACTAGTCAAGGAGTGAGGTCAATGTTAAAATACATATATATATATAATATGATTATTATATACCCAATGTGCATAAGTCATGGTTGAAATAGAGATTTCAGTTGCCTTTAATCTAAAGGGATGTAATGTACGTGTTTTTTTTTAAATCTTGATGATTTTTGGGAAATTTTAATTTGAGTGAAGCTTTAGAATTACCCTTAATCTTCAAGGTTTTGACAAATGTTTTTTTGAGCACTTGTGCTAAGAATCTCATTCGGAGTTTGCTTTTCTCAATTGAAATTGAGAAATGTCGATTGGGATTGGAGGTTCTCCTTTATTTTAAGGGATAGAATGTAAAATTGATTCTTACGGAGTTAATTGCCCTTAATAATATTGAGGGCTCAAAAACAATCTTTCTCATGCTCTATTGCGCCGCTCTCTATCAGAATTTCGATTAGATTGCAAACCATACACAGGCAGACACAAATCAAACCACATATATCATATATCATCTAATTGATTCTGGTTTTCGCACGTCAACAACTGCTAACGCGGCATTTGCAAGAGCGAATTGATGGTTTTTGTTACTATAGCATATAGCCAGGCGCACGGTTGCTCGGCTGCAGTAACTTGGTGGGTTTCGTTGATGTGTGTCGGATTTGTGTTGATTGGATCCACGGTCCGTTTTCCAATGCTTTCATCTCCAACAGAAAAATCTTTGCATGGCTGCCTGGAATCCAGAATCGGCTCAAAAACTGATGCCAAACCTGAATTGATCGCTCGACCAATAGGCACGAGTGCACAGGCTCGCTCTCGGTCACGAATGACCACGGCCTCATCCTCATGCAGGACATTTTCCACCGACTGCAGCCCAGTGGCCACATAGACGTTTTACCTTCCAACTTCACGTGCACATATGGCTGGACCAAAAAAGAGTTGGCCTCTTGGTCCCTCACACTGATTCCTAAAGCCTCCTCCTTATATTGACATAGGGAAACATTTTTGTCCACACATCACAAAAAGTTGGTTTCACATGTTTTTGTATGATTTTTTAGCTACAATATTACAAAAGTGAAAAAATACTTTGTACAATTTTGGAGGTTTTACAACCGTGAGAAAATATTTTATACATGTGAAAATGTAAATGTATAGTTTATAGGCCTTTTGTGAACTTTGGCGCAATGGCGACCGAGGGCACACCTTTTGGAAATTATGATACTCTTGTTAACATTGTGAGCCAAATCTAATCTAGTATTGCTCGAATCAATTGCAAAATGAAGGAACTCGACAATGCAGGGATTATTCTTGCGTGTTTTAGCCTCTCTGACGCCTTGTAAATCACCGTAACCTTCTTTTTCTTAATTAAAAATAATATTTTTATGAAACCTAGCAAAAAGGAAGTTCAGTTACAAAAACTAGCCCAAACTGGGGCCTTAGGATAATCTCCATCGGGTAGATTTTGTCTTTTGTGCAAAGCTCTTGAGCTGGACGTGGAGATGGGGTCCATCATCGGACCCTCTTCTTTTCAACGATGCTTGAGCATCATACCTCGTATTCCATATCCCACTCAAGGTGATCGAATTCCATTCATCTTGGCCCCTCGCACTACTCCCTAACGCTGCAGACCCTATGCCAGTTCCAACAATGAATGCATAGGCTTGCAAACACCTTCCTTCACTAGGAAAACAACCTCCTCCCCCTCCACGTTTCTGCTAAAAGAACAATGCTCCACGCTCGACTTGCACTGAGAGAACTACACTTGGAAATCCAGGTACCACACGGTCTTTGGTTCATACTTGAAACAACAACTGGCTATGAAAGGTTCGTAACTTGCCTAGGGCGTAGCCTCCATACAAGGATACAAATCCTCCATAAACGATGCACTACATTGTGCGACACCTTCTTGTATGCGAAAACCAGTAGCTCTAGTTTTTAGCCGTTCTCCAAAATGGCTGAGCTTCTTGTAGCTTACAAATACCTCCTGCTTCGCCCCCATTTTGTTAAAAATTCATGCGTTTTTTCCTATGCCTCCACGTGAGGGGCTACAATAGCTAGCCATGGGACGGGGGCTACAACAACACCTACATTGAGTGCAAGAGCTACTCTTGTGTAGCTTTTGTGTTTAAAGACGATACAAGATTGTGCTTTGGCATTCCCAAGCCCTCTTATGGAAGCAAGCTAACGTTCGTGAGATTAGATGATGCCTAACCAAAAATTGTATGTGTGAATAAGCTCAAGAAGCTCCAGATCGTTGTCGGGCATGGCCTCGGGGGGTTCACTATGTATAAATCCTCTATATCACGTGCGTTCAAGGCCTATTTCTAAAATCCCTTATCTGAAAATTTTTCATTAATAAAATGTACCCCTTTTCTATACAAATCTGTAAATTTTTTCCAAAACTATTTTAAATAGTCCCTTATGTATATTTATTTCTTTAAATTTTAGAAATAAAAAATATCCTTATGTTGAACTCACGTGATAGGGTTACATATGATGAGTGATCCCCCCGAGGGCATGGCACAATCTCCAATCCCTTACCTTGTTCCTTAAGGACAGAAGGTGATATCTGAGTCCATTGCTCCAGCAGAAGTGAAGGTACTCAACGGGGCTATAAATTCCAGCGAAGGATCTTGCACCTGGTGGAATAGCTCACCACAGAGTTGGAGCAACCAGCAGCTTGAGGAAGAGACAAAAAGACCTGAAGCCTGGAGGAAGTGGAATTAGAGAATATCGAAGGTATTGAAGGTACTCGATGGCATCACAGAGGAGCTTCTAGGGTAGAAAGTTGAAACAAAGTGTTGTTAACATGAAAACGATAAATGTTATGGGGAAGGTTTCATTCCTGACTCCGTAGAGTCTATGAGGGTCCCATGCAAAGCTACAAGTCCACGTTAGAAGGTAGGAGGAAGAGACAAACGGGGGTCGATGGAGAATATTGTGAGGCCAAACTAGGTGAGGAAACCTAAGCAAGCAACACTAGGGACACCCCAAGAGGAGGCATGCTCAGAATTCTAGTAGGGAGCAGCTGATAACAGTGTCTTTCATCCTCATGAGCTAGCTCAAAGGCACTTCACCTTCTTCTTGAAGCCATCCCTAAAGCCTAGCTTCTCCAATATGGCTAACAAGCAGTCCCACTGGACCCGATCATATTCCTAATCTAGATTGAAACCAAACATCATTCCCTATTGTCCTATCATTCAAGCACCATTGGACGCATTCAAAATATTCATGAAAATATCCTTGCCCTTCATGAATCCATTTTTCTCTAAATCGACAACCATGGTATCAAATTACCAATGAGCCCCATTAAGGTCCTTAGTAGCTACAAGCTATGAGACCTAGAGGTGGTTGATTAGCTTCCGTAAGACATGGAAACTAGAATCATGGAAATGAACATCTTATTGGTGGGTGAGATCGATGTCTTCCAAGTGGTTGCCAAGATCAAACAAAGGCTATGAGAGGAGCAACTAGTACTACGAAAACGTCTTTACCCCATGCACTATGTTAAAAATAATACAAGAGAAAGAGAGTTGAATGGAACCGAGAATGATGATCAATTGACTTGACACACAAAATCTGGTTAGCCAACACAAGAACAAAATTTAGGTACAAAAGAAGAATCTTGGACTAGTACAGGTAATTCAAAATGTGATGACAACCCAACTTAAGATGATCAAAGCCTTATTCACAAGCTGAAGTTTCAATGGCTTGTTTTAGTTCTATTTGAAGACCCTCAGACACAACTAAATGAAAAATGCATGGAACACACTTAGCCAAGAAGAAGCGAAGTGTGCTAAAATAGTATAGTACATTGTGGAACATTGGGTGGTGATGCCCCAAGTTTTATTTCACAATGAGCACAAGGTTGAGATGCAAGAGGGACGACTATAGACAAGAAACAATCTTCTCAAACTTAATGAGATCAAGCTACAAAATAGGATCATCGAGTTGGTACAATAGAAACATGACATGACACACTACAGGTAACCCGAGTATGAGTGTGGATATAGTATTCCACAACAATGAGCACAAGGTCGAGCTACAAGAGGGATGATTATAGACAAGAAACAATCTTCTCAAACTTAATGAGATCAAGCTAAAAAATAGGATTATCGAGTTGGTACAATAGAAACACGACACACTACGGGTAGCCCAAGTACGACTGTGGACATTTAGAGTTTCGAATGAGCACCCCTCCAAGCTGCAGTGGTGACAACAAGGTGTAGATGATGAAGATAACATTGTCTCATATAGTTCTCAGTTTGCACCATCCAAGTTTGCAATCCTTGCTCAAAAAACCACAATAATAGCAAGGGGGGAAACCTCCAATTGCTTGAAAAAACTTCCTCAACAAAAAGCGGGGCCTCCAAAGCTGCATTTTGAACATCATCCTCTTAAATAGCGACCAAGAATTGAGCCAAGGCAAACCATTTTTCCTTGAGATTCACACGGAGGCGAAGCGACTAACACAAGTTCATTCTAAATCCATACACCATTCAAAAAATTTGGACTTTCTCTCTTACTCTATTGCTTTGGACTTTTTTTTGAACATATTCACTCTACTCAATATCACTTGGTAAACTCCAAGATTGGGTTTTTTAGAGCACTAAATTTCTACATAAATATGGCCTAATAAAGCTAAACATTCCCCAAAGTTATAAGTGGTGGCCTCTACTCAATACATCATGATGGATAAATTTGCAACAAAATGGGTAGCCTTCACACCAATATGGCCGAATAAATCTAAAAAATCTCCAAAGTTATAAATGGTGACCTCCACTCAATAATAATGTAATAAGTGGTGACCTTTGCTCAATAATAATGTAATAAGCTCCTAACTTCAGTTCTTTTGTAACACTATGTGGGTCATCTTTGATAGTGAGAATATGACAACATATGGAAAGAGTATGTTGTACTCAACATAAAGGTAGTGTATAGATCTATACACCATTTGATTGACTAATATATTGTGAAGGAACAAATGGAAAGAGTTTGTTGTACTCAACATATAGGTGATGTATAAATCTATACAACATTTGATTGACTAATACATTGTGAAGGCACATGTGTACTACGTGGATGCCACAATATTTTTTAGGCAAAAGGCATTTCTTTTCTTCTTCCATAATATTTTTGAGGTGAAAGGCATTGTTTTTCTTCTTCCACATCCATCACCATAGTTCTGTCCAATATGGATCCTAGTGACTCAGGTCAATCTGGCCAAAAAGATTTTGAGTATTCAATGCTCAATTAAATTTTCTATTTCTTTAAAGATTTGACAAGTGCCTCAATTGACTTGATTATGTCAAAACTTTTACTTGACTACTCAAGATATTTTGCATCATACTTTTAGGATGTTTAATAAAGGCTTCCAAGCCTTTCATTTCATCTATGTCAAGTGCTTTATTTTTTATGAGAACAAATCTAGTTTCCTCCAATGGAATTATTTGTTGTAATAAAGCATATGGCTCACTCCATAAATGACCTCCATTGACTAATTCTAAGTGCTTCTATTACATCATTGTAGTATTGTTATGCATGCTAAGCCAAAAATAGTGTGGATTTATGTGTCCTATTAGTGCATCATCTCCTTATTTTGAATGTAGCTCTATGAATTCTAATCTCTCTCTAATGTGCCATCCTCTGTATCAATCACTAGGCCACGTGATCCCCCTCATTTATCTCTAAGCAAAAGTAAGCCGCCTCTACAACAATATATCTTAGTGGAGTTTGCAAAGGGCCAGTGGAAAAGTGGACGAGTACCCAAGCAGCCCAAAGGTGGCTAAAGTACAAGTTTTCCCACTTGAGCATCATACACCAAGAGGTGGTGCAAGTGGAAGGAAGGTCCTTACCTAAAAGGTTGCTAGTCGACTTACTTTATTGTGATGATTCATGCAAGTCAAGTCAAGGACCATGTCAAAATGACGATGTCAAAACACGCATATATATATATATATAAGTGACTCTTTCTATGGCCATGAATGTCATGACTTTATGTACTATACCTTCACTCAGAAACTTGACTTTGTCTCTTGACTCTGAGTCATGAGATAGAGTTACTCTTGACTCCTAGTATGGACTTCGAATATGACATTATATAAAATATACTATATATGTGTATCAATTTAATAAAGTCCCTGGCCCATGGGCCATAGTAAAAGTCATTAGTCAAAGTGAAGGAGTCAAGTCCATGTGTGTGTGTGTGTGTGTGTGTCAGAGTCACCAGTCACTAGTCAAGGAATCAAGAGAGAGAGAGAGAGAGAGAGACTCCTTGCCTAGTGACTAATAACTCTTATATATATGTGTATATATATATATATATATATATAGGAGTCACTAGTCACTAGTCAAGGAGTGAGGTCAATGTTAAAATACATATATATATAATATGATTATTATATACCCAACGTGCATGAGTCATGGTTGAAATAGAGATTTCAATTGCCTTTAATCTAAAGGGATGTAATGTACGTGTTTTTTTTAAAATCTTGATGATTTTTGGGAAATTTTAATATGAGTGAAGCTTTAGAATTACCCTTAATCTTCAAGGCTTTGACAAATGTTTTTTTGAGCACTTGTGCTAAGAATCTCATTTGGAGTTTGCTTTTCTCAATTGAAATTGAGAAATGTCGATTGGGATTGGAGGTTCTCTTTTATTTTAAGGGATAGAATGTAAAATTGATTCTTACGGAGTTAATTGCTCTTAATAATATTAAGGGCTGAAAAACAATCTTTCTCATGCTCTATTGCGCCGCTCTCTATCAGAATTTCGATTAGATTGCAAACCATACACAGGCAGACACAAATCAAACCACATATATCATATATCATCTAATTGATTCTGGTTTCTGGACGTCAACAACTGCTAACGCGGCATTTGCAAGAGCGAATTGATGGTTTTTGTTACTATAGCATATAGCCAGGCGCACGGTTGCTCGGCTGCAGTAACTGCGTGGGTTTCGTTGATGTGTGTCGGATTTGTGTTGATTGGATCCACGGTCCGTTTTCCAATGCTTTCATCTCCAACAGAAAAATATTTGCATGGCTGCCTGGAATCCAGAATCGGCTCAAAAACTGATGCCAAACCTGAATTGATCGCTCGACCAATAGGCACGAGTGCACAGGCTCGCTCTCGGTCACGAATGACCACGGCCTCATCCTCATGCAGGACATTTTCCACCGACTGCAGCCCAGTGGCCACATAGACGTTTTACCTTCCAACTTCACGTGCACATATGGCTGGACCAAAAAAGAGTTGGCCTCTTGGTCCCTCACAGTGATTCCTAAAGCCTCGTCCTTGTGGAAGAAGAAGATACTTACAACCACTTGTAGAGTTTCGGTTGCCATAGCAATGGCAAAGTGACAAAGGAGGAATACATGAAGTACTTCCTATGCATGTTGGCTAAGATAGCTCAGTGTTGGTTTAACCAATTTACTATTGGTTACTTTAAGGATTGGTAACAAATGTTTGAGGCTTTCCTTAAAATTCTCCTAACAAGAGATCAACAAGGAGGATGTTTGCACCAGACTCAATGACTTGAAGTAGAACGAATACAAGTCCATTCAAGGTTTTGTGCTCAAACAAAGAGATTTGATTAATCAATTTAGTACACCTTCAATAGATAAGTCATTACGAGCTTGGTTGATTAAGGGTTATACCCAAATTGATCTCCAATCCCCAAAACAGTCAATCCAAAAAAGATGTATGAAGGCTTATTGAGCCAAGCTGTTGCATAAGAGAAGAGTGCACCCTCCAAGAAGAAGCTCAAAAAGAAGATGGAAGCAAGTGATGATGGCGATGCTAAGCATGACAAGGTAAAGCCTACTATGAAAAATGCCTTGAAGGAAATGGGTTACTAAGAAAAACCGAGGCAAGAAGAGAAATGGTGTAGTAAGTCCTCTAAGAAGGGACATATAGAAGGTGACTAGAGAACATAACTTTGTGGAATTTTTTCCAAAGATGGGCATGATGAGTCTACTTGCTGGTATGCTAAGAAGAAGATGCTAGAAGTGCATCATTTTGAGTCGAAGTCAAAAAACAAGGAAGCACAACCACCAAAACCCGAGCAAAAATGGAAAGGAAAAGAATCAAGAACCTTCATAGATTCATTGTTAATACTGTAATGGCAAACACACGAAGGCTAGATGCCCTTTGTGGTAGGATCATTTGAAGTTGCTTCAAAGTAATAGAGAAAGCCAAGAGGTAGACTCAGGATGCCAGGCAATTTTAGTCGAGCTTCCAAGTTTAGTTGATGCCAATGTAGTGATTCGCTTGCAATGGTATGTCATTGATAAAGAAGAATCTGCCTCTCCCATGAGTGATCTCAATTGGAAGGCACAGAAGCAGATTGCCCCTTGAATTACTCAAGATTTGAAGGGAAAGCCCTCTTGATCTGAGTAAGGTTCCACTAGTAGACAACTTGGCAAAGACCTCGAGAAGTCAGTCTTAAGAAGCCTTGAGTTCTTAAGGGGACTCAGTCTTGAAATGAAAAAAGTTCCAACGAATGAAGGTTAGTCTCATTATAGTGGAGTTACTCAAGATTGCACCTTATTGCAAGGATTTTCTACTACAACAACTTCAAACTGAAGCACCCACTGTCGAGACTGTGGATTCACTGGCTACTATTCCCATCATCGATACTCCAATGGTAGATGACCAAGTCCTAGAGATTACAGTAAGAATAAAAAAGCAAAAGGTTTCAAGTGTCATTGTGGATGATGGTTCAAGAGTAAATAATATTTATGTAGCTATGATGAATAAGTTACAGTTGAATAATATAAAGCCATCCTATAATCAGATTTGTTGCACCAGAAGATTAGATTGAAACTACTTTTGTCACTAAATAGGGTGTGTATGCGACTAAGGTTATGCCCTTTCAACTTAGAAATGAACCTTCTACTTTTCAGAGATTTATTATTGAAGCTTTAGGGATTATGTGACTGATTTTATTGCCATTTACTTGGACGATTTCTGTGTTTAGTTAGCTATTTCTACTCATTGGAAATATTTTGAGTAAAGTTTTTGACAGGTGTAGAGAATTTGCTATTTCTTTGAATCCAACAAAAAGTGATTTTTGTGTCTGAGTTGGTATATTGCTTGGTCATGTAATATCTAAGGATGGAATTAGATTTGGACTTGGCAAAATCAAAGCTATTGATTGTATGCTTGAACCAACTGCTTTGACTCAACTTAGATCCTTTTTTGGGTTCATTAGCTTCTATAGGCGTTTCATTCATGATTTTGCTAAGATAACTGCCCCATTATATGAGCTTAGTAAGAAGGATGTCAAGTTCTAGTGAAATCCTGAGTTGTCCTAGGTTTCCATGAACTAAAGTAGAAGGCTTCTAAAACACATATTCTCAGACAATCAAGATGGGATGTCATATTCCATGTACATGTGGATGCTAAAAATTGTTACAAGCAAGGTTGTGGTGGAGTACACTATTTTGCCTTTATTGTTCAATGTGATGCTTGTCAGTGTACAAGAAGGATGATTCCACTAGATCATATGCCTTTGCAACCGAGTGAGTCTTGGGAAGCTTTCTCGTGATGGGGCCTTGACTTCATTGGCCCCTTCAAAACAACTAAAAATCAAAATAATTATGTGATTGTTGCAATTAATTATGCTACTAAGTGGGCTGAAGCAAAAGCTGTCAAAGATAACTCAGCTCACACGACTACTAAGTTTCTCTTTGAGAATATCATTTGTAGATATGGATGTTTGATTGAATTTGTAGGTGATTAAGCATTTATTTCATGAATGAAGTCTTCGAAATCCTAACAAAGAAATTACTACCCTAGGTGTAATGGAAAAGCTAAGTCTACTAACAAGACTTTGAACGTGGTACTTACAAAGACTGTCAATTGTAATCGCACTGATTGAGATACCAAATTGCATGCAACATTATGGGCATATAGAGCTTCTTATAAGGTCACAACTACTCTCACTTCATCCTGTATAGCCTTTGGATTAGAAGTTGTAGTCCCAGTCAAGTTTCTGGTCTCAACTTTACTTGTAGGTGCCAAACATCAGTTAGCAGAACATCAGGCGCAGCGGTACAACAAAGACTATAATAGCTCAATAAATTGGGTGAATTGCACTTAAGAGCTATGTGGACACAACATGTAATTCAAAGGAGGAGGGAGGCTTGGCATGACAGATACATTGTGCCCAAAAATTTGAAGAAGGGTATGCTCGTATTGTTATACAATATATGGGATGATAAGATGAGGCCCAATTTCAAATTTGGTTGGGATTTGTCCATACAAGTTGGTGGAAGTTCATGATAATGGTACTGTTGAATTAGCTGACCTAGAAGGCGAAGTGATTCCCAAGCTAATCGATGCGAGCTGAGTTAAGCCTTACCACAATGTTATAACGAGTTTAGCAAAAGTGGACAGTGCATAGAGGCTTAATCAAATGCCATGTGGGATCGAGTCTCTTAAGCTCACCACTACTGGCACTAATCATTAGGATTACAATGAGTTTTGGCTGAGTCGTCATATGGGACACTTAAATTAGCAGCAAATTGCTAGCTCATGCACAATATTGCATTGTGTTACCCTCGTTTCTCTCATTTTGCATTCCCATACCCATAGCTTCCAGGCTCAACTTCCTTAGCAAACTCAATTATCCTATACTTCTTGTCTTCCTTATTCTCTTCACTTCCACCATAGCCATGGCTTCATCCCCGTTCAGTAAGGGTGAATGAGCTACCAAGAGATGGTGAGTGGCCTTGTAGTTGCAAGGACCCTATACAATCGAGCTATCCGCACTCATAGTGAAGATGCTCAAGAGGAATAAGCTCCTAGACATGGCAAAGGATGGATATGTGGAGTCCCGGAGTTGCACAGAAGATCTTAAATTCCTATGAGGCAGATACACATACCATTAGCATGTTGGGAAGGAGAATTCATTTAGATAGGTGGCTTTATGGAAAGATCTTTGGCTCCGATGCCAGTGGGGCATTCCAAAAAGGAGAAACAAGCGATGGCAGCTCACTATGACTACCGAGAGTTTGAGGATTGTACCTTTCACCAATCGTAGGGTACTTAATCAGCAAGGCCAAAGACACTGATTCCCAACCCTTTTACAGATTTCTAACTGAGTACTAAAGAAGTGTCCAAGATATATTTTTTGGGAAATTTTTAGCCAAAGCACTTGCTATGTAGAGGAAAATCAATTGGCATGATATCTTCATAGAGACCTTTGACAAGAAATTGAAGGGCACATGGGTGGCACAACAAGCTTGTCCTACACTTATGTATGATTTGGCATCGTCTAAAGTCTAGGGTAGTAGGGTAGACAAAAGCTCCAAGGCTTGAAGGGACATCTCCATAGTTGATGCTTACTAAAGCACCAAGTGGGTTGGGAGAAGTCTCAGTAGGGTGGGAAAAGAGACAGCAACAATAGAAACATGAGGATCAAGTAGAACTACAGAGGCTAGCTCCATAGAGGAGGAGTCTGAGGTGGAAGTCACAGGATCTCGAGAAGGGCCCTCACCACACCTTGTTGAGACCAAGTTTCTTACATAATAATCACTCGACAATGGCTGATCTTTATTGGTAGACATTGAAGTTGATTCTGGAGGACCTTGCTACCAGTATAGTGATTGCATGAGAGTGAGCCCAAGTATGAGGTGTTGACTCCTCTAACTTCTCCTAAGAATCCAGAGGTATAGTCCTCTGCCCCATAGATGTCAGCTTGACTTGAAGGAAAGGAGGCTACGGTAGGGGAGAAGACTAAAAAAAATGGAGCAAACTCAAAAAATCAAGACAAAGTGGTGTAAAAAGGAGATTGCTTTGGAAAAGCTATCTACCCCCAAGTTCTTCCAAGAGATAGAAGTGCCACGGGTTGAGCATGCTAGGCCCAATCCCCAAGTTCATGACAATAAAAAGCTTGTTGACCACTACAATTGCCCCTATGACCTCAAAAGAAGCTACAACCAAAGTCAAACAAAGAGTAGATTGAGGTAGCCACCAAAGCTCAAAGTAACACCGATCCTTCCAAGAACCTAGGTAGTGATAGAGCGATCATTGTAGCTCCTTTAAATGTGGGGGCAATGGTCACCTGATTCGACCATGGGGTCACTAAGATCCATAATGCTATGTCAAAGCCCTAGGTGGGGGAGGCAGCATATTTCATTGCCGCTAGTACTCAAATATCCCCCTAGACTTTTGGAGAAATACTTAGTGACCGCCAGGAATTTTGTATATGGGAATGGATCACATTTTGCGAAAGATATGGATCCTTATGAGGAGTGCACTTGAGTACTCCTCGAGCCAAATCCACCTTAATAAACACCTCCTCATGATTCACTTGAGTAGTAGGCCAAAGGACAAGCTATCCTTGCCTCTACAGATGAGATAATGTGCCAACTAAGACCTCTTCCATGATTCCCCCAACCTCCCACTCAAAGCGAAGGTCCCCTTTGCCCAAGCCACGGTTTGAACGTAGAGCTCCGCCATTCTTTTGGTTGAAGATGTACCATTGGAGGTACTCTGTCTTTTCATAAATGGCTAGAATGTATTGATAAAAACAAGTAGTGAGGATATAGCTCAAAAAATAGTCAAGGAGAGTGGTAATCCATGGTTAATAGGAGACTCAAAGGTGGGAGGCTCCGCATGTTGAATTCGGCTCAACAAGCTGATGTGGTAAGCAACGTGGAAGTGAGGAAGTTCCAGGCGGTGCCAACAAGAAAGAGATCCATAGATTCTAGGAGGATGCAAAAATTCAGTGATATTGACCAATGGTGGAATGCGGTCCACTAAGTTAGCTACGATAGTTTTGTGAACTCACTCTTAGGTAGTTAGAAAACTTCCATTTAGATAGATGGTTCACTAGTACTAGGATAGTAGACTATTGTGAGACTATCCAAAGACCATGTTAGAGAGTCTAGGTCAGTTCAAGGGCTCATAGTGCTTCTAGACTAGTCAAGGCATAGGGAAGGTGAGTCCTGGTTGATGTTTGAGTGGAATTGTTATAAATAGTGCAGCCACGAGCTATTGTAATCAAGAATCTACTTTATAATACAATTGGCATTGAATTTCTCTAGTTGTCTGTTTCTTTCCGCTTAAGCACTCCGTGACTATCTTCATATAGTTTTCTCGCTTGGTGTGTCGCCTTATGTTAGTTTACCTCGATGTCTCTTTTTGTTTGTATTGAAATGACTCGTAACCCTACATTGCAACCCATGGACTACAAGAGTGAGCATCTTTGTGTATGAACTTGTGTCCATCAAATTCAACCTGGGGTGACTAGCCAATCAACTCAAGGAAAAAAGATTGTCAACAAGGATGCACAATTTTAGATGGATGGGCAAATGTAAAAATATGTTTGTTGTTAAATGTAATGATTGTATGACCGAGAGAAGAGGAATTCCATCATTCCTTTGATTCAAAAAATGAAAGAAGGTCTAGGGTTTACATAGCAAATATTTTGATAGAAACCTTAAGAGAGATAGGCCCACACGAAGTTGTGCATATTGTCATGGACAATGCAAAGAGTTGTAAAAAGGCTAGTAGATTGCTACAAAGGGAGTTATCAATTGTACACATTACTTGAACTTGGTGTTGAAATATTGGTACAAGAATGTACCATGGTTCAAGAAGATTGTTGCCACCACTACTCTATGCATTCGAAGGGTTTTGAGGCTTTTTGTCACCTATAGATATATTTGTGCCATAATAAGAGTAAAAGAAGGATATTTTTTAAAAAAAAAAGTTAAAACATAGAGCTTAAAGGGGATTAAAAGAATATAAAAGAATAGAGATTAGATAATATTTAAAGGGCTAAGAAAAGAAAAATTAAGGAAGTAAAAGATTGATAAGAATTATTTTTAAAAAAAGAGTTAAACATATATGAAGTAGATTGACGAAGCGTGGTCGCTTTGCAAAAGAAAAGGGAGAGAAAAGGCTACAAATCAAGGTGGTGGTACATGAAAGAGATTACATAAGAGGAAGCATGAGGGTATGGCTAGGGATATATGCCATGTTCCATGGAAACAGGATGCCGAAATTCTATAAACAGTGGACATAATAAGTGATGTATCAACCTGAACAGGTTATGAAGATGGTAAACGAATTTGGAGTAGTTGGGGGAAACTCGAATGAAGGCTACAAAAGTGGCTCGTCAGAATGGAATACTCAATTGCATGGTGATGACAAGGGTCAAATGATTGACCTACTTAAAGACCATGGAGGCATTTTGAAGGTGGCTCTAGGAGGCTAGAAGTTACATTTCCACCTATTTTAAGGATAAAGAAATGCATCTTTTCCCATTTTAACAATTTCAAACCTTCTGAAGGAAGTTCTACAAAAGTCAACGTATTTTAACGGGAAAACATTCCTAATTTTCTTGATTTATATAAATTCATGAGACAATGTAATTGCATCAATTTAAAGTCAATGCTCTCGTAAATGTTTTCTATAGCCTATAATAGGCACACTTGAAAAAGATGTTGAAAATCACGTTTTAATATACAAGAAATGAAATTTGAAAAACGTACAATTATACAACATTTCTTTTTCTTAACATTGTCCATCATATAATCCATAAAGTACAAAATTGAAATAGAGGATATAGTAAGAATCGATGCAAAAAACATTTGTAGTCCTTGTGTATTTAGTACATTTGATGTGTTCCACGTGTTGATAGGTAGAACTATCACAATGAAACTTTGAAAGAACTAGATTTTAATTATTGCACATACTTTAAAGTAACCTCCAAGCATTAGTTATATCATTGGTTCTCCCTTGCATATTTAAAAATCTCTTAGCGTTTGACATCAAACGTCATAGCTCTTCCACAAATTTTAATTGGTAGCTAGGATTTAAGTCAATTAAGTAAAAAACATATGCTAAAGAAACCAAAAGATCAAGATACATTCAACCAATTTATGTTAAAAACTTAGTTAAAAGGCACCACATTGATTTCAAACTAATGAAGAAAAGCATTTGAAGTACAACGAAATGGCAACAGTAATGATGAAGCATTATTTTCTTACAAGAAGATGAATTTTGCAAATAGAAAGCAATGTGTTTTTTGTTTCCAAAAAAAAGAAAGCGATGAGTTGATCTACACCAAGCTTGAGCATAAAGCACGTGGGCACATTTCATAGGTTTATGGATATTGAGCACATGCAAGTTGGAGACAAACAATTGAATGTGGCCAACCTTATAACCAAACATCTTGTATTGCAAAATACACAACAAAGCATTTAATTATTTCGATATTGTTATATAGAACCAACAATGCAACCAATAAAAAATGAGGAAAAAAATGAGAATGTCAATTTTGAGAGGAAGAGAATAATTATTCCAACTAGCTTCACAACAAAAATGACATCACTAGTTATTGGTTGGTACACTATCAAAAGTAAAAATGGATAGCTACGTTTTCTTATTAGCAAGGGGAGAGTCATGTTTTTACAAATACTCTTAATTTTGTAAGGAAATGTGATAGGGGAAACCCTCATCTTTTGCTCTCGAATTAGTTATTTTGGCTATCTTGCCAAAAGTTGAGATTAAGTTTTGTGTTCTGCATTTTTGGCTACTTTGACCATTATTTAGTGAGTTGTGCAATCAGTAGGATGAGTATCATAATAGGTCACATATCTCTAACATCACATTAAAGAATGTTCATTATTTTTGACATTACACAAAGTTTTGTGCATCACACCACTATAGTGATATCTTTAGATTTTGGTTTCACTAAGAAAGTTTCAGAATCTACCACATTTCTCACCATCAAATTATGGTTATTGATCAAACGAAGGAAGCTCTCAAGATGATATACCTAACCCATATGAAAATTAACACATCATCTGCATAAACAAGAAACTTTAAGTGAAATTTTCATAGATTATAAGGAAATTTAGATTGAAAAATAAAAGAATGATTACCAATCGACAAGGGAAATTTTCCATTGCAAAAGCAAGCATTCCAAGAAGTTCAATTCGGAGTCTCATTACAGACGATGGAAATTTTCCATTGCAAAAGAAAGCATTCCAAGGAGTTTAATTAGGAGTCTTATTATTGACAATCCAAATGCGTATTTTCAAAAATCATATCCATGTGTATAAAATGCTAAATGGAGTGCAACCAAATGGGTCACACTCCTAATATAATCACACTAAGACACAACCATAGCCACACCTCAATCCATACGTTAAACCTAATACTAAACACGCCTCAATCCATACGTTAAACCAAATACTAAACACACACCTCAAAAAGATGCCACAAACGCAAGGCACACTCCCTAAGTATTAGCTTACCCAACCTAACCTATCTAGACTAACCTAACCTAACCTAATCCAACCCAACACAACCCAACCCTAAGAGCCCACACAACCCACATCCAAGCACGCAAGCAAAACACACACAACCAAGCCGAGCAAAGGACGCGTGGAGGCAAAAGCAATGGAAGGAAAGGCAATTGACGATAGAGGCAAAGAAGGAAGGTGTAGGGAGGAGGCAGGGGGGGGAGAGAGAGAGAGAGAGAGAGAGAGAGAGAGAGAGAGAGAGAGAGAGAGAGAGCAGGTTGAGAGAGAGAGAGGGAGAGGGGAGACAACAATGCATATGTGGAAGAGAGAGGAAGAGTTTTAAAGAAAAACCCTACCCTCTTCACCCTAATATCGATCCCCTCTTACATTAATTCTAATCAAAATTTGACTTTTTGATGAATAGGGACACATACTTGGAAATAGAAACGGCGATTTGGAGCATTATTTTCCGTGACCTCCAACTTTCAGCAACCACAAGACTTACTTCACTAAAACCACGTCAACAACAAAGGGAATCCAAATGATAACTTTCAAGTCCCCATTACTTCTTGTCACTCTCTAAATTCCTCTATTTATACTGGAGCTATTAATTTCAAGTCATTGATGTGAAAAGGACAATTAACCCTTCCAGTTTGGAATAGCACATCTTTATTTGTCAGGCAAGTATTCTGGCTGTAGTTCGACTACCTCCATTTTAAATGAATCCAACAATGGTTTTACTTTTGAGACATCAGTGACAACTAAAATCGGTTGAGAGTTGGGATGCAAATGACGCTTTGCAGCTTGAAGAATATCATTACATGTCAATTCTTCGACCTTCTTCTTGTAATTAAAAAGGAAGTCTTTATCGATCCCAAAGAGCTCATATCTCATGAGACGTGACAGTTGTACGCCACTGAAACAAGCAGAGAGATGAGACACCAAGAGAGCCACTGAGATAGATGAAAGTCTAGCAGATCTACATAAAAACACCACATATTTATATGCCTTACAGACATGTCTTACAGAAGGCTTCAGAAGTCGATACTGTGCAAGAGAGGTTGAGGGCATATCATCATTGCAGGATTCTAGATAATTTTTGCAAAAATAAAAGAACATGTACTGAAATCACCAGATACAACGGTCCCAATTTGACATTTCGAACGTGAATTGATTCGTTGATGATGTCTTGAAAATGATGTACCAAACTAGATTTATGGTAAGGAAGGTACATGTATCAACTTGAAGGTGATTACATGCTCGGAAATAAGATGTCTTGGCGATGCAGAAACTCATTGACAGGTATGACATTCAGCCACACACATTGTGTATTAAGGGAAAAGTGGTTTCCCTGATGCTTGAGTTGGTGCAGATAGCCTTTTCACAGTCCCTCACCACTAAGGAAGAGTCTCTTCCTCCTTTGATTGCCTCTGACAAACTATTCCAGCCTGATGGCTTTTGCTAATTCAAGGATTCATATTCATCAAGACTTCTATTGCAGCTGGAAGAACGAGGAAGTGTCGTTGAAGGGTGAAAGCTCGGAAAGAGGCAAACTGCAATAGTCACGATCTTGCAATCCGAGCTCAAGCAGGAGATGGCCATGTGGTTGTTTGGTAACTGGTTTTGCCGCTCCTAGCGTGTGTGTTGGTCACTACAGCGTGTGAGTCTGCTCCTTCGCTCCTAATTCTGTGGATGTGATTATAATTGGCACCCCTACTTCATGGATCTACTTCTAAAATGCCCTGGAGGCTGTTCCTCTCCTTCTCGTAACGTGCATGTACAACACATCCTTTCTTCTAATTGCACCAATTTCCTTTATGTTTGCATTTACATCATGAATATCTGCTTCGTTGAAAACTTCCCACTGAAGGTTTTGAAGTCATTGAGTCCAAGTATTTTTATGTGGGGGCCGAATCGTAGGAAATCAGCATTGCCTGGGGCTATACAGTTGATCACTAGTGAGTAGACAGAGTATTTGTAATGCTTTGGGAGAGAGAGAACTCATGAAGAGTGTCACTGATGTTGCACTAAATTGTCTTTGGGCATATTTATAGCCTTGCCATGCTGACTGCAGTGTGTCTGCATGTATCACAATCCCTTCTCATTACAAAACAAGGCTTGATTAAATTCCTTTATATCATCTGATGAAACAAAGCTGAATCATAGGAGCATAGGGGTTCTTTGTGCTACTCTTGCTGGCCAACAGCAGTAGAGCATTGCTTGGGGCCATTTGCAGTTGATCACTAGTGAGTAGACGAAGCATTTGTAATGCTTGGGAAGAAATGCTGAGTGTCATAGAGTGCTGTACTAAAGTGTCTTGAGGCATATTCATAGCCTTCTCACTTTGACTAAAGTATCCCTATGTAGCACAATCCCTCATCATTATCAAGCAAGGATTGATCAGGTAACCAAGGACACTCCTTCTGAGTTCCCTGGCCAAGATAAGGGATGGGCACCACAATGATTCTTCTTGGTAATCCACATAGAGACAAAAGGATTTGCCACGTAGATAGTGTTGAAATTTTTAGACACTGTAAACCATACCCAGAGCTCCTCACTCAGTAATATTGTAAAATTTTTCAATTTTGTTCGCATAGTAGATTGGATAGGCCTCCCATAGGTCAAAAACCCTGAGACCCATAGGTCGAAAACCCTGAGAGAGAGAGAGAGAGAGAGAGAGAGAGAGGATATATTAACGTCCACAGGAAACCTCGTGGGTCTATGGGACAAAAAACACACACCAAAATCATCAACATCAGTTAGAGACTGAGAGTCTTTGGGGGAGTATATCAGCTCAGCCCCAGTTTATTTAGATGCATAACTAGCTACTAGTTTTATCTTAGAAAAGAAAAACGGCTTGAGCAACATCAGTTTAAGACTGAGAGTCTTTGGGTTTAGATTTGAAATTACGGAACTTGTCCATCCCTATATACTGCAAATTTTCCATCTTTGCGTGCATCCTTCACTTTAGTAAGTTCAACATTCCTCTGTTTGAGCTGATTTGGGGTAAGCTCCTCAGATATCCACACCCGTGTGCCTTTCAATTTGTTTGTCTGTCGGAGAATCTTTACTCTAACTGCCCTCTCTGTGAACTCAACTTGTACTTGTGTTCCCTTCTGAGAGATCCAACTAATGTCAGTTTCATCCCATTCTATCTGTGGTATCTCCTTCTTGAGACTTGTGATCTTCTCTTCTATTGTGTATCCCTCCGTAAGATCATCTGCAGGACAGCCCATACAATCCTCTCGCAGCCCCCCTATGCGCAATCTCTTCTTATGGATTCCTGCTCTTTTACCTTTGTATATAGATTTGCTTTGTTGATTTTGTTGTTGGCTAGAATAGCCATCTCTTTCTTGGCTGAGCGTACCTGAGTGGTGATCATCTCTTCAACCGTGGAGACAAGTGTTGGCGCTACTGGAGATGTGTTGTATTTTTCCATAACCTTTGCAATAATTTATTGATTGCCTTCACTCTCCATCTCCTTCACCTTTCTTCCACGAGCTGCAACCATAAGCCTGAGCTCTCTCACTTCTTGCTGTAGAAAGTATATTTGCTCTTGTGGATCAGATCCAATCCTCCGCTTGTAGTGCAATGCATAGGGGCTGGGTGTTGATATAGAGGTTGCAATGTCAGAGTAGGAGGGCTTTCTAATCGGTGTAGAGGCGAAAGTCTTCCTCTCCGTCCTTTCCGTCCTCTCCGCTCAGCTCCCCTCCGCTTCTCCTTTCTGTCCCTCCCCCTCACTTCCACCCTCTCCTTTTCTCCTCCTTCCTATGCCCGCTTCAGGGCGTCCTGGGCAGTAGTTTCACGGACGGAGCTTTAACAGTGTTGGAATCGACCTTTTTACTTCGATTGGCGAATGGATCCCCAGTTAGCCAATCTTCATCCACTTCCACCGGCCGCGAGAACCGTCATTTTTTCAGAAGACGAGTTGCAGCAGCTCAAGAAAGATGTGGAATTAGAGGGCTCCACATCACTTTTCGCCCGCATCTTTGAGTCACATCCTTCCAGATCACAGGCTAGAGACTGGATGTTGGCGGCGTTACTAGGAGATCTCGCCCCACACCTCAGGGATATTCGACTTCTGGGACGTGGATTCTTCCAAGTGATTTTCGACTCCCACGAGTCCACAGCCCTTGTTCTCAAAGCTAATCCCCTGGCTTTGGGTTCGAGGAGGATTTTTCTTTTGCCCTACACCTTGGGCTTTGATCCGGTCGAGGAGGACAGTCAGGTCACATCACTGTTCATCAGGTTACCTGGTCTTCCTCAAGTTTACCATCGACTTCTTGCTACTATCGGAGCCACTTTCGGAGTGGTCACTCAGATTCCCCCCCTTCCTCGCATGCCTTCTTCCTCGGCAGAGATAGTCAGAGCGGACGGGGTGCCTCGAGTTAGGGTCATTGTCTCTGACCCTAACATCTCAGGTGACCACATCATGATTCAGCGTCCAGATGGCTCTCTCTTTCGACAGAGAATCAAGATTGCAGGTCGACAAGATCAGTGCAAGATTTGCAAGACCCTTGGGCACTTTGCTAGAAATTGCCCAAGGAAGAGAAAAAGACCCAAGAGGTCTTTTGGTGCGGCTCCTTCACGTACTACCCCGTCTGCACCTCCCTTGCGGCCTGTACCACGCACTCCAGGACTACCAAGAGCAATAGGGCACCCTGCTTCACACACCCTAGGACCACCAGGGACAGCAGGGCGCCCAAAGCCTGCAGCACTCCCAGTACCACCTTGGAGAGTGGTCAGAGTGGCTCCTTTACCTCATGAGGAGACCCTTGATCCGGTTTAGACAGATGCCATCCAGACTCAAGAGGGGGATACTGTTGCAGTCCCAGATACTACAGTTCCACATTAGGAGGGGACTTCAGGTGCACCAGCCCCAGTCATTTTCATTTCTGATCACGAGGAGGCTACCGATGCTTCTTCCCCTCCACAGCTGAGGGAGTGTTTGCACAGATGAGGACTACAGATCCTTCTTCAGCCCACAGCCACAGGCCTCCTCAGCTCCCAGCTCCAGATCTGCTAATAGAAGCCTGGCAGGTCCTTCTCCTCCTTCCTTCACGAGTGCAGGTCTTCTTCGCACTCCTCGGCCAGACTTGCTTCTCATCAGGAACTCTTTTGCGACACTGGCTGATTCGGCGACTTTTATGGATGAGGAGTTTGTGCCCTCCACCTTAGGGGTCCCAGTCATTGGGATTCCTTTTGACAGGGGGTATAGGGATCCTTTTACCTGTTGAGTTTCTTGCCCTCAGTAGGAGTGTTTCGACCCAAGGGAAGCTGGTCTCCTCTACTAGGTCAGGTAAGCCTTTCCATCCAGCATCCTCCTATCCATGAGGATAGTCAGCTGGAACATACAGGGCCTAGGCAGAGTTCCACACCGTCGCCGTAGGCAGCTGATCCGGAATCAGCTTCATCCAGGTGTCACTGGAGGTGCTATTGATATTCTTTTTATCCAGGAATACAAGTTGGATGCCAGTGATTGCTCTAAGTCTGGCAAACTGCTTTTTGGTCATACTTTTTGGTCACCTGCCTTGGGCACCAGGGGGGGCACTTCTATTTCAGTTTCGCAGTTGGTTCTCCCCTTGGTTGTTAGACACGGAGTCATTATTCCCTCTAGAGCTCTGTGGATTATTCTCTTGATTGGAGGGTGTAAGGTTGGTTTCCTTAACTTGTATGCCTCCAACATTAGAGGAGAACGTGTCGTTATGTGGAAGGATCTGCTCTCCTAGGCCCCCATTGCGGATTCATGGGTGATTGGAGGTGACTTTAACATGGTTGAGTTACCATCAGACAAAAAAGGGGGTAGAGAAGGAGGACTTCACTCTTTGGAGAGAGCAGCTTGGGATGCCTTCCTTTTTCACTACTGTGGCAGAGACACTTGGTTTAACGATGCCTTTCTTATTCAGCCACAGTCCCTCCTGTTCTCTTGGTCGAACAGGAGGCAGCAGATGCCTATTCATGCACGCATTGACAGATTCTATGTAGATGATTGGGCACTTGACAGAGGTGGATCAGTATGCATTGCTGCTGGGATTTTCACTTCAGAACACTTTCCTGTTATACTGGCTATCTTAGAGCCTCACTTGAGAGGCCGATCTGCCAGCATCAGGATTCCAGATGCCTTGTACACAGAGGAGGACCTTATAGAGGCAGCCCTGTAGATATGGGTTTCTCATGTCCAAGGTGGGCAGCCATTGCCATCACAGGTAGCTACTGCCCTTTTTGGTATTAGCGACTTCTATCTCTCAGCAGTTGCTCGTACCAGGAGACAAGATATTCTCAGACGTGAGATTGGTGTTCGTCAGCAGTTGGCAGCTTTGCAGAGGGAAGAGTAGAAACGGCCTTCAGATGCTTGGATTCAGGAGCGCCTTGTTGCAGCAAGGGCTCATCAGCAGGTATTGCTTGATCAGAGAGCAGAGTATGCCTTTCATGCACGGGAGTCCTTTTGGATTCAGATGGGTGGCAGAGTCAATAAACACTTTTTCTCTACTCTTGGCCCTAGACATAGTAGAGAGAGTGTATCCCAACTTATTGACTCACACGGGGTTTTACAAACAGATCCTGATGATGTCTTGCGCATAGCTTCAGATTTTTATGCCGCCCTTCTTACTGCTGATCCTGAGACACGGGATAGAGAGGATGCTAGACAGGTTATTTGGTAGAGCATCCCTTTGTTGGTGAAACCGGATATGCATGTTCTGCTTGATGCACCTTTCACCAACACAGAGTTCAGGACTGCACTTTCAGCCCTTCACAAGGGCAAGTGCCCAGGTTCGGATGGCCTTACCCCCTCTTTTTTCATTGCATTTTGGGATATGATTGGAGACTACATTACTTCAGTCCTGCAGGGTATTTGGGACTCTGGTGATATGCCCGGGTCGCTTACAGAAGGTCTCATCCACCTTATCCCGAAAGGAGGTTGCAGAAATCTAGTGTCCCAGTGGAGGCCTATCACACTTCTAGGGACTTGTTACAAAATTCTGGCCAAGGCAATCAGCCTCCGATTGCAGCCCCTTCTCCTAGATCTTATTCATGACACTCAGACGGGATTTGTGCATGGCAGAGCATTTTTTATAACATTTTCTCTTTCTGGGAAGCCTCAGAGTGGGCCATGCAGAGCGGCCAGAATCTAGCCATTCTACTTTTGGATTTTGAGAAAGCTTATGACAGAGTAGATTGGGGTTTTTTGGAGGGGACCCTTCTACGTTTTGGCTTTACTAATGCTTGGATCAGAGGTGTTTTCTCCTTGTACAGATCAGCCCACAGCCAGGTACTTATTGGTGGGGTAAGGGGTGAGAGATTTCAGATTTTCAGATCAGTCCGTCAGGGATGCCCCCTTGCTCCTTTCCTTTTTTTGTTCGTGGCCGAAGCTACGAGTATCTATGTTAGATCTCAAGCTGACATCTTTGGGCTGAGACTTCCCATTAGAAGGGAAGAGGAGTTACTTGACAAGGAGTTGGCAGATGACACAGCAGTTTACTTGGATGCCACTCCACAGACGCTCACTTCTTTCAGGACAGCATTGGATTTATTTTGCTTGGCGGCCGGGGCGCAAATAAATTGGCATAAATCCAATGGTTTTTGGATCAGTGATGAGGACACTCCAGTTTGGGGGCTTGACATAGGATTCACTTAGGTTCAGAGGGGTGTGCCTGTCAGGTATTTGGGCTGCTAGGTCGGCTTGGATATTTCTTCCACGCAGCAGTTTGCTCCCGTGTTGGAGAGCATCAAGAGGAAGCTCCTTTTTTGGAGCTCAGCCAAGCTGGATCTTGCCTCTAGAGTTGTGGTGGTCAACCAGGTTCTCTTGGCCACGGCATGGTTTGTTTATTCTTGCTGGTGCTATTCTACGGACTGCATCACTCAGCTCAGGAGACCGATCAGAAATTTTCTTTGGAGTGGGCTTGATGGCACAGCAGATACCTTAGCTAAGGTGGCTTGGGAGAACCTCATCCTCCCTACACAGGAAGGGGGTCTCAATATTATTGATCCAAATTTACAGTGCAGAGCTCTACTATGCAAGATGGTGGTGCGGGGACTTATGCCTGGGCAGGAACCATGGAAGGCCTTTCTTATTAGCAACATACAGAGATGCACACCTTCTTCAGGAGGAGACTGGATGTGCAGTATTAGGTGGATCTTCACCACAGCACACCTCAGATCACCTTCGTCCCCTCTCACGGTTGCCATTCTGAAAGCATGGGCCAGTTTCAGGAGCACTCTTCGGAGGATTCCTCCTTCCTCTCGTGAAGAGATTGATAGGCAACCCATCATGTGGAATGACAGTATTTTAGATGATCTTGGCAGACCACTTGGTGCCTCACTCTACATGCAGTGGTCCAGGTGGGAGAGGGGACCTGCATCATCTTTGGGGTCTTGCAAAGCTTTCCGCAGGCTTCCAGAGGAGACCAAGTCTCAGTTGACAGGACATCTCAGAGGGAGTGCAGGGAGGATCTTGCAGATTGAGGCAGCCCTTCCAGAGGAGTGGGTAGACACAGATGATATGCCACTCACTCCACTTGAGTAGGTACTTTTATGAGAGGTGGTGTTCCGCTTGAGGTTTTGGCCATTCGAGATGCACAGGAGGATGCTTTAGTTTTTACTGTGCAGGATGGTGGCAGATTGCTCAGATCCACAGAGGACATCTTGCTTGAGTCTGCTTTTCAGCCTATCAGAGTTGTAGGTCTTTTGGTGCAGGGATCAGATTCATAGTGGTTCCTCGACCCAGACCCCCGGCTACTCTCCACCAGGTCTTGGAGGCTTTGGCTCTACGAGGGAGTTCCCATTAGGTATTTGCAGTGGGACCCTGGAGAGTGGGAGTGGATTGACGCAGGGCATTGAGAGAAGAGCATCCCCTTCTTTCATTACACGGTCAGTATTGCCAAGAGATTTCAGCTCAGTAGTAGAGGTTGGAGACCTTCCAGAGTTCCTCATTGGGAGACATTTGATATCACTGCGGATCTGCAGAGGTGCTACTGGAGGAGACTCTAGAAATCCCACATGAATAGAAAGATCATTCTATTCTTTTGGCTTTCTATCCATGGTGGGATTGCAGTGAACCTTTGGAGATCTAGGTTCGGAGCCGACCCTACTTGCCCTCGTTGCCTCTCTGCTTCGGAGACTACTCAGCATTGTTTATGGGATTGCAGACAGGCGAGGATGATTTGGATGGGGGTAGCTAGGATTTTCAGTCACTTTGCCTACTCCCCATTCTTTATGACATGGGGCTCAGTGGCTTGGCTTTCTCTTACAGGGCCTCAGGTATTTTATGAGAGACTTAACTCCTCTCGGGCCATTTTGGTTCAACGTCATCACATTCAGTCATGTTCGTTGGATGTGGTACCACACCTTCCTTTTACATATGTACATGCCTCTGTGGATACTTCTTGGGAGATTTTAGCGAGCATAGCATCCTGGCATATCTGGAGAGCCAGATGCACAGAGGCTATGGAGGGTACTCAGGTTCATCCCTCGCACACTTTGGCTAGTATCTGGACAGACACCGTACATACTTTGATGGCCATTTGGATGAGTATGTAGGGAGACTCCTGTGCAGCCTCAGCTAGGAGGGCTTCTTTCTTTAGGGAATGGAAGGATTCTCCTTTCTTCTCTGAGACTCCTCTACAGGGTTGAGGTGGCACTTTCAGCCTCAGCCTTGGTTGTTTTCCACCTCACTTTGAGGGGGTTTTATTTTTCCTCATGATTTCATGATGTTGTATTTCCGCTCAGAGCTTGCTCTAGCGAGTTTCTTTCTTAATAGAAGTCTCTTTTTTGCCAAAAAAAAAAGGAAGTCTTCATCTTTGGGAGTTCCATAATGGCCTGTGCAAACCTTGATGTGCCCTTTTGTTGACGCTAACCCCCAAGCTAAGCCAAAGGGCTCAGATCAGCCTGGGGTGAGGGAAAGGGAAAGGACTGTACGGAGAGGTACTACAGGGAGAGAATGTACGACGGAGGTACGACTAATGGGACTGTTCGGCAGATACGACATGATTGTACAGAGAAGCTGACGACTGTATGGAGAGGCTAACGATGTACGGAGAGGCAGGTATGATAGGACTATACGGGGCTGTACAGAAAGTACAGCAGGACTGTACGGGGGGTACGACGGGGCTGTACGGCTTAGGGTTTTGGGGAGAGAAAGAAAGAAAGAAAGAAATTTTATTAAAGGTCCACGGAAGGCCATACATGGCCTATGGGACACAAAATCATCCGAAAGGAAAATACATCATCAACGATGCGCCAACTAGGTGGCCTCATCGTAATATCGCTAAGATGCCAAAAATGGCTACAAAAATCCTAGATACAAAATGAAATGAAATAGAGTACCAAAATTGCCTAGATACAAAATGTAAAATATGAAATATGAGGAACATCGTCTTCCCTAAGGGGTCTGTGATCCAAAGAAATGATGGAAGTCATGGCCATCGACCATGCCTCCTGCCATGAGTGTGAAGATCTGGGCAAGTGTCAAATGGGCTGCTGGCGGTGCCAAGTCTCCATGGAGCAATCTCCTCCGAAAATCTGCCATCATCCTCCGTCGTCTAGAAATAAAGCGACGGGTACGGGCTCTGTGTAAGATCATCCTGCGGTGCTGCCGGATCATGTCATATGTACATCCTTGGGGTGGAACCATCGGTGCTCTCTGGCAAGATGGGCTATCTCTGTGCTCATGGTCCTGCGCCTCGTCCTGCTCCTCATGAATAACCAGGTCTCTGGCAGGGATGCGACGGTGCTCTCTGAGGAATCTCTCTCTATATCTGGTGATCTCCCTGATGAACAACGCTAAGCAATACTGATCCTCATACTCCATAATCCGAGAGAGAGGTCCAAATCCGTGCCCAAATAAACAGTGAAATCTGCCACGGATCTCATAATATAAAGGGCATCTGCAAACAAAGTGCTCCTCAGTCTCCACCTCCCCCATAGTGCAACAAGGGCATATCCTAGTCTCTCGCCTGGGTCTATGTCCGGTAGCTGTACGACGCATCCTGCCGGCCTCAACGTCTAATCTGTGGGAAGATACCCTGAGCTGGCCCAAGGCAATCCTGAGTGAGTGCGACATATGAACGCCGATATATCCTGGGGATATGATGAAGCCATCCTCTGAAATCCTGAGAAAATGGTCACGATATGTGGCCATCTTCGTAGGAAGCTCCGTGGGATGAACCCAAGTGCGAAACGTGTGTAGCTGCAACAAATCTGCCCTGATAACCTGGCTGAGCTCATGTCGAGTGAGAGGGAGGCGAGGGGCATCTATGCTGTATCGAAATGGTGGCAGCCTATCCATATCCAAGCCTAGCGAGGTGAGCCATGTGTAGAGTGTGTGGTACCAACAAAAAGTATGACCTCTCTCCGCTAACATCTGCGAGGATGTTAGTGCTAGCCATGGTAATCGTGCTCTGCCTGCTGCTGAGTCTCCGAGCGCCCTGATCCTATGCAAGTACGTAACTGACTGAAATGCTGCATCTAGCGCTAGGGGTGTAGCTCCGAACTCTGCAAACGTAATCTGATGCGGTACCGTGGGCTTCGCTCTGATCAATCTGGAGAACATGATGATCTGTAACCTCTCTACTCGTCTCCAATCTGCAACCCTGAGATCTCCTGCCCAAAAGGGGCTAGCATACATGACTGCAGGTCTCACCAGCGTATCGAAAAGTAAGGACTTCGTGTCGGGATGCTGAAAATGTGACTGTGCACACTGCCTCTCGAGAAGAGCCAAGGCGGAATACCCTCTACTGATCCTATCTCGTGCTGCATGCGTCATGGTGAAGACTGGACCTCTAAATGTGGCACCCAAATATGTATACTCCCTAACTAGCTCCACCTCCTGCCCATCAAATGTGAAAGAGAACTCGCCTCTCCTATAAACCTGGTATGACGTGTTGAAGACCATGACTTTGGTCTTCCCAAGGTTTACAGACAACCCTCTGTCCTGACAAAAGCTGTGGAGTGCATGGAGATGTGCCTGTAAACCCTGCTGGGAGGAAGAAATAAGAACCACGTCATCTGCATAGAGGAGAATCGGTATCGTGGATCCTGCCAGTAAAGAACCTGTACCACCCATCGTCTGTATGTACATCTCTAACTCATCGATATAGAGACCAAAGAGTGTCGGAGACAAAGGACACCCCTGCTTCACCCCTATCGTACTGCGTACTTCCGCCGACAGCCCCGCCTGTGTCCTGACTCTACTTGTGACTCTCTCATACAAGGCCATGATCGCCCATTGAATCTCCCCATTGAATCCCAAGTCACGAAGTCGCTGGAAGAGTCTGAAACGCGGCACAGTGTCAAATGCCTTTCTGAAGTCCACGAAGCAACAATAGAGCCGTTGCTTACGTGACTTCGCCTCCTCAATCAAAGCCCTGAGTGTGAAGATATGATCTAGAGTCGAGTGCTCTGCACGAAATCCTGCCTGCCCTCTAGCTCTCATGCCTGTCGCCTCGGTATGGTCATTTATATGTCCTTCTAGAATGGTCGCATAAATCTTGGCCATGACATGGCCAATCATAATGGTCCTGTAGTTCGACGCCTCCAAAGGATCCCCCGACTTGTGTATGGGTACTATGGTATTTTCTAGCCAACTAGGTGGAAGACCTATACAAATGGACTCGTTAAAAAGACGGGAGAGGACTGTAGCTAAGGCATCAATCCCATGGATTACATACTCCGCTTGCAATCCATCATGGTCCTTAGCTCTCCCAGTCTTCAAACGATGAGCTGCTGCTCGGACACTATTGGATGAGAATAAGGCAGAGGAGGTGGGTCTAGGCACATGGGATAAGTCGATCTGTGGCTGGTCTGGAATATCATATAAAGTGGAAGTATAGGCAAGCCAAACCTGCGGGTCTGTAAGAGGAGTTTGAGATTTCAAGCGAAGGAATTTCTTCTAGAATTCCTTGGAATCATAGCTGAAAAGTAAACTTCTCAGCTCCTCCTCATTCCGGGCTAGAAATTGGCACTTTTTGCGTCGCACCAAACGCTTGTAACTCTTCTTGGTCTCAATGAGGAGGGGAGACTTCTCCTGTGTCTCAAGGCGAAGCTTCCTGCGGAGTTCTTTACACTCCTCATCATACCATCCATTACAAGGCACAAGACCGACTGGTGGAGGACTGGATGTGTGGCAAGTGACGGGGAAGGACTTGTGGGCTGCTGAGATGATGGAGGTATGTACAAGGTCCCACCGATCCTGTGTGGAGGGTAGGGCATCGAGAAGGTGCGGACGGAGAAGACCACTCAGGTGCTGGCTATAAATATCATCAAACTGGTGGTCAAAATGAACCTCATAGTATGGCTGACGCTCATGATGTCTAGAAGGGGGGGCATGAGGAATCTGGCATGAGAGAGAGAGAGAGAGAGAGAGAGAGAGAGAGGATCACACCCATTTTATTTGTCAAGGTATGGGTGAGATATTGTTTCTTCAATCCATATGAACTGAGTTTCTTTTTGAGGCAGTACTAAGGGCTTGCAAGTCAAGCAAAATCCCCCTATCGAAGCTAATGAAAGCTATGGACATGTGAAACTGTGTTAATCTTGTTGGCTCGAGCAGGCATTCTATGGCCTCAATTCAGCTTTCTTGGTCACAATCCTTTGCCAAGATATGTATGACCAAGGAGGATCCTAGGCTTCACATAGAAAGTGCACTTGGTTGGGTTGAACGGGATACCTATTTCTCGGCAATGCTGAATACTTTGACAAGGCAAATAAGGTGAGTCTCCTTGGTAGCGTATACACTAAAGTCATTCAAATAAATGTCCATAAAACCAGTGAGATCATCCGAAAGCTTTTACCATAAACCTCTCAAGGTAAAAGACGAATTCAGGAATATGCACCCAATTCAGTTTATGAAAGCTGTCTTTTGTTGGTCTTCTTTGGCAATCAAAATGATGTGTATCCATCCATGAACGAGTATAACCCAGCCACTTGCTAGTCATTCTGAGCAGTTCTCTACCATTCCCCCTCTCATATTAGAAAGCTTGTTAGTGGCAAATATTCTCTTGCTCTGATACAAACTCGCCTCATTGGTGTGGCCACGCTTGACACAAGCATTATAGTACTTAGCTTGGAACTCAGTATATGTGTGTTTGGGCTTGGTATATTTGCTACACACTTCTCATTTGGAATCAGCTTACCTTTTGTTACAATAGAGACACCCTAAGCAATTGCTATCTTCAGGTGTTGACCACATGTTGACCATGTGTCAACACATGTCAGCCACATGACATCAAGCATTGACCACATTTCAATCATGTGTGACACGTGTCAACCATGGGTTCATTCGAGGCGACCATGCGTCGACACATGTCAACCACAGGTCAACCAGGAGTACCATGCCCAAGGCAATCTTATCGAGAGCTGTGCACATGGAGAGTGAGCTCAGCACATGGAGCAATCAGGAGTATTTACAGTTGCACATGGAGAAGATGTGTACAGTCGTTCTGTGGTGCAGTGATCCAGCTCACCTACACATGGAGTATTTACACCACTCTGACTAGGAGAGGCTGGCGAGTCAGGGAGTCAGGAAGCCGTCGGAGCCATCAAGAGAGCCAGCGGCGCCAACGGCTATCCTCAACAGCTAAAGATAGGAGGATGACCAATCGGGAGAAAGAAGGGAGATTCTTAGTGAAGAGGGGACCCTCCAAGGCAAGGGGGTGAGGATGAAGGAGAAGGGGGGAGAGGGGATTCGGCATTCAGCAAGGAGAGCATTCAACATTCAACAGAGAGCATTGAGCATTCGGCATTCGGCATTGGAGCGACAGAGAGAGGAGAGTGTGAGGAGAGATAGAGGCTGGAGCTACGAGCTTGCAAGGGGAGAGTGTGGAGAGACCTGTGTGTACCTCTCTGTCCACTATGGGGATAGACCTGTGTGTTCTTGTGACTTGTGACTTGTGACCTGTGGGTGCTGGTCCAGTGATACGTACTTCGGCCAACTTGGTCACTTTCTCATTCTTTCTATCTCTTGCTCAATATGGGGATTGTTCACTAGTGCATAACGACTATCTCTTCTGTCTCTTCTTATGCTCATGTTGTGGAGTTCTCATGTGACTGTCATTTAGCATAGTGCACTTATATGACGCGATTCACTGCAGTACAGTCTACGACACCCGCACACCAATGCACGGTGATTGCAAAAAAGATAGAGCACTATACTGCCTTTATAACTACTGCAATCTCTTATATATACTCACCCCTACCCCAAACACCAAACACCATAGACTCCCTCAACTCTGAAAGTCTTCATCTCGGAGGAGTTCAAAGCAAAACAAATCATCCAAAAGAGGTCTTGCTGGTGGCAATGGCAGATTAATCCACTCTTCTCTCACATATGCTATCATTACCAAATTCAATGCTTTGCACAGAGGGGCCCAATTTCAAGATCAGGTACATAAATATACAGTCTCCTGTTTCTTTTTCATTTAGTATTTATATCCACTCATCAAACTCAACATCTGTACAAAGACTCATCCAGAGGATTTCTTCTGGGAGGTCTTCCATTGATGGTAACACAACACCCTGCCACTCCTCATCATTCACATACAACAGTAGGTGCCACACACCTTGTGTTTTAAAGTTGAGGATTTCTTCATACTGAAAGTTCTAGCTGAAGCACACTGTATCATACTGTGATTCTATCTCTAAACAAAAATACATTTTTTGTTTTTCTTATTTCCTCCAGTAACTCCTCTAATGGTATCACTCTATCTCCTTCCACAAAAATATCTACAGAATCAAACCCCCCACTCAAATCACTCTGATATAATATCTACCCTCTAGAAGTCTCTTTTTAAAACAAGTTCTTAGAAAAATTCATATTCTGGTATCATATCTAACTCATAAAACAGATCTCTCGACCACTGGCTCCTGGGAAACTCCAATCCTGCAGCTACCTCGTCTGTTATCTGTAAAATAAGAACCCACTGCTCCTCTGTAACTTCATTGAATATTACTTCATACTGCACATGTCGTGGTACAATAATAGCCTCCACCTTGTGGCTCATCTCAAACACCAAAAACATTTTTCTAATTACACTAAGGTTATCAATCTTTTCAGCCCTTCACTGGATTGGAAGACTCTCTGGTTGGAAAATGACTGTAACCACCAGTTCTTGCTGCCCCTGTGATCACCACGATCCCTTGATATAAGCAAAAAAGCTGCTACTTCAAATCAGCTGCACTCCTTCACTTCTGACTAACAGATGGCAATCCACATGACCTCCCACAGTCTAGCATAGCAGCATCAAGTCTTTGGGTGATCATCCACGAGCCACTAGATGGCTTTTCCTTGGCTTTTCTCCTATTGCTTGCTATTGGTTATAGTGTGACAATAAGGCAAAAGGGCAGCAACTAGCATCCGACACCCCTGGCTAAGGCCTTTCTGCCTTTAACTCGCAACTATTGCTCTCTACAACTTCCCCGACACCTTCCTCCTAAATGCAAAGATCCACCATGAATTCGACGTACAATTACCCAACTGTATCCCCTTGAGCTACAAACGAGCCATTTCCATGAAATGTACGTAGAGATACTCCTTTGGAACATCGAAGAGACTGCGCAACCAACACGACCACTATCACGGATATACCATACATACACAATAAGCCACAACTCTTTACAAGCCCAATCTCCTGGTGAGCCGCCTCTTGCTTTAGCTTCTATCATGGACAACAGCAAGCCGTTTGCAATTCTGTCTGCCGCCCACTAGCTCCCACTGTCTAGTAAAACAGCATCAAGCTTCTCATAAGATCACCCATGAACTATTGGAGTATTATAAGCTTCCCATCCAAAAGGGGTCAAATGAAAAAATAATGAGCAGTCCCATGTCCTCATGAAGGATAAAAGTCTCCCACGAGCTGCCAAAGAGGTGCCTGTACACCGCTCCCACTGACTCCTGAGAGTGAAGATAATCTCCGCCCAAATGGAAGCAAGAGTGTCAACCTCCGTGCATAAATGGCCCCCAAGGACAAAAGAACATCTCGAACACCATATCCGCCATAGGGTAATGCTAGAAATCACCTCCCAGGCTGACCCTACAGGTGAAGTAGGCCTGGAATCCTGAGCTGGTACTGGTACCAAAAGTAAGTCCTGCGGCTCCATGATGCTAACATCTGTGGGACCCCGTCTCTGGCGACACTGCATGAAGAAACCATGGTCTCCTGGCTCTGACTCATAGAGGGCAAAGGCTCCAGAGCCTCTCCCCCAAAGGTCAGCGCCCCATGTCATTAGAAAGGACTCAGATGTAACATATGAGAACAACCTGAAGATACCTATCCAAACCACTCTAGAGCTGGGGCAGCTCCATAAACAATGCTTACTAGATTCCTCTGCAAGCTGACAACGCATACACAAGGAGGGTCTACCCATTTGTTGAAGCCAAGTACCCACAGGTATACCCCTATGAATAGTGAGCCAAAGAAAGTAGGAGACTTTCCTGGCTCTACTGATGCCCCAAAAGTGAGTCCAGTAGCTCAGCAAGAGCTCTGCAGTAAGTCCCTGTGCGTGCCAATGCTGTGAGGCAGATGGTAGGTGATGAGAGTCTCTCTGCTGAAGCCTGTAACTTGCCCTCGTAGAGTACTGGAAAAATGAAAGAGGATGAGCGCCAACCACCGGAGCAGGCCACGCCCACTCACCTGGGTCCTAGTCGAGCTCTGCAAGAGGTCGACCTTGAAAGACTTAAAGTCTCCATCTAGGATCCTCTGCAATGGTCAACCTGGACGGATCTGTGGCCGATTCCTTACCCAGGCAACCAATGACCCTGACTCTCTGCCAAAGGAGCTCCTGTCGATCCAGGGGCTGAGTGGGATACAATATGTGAGAGGAGTCCGTCTCAAAATAAGTAAACGGTGCCGGTCCTAAACGAACTCCAATGCATAGCCCAGCCTCACTAAAACAACTTGACCCAGTAAAGATGGGATGAACATAGGCTGGATCTGTAAGCATGTCCCTCCACCCCTGAGGAATAGCTCTCATGATCAGTAATCTGGTGGCAGCAATCTGTCCAAGTGGCCTGTGTCTATCTCTGATCTCCTCCTCTGACATCTCCACACCTCCCCTAAACCAATCCCTAACTGTCACAACCCCCTGAGCATGCCATCTGGCCAAGGGAGTTCTAAGTTCTGTACCAGGGGAAGATCCCTGATACCGAACCAGGGGGTTATGATAAAGTGGCTGTCGGGCAATTTCGTCTCTGGAGGAGGGAACTGCTCTGATGAGGTGTTCATGAAAATGAACCCATATCTGAATAAGCCTTTTCACAAGTGGTGAGGAAGGCTGAGAATGCTGGTCCGTCAGGAAGATCCAACTGACTCTTCCTGCCCACTGGCCTGCTGCTCTGGGGGTGCATTGGTGAATCCCATGCAGTAGGAACTGCTTCCAAGGCTGATCTCCTGGAGTCAAACCTCTAACAAGAAGTTTGACTAAAAGGGCTCTGCTCTGCATCTCAGGATCAAGAACTCCAAGTCCTCCCTGCGAGGCGGGTAAAGTGATAGTATCCCATGAAACCCTGGCCCTAGTGTCCTCAGAACCATCACCACCACTCCACAGGAAGTTCCGGAGCAATCTCCTCACCTGACGGATCGAGTCATCATGTAAGCACCAACATGACGCAACGTACCACATAGTCGCTAGTAGAACCGAGTTGAGTACCAGCGCTCTTCCGGCCAAAGAAAGTCTAGCCGTGCTCCAATAGGCTAGCTTCCTCCGGATGCTCTCAAGCACTGGGGCAAACTGTTGCGTCGGGGACACCTCAATGCCAACCTGAAAACCTAAATATCTCGTGGAGGTGCCTCTGGGAATCCATACAAAGCCTCTATCTCCTCCCCAAGCCGGGGTATCCTGCTGAGCTCATGTCCAGATGCCTTTTGATTTGTTCCAATTGACAAGTCCTCCTGAGGCGAGGCAGAACTTGTCAATTGAATCCGCAGTAGTAGCAAGACTATAAGCATCTCCTTTGACTGTCAGTGCCGTGTCGTCAGCAAACTCAGTGTCCAGAAGCTCCTACTCCTGCCGGATAGGAAGATGGAGGCCCAAAGTGCCATGACTGGTAGCCTGCATAAAGTATCCCATAGCCTCCGCTACGAAAAGAAAAAGGTAAGGTGCAAGCGGGCATCCATGTCGTACCGATCTGGATAGCTGAAAAGCCGGTCCTCTGCCTCCACAGACCACCATCCTGCTAGAAGAGCGGGAGTAAAGTGAGGAGACCCAAGAAATCCATCTATCTCTGAAGCCTAGCCTCCTCATAGTGCCCTCCAAGAAACCCCAGTCCACCCTATCATAAGCCTTCTCAAAATCGAGGAGAAGAACTGCAATCTCTCGCTGACTCTCCTTCGCCCAGTGAGTGGCCTCCCAAAAAGTGAAGATGTTATCCAAGATACTCCGATCTTGGACAAATCCTGTCTGAGTAGCTTTGATAATATCTGGCAGCATAGGCTTTAGACGAAGAGCCAAGGTCTTCGCTAGGATCTTGTAGGCTGTCTCTAGAAGTGTAATGGGTCTCCAATTACGTAGGACTGTCTTGTCTCCCCCTTTCGGGATGAGACAAATCATACCTGTGCATAATGTCTCGCCCAAAGATCCTCTATAAAGAGCCTCTGAAAAGGCAGAGAGTAGATGAGGCCCAATCGTATCCCAAAGAGCTCTAAAAAGAAGTGGCGACAAACCGTCCTCCCCAGGGCATCTGTTTCTGGGCAGCTCATGTAACGCATCCGTGATCTCTAGGAGTGATAGTGGGCTATCCAAAACATGACTCATCCTGTCTGAGACCATCAGGGGGACATGGCTCCAAATCTCCTCTCTGGCTCTGATCATCTCCTCGGTGACTGGATCAGCGGTGTAAAGAGTGGAAAAGAAATCAGAAGTGATCTCAACAAGACGGTGAGGGTCCGTCTGAAGAGACCCGGCCTCATCCACAAGTCTACGAAGACTATCCGAAGAGTATCTCTGACCCACTGCCCTGAAGAACTCTCTAGAACATCTATCCCCTTTCTGAATCCAGAAAGTCTGCTGAGAGTAAAACCTGAACTGGGCCCTCCTGCCCTGAATCTCCTCTAGTCTCTCCTGAGCCTCCGAAAGCTGCCCTCTGATGAAAAGAGAATGAGGAAAACTCTGAATCAATCTCTGAAGTCTGGATACCTCCGCTCTTGCATTCCGATCTCTGATTATGAGCTTTTCCTTCTCCTCTTTTGCCCTGAACTGGCAGACTCTGCTGACTCTAGCCAAAGCCCCCTCTACCCACAACAACCAGCCCTGATCCAAAGGAGTGTCCACTGACAACCAAGTCTCTCTCAACCGTTCCACGAACTCTGTATCCTGAAAGACAAAGTCCAGAACTCTAACAGAGCCTGTGCTCTCCAATCGAGAGGTAGGAAGAATCTGTAATAGGACTGGAGCATGGTCAGATAAAACATAACCCGGGCGGATCCCAATCTGTCCTCCTCTGATGGCCAATATAAAACCTGTCAAGTCTGACCAAAGAAAGAGATCCATGGAAAACCCCGGACCAAGAGAACTGAAGACTGTCTGCCAACTAACAAAAGTCATCCAATCGAGTAGCATCATGAAGTTCAGCATGCAAAACAAAACTATCCCATTCCACTCTCTCCCTATTGGAAAGGCCACCCTCTGTCTGACCCGACTTGTCTTCAGCGAATTCAACCATGTTGAAATCACCTTCAACAATCCAGGTGTCTGCCTGAGGAAGGGACTCTCTAAGCTGTCTCCAAAAAGCACGTCTGTGAGCTGGATCCGTGGGAGCATACACATTGAGAACACCAACTGCTGTGTTCTCAATATGAAGAATAACATAGCATGCTCTGCTCTCCACTAGTGTACCCTCTTGGGTGATCTCTGAGGCCCACCTAGCTGAAACTGAAATGCAAACTCCTCCCCTCGTGCCATCCGCTGAGCTCCAATAAGTCCGGCTCTTCCTCTGAGTAAGGATCTGCATCTGTCAATCCTGTCTTGGGAGAGCTTATGCTCCTGGATAAGCACGATGTTTGGAGGGGAACCTGAGGAAATAAACCGAAGGGAGTCCCTAAGCAACTGCAATCTAGGAACTCCCAATCTACGACCATCTGCATCTGAGGTAAATCTGCGGCCGTTCAGTCCTCTCACATTCCAAGAAATGATGGACAACCTAGACATCGGATGGAAGTGAGGGTGTGCCAGTGGCAACGGCACAAAACTCTCTCTCTGACGGTGCAATCCAAAGTCGGTCTCTGATCCAACTCCAAATCTGCCCCAACTCATGTAAAATAGCTCCATCCAAGGGAATAGTACTCTGGCGCGAACCAAGGAGCTGAAAATCAAACCAACCAGAACTCCTGGGCAAATCAAAGTCTCCCTGAATCTCAAAGAACAGAAACAGAAAGGCCCTGCCACCGAAGCCAGGTCGAAGAGTCCTAGGACAAGAATGAATCTGCGAGCCGACAAAACGGTGAACCGATGAAAATTGAGTCATGCTCATAAGCTATCTAACAATCTCACTGTCAAGTAACTCAGCTGACCAGCTTTCGCTCCCCCGAGATCGAAAGCCACCTGTGGAGAAAAGAAGAACATGCCCCTCTCTGGAGAGAGTAGCTAATCCCAAGTACTCCTCTACCTCCTCTGACCGTCGGCAAAACACCGGTAGAAGTTCCAATCGAGTGAGGGAGTCTGTGATAACCCCTCGAGCCAAAAAGGGCCAAAACTCAGCGGGCAGATCTCTGTCAACCATCCTGGGATCAGGTCTAGGAGTCAAAAGAGCTGAAAAGGGCTGAGCCGTCTTGACTCTGCTCCTAGAATAGGTGAGAGGGAGAGGAAGAACCTGCGATGAGGAGCCTGTCCGCATGGGTGACTGAAACTCTCGCTCGATCTCATCTGCTAGGATCTCCCAATCCTCACGCCTGTCTGGGTACCTGTCTGGGTACTGAGCAAAATCTGTGACCGCACTCGCAAAAGATCTGGATAAACCAGGAGTGAAAAGCTGTGAGGACAAGGCTGTGCTGGGGGGGGTGTCCAAAAGGACGCTCCACAAAGCAACAAGGAAAGGTACTGTGCAACGGGGCTGTGAAAGGGGTCTCGAGGGAACCTCGTACAGGCACATGAGATCCTGGGACGGGCTCTAACTCTGACCTGTGTCATAAAATACCACTCTCTCAACGGACTGCTGGGGAGAGGCGTCCATCACCGTAACTGCAGCCTGAGCAGTCTCCTGCTGAAAAACTGTCTCAGTAACCAATATCTGAACCTCCGGGGTAGTGGTGTCTAAAGTCATCAAATCCTGATCTACTGTCTCCTGCTCAGTGAGAAGACCTGCCTGCGGATGGTCCTCCGCGTCACCCCATTCCGGGGTCTCCTGCACATGCATCTCGACTCCCTGAACTACCGTCTCCTGCACAGTGTCAAGACCTGCCTGCGGATGGTCATCTACAACTCCCCTTTCCGGGGTCTCCTACACATGTGACTCGACTCCGTGAGTGACCGTTTCCTGCACCGTTCAAGACCTGCTTGCGGATGATCCTCTGCATTCCCCTTTCCAGGGTCTCCTGCACATAAGTCTCAACTCTCTGCCATCTGTGAGCTCGTATCTGGGGCTTCTCGTACTGCTGGCTCTCCCTCTGTCTCCGTCTCCTCCGAGCTCTCCGTGAAAGCTGTTCCACTGGAGGCACCTCCGGGTCCTCTGATTCCACTGGAGGCTTCCCCAAAGGAGGCTCCTCTCGTTCTGCTGAATGAGTCGAAGCAGGCTCAGAGACCCCTGGAGGCTGAACTGAAGGCTCTGGGTCTCTCGTAGGATGAGAAGGATCCGGAGTCTCTGATCTTGGCCGACGACTGGGGCAATCCCTAGTAAAGTGACCTCTCTTCCGACAGAAAAGACACTGATAAGGAAGCCCCTCGTACAAAACCCTCTGCTGCATCTGGACCCCATCTCCCGTGGAGTACAAAATCAAAGTAGGCAAAGTCGAGGAGGGGGGAACTCTGAAGTGAGTCTGACTCTCGTAACACCTGTACCAGTAAGTGACTGAGCATAGGAAAGTCTAGCACTTGATGGGATGACTGTACCTGCCACGCTAGCCATATGCTCCACAGCTCTGCGACAAGAGCTCTGACCTCATCAGGAAGTCCAGGGAAAAGCATCCAAATAGAGACCTGACGCGGTCTCGGGGACGTAATACTGAAGTGCTTCCGTCAAGGCCACAAATGGATGACTCTGCTTTGAAACTGAATCGGAGAGCTCTGCAGACTGAAGGCCAAAAGAAAAGTACCCTCTGCCAAGCAATCGAAAAACTGTAACTGAGACACCCAATGAGGCCATGCTGGTGTACACCCAGTCACGTAACTGTTGGCCTCTACTGGGGAGAAAGCCAATTATGTGCGTCAAACGAAAACCCTCCTCTGCTACCTCAATCATCTGCACAATGTCAGGAGGAAATGAAACTGTGACTTCGATCTCCTCAGGTTCGGCGACGGGAGTGGCATTAGTGTCCTCCATTGTCTCAACTTGCGCTGTCCTGAGGGGAGGAGCTGCCTTTGCTGAAAAAACCACCAAGAACTCGCAACCAACCACTAGAAACCCCAAAAAACCCCCTGGTTAGAGAATGCTCCCAACTTCAGCCTGCGTGGAATGACAGTAGACCGCTCAAAACAAAAGCAGAAAGCTCCGTAATTGCCTGGAAGTAGCCCAGGAACACAGCTCCTCGGAACACACGCAGAACAGTCCCGGAAGAGGGCCCTGAAGCCCAATCTGAAGCGCAAGGGAGGGAGCAGACGGCAGCTACTGGCGGCCTAAAGGACAGCCTGAAGGGGTGACTTGTAGGGGCAAGGGGAGCTCGACCAGCAGGTCGTGACCTACAACAGCCAGTCGGGCTGAAGGGGGGGCGCAACGCGAAAAGGCTAAAGGGGGGGGCTCGACCACCAGGCGCACCTGCAGCAGCCAAACGGGCTGAAGGGAGGCGCAGCGCGAGCAGGCAGCGCGAGCAGGCAAGGGAGGCGACCTGAGCAGGGAGCTCTGCCAAGGGAAACCTACACGACCTAGGCAGCAGGGTGCTGCCAAGGAAACAGGTCGCGGCCAAGGGGCAGGGCGCTGCCAGGGGTGGCTGATGGCGACGGATGAGGCGAGGGGCAGCAGCAGGCGGAGCTCCTCCAAGATCGTACTTTTTTGAATTTTCCTTATTATTTCGGTCAACTTGTAGAACTGATGGCGCAACTCACGATCAAGTGATGATAGATGCCTTTACATAGCTTCCCTCGCCATCACGGAGCTCATGGAGTCTCTGTCGCCCAAGATACTTCCCGCTGCACAATAATGTCACCTCCTACGATCAAGTTGCTCTCCCCCTCAACAGAGCTGTAGCCTCTCTGTCATCCACAAACTCCAGCACTCCATCGCTCTCCCAAAAGCCTCAGCCCACTCTCATATGGTGGAATACGACCTCCAGCAGTTCACAACTATGCCCCGATCCCAAGTCCTCCAACCCCTGAGCTCGCGTGCTCGCCCTCCATCCCTCTATTCCTCACCTCTCCCGTCGTGACTTCCCATCATTCCCAACCAAGTCCCACACCAGCAACCATCCACTCTCCAGCAGGATCCAGAGTCCCTCCTTGCTGTCAATCTATGTACCTACCACCTCCTCCTCGAGAAGCTTCCCTTCCTTCTTTACGTAGCATGCATGGTCTCCTTCTTTGAAAATTAGCCACGTCATGCTTTCCTTTTTACCACTCTTCCACTCTCCTTTCTAACCTTAGACCAAGGCCATTAATGCCTATATTCCAACCTTAGGCACTCCACATTTGCGCATAACCTTCAAGCAGCATTTAATGCTTATTTCCATAGGCTATCACATATGATGAACCCAATCCCGACGCACGGTGGATTTACATGACACCCACAATACAGAAAATGCTCATGCCACTATACACATATGACTCGGGACAACCATGAAGAACACATGTCATCCCTCAACAAAACACCATCACACTCTGGATACCCATGCTCTGGAGATCTGGTATAACCACATTGCATTTCATCATTTCCCAAAAGTCCCCATAGAAGTATCTACCATCTCAAGAAAATATCTACATCAGTGTAGAGTCTTTTATGAGAGTATCCATACCTCAAAGCCACCACCCATGAGCTATGTACATAGCTATGCACCTACTCATTACCATGCAACAAGTGAGAAACATATTTACAATTTTATCCACACATCTCTAGCAACCCCTTTCTTCTGCTGTGACATTCATGTCCAGCAGTGAGCCAAAAAGAGATGAAAAATCCAAATTTTCTTCTTCTTCACTTTGCATTCTGCCATAGCTCAATATCTTCATGATCCTCCTCTTTCAGTGCTACCATCAACCGTGCAAAGTATTTCTTCAACCGGACACCATTGACTCTCTTTTTATGTTTCTTACCATCTAAATCAGTCAAGTGACCTCACTCTTATCTCGAGGCCTATCTTCACTCTTTGGTACTCTAGGTTGTCGTGCATTAACCAAATGCAATTTCAAATCAGCAAACTCTACTATCAATTGGGAGATATTATGATCTAACTCAGAGGACTTTGGTACTTGAGGAGTGCCCATTACCTCCACCTTAGAAGTTAAAGCTGTTGAAGACACAAAAGAGAATTTGATCTTTAGAGAAGCTTCTTTCTTGGTCGCAATGCGAAGTGCCTCCACGTATGTTGTTGGATCTTTACTCATTACTTTTGAGCGAAGACGAGGCTCCAAAGCTATTACAAATTTGCTCATCTTTAAGTGCTCCATCCCTATGAGACTTTGAGGGGCCGATGCTGCAGATGCCACAGCTCGCAAAGCTGCCCTTTCATACTTTATCCATAAAGTTTCATATCGGATTGCCAATGCAGAGACCATCTCACCCTCTCCTTGATAAAACTGGTCAAACTGCAACATCAAAGCGTTTGGCGAGTCCACTGCCCCAAATCTCTGCTTCATTGCAGCCACCACTTAGTCCCAGTCCTCCTTGGTAGAGTCCGGCAAGGCCTCATGCTAACTCAAGGCTACACCTTCAAGAAAATCAAGCAAAATCTCCGCCCGATCCTTCATGGACCATCCAGAAAGCTGGCATCCTCGAACAAAATCCCGAAGATAAGACTCCGGATCTTCCTCTTGGGTCCCTCGAAACACTGGAATCTTCACCATGATGAAATACAAAAGGGAAACACCAAGATGCAAATAATATCCCAAACAAGATCCCACAGAGATTTAGTATACCAAGACCAACTTATTATGCATAACCACTTGTCGAAAACCCTCCACAATGTGATCCTCAATAAAATCTTCAAAAATAAGTGACCAACCAGTACCATGAAAACATACATGCATTCAAGAATCACCCTTCTCACAATTGGAAGTGCACATAACAGCTTCAAGATATTGTACTCTTCATCATTTGCATAGCAAAAGAAGTTAAAAGCATTGAGAATCACCACTCCACTGTTATAATCAAAAACTACCCAAAGACTCAACTCTTCTTCACACTAAGCTGCTAGTGCATGAAACAATCCCCAATCTATCATTGTGCCTACTGTCGGCGTTGTCGATTCACCAACATATTCAAGAGTGCAAACATAAAGGATATGATCATAATAACCATGCGAATAGCTTGAGCATCACGTTCACAATCTTCTAGTTCTCTTAAACGGGCTGCAATCTCTTCTAATGGAGTTCTTTCACGCATCTTCTTTATCACATCTAAAAACACATGCCTATACTAGGCATAACATGCAATCACGTACACACCACCATCAACATATGCCTCTCCAACACTCATACCTCCACACCATGCATCCACTGCAGCGCATAAATCTGGAAGATCTTCTACAGACATCATCTCCATCACTCCTCTTATAGATTCCTGCTCATTACTTTTCCTGGGATTAGCCAACTTCCTCCATTCTCTCTTGAGCTTCGGGCACAAACCAAGTAACCGTGCAAAAGTTATATTGGCTGTCCTCCCCTTTAAATCATTCATCAGTGTGTATTCCTGCTGTCCTTAACCAATATGCAAATCTGAAGTTTTGTAATGTTTCCTGGGCCTCTGACTCTTCTTTTTAGGAGACTGAGGGCTGAGATCAAACTCCACATGCTTCCCTTTTTTTGCAGAGGGTCCATTTTCTCCTATTGCACTCCTTGTTCTCTTTGCCACTAGCATGATCTCCGTAATGGTCTCCACCCTGATCAGGTTGATTGCCTTCCCCTTTCCTTTATCTTCCCATTTGACTCCACCGGTAGAGGGCTGATTCAGATCCTTCACTTCCACATTGAAGTCTCCTAACCTATCATTTGTCTTCTGCATTAAGGGATAAACTTCTCCACCTACTCTTGCTGGTTTATCATAGTGAGGGCTGATATGTCCCCACTCTCCACAGTTCCAGCACTTCACATTGCTCATGTATCCCCGTCCTCTACCTATTCCAGCTAAATTTCCTTCACTCCCAGCCTGCACATCTCTCCTGTTATTTTGCACACCTTGGCCTCTTCCTCTTCCTGCAATCTCCATCCAATTCAGGCTGAGTGACTTCATAAGCTCTACAACACCATGCAAGTCCTTGTTCAGGGAGTCATCCTGCATAGGAATAGACACCAACTCTCTCTCTGCATAAGCCTTTATTACTTCTGGACTTCCAATTAGATTCCTAGGCTCTTCTTGCATGCCAAGCTGCCTCAGTCTCTGGACTTTCCATTCCTTCTCTTTGGCCACTCTGACAGCATCCTCGAAACTATCCAGATTCTTCAGCTCCACTTTCAATTTGAGTGTAGGCTTTAGGCCAGCTATGAAACGATCACGCTTGATCATTTGAGGTGGTACCTTTGGAACAAGAGCTTCACACCATAAACTCCATAACCTCCCAAACTGGATTAAATACTGATTCACATCTTGCTCTTCCTCCTGCCTCACTTTGCACATCTCTTTCCAAACTTCATTAGGGCTCCTAGCTCGTGCAAACCGTGCAAGGAAAGCTGCTCTCACCACTGTATACTCTGGATTTTGCTGCTAAGGATGAGCAGTCCTGAAGGTAGCAACTTGAGTCTGCAGCCATGCTTTTGCATCTCCCTGCAAGCAATAATTCAGGATCTGAAACAAAATCTCAGGGGTTGCCCTATCTTTCATAAGTGCTGTAAATTCCATCTTTTCCAGGAATCTCACTGCATTCTCATATGGCATCCCCCAGTACTCTGGAAAGTCATGTGCCATCCTCACAATCCTTCAACTACCACACCCTGGCCTATCTCAACCACAACAAAACTGGAAAGCAACAGCAAACACACTACTGAAGAAGCTCACCCTGCATCCGAAGAGCATACTTTTTCCTGCGGTCAAGCACTTTCAGAGCTCTCTACACTCTGGCACGGAGTCGGATCACACGTAGCTGGACTTCAATGCATCTGTCCTTCCTGTGATCAAACTCTCCACACCATTCACACTACTGTATCACTCTCATGTGTGGATTTCTCCCCATTGCTTGCAACACAGCTCGAAACATCTACTCTTTCAGTCTTGTAAACTGAAGTGAACTTCCTCCGTGGAGGCACCAAAAAGATGATTGCAAAAAAGATTGAGCACTATACTGCCTTTATAACTATTGCAATCTCTTCCATATACTCACCCCTACTCCAAACACCAGACACCATAGGCTCCCTCAACTCTGAAAGTCTTCATCCCGCACAAGTTCAAAGCAAAACACATCATCCAAAAGAGGTCCTGCTGGTCGCAATGGCAGATTAACCCACTCTTCTTCTCTCACATATGCTAAAACTATCCAAATACAATCATGTACTTCAGAGTATAAAATTTCTACATGTACATCATTACCAAATTCAATGCTTTGCACAGAGAGGCCCAATTCCAAGATCAGGTACATGAATATACAATTTCCTGTTTCTTTTTCATTTAGTATTTATATCCACTCATCAAACTCAACATCTGTACAAAGACTCATCCAGAGGATTTCTTCTGGGAGGTCTTCCATTGCTGGTAACACAACACCCTGCCACTGCTCATCATTCACATACAACAGTAGGTGCCACACACCTTGTGCTTTAAAGTTGAGGATTTCTTCATATTGAAAGTTCCAGCTGAAGCACACTGTATCATATTGTGATTCTATCTCTAAACAAAAATACATTTTTTGTTTTTTTCATTTCCTCCAGTAACTCCTGTACTGGTATCACTCTATCTCCTTCCACAAAAATATCTACAGAATCAAGATTATAATGGATCTTTGGGGATGTACTAGACACTTCTAGTTCCCCTACCAGGAGTCCTTTTTTGATAATGTGACTCAGACATGGTCTTCCATAGATGTTAATACACCTTTGTTTTCTTTCTCTCTTTGTATGTTTGTCCCAGTGTACAAAATGTATACACATTGGTAAGATAGAGATGAATTCTAACCTGTCGACAAAATTAAAGTCAAAAGAGTTGATGATTCCTTCCTTTGCTCTATCAAGAATATCTGAAAGGAGACAGGAAAAATGTCAGGTCACTAATTATTGACTAGAAGTGTAATCATCCAATGCCAAAATATTGCGGCAACAGAACAAAATTATTAGATGAGGCAACATGTGTAAAGATGTCAAACATAGATTTTTCAACTCTCAAGAAATCAACAGATAGCATAGAATTTGCACTCACTTTAGTAGACTATTGTGTTAATGATGAAAACATTGTTTTGGCAGCTTTTCTTCATTTACATCAACATCATGCACATCGCGCTAAGAAGCAATCATGGTAAATATTTTTCACGAATTTGGGGAAGTTTCAAATGTATTACTTTTCAACATAGTTTCAATGGTACAAGGGCAGTGGCTCAAGCCAGCATCCGTTACACAAGATACAACATTACAACCAATGGGGAGGCTTGCAAGCCGGCTAACTCCTGCATGTTTGCTATAATTCAGAAGACTCATTATTTTCTAAAAGTGTCCTACCAGATCAACAGCATCATGTACGATTTTAAAAATGGAATCGTGTACGATGCAGCAAGCTGGGTATCCAGTCAAAAAGAACCAGAAGAAAGTGCAGAACAAGTCTTTGATATTATAACCCAATAGAATCTTGTGATCACTCTTTTAAGTTGGTACTCACACTAGCTCGCCCACAGATTGAAAAACAAAATTTTCAAAAAGGAAAACATACCTTCAGAAGGAGGTGATTGAGTTACGCTTTCTAAAACCCTCTCAACTGAGCGAATGAACTGGGCTACTGTATCATTCTGGGTCTCTCCTCCAGCCACAAATGACCCCTGATCAATACATGATCCATGAGCATAAGGCACATATTCTTTCCTTAGTCTACCTTGTTCTGTTTCTCTTCTATATTATAAGTATACCAAACAAAGATGCAGGTTTAACCTTGAAGAAGACAAGATGAAAATTACACATGCAATATCATTGATTACAAACATTAAGCAATTACCCGATGTTCCACAGCTGGCGTCCAACCACCATAAACAGAATATGCAATCCCTTCCTTAGATCGGACCTGCATCATTCCTGAAATCATGTTTGCTCAAAGGAGTGAAAGCACAACCTCATAAAGCAGATAGGAAATCCCAAGTTTCTGAATTGAATTTGGCAACTCGATCATTATACTGTCTATGGGTGATATAAAATTGTGCAAAAAGGTTGAAGGCTCTCCACTTACGTGAGTAGATATAACAATTAGTTGAAGGCTATAAGATTCAGCACACATGAGGTAATTTATGAAAGGCTTTACAGGCAGGAATGGCAAAAATAGGCATGTAATAAAAGAAGCTAGCTAGGTCTCATTATTAAAATGTTTCGTGACCTGTTTGTTAGCTTGAATAATTTTGTTTTTCACAACCCTTTTCCACTTTTCCATCCTGGTTTGTTTTCTTTTCTTGTCTCAGCCAGTGCATACCATGGATACTACTTTTAGAAGATTCATTTTCCATTGACAGAAATTTAAGGACTTTCTCACATGCGGCAAAACCCAAACAAGTTGCTCTCTCTTCACACTCGCATGACAAAAATAGCCATTGAAAAGTAATCACAATCTATTGGAATAATGCCTTGTAAGGAGAAGAAGTGAAATGAAAACATATCATGTAGCAAGAGATAAACTTCCAAATGTCAGACAAAATTACATGTATTGTTTCTAACATCTCCTCTAATGTCTCCCTTCAAAATCGGAATAGAAACACTCTTAAAAGGTATCTTGTTTGTGTAGGCAAAAGGGCAAACTTTGCACTGCTCAAAATATACACATGAGAGAGGCAAAAACACTGCCCAATCATCAAATGACTGCAACATGAGGGAGAGTCAGCACCAGCATGGTGCTGATCCTTAGCTAGCGAAATCGAGAAAAAGTCGACATGGTGGTGCATTATGCAAGTACTAAAGGGGATCTGGAAGTCATTCACCAATACAATGACGACCTAGCCGGATCAAAAGAGACCATGTACAAAGGATGACCAAAGGTCTTTGACAAAAGAGACCATGCACAAGGGATGACATGTGACCTACGGTGCAAGGATGAATTCAGTACATTGGAGTGACTAGGCAACCTCGCTACTTGACCAAGCAACCATGTGGTCACCAAGACAATTAGAGGTGATGACGAACAAGGTTGCTGACATCTGAGGTGATTTGACCCAGAGGGCCACTTGGCCGAACCACCAACATCAGAGCGATGCATGTGGAGATGCACATGGAGGAGGTCAAGGTGGTGCCAACAAAGAGTCAGATGATGATGGGACATAGGCATGATTAGATATCCTACGTCATTAAGAGACCGAGAGGGAGATAGGAGGAGAACCAATGATTGGGAAGGGGCAGCTTCTACTAATATGGGAGAAGTCACCAATCATCATGGCCAATGGGATGCAACCATGGAGAATTATGGCAAAGGTGGAGGTAGAGGGGATATCCAACATAGGAGAGGAAAGAGGCTTGAACTAGGAGTTTGCTATGTAGTGGTGTACTTGTGAATGTGTGGTGTTGTACTATTGAATGGTGACTTGCTTATGTCTTTGGAAGAACTAGTTTTTGGCACCTTGCTTGTAGGTTTGGGTATGACTTTGACCACTCAACAGATCACATATATGGTAGCTATCTTGCCCCTCTCTTAGAGAATAGAGTTGAGAAACCAAACACAGATGCCAAAGCTCTTCTCCTTACTACCTTCCTCCACACCATTGCATAGTAGTCCTTTCCCTACATCGTTAAGCACACAAGAAATCCACATGAAGGATATGTACCTCAAAATCGTTGGTATGATGACGAGTGCAAAGCATTTAGGCATCGCTGGCACATTGAGACCAAACAAGGACACCTTGACCAAGAACAGACGAGTATTGATGTTTAGTGCATCAGAGAAAATGACAACTTCTTGCCCACAATGAACAAAAAGTTTTAAATATTTTGTATAGCACGAACTCCCAACGATGAACACAAGGCCTAAGGCAATGCTTTTTTTTTTTTTTTTTTTTTTGGTGCAAAAAAGAGACTTCTATTTAGTAAGAAAGAAACTTGCTAGAGCAAGCTCTGAGCGGAAATACATCATGCTAAGCATGTAAAAAAACACCTCAGAAAAATGAGGTAGAAAGAAACCAAGGTTGAGGCTGAAAACGCAAACTCAACCCTGTAGAAGTCTCAGCAAGGAAGGAAGAGTCTCTCCAATCCCTGAGAAAAGTAACTCTCCTGGAGGAGGCTGCTCGAGAGGATCTCTGCATGGTCGCCCATATGGCCATCAGAGTGTGTACCGTATCTGTCCAAGTAATGGCCAAGATCTGAGAAGGGTGAATCTGAGAACCCTCCATAGCCTCAGTGCATCTGGCTCTCTAAATGTGCCATGCTGCAATGCTAGCTAAAACCTCCAACCGAGGAATGAGTAGCCCTGAAGAGAGTGGCCAGAATATCCTCTAAAGAGCACGACTCCACAAGGTGTCGTCGGATGTGTAGAGCCTAAGACGAGTCATGTCTCTCGAAGAAAACTTCGGGCCCTGAAAGAGTGAACCAAGCAACTGTGATCCCCAGGTCATATAATAGGGGAGGCGAACAAAAGTGCTGAAAAGTCTTGCAATCCCCTTCCATACGATTCTCGCCTATCTGCAATCCCAAAGGCAGTGTTGTATTGTCTCCGAAGTAGAAAGGCAACGAGGGCAAGTAGGGTCAAACCTGGATCTCCAATGATTCACTGCTATCCCACCATGAATAGAAAGCCAAAAGAAGAGATTGATTTTTCTATTCCGGTGGGATTTCCATAGCCTCTGCCAAATTTTTTTTTGCAAGTTTTCAAAAATCTGATAATTCTCCCAATGAGGAGCTCTGGTGGGCCTCCAACCCCTACAGTTGAGCTGGAATTTCTTGGCATTACTGACCGTGTAACGAAAGAAGGGGATGCCTTTCTCTCGGTGCCCTTCATCTATCCACTTCCATTTCCCAGGGTCCCACTGCAAAAACTTAATTGGGACACCTCCATAGAGCCACGGCCTCCATGAGCCCAGGGTAATGAGTAGCGGGTCAGGATCCAAGTACCACTGTGAAAGAGAGCCATGCTCCATGAAGCCCACTACCCTGACTAGCTGAAACGGTACCTCCAGCAATATATCATCTGTGAACTTGGATAGCCTGCCCCCCGAAGAAGCATCAAAGACTAGGGCATCCTCATGTGTGTTCCGTAAAGCAATCACCTACAAAGGAATGCCCGATCTGAAAAATGCCTGCATCCAGGTGGGACAAGTAATAGGCATGTCATATGTGTCCGCCCAATCCAAGGGCAAGGCTGCATCAATCTGTTGAATTCTTACTGCACTCCCTCTGAGATTATGAATCACCTGGGCCTGACGGTTTGCAGGAAGCCTCCTGAAGGCTTTCCATGCTCCCACAGTAGATGCAGGGCCCCTCTCCCATCTTGGCCACTGCATGTAAAGAGAAGCTCCAAGTGGTATGCCATGCTCATCCAAAATACTGTCGTTCCACATGATAGGCTGCCTTTCAATCTCTTCACTGGTGGACGGGGGAATCCTGCGAAGAGTACTCCTGAAGCTCGCCCATGCTTTCAGTATAGCAACCATAAGAGGGAAAGAAGGAGATCTGAGGTGGGCTGTGGTGGAAACCCATCTGGTACTGTGTATCCAATCATCTCCTGAAGTGGGTGTGCGAGACTGTATGCATCTGATAAAAAAGTTCTTCCAAGGCTCTTGTCTTGGCATAAGTCCTCTCACAACAACCTTGCAGAGTAAAGCTCTGCACTGTAGATCCGGGTCAATGATATTCAAACCCCCTTCTCTTGTAGGAAGAATCAAGGTCTCCCAAGCCACCCTGGCTGTAACATCAGTTGTGCCATCTAGACCACTCTATAAAAAATTCTGTAGGGGCCTCTTGAGCTGAGTGATACAATCCCTAGAGTGGCACCAACAAGAGCATACAAACCAAGCTGTGGCTAGAAGAACTTGGTTAACCACCACTACTCTGGATGCCAAGTCAAGTTTGGCTGAGCTCCAGAAAAGGAGCTTTCTTCTGATGCTCTCCAACATCGGAGCAAATTGTTGTGAAGGAGAGATGCCCACCCCAACCTGGCAGCCCAAATATCTGACAAAGACACCCCTCTGTACCCAAGTGAAACTAATATCATTACCCCAATCCGGGGTGTCATCATCGCAAATCCACAAACCATTGGATTTATGCCAATTAATGTGTGCACCTGCAGCCGTGCAAAATAAATCCAAGGCTGTTCGGAAGGAAGTGAGTGTCCTGGGGGAGGCATCCAAAAAGACATCCGTGTCATCTGCCAACTCACTATCCAGGAGCTCTTCTTTCTCGCGAAGAGGAAGCCTCAGCCCATAAATATCAGCTTGAGATCTAAGGTAGATACTCATAGCTTCCGCCACAAATAGAAAAAAAAAAGGGGCAAGAGGACATCCCTGGCGGACTGATCTACCGATCTGAAATCTGTCCCCTCTTACCCCCCCAATAAGCACCTGGCTATGGGCTGATCTGTAGAGAGAGGATACTCCTCTGATCCATGCATCTGAAAAACCAAAGCGAGAAAGAGTACCCTCTAAAAACTCCAAGTCTACTTTGTCGTAAGCTTTTTCAAAGTCCAAGAGTAGAATGGCCATCCTCCGGCAGCTTTGCATGGCCCATTCTGAGGCCTCTCAAAATGAGAAAATATTATCACATTCAAAAAACTAAACCTCTTGGTACTGAGTTGCTCCTCTCCCCGTGAGCTACTGCCCTCCCCCTCTCCCTCTCTCAGCAGCCCCCTCTCCCTCTCCCTCACCCTTGCTGCCCCCCCTCTCCCCCCCTCACTGCTCCTCCTCTCCCTCCCCTCTCGCCAGCCCCCTCTCCCTCCTCCCTCACCCTCCCTCTCTCCTTTCTCCTCCCTCACCCTCCCTCTCCCTCTCCCCCACCCGGCAGCCCCCCCGCCCTGCTCCTTCACCCCCGCCCCTCCCTCCCCCTCCCCGCCCTCCCTCTCTCCCATCCCCCAACCCCCCCGCCCCCGCCCCCTTCTCCTCCCCTGCCCCCTCCCCCGCCATTCCTCTCCCCCTCCCTCTCTTCCACCCGCCAGCCCCCCCGCCCCCTTCCTTGCCCTCCCTCTCCCCCCCCCCTCCTAACCCACCCTCCTTTCCTCCCCCCCCCCATTCCTCTCCCCCGCCCACCCTTTCCCTCCCCGCCAGCCCCCTCCCTCCCTCGTAACCCCCAATTACCCAAAAAAAAAAAAAAAAACTCCCCGACCACCCTCTCCCTCCCCGCCCCCTTCCTTCCTAGCTCAGCTCCCCCCTCTTAGTCTTTCCTCTCCTTCCCTTCCCCTCTCTCCTACCCTCTCTTTCTCCTTCTTCTTGCGTCTGTGTTCCATGGCCTCCTAGGCAGTAGTTTCACAAACGGAGCTTTTTTCAGTGTTGGAATCGGCCTTTTCACATCGATTGGCGAATGGATCCCCATTCAGCCAATCTCCGTCCACTTCCACCGGCCGCGAGAACAATCATTTTTTCAGAAGACGAGTTGAAGCAGCTCAAGAAAGATGTGGAATTAGAGGGCTCCACATCACTTTTCGCTCGCATTTTTGGGTCACACCCTTCCAGATCATAGGCTAGAGACCAGGCTAGAGACTGGATGCTGGCGGCATTACCAGGAGATCTCGTCCCACACCTCAGGGATATTCGACTTCTGAGACGTGGATTCTTCCAAGTGGTTTTCGACTCCCACGAGTCCATATCCCTTGTTCTCAAAGCTAATCCCCTGGCTTTGGGTTCAAGAAGGATCTTTCTTTTACCCTACACCTTGGGCTTTGATCCGGTTGAGAAGGACAAGCAGGTCACATCACTGTTCATTAGATTTCCTGGTCTTCCTCAGGTCTACCATCGACTACTTGCCACTATCGGAGCCACATTCGGAGTGGTCACTGAGATCCCCCCCTTCCTAGCATGCCTTCTTCCTCAGCAAAGGCAGTCAGTGCAGACGGGGTGCCTCATGTTAGGGTCATTGTCTCTGACCCTAACACGATGACCACATCATGCTTCAGCATCCAGACGGCTCTCTCTTTCGACAAAGAGTCGAGATTTGAGGTAGACAGGACCAGTGCAGGATTTGCAGGACCCTTGGACACTTTGCTAGAGACTGCCCAAGGAAAAGAAAAAGGCCCAAGAGGTCTTCTAGTGCGGCTCCTTCACGTACTACCCCGACTGCACCTCTCGAGCACCCTGTACCACGCAATCTAGGACCACCAAGAGCAGCAGGGCGCCCTGCTTCACGCACCCCAGGACCACCAGGGGCAGCAGGGCGCCCAATGCCCGCAGCACACCTAGTACCACGGTGGAGAGCTATCACAACAGCTCCCTTACCTCAGGAGAAGACCTTTGATCTTGTTCAGACAGATGCCTTCCAGACTCTAGAGGTGGATGTTGCTGCAGCCCCAAACACTACAGCTCCACACCAGGAGGAGCCTTCAGATGCACCACCCCGAATCACCTTGGTTTCTGACCACGAGGGGGCTACACGTACGTCTTCTCCGCAGATTGTTCCTACCACAGTCAGGTCAACCGAGAAAGTGCAGGCATAGATGAGGACTCCAGATTCCTCTTCAGCCCCCAGCTCCAGTTCTGCTGATAGAGGCCTGGCAGGTCCTCCCCCATCTTCCACGAGTGCAGGTCTTCTTTACACTCCTCAGCCAGACTTGCTTATCAGGAACTCTTTTTCGGCACTGGCAGATTCGGCTACTTTCATGGATGATGATGAGTTTGTGCCCTCCACCTTAGGGGTCCCAATCATTGGGATTCCTTTTGATAGGGCCTCCCCTTCAGCAAGTATGGGGATCCTTTCACCTGTTGAGTTTCCTGCCCTCAGTAGGAGTCTTTTCGCCAAGGGGAAGTTGGTCTCCTCTACTAGGTCGGGCAAGCCTTTCCATCTAGCATCCTCCTGTCGATGAGGATAGTCAGCTAGAACATACAGGGCCTAGGCGAAGTTCCACACCGTCGCCGTAGGCAGTTGATCCTGGATCAGCTTCATCCAGGTGTCACTGGAGGTGTTATTGATATCCTTTTTATCCAGGAACACAAGTTGGATGCCAGTGCTAAGTTTGGCAAATTGCTTTCAGGATGTACCTTCTGGTCGCTTGCTATGGGCACAAGGGGAGGTACTTGCAATTCGGTCTCTCCTTCTATTTTCCCCTTGGTTGCTGGTCATGGTATTATCTCCCCCTCTAGAGCTCAATGGATCATTATTTTGATTGGAGGGCGTAAGATTGGTCTTCTCAATCTTTATGCTCCCAACAACAGAGGGGAGCGGATCTCCTTTTGGAAGGAGTTACTCTCTTGGGCTCCCATTGCAGATTCTTGGATCATTGGTGGCGACTTCAACATGGTTGAGTTGCCTTCAGACAAAAAGGGAGGCAGACAGGGTGGAATTCATTGTTTGGAGAGGGCAGCCTGGGATGCCTTTCTCTTTCAGTACAGTGGCAGGGACACTTGGTTGGATGATGCCTTTCATGTTATGCCACGGTCACTCCTGTACTCTTGGTTGAACAAGAGAATACACATGCCCATCCATGCACGTATTGACAGATTTTATGTAGACGATTGGGCACTTGATAGAGGAGGATCTGTATGCATTTCTACTGAGGTTTCCACCTCAGATCATTTTCCAGTGGTGTTGCAGATTCTTGAGCCTCATCGGAGAGGATGCTCTCCCAGTGTCAGGATTCTGGATGCTTTTTATGTAGAGGAGAGCCTCACGGAGGATATTTTACAGATTTGGGTTTCTCACATACAGGGTGGAGCTGTCCGCCCATCTCAGGTAGCTGCAGCCTTATCCAGAATTAGTGACTATTATCATACAGTCGCTGATTCCAGGAGACGTGAGATTGGTATACGCCAGCAGTTAGTGTCCCTTCAGAGGGAAGAGCAGAAGAGGCCCACAGATGTTTGGATTCAGGAGCGCCTTGCTGCAGCAAGGGCTCATATGCAGACATTGTTGGATCAGAGAGCAGAATATGCCTTTCATGCTCGGGAATCCTTTTGGATTCAGATGGGTGGTAGGGTCAACAAACACTTTTTCTCTACTCATGGGCCCAGACATAGTAGAGATAGTGTCTCATAGCTTGTTGACTCAGACGGGGTGTTACAGTCAGATCCTGATGTTGTCATGCGTGTAGCTTCAGATTTTTTTGTATCCCTTCTTACTGCAGATCCAGGCAGACAGGCTATAGATGATGCTAGAGAGGTTATTTGGCAGTGTATCCCTGTATTGGTGAAGGATGAGATGTATGTTTCTTTGGATGCACCTTTCACCAATGCCGAATTCAAGACTGCATTACTTGCCCTTCACAAGGGCAAGTGCCCAGGTTCGGATGGACTTACCCCTTCCTTTTTTATTACTTTTTTGGAGGAGATTGGTGATCACATTACATCAGCCCTGCAGGGCGTGTGGGACTCTGGTGACTTACAGATGGAGACATATCACTCTATTGTGCACCTTTTATAAGAATCTGGCGAAAGCCATCAGTCTGCGGATACAGGTTTTTCTTCCAGATTTGATCCATGACACGCAGACAGGGTTTGTGCATGGTAGAAGTAATTTTGATAATATTTTCTCATTTTGGGAGGCCTCAGAATGGGCCATGCAGAGCCGCCAGAGATTGGCCATTCTACTCTTGGACTTTGAGAAAGCTTACGACAGAGTAGACTGGGATTTTTTAGAGGGTACTCTATCTCGCTTTGGTTTTTCAGATGCATGGATTAGAGGAGTATCCTCTCTTTACAGATCAGCCCATAGCCAAGTGCTCATTGGGGGGGTAAGAGGGGACAGGTTTCAAATTTCCAGATCAGTCCACTAGGGATGTCCTCTTGCCCCTTTTCTTTTTCTGTTTAAGGCGGAAGCTATGAGTATCTACATTAGATCTCAAGCTGATATTTATGGGCTAAGGCTTCCTATCCGCCGGGAAGAAGAGCTCCTGAATAGTGAGTTGGCAGATGACACGGCTGTTTTTTTTTATGCCTCCCCCAAGACGCTCACTTCCTTCCGGACAGTCTTGGATTTATTTTGCACAGCTACAGGTGCACACATTAATTGGCATAAATCCAATGGTTTTTGGATTTGCGATGATGACACCCCGGATTGGGGTATTGATTTTGGCTTCACTTGGGTACAGAGGGGCGTCTCCGTTAGATAGTTGGGCTGCCAAGTTGGGGTGGGCATCTCTCCTTCACAACAATTTGCTCCGGTGTTGGAGAGTATCAAAAGAAAGCTCCTTTTCTGGAGCTCAGCCAAACTTGATTTGGCTTCCAGGGTGGTGGTGGTTAACCAAGTTCTTCTAGCCACAGCTTGGTTTGTTTGCTCTTGTTGGTGCCACTCTAGGGAATGTATCACTCAGCTTAAGAGGCCGGTCTAGATGGCACATATGATGTTACAGCCAGGGTGGCTTGGGAGACCTTGATTCTTCCTACAAGAGAAGGGGGTTTGAATATCATCGAATCGGATCTACAGTGTAGAGCTTTACTCTGCAAGGTCGTTGTGAGAGGACTTATACCAGGGCAAGAGCCTTGGAAGGATTTCTTTATCAGATGCATACAGTCTCACATGCCCACTTCAGGAGAAGATTGGACACACACTACCATATGGGTTTTCACCACAGCCCACCTCAGATCTCCCTCTTCCCCTCTTATGGTTGCTATCCTAAAAGCATGGGCCAGCTTCAAGAGTACTCTTCGCAGGATTCCCCCATCCACCCGTGAAGAGATTGAAAGGCAGCCTATCATGTGGAATGATAGGATTTTGGATGAGCATGGCAGACCACTTGGAGCTTCTCCTTACATGTAGTGGCCAAGATGGGAGAGGGGCCCTGCATCTACTGTGGGAGCATGGAAAGCCTTCAGGAAGCTTCCTGCAGACCAACAGGCCCAGATGGTTCTTAATCTCAGAGGGAGTGCAGGGAGAGTCCGACAGATTGATGCAGCCTTGCCCTTGGAGTGGGTGGATACAGATGACATGCCTATTACTTGCTCCACCTAGATGGGGGCATTTTTCAGACTGGGAGTTCCTTTACAGGTGATTGCTTCTCATGACACACATGAGGATGCCTTAGTCTTTGATGTTTCTTCGGGGGGCAAGCTGTCCAGATCCACAGACAATATCTTGTTGGAGGTACCGTTTCATCCAATCAGGATAGTGGGCTTCATGGAGCATGGCTCTCTTTCACAGTGGTACTTGGATCCTGACCCGCTTCTCATCGCCCTGGGCTCATGGAGGCTGTGGCTCTATGGAGGTGTCCCAATTAAGTTTTTGCAGTGGGACGTTGGGGAATGGGAATGGATAGATGAAGGGCACCAAGAGAAGGGCATCCCCTTCTTTCGTTACACGGTTAGTAATGCCAGAAATTTCCAGCTTAGCTGTAGGGGTTGGAGGCCTACCAGAGCTCATCATTGGAAGAACTTTCAGATTTTGGCTGACTTGCAGAAAATTTTTTGGCAGAGGCTCTGGAAATCCCACCGGAATAGAAAAATCACTCTCTTCTTTTGGCTTTCTATTCATGGTGGGATAGCAGTAAACCATTGGAGATCCAGGTTCGGAGCTGACCCTTCTTGCCCTCATTACTTGTCTGCTTTGGAGACAATACAGCACTGCCTTTGGGATTGCAGACAGGCGAGAATCATATGGAAGGGGATTGCAAGACTTTTCAGCACTTTTGTTCGCCTACCTTTCTATATGACCTGGGGATCAGTGGCTTGGCTTACTCTTTCAAGGCCCCAGGTCTTTTTTGAGAGACTTGACTCGTCTTGGGCTCTTCACATCCGACGACACCTTGTGGAGTCGTTCTCTCTAGAGGATGTTCCGGCCACTCTCTTCAGGGCTGCTCATTCCTCGGTCGACTCTCCATGGGAGGTCTTAGCTAGCATTGCAGCATGGCACATTTGGAGAGCCAGATGCACTGAGGCTTTGGAGGGTTCTCAAGTTCACCCTTGGCCAGTACTTGGACAGATACGGTACACACTCAGATGGCCAGTTGGGCGACCATGCAAGGATCATCTCGAGCAGCCTCCTCCAGGAGAGTTACTTTTCTCGAAGATTGGAGAGACTCTTCATTCTTTGCTGAGACTTCTCCTGGGTTGAGTTGGCATTTTCAGCCTCAGCCTTGGTTTCTTTCTACCTCACTCCTCTGAGGTGTTTTTTATTACATGCTTAGCATGTTGTATTTCCGCACAGAGCTTGCTTTAGCAAGTTTCTTTCTTACTTAATAGAAGTATCTTTTTTGCAAAAAAAGAAAGAAAATATTATAAAAAATACTTCTGCTATGCACAAACCCTGTCTGTGTGTCATGAATCAAATCTGGAAGAAAAACTTGTTGCCGCATACTGATGTCTTTTACCAGAATCTTGTAAAAAGTGCCCAATAAAGTGATGGGTCTCCATTGTGACACTAGATTTCTATTACCCCCCTTTGGGATGAGATGAATGATACCATCTGTAAGTGAGTCAGGCATCTCACCAGAGTCCCACACGCCCTGCAGGGCTGATGTAATGTGATCACCAATCTGCTCCCAAAAAGTAATAAAAAAAGAAGGGGTAAGTCCATCCGAACCTAGGCACTTGCCCTTGTGAAGGGCAAGTAATGCAGTCTTGAATTCTGCATTGGTGAAAGGTGCATCAAGAGAACCATACATCTCATCCTTCACCAATACAGGGATACACTGCCAAATAACCTCTCTGGCATCATCTATGGCCTGTGTGCCCGGATCTGCAGTAAAAAGGGATGCAAAAAATCTGAAGCTACACGCATGACGGCATCAGGATCTAATTGTAACACCCCGTCTGAGTCAACAAACTGCGAAACACTATCTCTACTATGTTTGGGTCCATGAGTAGAGAAAAAGTGTTTGTTGACCCTGCCACCCATATGAATCCGAAAGGATTCCTGTGCATGAAAGGCATACTTTGCTCTCTGATCCAACAATATCTGTATATGAGTCCTTGCTGCAGCAACGCGCTCCTGAATCCAACCATCAATGGGCCTCTTCTGCTCTTCCCTCTAAAGGGACGCTAACTGCTAGCGTATACCAATCTCACGTCTCCTGGAATCAGCGACTGTATGATAATAGTCACTAATTTCAGATAAGGCAGCAGCTACCTGAGATGGGCAGACAACTCCACCCTGTATGTGAGAAACCCAAATCTGTAAAATATCCTCCGTGAGGCTCTCCTCTGCATAAAAGGCATCCGGAATCCTGACACTGGCAGAGCGTCCTCTCCGATGAGGCTCAAGAATCTACAACACCACTGAAAAATGATATGAAGTGGTAACCCCAGTAGAAATGCATACAGATCCGCCTCTGTCAAGTGTCCAATCATCTACATAAAATCTGTCAATACGTGCATTGATGGGCATGTGTACTCTCTTGTTCGACCAAGAGTCCAGAAGTGACTATGGCATAACATGAAAGGCATCATCAAGCCAAGTGTCCCTGCCACTGTACTGAAAGAGAAAGGTATCCCAGGCTGCCCTCTCCAAAGAATGAATTCCACCCTGTCTGCCTCCCTTTTTGTCTGATGGCAACTCAACCATGTTGAAATCGCCACCAATGATCCAAGAATCTGCAATGGGGGCCCAAGATAGTAACTCCTTCCAAAAGGAGACTCGCTCCCCTCTGTAGTTGAGGGCATACAGATTGAGAAGACCAATCTTATGCCCTCCAATCAAAATAATGATCGATTGAGCTCTAGAGGGGGAGATAATACCATGATCAACAACCAAGGGTAAAATAGAAGGAGAGACTGAAATGCAAGTATCTCCCCTTGTGCCTATAGTAGGCGACCAGAAGGTATGTCCTGAAAGAAGTTTGCCAGATTTAGAGCAATCACTGGCATCCAACTTGTGTTCCTGGATAAGAAGGATATCAATAGCACCTCCAGTGACACCTGGAGGAAGCTGACAAACCTGACGACGGTGCAGAACTCCGCCTAGGCCTTGTATGTTCCAGCTGACTATCCTCATCGATAGGAGGATGCTCGGTGGAAAGGCTTACCCGACCTAGTAGACGAGCTTACCCGACCTAGTAGACGAGACCAGCTTCCCCTGGGCCAAAACACTCCTGCTGAGGGCAGGAAACTCAACAGGTAAAAGTATCCCCACACGTGCTGAGAGGGAGGCTCTATCAAAAGGAATCCCAATGATCGGGACCCCTAAGGTGGAGGGCACAAACTCCTCCTCATCCATGAAACTCGCCGAGTCTGCCAGTGCTGAAAAAGAGTTCCTGAGAAGCAAGTCTAGCCGAGGAGTGCAAAGAAGACCTGCACTCGTGGAAGATGGAGGACAAGGACCTACCAGGCCTCTATCAGCAGAACTGGAGCTGGGGGCTAAGGAGGCCTATGGCAGGGCTAAAGAGAAATCTAGAGTCCTCATATGTGCATGCATTCCCTCAGTCGTCCTCACTGTGCTAGGAACAGTCTGTGGGGAAGAAGTATCGATAGCCCCCTCATGATCAGAAACCAAAGAGACTAGGGCTAGTACTGGTGCATCTAAAGGCCCCTTATGATGTGGAACTGTAGTGTCTGGGGCTGCAGCAACATCTACGTCTGGAGTCTAGATGGCGTCTGTCTGAACCGGATCAAAGGTCTCCTCTTGAGGTAAAGGAGCCGCTCTGATCGCTCTCCATCCTGGTACTGGGTGTGCTGCAGGCTTTGGGCGCCCTGCTGCCCCTGGTGGTCCTTGGGTGCGCGAAGCAGGGCGCCCTGCTACTCCTGGTGGTTGTGAAGTGCGTGGTATAGAGCGCTCGGGAGGTGCAATTGGGATAGTACATGAAGGAGCCGCATGAGAAGACCTCTTGGGTCTTTTTCTCTTCCTTGGGCAGTCACTTTGCTTCTTCCTTGGGCAGTCTCTAGCAAAGTGCCCAAGGGTCTTGCAAATCCTGCACTAGTCCTGTCTACCTGCAATCTCAACTCTCTATCGAAAGAGAGAGCCATCTGGGCGCTGAAGCATGATGTGGTAATTCTTGAACCTACGACAATCCATGGGGCAACATTAGACCACATTTAGATGAACACCTCCAAGGACAACAAAAAGTACGGAACAAACTTCGCTTATTGGTCAAATCACTCCCTCGTCTACTCTACAGTCAACAACATCTCCTCAAGCAACTGAAAGGACATAAAATGTTCGATGATTACCCCCCCCCCCCCTTCCTCCCTTCCTCCCCTTCCCTCTCTAATGTAAGATTCGACCGCCTCCTCTCTTGAATGTAAGATTCAATCATTCTCTTCCAAGCAGGCCTGATGAATATCATTCACCATTCTCTTCCAAGCAGTATTCATTCACCTTGTCTAGGTCTTTCTGGGCCTATAAAAGTGAGCTCTCTCAGGGATCAGTTAGCTCATTCAGTGTGTTAGATGTTGGGAAAACCAGCCTGCCTCTAGGAGCTAACAGGACCATCTGGTGCAGCAAGGGAGGTGGCTGTTTGCAGCAATCAGAGATCTCACAAGACTTCATCAAGGGGCTTCCTTCACAGAACCAAAGGAAGATGGAACCTACAAGAGACTTGTGCCTCAGTTTAGGCTTCCTTCTCAGCAGTAGGGAGGTCAAGGATCCACCACAACGAGCACTTCCCTATGAGAGGCTATCTAGGAGGATCAGCCAAAAGGCGTGGTTGCGGGGCACACATACGAGGCCCACATAAGTTATAGGTGACCAATGCAGGCCAAGTGTTTTGGACCCAAGGAGATAGGAGAACAGCCATTCGAGTGTGCAGGGGTCCACATCTAGTCAGCACTCAGCTGATAGAGAACACCTCTTTTGTATATGCTTTGCACATTGGAAAGATTTGTATTTTGTTGGTTCTACATCTCTCACTTATGCATTGTCTATTTACCGTCTCTGCACATCTGATATGCTAGCCACTTTTGGTGAGAAGTTACTAGAAGAACTGTCTTGATTGTGGCCATCCTCATGGTCCGTGCAAAGGTATCCTTGTAGTTGATGCCTAGCCGCTATGCATACCCTTTAGCCAAAATCCGTCTTTTTGTTTGTCGACAGCTCCATCCAATGTGTCACTTTGTCTTGAAGACCCACTTGACCCCTTCTTCTCAATGGCTTCAAGGTCAACCTTAATGCTCTCCTACAAGTCTTCTGAGAGAGAGCTTCTTTGACCAAGGAAGGCTCCTTGTCTTCAACGATTCGAGACATCAAAGCATAATTCACCTACAGAGTTTCCTCCTTTGGGGCTTTGGCTTTACCTCGATATGATTTGCGGGGTCCCTTCTCCATGACCCATTCGGGAGGGATATCTTTCAATCTGCAATCTCGAAGTGTCTCTATCAACCACTTAGGAATAGGACGAGAATCCTTATCCTCCTCGTGTGGGGGCTCGTCCTCAATTTCTGGATCGTCTTTTGGTACCCTCTTTGGCTCAAGACTGGAACATGATTGTGCGGTCCTCAAAATCACCAAGCTCCCTAAGAACCTGTGGCTCCCTGATCATGGAAACCAGAACCTGCTCCTTGAAAATCACATCCTTGCTGACCACAATCACTCTCCTAATGGGGTCATGCAACCTGTAACATGTTGACTAGAGAGTTGTATCACACAAAGACAAGCTTTTGGGATTTGGAGTCCATCTTCCCCCTTGTTGCTTTGGTACAGGAACATAGGCACCGCAGCCATGAAAGTACGCTTGGAAAGGTGTTACCTCTGGGACAACAGTTGTTGGAGAATGGTTAAGGATGTGGACTTCCATCATCATCTTTCCAAAGAGAACAGGGAAGGTTGTGATGCTCCAGCATCGTCCTTGCCATTTCCACTACGGTCCGGGTCTTCCTTTCAACCACTTCATTCTTGGAAGGAGTCCTTGTGTTTGTAAACTCCTTCCGAATGCCTTTCTCTGCAGAATATATTTCAAAAGCATGGGAACAAAATTCACCTCATTTTCAGCCCAAAGAGCCTTCATGGGCAATCCGGATTCCTTCTCTACTAGAGCACACCATCTTGGAACTGTGTACACGCAAGATCCTTTTGGGCCAGGAAATATACCTAGGTAAACCTGCTGAAATCATCAACCAGTAGCATAAAATAGAGAGCTCCTCCTAAAGTTTGGTTCTGCATAGGTCCATAGAGATACATGTGAACCATCTCTACTATCTAGAGCTTTTGCAGCCCGCCTAGCAGCCTGCTTCGAAAAGGCTTCCCTGTACTACTTTCCTCAAATGCAGGAAACTTTCCTAAAAAAGGCTTCACTGTGCTGCTTACCTCGTATGCAGGAACTACAACTTCCTTGCTTTCTGCCCACTCCGAGCAAGCCATCCACCGTGTACTTTCAGAAGGCTCGCTGCATAGCAGATACACATTTAAGTGGTTGTACTGGAAATGCCATAAGTCACCAAAAGGGGTACCTGCGATAGGAAGAGAGAGCCGAGAGCTTGTATATGCCATTGTCCACCGTGCCATCCCCGGGGGGGTAGGGGAGCTTGCTCTTGTGAAAGGGAGGATTGGTGGCAAAGAAGAGAAGCTAAGGTGGGTGGGAAAGAAGAGAAGGGAGAGCCAATGGGCGCTATACACCTTTTAGAACATTTGAATTTCCTCTCGCACTGTCCACACCTTCAGAACTCCTTCATCAGTGGTTCTTCTCTTGCCCCATCTGAGCAAGCCTTCAACAATTTGTAGCAACTTCCATTTGCCCCGTACACTCTCCTAGTCCAATGAGAGAATAGAGATTCTTTCTTGTGAGCCCTTGTTCCTCACGAAATGAGAAACAAAGTCTGTAGAATCTTCATTTGTGCCGCTAACAAAGAAGTGGGAGGCCGAGGCCTCCCTGAGAGAGAGGAAAGTAGAGAGGTTGTGGGCCGCAGGCTTCCCCTGAATTGCCGGTGCGATTGAAGAAATTGCGCCCATGGTTTTGTATGAGTGGCGTCTCATTTTACATGACCTTGTGCTATGATACCATGTCAAAGTGTAGCAGAATATGCGAACAAAGAACAGAGAGTAGATCTGTGAACCATGACAGAAAAGAATTGCAAATGCAAAGAGATGGAACTCCGCAAGAAATATCAAGAAAAACTCGCTCAATACCTCCACGGAAATGGTACAACTTCAAAACTGTGCCAGTAGATGATGAGGTAGAAGTACACCTCAACAAGAATAGGCTAGAGACTATGCCAAACAACTAATACAACTCCAAGATGTGCAGAGAACCAAGGAAAAATGACTCTATTTATTGGGGACCAACCACCTGTTGACTTGGCCGACTGATCCAACCATGTCTGGTCAGTTGACCTCACCTAGTTTTATCCGATTAACTTGACCTGGTCAAGTCAACTGACTTGCGGGGTCCCAAACCAGCCCCTAGCCGACCTTTGACTGAAGCCTCATTCTAGGCCCTAATTGTGTCCCCTCCCCCCCCGCCCCCTCCCTCCCCCTCCCCCGCCCCCTCCTTTCCCCTCACCCACTCCCCTCTCCCCCCCCCCTGCCTGCTGCCCCTGCCCTCCCCGCCCCTCTCCTCCCCCCCCGCCCCCTCCCTCCCCCTTCCTCGTCCCCCTCCTTTCCCCTCACCCGCTCCCCTCTCCCCACCCCGCCTGCTGCCCCTACACTCCCCAACCCCCTCCTCCCCCCCCCGCCCCCTCCTTCACCCCACCCTTCCTAACCACCAGCCCCCTCCCTTCCTCTCCCTCGCCCTCCTTCCCCCTCCCCGCCAGCCCCCTCCCTCCCTTCCTAACCCACAACCTCCTTTCCTTTCCTCTCCCCCGCCCTCCCTCTCCCTCCCCACCCCCTCCCTTCCTAACTTCTCCCCCCCGCAGCCCCCCCCGGCTCCTTTCCTCCTCTTCCTCTCTCTCCTTCCCTCTCCTGTTCTCCTTCTTCCTGCGCCCGTGTTCCAGGGCGTCCTGGGAAGCAGTTTCACGGGCGGAGCTTTTTCAGTGTTTGAATCGGTCCTTTCACTTCGATTGGCGAATGGATCCCCACTCAGCCAATCTTCGTCGACCTCCATCGGCCGCGAGAACTGTCATTTTCTCAGAAGACGAGTTGCAGCAGCTCAAGAAAGATGTGGAACTAGAAGGCTCCACATCACTTTTCGCCCACATCTTTGGGTCATACCCTTCCAGATCACAAGCCAGAGACTGGATGCTGGCGGCATTACCAGGAGATCTCACCCCACACCTCAAGGATATTCGACCTTTGGGACATGGATTCTTCCAAGTGGTTTTCGACTCCCACGAGTCCACAGCCCTTGTTCTCAAAGCTAATACTCTGGATTTGGGTTCGAGGAGGATCTTTCTTTTGCCCTACACCTTGGGCTTCGATCCGGTCGAAGAGGATAGTTAGGTCACATCACTGTTCATTAGATTTCCTGGTCTTCCTTAGGTCTACATATTCTGGATTGACATGAATTGATGGAGTGTGCAAGGCTCATGCTTGTTGAGTTGTAGTTAATGTTGAAGTTGCCAACAATGTATGTAGGAGTGGTTGGAAGTATTGTCATGAGTAGTTGATGGAGGTTTTGGATGAGGGTTGATGTTTTTGCCGTAATAGCTTTATAAACATTCAATATAGCTAGGGTTTTGATATCATGGGATTCAAATATGGAGAGTAGGCATTCAACTCCTTCTTGGAAGTTGTAGTGCTGATTGAGAAATTCGAGGTCTTGTTTGTAAAATGTTGCAACTCCTAGCCCTTGTCTTCTTGAAATGCAATAGAACAAGGGCAGACATATGCATTTCTTGCAGGCAAAGGATTGTTGCTGCCATGATGCTCTTGCTCGAGAGGAGGTCTTGCTCTTGTGACCGAAATGACACTGTGTTGAGGGACATGGCCATATGGGTTGCTTGAATTGAGAAATCAACTTGTTGCAATGACCAAGCGCATTGTGTTTTGAGCTAGACAATTTCTTGTAGGACTGTTCGATTTACCTTCACGTATTTGTTCTCGAGTATTTGGATGAGAAAAAGGTTGGACGGATCACGTACGTGAGAGACTCAATGTAGGCAAGACCATGTGCTTTCATAGAGGTAGGATCAAAGGCTATCATAGACCATGTGCTATCCATGGAGAGCCCTTGAGTGTGATGAATAGTTCTGGCTGCTGCTGCTGGCTGAATGGGAATTGGGTCCAACATACAATATTGAGATGGTTTTTTCCAATTTGGAACTCGTGATTGATTTGATTGATAGGAGTCCATATAGGTGGGGTGTTTCTTGAGTAGAGAAGCATGTTGTTATATCACGTTCGTTGTCCGACATTTGCGTCATGGGACACAATCCACATGATGAAGGCTTTCACTTGTATTTGTCAGTCTTTGAAAATCCCATCTGTGCCATTCACGAGTCCATCACCTATGTCTAAATTCCCTGAAAATTTTTCAATTATCATGCTAGGTTTTAGCTGTAGTTGCTAGTGAAGCCTAGCGGCGGTTGATTTTGGATCATCTAAAATTTGGATTGTTTTTCTACAAGTCTTGTGTCTTACGTCAAATGCTTGCAAAATGTAAGCAAGGGTATGAAGCAGAGTGAAAACTTCATTGTTGTGCTTGTCCTTTGCTACGTTTGTGTAATAAAGATGCACTATTGTCTCCTTTTGAGAAGGAGCATGGTGGTACGAGCCATTCAAGTACTTGACTAAGGTCAATGTTTGTCTGCAGATTCTATTTAGAATGTCAAGGAAACATATCTTGTTCTAGCGCACATGGTTCCTCTAGAAAGAAGGTCGCATTGCAAGTGATGTTGGAGGCTGCGAAAAGATCCAAGAGTCTTTGGTAGGGCTAGCTTGACACAAGTCGCCACAAAGAAGGATGTCTACACCTCCAAAGGGTTCAAGGTGGTTGTGTTTTATCTCACGCAGACACATGTCAGTGGCGATGAATGTGTTTTGCCCTATTAACGAGACTTCATCAAAGACTCGTGGTTCCAAGTTCTATATGGATAGTGTTTGTAGTTTTTTTGGGTGACAGTTACAGGACATGAGCGGCAAGTGGAGAGCCGAGTGCATATTTCTGCCTCCTATGTTGTAGGCTTCCTTCCTTGTGTGTGCTAGGAGAAGGGCTTTAAGCCATGTTATTTCAGAAGTTCGATGGTGCGAGCAATGCTGCAGCAAAGCACGGACTAGCCAAGAGGGTGAAAGTTTTACCTGTTCTTGCATTTGCTGACAAGAACAAGTTGAGGCAGTACAAGGGTGTTTTCTTTTCTTTATTTGAGTGCCTACCATTGTGTATTCACTAGCAAAGCATGCGAGACAAATGTTCGCAAGTGATTCTCTTCGTTGGAGGTATTTGTTGATAATATCATCAAAGAATATATCAGAGCTTGTTGGCTCCATCTTCTCAAAGTTGCCCTCGGTGTTTCAATAGCAAGGTGCGCTCTTCTGGCAAGCTTGTGTTGATGTATGTGAACTCACAGGTTGAACTTGTGAGTGGCAAAGAGAGACATAAGTAAACAACTTATTGGGCACTTGTGTGTTGTGTGTTTAGAATAGTGTGCTAGGCACTCGCTTGTAGATGTATTCATTTCTAGGCTTCTGTGGAGAGCAGCTTGAACTGCTTTTGTTGTTTCTTTATCGACCTTGGTAATATATGAACTACAACAAACTGCAGCTCCATGTGGGTTCTATGTTTGTGTTTGCTTCCCATAGTTTTGATAAGGTTGGATTGAAATTGTTTGTGGAGAGGTCTTTTGGATGTCTTCTTAAGTACAGTGTGGGCTGAGACAAATTATAGCACGAGGATAATATGTATTTTTCTTTTGCAAGACCAAGTCGATGAAAGAAGATGTCTAAGTCCAACAATGTTATCGTGCGTTCGGACAAGACTTCAGAAATTTTCTTGAAGTTACTTCTAATGGGATCATTGATGGTTCCATACTTCATCGGGAGGGGGAGGACGATTTGTGTTTTACGCATAGATGGACGTGGGAAACCAAAGCGGCTTTATTTCTTTTGTAGTATGTCTTTCTACGTTTATGGACCTACAAATCTCTTTGCGCTATGTGAAGTCACGAGATGTCGGTTGAGATGTACTTGTCAAGGAAATCTTGCACTTCTTCATTTGAAGACAGATTATAGGTTGGCGCATCTGCGACCCAGAACACACCATGGTCATGTTGGCTTCATCTGTTCCGGAACTCAGTGACAAAGAAGTAATCTTCAATCTTTCCTAGGATATAGAGTCTTGCCTCAAGAGGGTTTTGAGGGCTTGGAACTTGTGCACGTGTATTGTGTGGTAGTGTGACAAGGTCTAAGTGAATGAATTCCAAATGTGTGCCCGCGAGCTCTCATCCAATGAGCTTGTCAAGCCATCTTGTAGGTTTTTCAAACACCTCACCAAGGGGTCCCAGAGTCTTTCTACGGTGGACAATGTGATCAAGAACGTAGGGGGGCCTCTTGGCAAAGCATCACAAAGAGGTTCTTCTTTAGTCTTTCGGAGTGCAACAAATTCACGAAATCCTATCTTGGACTCTAAAAGCTTCTCCATGTTTTGTCTTGGAGAGCATCCTTGACTTCTAATGTTTTTTTGTTCAAAAAAAAAGAGAAAAGGAACTTCTATTAATCGTTAAAATCCAACCATACAAATTGGCAAAACCGGAAAGGTGCCAATCGTGGCCAAAAACAAAAATGGGCTGAAAGAAAACCTGCCTGTTACCAGAGATCTCCGCTCATTGCCTAGCGATTCTCTGTAACATGGGCTAACAACCACGGTGGTGGACTATACAGCCAGTGAATCCCTCGCGGTGTGAGATCATAAAATACACCTGCAGGCCAAGCCTTGCGAAAACATGCCCACCTATCGTCGGTAGCTCGAGAACCCGGAACGCCGCGTTCCCTTATGGATCGCAACGTATAAATGATATCCAGCCAAATGGCAATCAGCGTAGCCGTCGGAGGAACATGGTGCTAGCCCATGACCCAGCTGCACTAATGGGACACCCAGATAAGGAAGAGAAAAAGACACAAGAGGTCTTTTGGTGCGGCTCCTTCACGTACTACCCCGTTTGCACCTCCCCTATGGCCTATACCATGCACTCCAGGACTACCAGGAGCAACAGGGCGCCCAACTTCGCGCACCCTAGGACCACCAGGGACAAAAGGGCGCCCAAAGCCTGCAGCACTCCCAGCACCATGTTGGAGAGCGGTCAGAGTGGCTCCTTTACCTCAGGAGGAGACCCTTGATCCGGTTCAGATAGATGCCATCCAGACTCCAGAGGGGGATACTGTGCAGCCCCAGATACTACAGTTCCACATCAAGAGGGGACTTCAGGTGCACCAGCCCCAGTCATTTTCGTTTCTGATCACGAGGGGGCTACCGATGCTTCTCCCTCTCAGACTGTTCATGCCACAGCTGAGGGAGTGTTTGCATAGATGAGGACTACAGATCCTTGTTCAGCCCAACCACATGCCTTCTCAACTCCCAGCTCTAGATGTGCTGATAGAGGCCTGGTAGGTCCTTCTCCTCCTTCCTCCACGAGTGCAGGTCTTCTTCGCACTCCTCGGCCAGACTTGCTTCTTAGGAACTCTTTTGCGACACTGGCTAATTCGGCGACTTTTATGGATGAGGAGTTTGTGCCCTCCACCTTAGGGGTTCCGGTCATTGGGATTCCTATTGACAGGGCTTCCCCCTCTGCAGGTATAGGGATCCTTTCACCTGTTGAGTTTCCTGCCCTCAGTAGGAGTGTTTCGACCCAGGGGAAGCTGGTCTCCTCTACTAGGTCGGGAAAGCCTTTCCATCCAGCATCCTCCTGTCCATGAGGATAATCAGCTGGAACATACAGGGCCTAGGCGGAGTTCCACACCATCGCCGTAGGCAGCTGATCAGCTTCTTCTAGGTGTCACTGGGGGAGGTGCTATTAATATTCTTTTTATCCAGGAACACAAGTTGGATGCCAGTGATTGCTCTAAGTCTGGCAAACTGCTTTCTGGTCGTACTTTTTGGTCGCCTGCCTTGGGCACCAGGGGGGCACTTCTATTTCAGTTTCGCAATCGGTTCTCCCCTTGGTTGTTGGACACGGAGTCATTATTCCCTCTAGAGCTCAGTGGATTATTCTCTTGATTGGAGGGTGTAAGGTTGGTTTCCTTAACCTGTATGCCTCCAACATTAGAGGGCAACGTGTCGTTATGTGGAAGGATCTGCTCTCCTGGGCCCCCATTGCGGATTCATGGGTGATTGGAGGTGACTTTAACATGCTTGAGTTACCGTCAGATAAAAAAGGGGGTAGAGAAGGACTTCACTCTTTGGAGAGAGCAGCTTGGGATGCCTTCCTTTTTCACTACTGTGGCAGAGATACTTGGTTTGACGATGCCTTTCTTATTCAGCCACAGTCCCTCCTGTTCTCTTGGTTAACAGGAGACAGCAAATGCCTATTCATGCACGCATTGACAAATTCTATGTAGATGATTGGGCACTTGACAGAGGTGAATCGGTATGCATTGCTGCTGGGATTTCCACTTCAGACCACTTTCCTGTTGTGCTGGCTATCTCAGAGCCTCACTTGAGAGGCCAATCTGCCAGCATCAGGATTCCAGATGCCTTGTACACAGAGGAGGACCTTACAGAGGCAGCCCTGCAGATATGAGTTTCTCATGTCCAAGGTGGGCAGCCATTACCATCACAGGTAGTTGCTGCCCTTTCTGGTATTAGCGACTTCTACCTCTCAGTTGCTCGTACCAAGAGAAGAGATATTCTCAGACGTGAGATTGGTGTTCGCCAGCAGTTGGCAGCTTTGTAGAGGGAAGAGTAGAAACGGCCTTCAGATGCTTGGATTCAGGAGCGCCTTGCTGTAGCAAGGGCTCATCAGTAGGTATTGCTTGATCAAAGAGCAGAGTATGCCTTTCATGCACCAGAGTCCTTCTGGATTCAGATGGGTGGCAGAGTCAATAAACACTTTTTCTCTACTCTTGGCCCTAGACATAGTAGAGAGAGTGTATCCCAGCTTATTGACTCACACGGGGTTTCACAGACATATCCTGATGATATCTTGCACATAGCTTCAGATTTTTATGCCGCCCTTCTTACTGCTGATCCTGAGACACGGGATAGAGAGGATGCTAGACAGGTTATTTGGCAGAGCATCCCTTTGTTGGTGAAACCGGATATGCATGATTTGCTTGATGCACCTTTCACCAACACAGAGTTCATGACTGCACTTTCAGCCCTTCACAAGGGTAAGTGCCCAGGTTCGGATGGCCTTACCCCATCATTTTTCATTGCATTCTGGGATATGATTGGAGACTACATTACTTCAACCCTGCAAGGTATATGGGACTCTGGTGATATGCCCGGGTCGCTTACAGAAGGTCTCATCCACCTTATCCCGAAAGGAGGTTGCAGAAATCTAGTGTCCCAGTGGAGGCCTATCACACTTCTAGGGACTTGTCACAAAATTCAGGCCAAGGCAATGATCTTGGCAGACCACTTGGTGCCTCACTCTACATGCCATGGTCCAGGTGGGAGAGGGGACCTACATCATCTTTGGGGTCTTGGAAAGCTTTCTGTAGGCTTCCAAAGGAGACCAAGTCTCAGTTGACCGGACATCTCAGAGGGAGTGCAAGGAGGATCTCGCAGATTGAGGCAGCCCTTCCAGAGGAGTGGGTAGACACAGATGATATGCCACTCACTTGCTCCACTTGGGCAGGTACTTTTACAAGAGGCAGTGTTCCGCTTCAGGTTTTGGCCTTTCGAGATGCATAGGAGGATGCTTTAGTTTTTACTGTGCAGGATGGTGGCAGATTGCTCAGATCCACAGAGGACATCTTGCTTGAGTCTGCTTTTCAACCTATCAGGATTGTAGGTCTTTTGGTGCAGGGATCAGATTCAGAGTGGTTCCTTGACCCAGACCCCCGGCTACTCTCCACCGGGTCTTGGAGGCTTTGGCTCTACGGGGGAGTTCCCATTAGGTATTTGCAGTGGGACCCTGGAGAGTGGGAGTGGATTGACGCAGGGCATCGAGAGAAGAGCATCCCCTTCTTTCATTACACGGTCAGTAATGCCAGGAGATTTCAGCTCAGTAGTAGAGGTTGGAGACCTTCCAGAGTTCCTCATTGAGAGACATTTGATATCACTGCGGGTGTGCAGAGGTGCTTCTGGAGGAGACTCTGGAAATCCCACAAGAATAGAAAGATCACTCTATTCTTTTGGCTTTCTATCCATGGTGGGATTGCAGTGAACCTTTGGAGATCCAGGTTCGGAGCCGACCCTACTTGCCCTCGTTGCCTCTCTGCTTCGGAGACTACTCAGCATTGTTTATGGGATTGCAGATAGGCGAGGATGATTTGGATGGAGGTAGCCAGGATTTTCAGTGACTTTGCCCACTCCCCATTCTTTATGACATGGGGCTCAGTGGCTTGGCTTTCTCTTACAGGGCCTTAGGTATTTTATGAGAGACTTGACTCCTCTCGGGCCATTTTGGTTCGACGTCATCAGATTGAGTCCTGTTCGTTGGATGTGGTACCACACCTTCCTTTAATGATGTACATGCCTCTGTGGATACTTCTTGGGAGATTTTAGCAAGCATAGCATCCTGGCATATCTGGAGAGCCAGATGCACAGAGGCTATGGAGGGTACTTAAGTTCATCCCTCGCACACTTTGGCTAGTATCTACACAAACACCGTACATACTTTGATGGTCGTTTGGATGAGTATGCAGAGAGACTCTCGTGCAGCCTCAGCTAGGAGGGCTTCTTTCTTCAGGGAATGGAAGGATTCTCCTTTCTTCTCTGAGACTCCTACAGGGTTGAGGTGGCACTTTCAGCCTCAGCCTTGGTTGTTTTCCACCTCACTTTGAGTGGGTTTTATTTTTCCTCATGATTTCATGATGTTAAATTTCCGCTCAGAGCTTGCTCTAGCGAGTTTCTTTCTTACTTAATAGAAGTCTCTTTTTTAGGGGAAAAAAAAAAATCCACTTGGCACCGAACTAGTGGCGTCACTGGCTCGATGCCTATCTTGATGGCCCACTGCATCAAGAAGGAGGCCTCGACTCCAAGCCTATCCGCGCACTGCTGTAGTGACCAGTATGATGCCTGCTTAAGCTGAGCCTCTGGACCTAGGTGAAGCACACAAATACCTACTCCCAAGTCCCATCTATCTGCATAAAAACCCAACTGAAAAGTAGCGGTCTCCCATGGGAGACCCACAGTTCCCTCCCCTGCGGGCCTAGCCACTCCTCCATCATGCTGAACATCTGTTGCCCCATCATCAAATCAAACAGCGTGGGGGTCCACTGCTCTTCCTCGCTAGTTGGGAAGTGAAATCCCCAAAAGGGACGAGTGCGAGAGCCATACACTCCTATGGAACCCCTTTTTTCGAGGCTGTAAAATCAAGACTGACACCTCCAGAGCAAGTAGGTATCTGTCCCGAATCTCTAGGTAGTTCCACAGTCCTAGCCTCCAAAACTCTCTGGGCAGAGGATGACCAGGGCGAGGCTTAGGACCTGGAAGCTCAGGAAAGGGCCCCGATGACCCTGGCTGTGAGAAGGCAGAGCCAGGGTTGGGCTGCGTCGAAGAGTGCTTAGGCACCCCCTTGCCCGTAGGCTGAGACGAGGAAGGGCGGGAGGAGGCTGCTGTAAGGGGATGGGGGGGCAAGAAGGAGAGGCGGGGGGGGTGGAAGGTGAGAGTAACAACAGCTGGAGGGAAGGGGGGTGGGATCAAGTGGGGCGGTGACCTCGGGAGGAGGGGGTGGGGGAGGCGGAGGGACCTCCGGAGCCGACTTTGCTAGGCTCCAGACTCCCGTTGAATGGGAACCTGGATACTGTGACATGAAGTTGGGGGTAATAAACTTCACGCACCTCTTCACTTCCTGTTGCTTCAAACTGAGTGATAGAGATATTCATCACTCGGAAAGTGACATTAAAAAGAAGCTTTTATACCAAGAGACCACACCATACTATCCTCTCTTATATGAGAATGAAGATGGTAACATCCCAAGTGACGTTGTACTCAAGCATAGGGAGAAGGAAAGGATCAGCGCAGGCCATAATCTCAGCAAGCCGGGCTGCACCAAAGAAAAGAGCGATACGTTGTTGAAAGAAGATCTTGCGGCTCAACATGACATGAACTAATATATATCGAGGAGTTTGAAGGGGCTGACTGGGTCGGATGGGTAGATTCCGGGAAAACATTCCACCTCCTTCATGGATACCTTTACAATTAGCTCAAAACACTCTCCATGCTTAGACTTCATCAACAATCCAAGTCCCATAGAGGTGGCTTAGGAGGGAAAGAAGAGCTCCCTTTGTGGCTTGGGAAATAGATTAACCATGTATGCGGAATGAGCGGCCCAATAGACAACACTTCTGAGCACTTCGGAAGAGAAAGCCATGGAAAAAGAGAAGAGACACTCAAGAGAGAGAACCTGAAGTGACCTTCATTACCAATAGAGTGAGACTCCACTCCAATGCAACTCAAAATACTACAAACACAAGGGACAAGAAGAGGTTTCATACGCACAAGAAGGAGCAGAAGCTCCAAGACTACTCATAGAGAGAGAATGAACTAGAGAGAGATGGACTCAAGTGTCTACATAAGAGAATATCTACAAGAGGGAGAGAAGACTCATGGAAGAGGCTTGAGGAGACTAGAGCTACAGCAACATGAGACCTAATGGTGGAAGAGATGTTGAACAAGGGAGAGGAGGGCTCCTTTTATAGAGATTTTGTCACCCTCCTTTACCCATTTACAATTGCTGCCTGTAGATTCTTTTCCCTATCAATTACATAAACCCGTATGTCACCATCCATATCCTTTTTTGCTACTCTTGCCATGTGTCCCATCAAAAGATGCTCAAGACTCTTAAAATATTGAGAAAGTCAAGAGTCTCCCCACATGGAGCCCATAGGGATCCTCTCTTTTTCATATGTCCACATTCTCCTTATTCCACATAGGAATTCTAGAAGGATTTCTCTTGACTCCACACTCCTCCACATGCCTTCCACACGCTTGGCATGTGGCCTCTCTTATATTATTGTAACACATGGACATGAGCCCACCTCTTTACATGACTCACTCTTCCTATTTTCTAAAAACCCCATAATATCCCATACACAAATAACTCTCACCCCATACCAAGGTATTTATCATTCATACACATGGTATTTACAACGATCCATTCCACTCATCCTCTCAATCCCATATAATATCTTAGAAAATAGAAATAAGTGAGAGCCTCTAGGCTATCACTTGATACTCAAACTATTATCAAGCATAGAAGAAAACAATACCAATGCCAAATAAAAAATATCAATTTTTGGCGTCACATCTTTCCCCCCCAGCAGATCCTCTCTAGTAACAGAGAGAGTCTGCTGGCCCTCAAGGTGGTCGATCATAGAAGAATTTAAGGCAATACTCATTGGTGCATCCGGGTATGACTATGCCATCAACACCCTCAAGATGATAGGTTCCATTCGTGAACTTCTATTTGACTCGATATGGTTCCTTCCATCGATCGATAAACTTTTTGTCTAGCCACTTGTCCAGACGGCTATCAAATCTCATGACCAAATCTCCTTCTGCAATATCTTTCTTCTTGCGTAATTTGGTGTCAAAACAGGCCTTTTGTCTTTTTTTAGAACCTTTCAAGTTTTGTAAGGCCTATAATATTCATTCATCTAAGGCTTCTAGCTATACCAAGCGTTGAGCATAGGCATCCTCCTGTCCTTTTCTTGCAACAGTAGTGCGAAGACTATGTATCTCCAATTCAATGGGCAAAATGGCGTCTATTCCATACACTAGTTGGAATGGTGTAAACCCAATAGCTAGCTTGTGTGTGGTTCTATAAGCCCATAAAACTTCTGCCAAGTGCCTATCCCAATGCCTTTTCTTGGCATCTACAAGCTTTCCCATTGAATTGCACAACAATCCATTTGTTTTCTCGGCCAAGCCATTACATTGGGGATAGTATGACATAGACATGCTATGATTTATCTTTAGCTTATGCACCACATCCTCAATTAGTTCATTTCTAAAAGAGGTTCCTCCATCAATGAGAATTTCCAAAGGACAACCAAAGCGTAAACAAATTTGATCAAAGAGAAATTTTGCAACTGTGCTTGCCTTGCTATTGATTCTAGCCTTGGCCTCTGCCCACCGAGTCGCATAATCTGTGGCCACCAATAAATAATGCTTACCTTGAGATGAGCGAGGGAGTGGTCCCACAAAGTCCAACCCCCACCTCTCAAATGGTTCATATGCTGGAATAGGCTTTAAGGGCCCAAGAATCAACTGTCACCTTCTAAACTTTTGGCATACTTTACAACTTTAATACCATTCATATATATCCTTATGGAAGCGTGACCAAAAGTAACCTGCATTAAGAATTCTCCTAGCTGTGCTTGCTGAAGCAAAATGACCAGAGCAGTCATGACTCATTTCTAAGATTCTCCTAGTCTCCATGGGATGGATCATCCGACGGAGCATCTTATCTATTTCCAATTTATAAAGAATGTCATCAACAATAGTATAGGGACAAGCCTTCCTTACCAACCTCTGCTTCTGTTGTGGAGTTAACCCTCGAGAAAACATGCCTTCTTCCACATATTGTTGAACATCTTGCAGTTCTGGCCATCCAGTGTCTATCAAAGAAACCACCCCCCGGTCTTGTACTACAATGGCTTGAGTAGCTAACTCATATGTCCTTTGATTTCTTTTCTGTTTATATGAACAAACTTGTGAAAATCAAATTGACTACATAGTGCCATAGCCTTTTGATTAAGCTCCTTCAAATGAGGACTTCTTGTCTTGTAATGCCCTTGCATTTGCTTTATAATAAGCTGAGAATCTCCTCTTATTTCCAATTCTTTAACTTGACCTTGAAGACAATCCTCCAAACCAAGAATCAAAGCATTATACTTAGCTGCATTGTTAATTGTGATACCTGGAAGCTCTTGTTCTCTTGTCCACACCTCTTGATCTTCAGAATTCATCAAGACTATCCCCCCACTCCTTGTTGGCGTGAAGGACTAAAAGCCCCATAAAAATACAAGATAAAAATGTTGGTAGTGTCTCCCTTTCATCATTAATGTCCTCCTTATATTTCTTTTCTTCTCTTAGATCCTGCAGTCCTATAAGCAAATCTGCATAGTGGACCTAGTTGTTTTTTCAGTGACAAAAGAGAAAGAGAACTCTTAAAGCTCTGACAACCATTTTGCAAATCTCCCCCAGGATTAGGCTTGCAAACTAGATATGCTAATACAGACTGAGAGGTAAGGAAGAAAAATGACCGAGGTAATAAATAGGAGCGAAACTTTCTGACTGAAAACACCAAAGAGAGGGCTTGCTGCTCCATTTCTTCATACCTTGTTTCCACCTCTGTAAGCTGTCGACTGGCATAATGGATTTACATAAAAGTCTTGAGGCCAATCAGGGGGCTTCAATATTGGGCCCTTACTCATGGCCTCCTTAAATTCTTGAAAAGACTTGTAGCTCCACACCCCATTGGAAAGAAACTCCTTTTCTTGTCAACAAGTTCATGGGATGCACTATCTCTGTGAAATCATCACAAAAGTGTTGATAATACTTACTTTTTCCTAGAATTCTGCGAACACCAATGACACTCTCAGGACTTGGCAATGCCATGATTGCTTGAACCTTGTCAAGATCCACCCTTCTTCAGATACAATATGCCCCAACAAGACTACTTTTGTTTGAGCCAAATGACACTTGCTAGGATTTAGACACCCTTTTGCTTCATCAATCCTAGCCATCTTTAACTTTTCCATGTGGTCTATGCACCGAGAATAAATGTAAAAATCATCCAAAAACACCCTTATGAACTTTCCCAAGTAAGGCTCGAGCACTTGACTCATGAACCTTTGAAATGTAGCTGGTGCATTGGTCAACCCAAAAGGCATCACTCTGTAAGCAAAAACTCCCCAAGGTGTGACAAATGATGTTTTCTTTTGATCTTCCTCCCGAATACGAATTTGAGAGTACCCAGAATACCCATCACATACAGAATACATCTCATGCCATGCTACTTGGTCTAGTATTTCATCTTGGAATGGCAAAGGAAAATGATCCCTCTTAGTGCATGCATTCAAAGGACGAAAGTCGACACAAACCCGCCACTTATTTTCTTTCTTTGGTGTGACAACTACAGGAGATATCCATTCTAAGTCATCAACAGGAAAGATGAATCCCGCCTTAAGTAGTTGTGTTATGTCTTTCTTTAGTGCCTTAACTTGGATCACCCCCAATCGCCTTAAGCGTTGCACAACTGGCTTGCTTTCTGGCTTCAACTCAATCTTGTGCTCCACAAGAGAGACTGGTCGAACCTGTGAATAGCTTGTTGCAAAGAGACATGGAAAATCATCTAACATATCCAAGTACTGGAGCTTCTCACTACCTAATAGAGAATCACCAAGAAGCTCTTCATTGCGTTTGCGTCATTTAGTGTGCTCCACTTCCTCCACATAAAGTGTCTCTACAGGATCTTCTTGTACCACCGCCTTGTTCCCTCCTCACTCATCCCGCGATCAACACCAAGACAAAGACTAAAGGCTACTCCTTCCACCGCACCCTCTGAGCTAGACTCCTCAGAGCTACACCCTGTCTCTTCTTCTTCATCGGTTAAGTCAGAGCTCGAACTCTCTGATGTTGAAGACTCCTCCTTGATAACTTCCTTTTTGCGACTTTAGATGTTGTAGCGCACCTTCGTATTATTTTCCTGTAAAATCAATTCTCCAGTATCCCACTTTTGAACATCCTTTACCTTGCGTGGCCAAGGCCTTCCCAAAATCAATGGATAGGCACGTGCATCTAGCTTAGTAAGGATCACCTGAAAAGTAGTCAGCACAGAAATTCCACATACATCCACTTCTAGATTCTTCACAACTCCCAAGGTCTTTATCCTAGCATTGTCAGCCAATTTAATGCGATAAGGAGAGATAGTACTAGAGTATTTTAAATCAGCATCTATCATGGTCTTCTCACTCATGACATTAATTGATGCACCTCCATTAATGTACACACTAGAAATCACTTGACCATCAATGATCACATTAACCACATGTATATCATCACCAACATCTATATCGACCTTTTGAACAATAGGAATGGCACTTTTCTTCTTTTTCTTCTTTGACACTCTTACGCTTGCTAGCTTTCCCCATTCCTTCCGTAGTTTTGAAGACAAAGCAAGTAGTTGACAAAAGGTGATATGAGCTTCCTTTTCTTTAAGGTTGGATAACAAGTCATAGCTTCCAATGCCTTGTCCTAAAGGAAAGTCTGACTGGATAATTCTCCTTCTGGATGCCTTCTTTTTCTTACAACAATATTCCTCTTCCTGATGTTCCTCATCTACTTCCTTGCTTTCTTCTTCTTCTTTTGCTTTACCACGCCCCCGTTTAGCCATCATTACCTCTCTTTCCTCATCCCCTGAAGAAGCTTCTAACAAGGATACTTGTTTTTCTTCTTTCTTTCTTAATCTAGGACACTCGGGGTGATAGTGACCTTTTTCATTACATTCATAGCAAGTTACCCCACTCTTATCTCAAAGCCTATCTTCACTCTTTGGTGCTCTAGGTTGTTGTGCATTAACCAAATGCAATTTCAAATCGGCAAACTCTGCCATCAATTGGGAGATATTATCATCTAACTCAGAGGACTTTGATATCTGAGGAGTGCCCATTACCTCCACCTTAGAAGTTGAAGCTGTTGAAGACACAAAAGAGGATTCGATCTTAAGAAAAGCTGTGAGGGAAAGGGAGAGGGAGTGGAACTAAGGAGACAGAGAGAGGGAGACACAAAATGTGTGGGTGTGTCAAAAAGTGTTGAGCCACACCACAAACTCATAGAGTTTTATTAGGATTAGGTTTTCACCCTATGACTGTCTTAAGACAGTCATAGGTGTCATAACTTTAACAAAGGGTGGCAATGTGCCTTTACCCCAACAACCTCCCACTTAAAGGCCAATGTGCCTAAAGGGGAGAAAAGAATAAAATTACAGCAATATACAGTTACTGTATACAAGACCATAAAATAAGAGTGGTCTCATCCTAATCCCATGATGTGGCGGCAATGTGCAAACCACTCTGTAGGCAAGCTCTTAGTGAGCAAATCTGCAGGATTATCATCAGTATGCACCTTCACAAGCTCAAGTCGCTTGTCTTCCAGTACCTCCCTGATGAAATGGTATTTCACATCTATGTGCTTGGTCTTCTGATGAAAGACCGGATTCTTTGCCAACATGATAGCACTCTGACTATCACAATGCAAAACTGGCATATCTCCTGTAATGCCCAAATCTCCCACCAGCCGAGTAAGCCATATTGCTTCCTTGCAAGCCTCAGTGGCTGCAACATATTCAGCTTCAGTGGTTGACAGTGCAACGCATTTCTGCAACCGAGACACCCATGATATAGCACCTCCTGCAAATGTGAAAATATAACCGGTAGTAGACTTCCGGTTATCCGCATTCCCTGCATAGTCTGAATCTGTAAAACCATGCACCAATGCATCCTGCCTACCATAGCATATGCACAAGTCTTTGGTACCCTTGAGATACCTCAAGACACCTTTCACTGCTTCCCAGTGCCGCTTGCCTGGATTTGCCATATACCTGCTGATGACTCCCACCGCAAAAGCAATATCCGGACGAGTGGCAACCATGGCATACATCAAAGAACCAACTGCAGATGCATACGGAACCTTGGCCATTTCAGCCTTATCATCATCTGATCTGGGGCTGTCCTTACTGCTGAGTTTTAAATGTGGAGGCAACGGGGTACTAATAGACTTCCCCCCCTCCATTTTAAACCTGTGCAGTACTTTGTCAATGTACTCCTTCTGTGACATAAACAAAAGTCCCTTGGACCTGTCACGAATAATCCGCATACCAAGAATATGATTTGCATCACCCAAGTCTTTCATGTCAAAAGACTTATGCAGTTGCTTCTTCAAAGCACTAATCTCCTGCTGAGATTTGCTGGCAATCAGCATGTCATCCACATATAGAATGAGTAGCATCAAACTGCCATCCTTTGCCCGTTTGGTGTACAAGCAGTGATCGGTCTCACACCTGTGATACCCTTGGGACTGCATGAAGGCATCAAACTTCTTGTACCATTCTCTTGGCGCCTGCTTGAGTCCATACAAGCTCCTCTTGAGCTTACACACAAGCTGCTCTTTCCCTTTAACAGCATATCCCTCTGGCTGACTCATATAGATCTCATCATGAAGATCTCCGTGAAGAAAAGCAGTCTTCACATCCATCTGACATAAATCCATGTCCTCATGAGCAACAAGAGCTAACACTGCTCTCAAATTAGTCATCTTGACTACAGGGGAAAAGATCTCATCAAAGTCAATGCCTTTCTCCTGCTTAAATCCCTTGGCAACCAATCTGGCCTTATACCTCGGTAAAGCATTTGAATCCACTTTGACTTTGTAAACCCATTTGCATGGCAAAACCTTTCTGCCTGCAGGTAGCTGCACCAAGTCCCATGTATCATTTTGAAGTAGGGAGTCCATTTCTGACTGCATGGCTTTCTCCCACTTCCTTTTCTCTGTTCTTCCCATAGCTTCCTTGAAGCTGGAAGGCTCACCACAATCTGTCAGCATGATAAAATCAGCCACATTATTGGCTCCTGGAACAAACCTGTCAGGAGGCCGTTGTACACGGGTGCTCCTCCTAACAAAATGTTCCGGATTAAGGCTGCTGTCTAGCCTGTTCGTCATGCATGACGGGTGGCTGTACCACCATATTTGGCTGTTCTACAGCCCCATTTGCTGACATATCCAGTGGTGCATCATTGGCAAAATTGTCTGGCTGATTTTCAGCCTGTATACCCTCTTGAACAGGGTTATCTAGAGCAGCCTGCTGCTGCATATTAATGGGCATTCTTTGCTGTCCGACATCATCATAAACAACCCTCCTGTATTCCACAGGTTGCACGGGTTCTTTGTGTACACTATCCTCTTTAAAGATGACATCATTGCTGCGTATAATCTTCCGTTTGACGGGATCCCATAACCTGTACCCCATTTCACCTTCGTCACCATAACCCATGAAGATGCATCTGAAAGACTTTGGCTCCAGTTTGGTGCGCAGTTCTTTGCGTACATGAGCAAAGCACTCGCAGCCAAACACACGTAAGTGCTTATATGAAGGTGGCTTGCCAGACCACACCTCCTCTGGCACTTTCAACTCCAAAGCCTTGTTCGGCGACCTGTTAATTATGTGAACTGCTGTTTGCACGGCTTCTGCCCAAAAGCCATGGGGCAATGCAGCATAAGACAACATACATCGAACCTTCTCCTGAATAGTTCGATTCATCCGCTCACTCACACCATTTTGAGATGCATTATGAGGGGCTGTGAGTTCCTGTTTAATGCCCTTAGCTTCGCAAAACTGTACAAAAGCATGTGACACATACTCACCCCCATTATCGGATCTGAGGCATTTCAGCCTGCGTCCTGTCCGATTCTCAACCTGAGCGACAAACTTCTTGAAAGCATCTAAGGCATCGCTCTTATGCTTCAAGAAATAGACCCACACTTTGCGTGTGGCATCATCAATAAAAGTAATGAAATACTTTACACCCCCTAGTGATAGCTGTGGCATCTCACACAAATCAGTGTGCACTAGATCAAGCGGTGCTCCATTTTGGGGAGTTCTCCTCTTATGAGGAGTCATAGAATCCCCAAATGTGGTGTGGTAACCACTGTCATCCAACAAGCCAGTGCTAATCAGATTTTTCTTGATTTGCGGCACATGGCGAACACCATCAAGCATAAATATGCGTCCATCAGGGAATACTATCTGTATACTGCCAATCCCTGCAATCTGACATGCATAGTTGTTCCCAAGGTGAACAACTCCATGAGTACCTGTGTAGGAAGTAAACCACTCCCTATGAGGAGTAACATGAAAAGAAGCACCTGAATCCAAGAGCCAGGTGTGCATGTCATGGCCATCAATAACCAATGTATGTGCAATTACAGCAGAAGAGCATAAAACATCATGTCTGTCACTTTCACTGTCCTCTGCTGCAACATTCACTGCATCCAAGTCATCTGCCTTGGCCTTGCCTTTGCCTTTGCTTCCACTGCCTGGATCCTTTGTCTCAGCCTTCTTGGCTTTCTGATCTCGTATAAACTTGAAGCACATAGACTTCACATGTCCCTTCTTGCCACAGTAAAAGCATTCAATATCCTTTTTGCCACGGGACTGACTGCGGGATTTGGACTTGCCAGCAGATCTCCCTTTCTGCTGAGTCCTACCTCTTTCCTGTACTTGCAAAGCATTGGAAGACTTGCTGCCCATATTATTCTTCCTGCTCATCTCCTCCATAAGGAGAGAGCTCTCCACATCAGCATACATAAGAGTGACATTTGAATTAGACAGGGTGGTCTTGAAAGTGTCCCAACTCTCAGGGAGGGTACACAACAAGAAAGTAGCCTTGAACTCCTCATCAAGGTTCAATCCCTGTGCAATAAGCTGTGTAAAGATGGCATTGAACTCACTCAAGTGTGAGGTCATAGTTGTACCTTCCTTCATGCGAAGGTCGACAAGCTTCTTCAACCAATAAACCTTACTGGCTGAACTCTTTTGGGCATACAACTCTTCTAGCCTCTGCAATAGGCCATAAGAGGTCTTTTCAGCCTGAACATTGAACACAAGAGAATCACTGAGAGTAAGCATGATAGCAGCCCTAGCGGACAAATCAAGCTCCTCCCACTCATCATCTGACATCCCAGATGGCTTGACACCCTTCACCCTTATGGGCTTAGAAATCTTCTTTAGCAGAAGTACATTCAAACACTGTTCTGCCCATAATGCATAATTGTGTGCCCCTTCCAATTTCTTTATGTTCAGAATTGAAGATTCACTTCCCCCTGATGCCATATCAGATAAGGAAAGTACCTGACTCCCTGTAAGTCAAAAATGACTAAATAAAATTCTGATTTCTCAGAAAACCTGCTCTATCAAGAGCCAGGAGAACTCACAATAGTGCTGTTTTTACTGTCAAAAAATCTGCAGCAAAACAGAAAATTTTCCCTCCAGTCACTGTACCTTCTGACACATTGTACCGTGCTCAAATAGGCATAAAACAGTAACTTCAGAATGCTGCAGCTGTTCCACAAGTGCTTTATCAGTGCATCATCAACTGACGAAGCACAAAACACTGCTGTCCTGGACACTTCTCCCACCTCAAATGAGGTATTGCACTGATTTTATATGCATAAACCACTTGTCATACACTGTTTGGTCCACTGAAAAAGGCTCCAAACACCTCAGCCTGTCACAAACCTGCAACAAAGAATGGGACAAATCCCAAACAATCACCCTTCTGCCAAGGGGATAAAAGGCATCTGAAGTTCTTAAACAGTAACTCACAAGCAAAATCTGGACAAAAGCCCCTTGATTTGACACCTGTACCAAGTGAAAAACACCTCAACACTGAGGTAGCATACAAAATACAGCGCTCTCCTAGCACTTTCACCTGACAATGTAATGCATAAACGGCCCTGTGTACACAGTAACAACACAGATCCCAACGTACAAACACTGAAGAGAATCTTTTGAGCACTATCAACGATGGACAGTTAGGGACCGAGTAAACTCGATGCGCCCTGGCCAAGCGTGGCTCAACTGAGATTTTTCAAAGTGTCGTACACAGAATGTGACCTGCAAGAAATGTCACTGAATACACTGCGGAAACAAGACCAATGTGGGCACCCTGGCTCCACACTGCCTCAAGGCATACACTGCATAAACTTCCAGGCAAAAGCCCTTTGAAAATTGTCACCCGAAAGCTGAGATTTGCACTCAGCAAAAGCATAAAAGCCCTCCGCAAAATCAAGGCATCTGACCTCCCCGAAACAAAATAACTGTGCAACCACAACACACTGTGGCAATAGTCACCTCAAGCACGAGGGACACGAGTGTACTTGCTGTACCTCAAACACAGTTTTAGAACTGAACAAATTCCGGGAATGAAGAGCAGAGTGCTCTCTCTTTTCCTTCTTCCCCAAAACAAAATTTCTGTGCCTGCTGTACCTCCTGTACCTGCGCAGGGTACTTGATGTACCCTGTACCTGCAAGGGCACGAAATCCCAAAAAAAAATTTGACCTGAACCTTCTGTCGCAGCGTTCGTACGGCCGCGTCTGTACGGTACGACTGCATGTATGGCGTCCGTACAGTCGGTACGGATGGCCGTACCTGTCCGTACGACGGGCTGCACGTAGCCGTTACTACGCACTGCGCGCGCCTGGTAGGCTGTGGCCGCCGGTGCTGTGCGGTGCGCAGCTAGCTGCTACTGCAGCTGTGGCTGCGTGCGCGCCTGCTGCGCGTGGTGGGTCGCGCACCTGCTGCGCGTGGCGACGCCCTAGCTTGCTGCTGGCCAGGCTGCTGCTGCCCTGCTCACGTGCCGCGTCCTGCTCGCTGCTGAGGGCACGAGGCCCGAGGGGAGAGGTAGAGTAAGGGGTAGACCGGAGAGAGGGTGGAAGAGGTAGAGGCTCTGATACCAGTTGTGAGGGAAAGGGAGAGGGAGTGGAACTAAGGAGACAGAGAGAGGGAGACACAAAATGTGTGGGTGTATCAAAAAGTGTTGAGCCACACCACAAACTCATAGAGTTTTATTAGGATTAGGTTTTCACCCTATGACTGTCTTAAGACAGTCATAGGTGTCATAACTTTAACAAAGGGTGGCAATGTGCCTTTACCCCAACAGAAGCTTCTTTCTTGGTCGCAATGCGAAGTTCCTCCACGTATGTTGTTGGATCTTTACTCATTACTTTTGAGTAAAGACGAGGCTCCAAAGCCATAACAAAGTTGCTCATCTTTAAGTACTCCATCCCTATGAGACTTTGAGGAGCCGATGATGCAGATGCCACAGCTCGCAAAGTTGCTCTGTCATACTTTGTCCATAAAGTTTCATATCCCTACGAGACTTTGAGGGGCCGATGACGCAGATGCCATAGCTCGTAAAGCTGCCCTTTCATACTTTGTCCATAAAGTTTCATATCGGATTGCCAACGCAAAGACCATCTCACTCTCTCCCTGATAGAACCGGTCCAACTGCAACATCAAAGCATTTCGCGACTCCACTGTCACAAATCTCTGCTTCATTGCAACCACCACTTAGTCCCAGTCCTCCTTGGTAGAGTCCGGCAAGGCCTTGTGCCAACTCAAGGCTACACCTTCAAGAAAATCAAGCAAAATCTCCATTCGATCCTTCGTGGACTATTCAAAAAGCCAGCATCCTCGAACAAAATCCCGAAAATAAGACTTCGGGTCTTCCCCTTAGATCCCTCGAAACACTAGAATCTTCACCATGATGAAATACAAAAGGGAAACACCAAGATTCAAATAATATCCCAAACAAGATCCCACAGAGCCTTAGTATACCAAGATCAACTTATTATGCATAACCACTTGTTGAAAACCCTCCATAATGTGATCCTTAATAAAATCTTCAAAAATAAGTGACCAACCAGCACCATGAAAACATTGTATATACATGCATTCAAGAATCACCTTTCTCACAATTGGAAGTACACATAACAACTTCAAGATATTGTACTTTTCATCATTTGCATAGCAAAAGAAGTTGAAAGTATTGAGAATCACCACTCCACTGTTATAGTCAAAAACTACCCAAAGACTCAACTCTTCTTCACACCAAGCTGCTAGTGCATGAAACAATCCCCAATCTATCATTGTGCCCGCTACCGGCGTTGTCGATTCACCAACATATTCAAGAGTGCAAACATAAAGTGCAAACATAAAGGATATGATCATGATGACTGTGCGAATAGCTTGAGCATCACCTTCACAATCTTCTAGTTCTCTTAAACTGGCTGCAATCTCTTCTAACGGAGTTCTTTCAGGCATCTTCTTTATCATATCAAAAAACGCATGCCTATACTAAGCATAACATGCAATCAAGTACACCCAAGACCGTTTAGTAAGGTGGGATGAATCCAATACCAAACGTACCCGGCGTCTCCATCAAAAAGATGTAACATGAAGTTGGGGGTAATAAACTTCACGCACCTCTTCACTTCCTGCTGCTTTTTTTTTTTTTTCAAGAAAGAGACTTCTATTAAGTAAGAGAAAAAACCTGCGAGAGCAAGCTCAAAGCAGAATACATCATGAAATCATGAGGATAAATTAAAAAACCCCCTCAGAGTGAGGTGGAAAACAACCAAGGCTGAGGCTGAAAGTGCCACCTCAACCCTGTAGTAGTCTCAGAGAAGAAAGAAGAATCCTTCCATTCCCTGAAGAAAGAAGCCCTCTTAGCTGAGGCTGCACGGGAGTCTCCCTGCATACCCGTCCATACGGCCATCAAAGCAGATGTTGCAGCAAGGGTGGCCTGGGAGACCATTATTCTCCCTACATGTGAAGGGGGCATGAATGTCATTGACCCGGACTTGCAGTGCAGGGCATTGCTTTGTAAGGTGGTGGTGAGGGGACTCATGCCTGGGTAGGAACCTTGGAAGGATTTATTTTTTGGATGCATTCAGGCTTGCACACCAACCTTGGGAGATGATTGGATGGACAGCCCTCGCTGGATTTTCACATCAGCCCCTCTCAGATTTCTTGCCTCTCCTCTTATGACTGCCATCCTGAAAGCTTGGGGGAGCTTCAGGAACACTCTTCGAAGGATTCCACCTTCTACCGTCGAAGAGATTGATAGGCAGCCGATCATTTGGAATGATAGTATTCTGGACGAGCATGCCAGACCACTAGGCACTTCCCATTACATGCAGTGGTCTAAATGGGAGAGAGGCCCCACCTACACAGTAGGCACTTGGAAATCTTTTATCAGGCTACCTGAGGATCAGAGACTGCAGTCCGTGAGTCACCTGAGAGGGGTAGCACGCAGGATTCAGCAGATAGATGCAGCCATCCCAGTGGAATGGACAGTTGAGCTGCCTATTACTTCCACTGGATGGGGGCTTTTTCGAGGAGATCAGTTCCTTTACAGGTGATCGCTCTCCGAGGTCTCGAGGAAGACGCACTGGTCTTTGATGTTGGGGATGGAGGTTTACTTTCTACTTCCAAGGATGGCATTCTTCTTGAGGTTGCCTTTCAGCCTGTCAGGATTGCTGGTTTTGTGGACCATGGAGCGGGCTTGCAGTGGTACTTAGACCCCGACCCTCTGCTTTTGGCCTTGGGATCCTGGAGGTTGTGGTTATATGGAGGTGCACCTATCAGGTGCTTGCAGTGGGACCCAGGAGAGTGGGAGTGGATAGATCATGGGCACCGAGAGAGGGGGATTCCCTTCTTTCGTTTCACGGTTGGTAATGCCAGGAGGTTTCAGCTGAACAGTAGGGGTTGGATCCCCTCCAGAGCCCCCCATTGGGAAATCTTCTTCATCACCGCAGATTTGTGTAGAAATTTTTGGAAGAGGCTCTGGAAATCCCTCAGAAATAGAAAGATCACTCTTTTCTTTTGGCTTTCTATTCATGGAGGGATTGCAGTGAACCTGTGGAGATCAAGGTTTGGGGCTGATTCCACTTGTCCTCGATGTCATTCTGCAGAGGAGTCAGTGCGACATTGCCTTTGGGACTGCAGTCAGCAGGCGAGGACTGTTTGGAAAGGGGTTGCTCGGTTACTCAGCATCTTTCACACTTCCCCTTTCTTCATGACTTGGGACTCGGTTGCATGGTTATCTCTTACCGGGCCCCAGGTGTTTTATGAGGGTAAGCCTTCTTCTTGGGCACTCTCGGTCCGCCGGCAGGTGATAGAGCCCTGCTCTCTGCAGGATGTGCCACTTACTCCCTTCAGAGCTTCTCAAGTTTCAGTGGACACCTCTTGGGAGATTTTGGCTAGCATTTCCTCTTGGCACATTTGGAGAGCCAGATGTACTGAGGCCTTGGATGGCACCCAGATACACCCATCACAGGTGTTCACGGGTATTTGGACTGACACGGTTCATACTTTGATAGCCATATGGGCTAGTAGAAGTCATTAATGAGCAAGGGTTGTGAGCTGTTATATGTTTACTATGCCAAAGATGTCACAGTTAAGTTAGGGTTATGTCATGTCAATGAGAGTCAAAGGTTGTAGCAGGCCCTAAAGACTTGGCCATTTCTATGGCAGTTTATTTTGCTACTATAAATAAGATCACAAACATGGAAAGCGATTGTATCATCATCATTGATGAGTGTCGTCTGCTTTCATTTATGCATATTATAGGTAGGTAGTTGGTGTATTCTGTGTTGTCTCTTCACCCCAGGGATTTTATATTCTTGATGCATAGCCCACCGTCTAGTTTTGATAGTTCACTGCTATTCAGTCAGTCTTGCAGTATCTGTTAGTGTTGGTTGCATGCAAGTCTAATTCCCTGCATAATTTTAATCTGGGATCCAATCAATACTTTTCTCCATGGTTTTCAGAGCTACAGGAACAATCCTAAGATTTTAATTGGCCCTTTGTCCAGTTGGATTTTTACTGCTTTCCATTTGTCAAGTGAATAAAAACAATCTCTGCACAAACACAGGGACTGCTGGCATGCTAGTAGGACATAGATTTAGCCATAGCAGGAAATAGATATTATTAGCATATATTCTTATTTGATTGACTGCTTTGAGCATTTTACATTGTACAAAAACCATGAGAATGAAATATATATGTCCTTACAAAGAAATAAAGCAGTAATCAAGAATACTCAGCTTTAACGTTTACAAATCCAGTAAGGTCCAATACACAGAAAAGTTATCTTTGTAAAAACAAGTATATGTATGTACCTGATCAAACAGAAGGCCTCCAAACCCATTTAGGATTCCATTCAGCACATCTAAGCCAAACACATCTGGGTCTGCAAGAGTTGTCCCAAACTCCCCCATTCGTACAAACCTTTTGAACAAAATGAGGTGACAAAAACAGAACTGTTATTTATTATGTGACACATTACATAGCTTCATACTCTTGGCATGTTTGGCCCATTAGGTTAAGGAGAATTGAGGCACAGAGTCTCAATATCACAAAAATTTGAAAATGAAGGGAATTCATTCGTGCATGCAATCTTCACCAGGGAAAAGCAGAACATTTGATTTTGAATCACAGACAAATTCACATACCCTTGGCTCAAACCAGGCTTATCGATGACATAAACACGTGGTTCAGAATGGCTGAGACCAGTTTCCAAGAGTGAACTTCCTTTCCTATTAGGACCATTGGGTTGTCGCATGGTGTATTCATCACCAACTTCCCAGCTACCAAATGTTCCATGGATTATGTCTTTGATTGTTGCTTTATCAAAGTCCCCCCAGATTCCAAGCACTGAAGTGGTTGGACTGAATAACATGACAAGCCAACAGAAATATCAAATTTCTGCAATCTCATGAACACCATAGCCTTTACATCTCAGTAGCTGATATCCATTTCACAATAATTAATGGGACGTCCATGTATAGTTGGCTATGGATGCTGTATACCTCTACTTGGTCAAGGTGTTTTCATAAATTTGCTGATGATACATGTCCTGAAGTCTGATAGATGCTACGTTGACTGATAGGCAGATCAGATATAAGATTGTGTTATATTCATGGTTCTCATGAAGTATGTCTTGAGATAATTATTTGAACAAAAAAAGGGAAGGCTCAGTCAACTATAATGCCCCCCCACGGTCACACAAATAGAATCAAAATTGCACAATGGAAGTGCCAATCAATGGCTACAACATGAGAAAAACTGAAATGTAGTAACTAGTTGCAAGAACACAATGAATCTACTACATTCTCTAATTTTGTATGCACGAGAAAAGCCCAATAGGGATGAGCGTAAAAGTCTTTGTCTTATATAGTTTTGGTCCTTAGCAGATGAAATCTTATTTATACTAGTAGGCAGATCCTATTGGGTTTTCATTTTCATCGTTTTGCAATTCGGCCCTGTGTCGATGATTGCATTTATTCAACATTTTTGTTTTGTAATTGATTTTGTGTAGGCAAAAATGATTTTATTCATTACTAGCCTTACATGGGTGGTATTATTTTATTGATTGGCCCTGTGTGGGTAGCTATGAATTGTTAGACTTGGCTTGTGTGATTCCATGCTGCCTGCAATATGGCCTTTGGCAGTTATGTTCAACATTATTTTGCAATTGAGCCATGTGTAAATGATGTCATATGTTCAACGTTTTGTTTTGTGATTTTGTTCATTCCTAGCCTTACATGGGTGGTATTATCTTTTTGTTTGGCCCTATGTGGGTAGCTACCAGTTGTTAGACTTGGCTTGTGTGTTCTATGCTGTCTGCAATATGGCCTTTGGCAGTTATGTTCGTCTCATCTGTCTCAATATCCAAAAGGGAGGTAAGCCTATATTCAGCAATGGAATTTGATTACCCTTATGATTATTGTAAGCGTGCCACGTGTCACACGTAGGAAGCACTAGATATGAGAGTCCCACACCTCACCCCATAGCCTGCTATGCCTCCCCATACTCCAAAAAGAGCTGGCTGGGATAAGAGGAGGGTCTTCATTCAAGGTCATATATTCAAGGACTACTATTCAAGGTCATATATACAAGGACCACTAATTCAAAACATTGTATATGGGACTAATGTCCCAAAATTCCACATGTAAGGCAGTGCCTTCACACTGCACTTTAGCCTCTATTCCACAATATTCAATCTAGCACTAGTTAACACTATTTGACAATACATATACTGCTACTTAACTTTACTATATAGCACCTTTTAGCAAAAGACACACTCCTAGTTAGCATGTGCTGTACTAGTTAACACTATTTGACAATACATAGAGTGCTACTTAACATTTACTAGCACTACTAAAATGCTATATAGCACCATTTGACAAAAGCCACACTGCTAGTTAGCAGATGCTAGCACTAGTTAACATTATGAATGCATCTTTACAGTAGATCATAGCTAGTCTAAAATAATTTTGGAGATGCTATATGCACTTCTAGCAGCTACCTTGTGCACTCCCTCGACCCTCGGATTATTCAAATGAAGTGGCTACTCTTTAGGGTTGTATTTCGTCCCACAGGCCCGAGCGAGACGAATGCATGAATACGGTTGACTAGGATGCCGGAAGAAGCAGGCTTTTGTCCGTCGCAGAAATTCCTTGAGCAGCATCCCTATCACCTCACATTCACATAGATCTAGCACACCTATGCATGCACATTGTATGACATTCCCCACCAGCCCACTCCTGACCTCTCGCACTCACCTCATCCTACATCCTGCATTCTTTCCACCAAGGGTCGTGTCGAGGACACAACATTGAAGCTCCATAATGGTCGAGCGAAAGATCACGAGCGGCTATGCACCGAGTTCATTGCATATGGGATAAACATCCTAGTCTCGATCTTAGCAAATCTCCAATGATGCAGTCTGTATGGGCTTTCCACACACCTGAACACTTAACAACACGGCACCCATTCACGAGGCAGGGGATCCCATGAGCCCGGAAAACTACAAGACCATCATGACCGGACATATCATGTCTAAGATATATGCATCGGTACTTGACACAGAGGTCAGTCAGTTCGTAGAGATGCAGGGACTTAGGGCAGAGGGGTAGAGGGACTTAAGACTTAGGGCAGAGGAAGATTGTTTCATCATACACTTACATAGGAGTTCTCTTCTTTGACCCTATTTTCACAATGAGACTGGCAATGCAGGCCCGTTTGAGCAGAAGATATGCCTTGTTAGCCCAACTGGAGAGACAGTGCTTCCACTCACACTTCCAAGACCCTCGGACCAAGGCTCTCCTTTTCAACTCCTTGGTCCAGCCAACAGGCATGTATGGCAGCCCTTGTTGGAGGCCGCATCCTTCAGATGCAGTCTAGGCTAAGGAAGAGTGACTTCAGGTTCTCCTGTTATTGCAGATGATACAAATTAAGCCACCAGTTCCCACCAAATCATTCAAGCTGGGTCATCTCCACTGCAGATTGATGTGGAATTCTAAGTCATCACATATTTATGCCGTGTCAAAGGGTACGACGACTGCACCTCAAGGCGACGTAGACTACCATGGCTAGCACTATCCTCCTTATGGCCCTAGAAGCTATGGGTGATCAGAGATGCTGATATGTGCACACATACAGGCGGTTTGAGAGATTGGAACTCCACATGGATAGATTACAGTATAAGATTGAGGCGCCATCTCTCCCACTCAGATATCACGAGGTCAACCACGTCATACTCGAGGACATTCTACAGTTACACACATTCAAACCTGGTTGGCAACAGAGGTGTACTGAAACCTTTCTCGAACGGACTGCTGCTGCTCCCTGCTCCTCCTGCTGCCCTCCTTCCTGCTCCCCTCCTTGCTGCCCCCTCCCTCTCCTCCTTGCTTCTCCTCCCTCCCCTCCCCCCTACTTGCTGCTCCCCCCGCCTCCCCTCCCCCCTACCTGCTCCTCCCCCCCCGACTCCCCTCCCTCGCTGCTGCAGCCCCCCCCGCACTGCTGCACCCCCCCCCCGCGCGTTGCCTCCTCCCCCGCACACTGCCTCCTCCCTCCCCTCCCCCCTACCTGCTGCTCCCCTCGCCTCCTCCCTCCCCTCCTTGCTTCTCCTCCCTCCCCTCTCCCCTACCTACTGCTCCCCCCACCTCCCCCCCCGCCGACTCCCCTCCCTCGCTGCTGCAGCCCCCCCGCGCGCTGCCTCCTCCCTCCCCTCCCCCCTAGCTGCTGCTCCCCCCGCCTCCCCCCCCCCCGCTCTTTCTTTGCTTCCCCCTCTCCTCCACTCCTCCTCTCCTCTGTCCTCCCCTCCTCTCCTCTTGCTGCCCCCCCTCTCTCTTTGTTGACACCTCTCCTAGCTCATTCCTCTCTCTCCCACCTTCCTTTCACCCTCTCCCTTCATCTGGAATACCCTATTCTCCTTTAGGGGTCTCATGGGCTTCAGGAAAACGGACGGAGTTCTTCTTTGTGTTTGAATCGGCCTTTCCCACCTCGATTGACGAATGGGTTCCCACTCAGTCAATCCGTTACTACCCACACCGGCTGCGAGAACCGTCACTTTCTCAAAAGACGAGCTGCAGCAGTTGCAAAAGGATTTGGACCATGAGTGTTCCACGACTCTCTTCGCACGCATCCATGGCTCCCACCCCTCTAGGTCACAAGCTAGAGATTGGATGCTTGCGGCGCTTCCCCAAGAGCTCGCCCCCCACCTTAAGGATGTTCGTTTGTTAGGACGAGGTCTCTTTCAGGTGTGCCTAGATTCCCCGGATGTCACGAGAGACCTGCTACAGGCTGGGTTTCTATTTGTAGGCTACAGGAGGATTTTCCCTTTCAACTGGGCTTTGACCCAGTTGAAGAGGACAAGCAGGGAGTTTCTGTTTTCATCAGGTTCCCTGGTCTCCCATCAGTTTATCACCGGCTTCTTTCAGTTATTGGCGAGAGGTTTGGTGTGGTAGCAGAGATCCCTCCTCTTCCAGGCGAGCCCTCTTCGGCTGCTGAGGCGGTTGGGATGGATGGGGTACCCAGGGTTAGGGTCATTGTCTAGGACCCTAACATTTCAGATGACCACATCATGCTATAGCGACCCGATGGGTCTTTCTTCCGCCAAATATTTGAGGTTGCAGGTCGGCAGAACCAGTGCAGGATTTGCAGATCCTCGGGGCACTTCGCCAGAGATTACCCAAAGAAGAAAAAGAGGCCCAGAAAGCAACCAGCTCGTACTAGCTTACGACAGAGAGCAGGAACAGGACCTACCGCTCCACAGGCACCGCCTCAAACACGGGCTCCCCCCCCTCCTAAGTCTACTCGAGTCCGTCATGCACCCCGCACCACCTCTGGCCCACCGTGGGTTCCGTTAAGCCCTCTACTTCAGATCACACCTCCACTGCTTCGGAGGTTACCCCCTTGGAGCCTCGGGAGGAGACTAGTGTTCAGGAGCCTTGTTCGACTCCACCCCAGGATCAGGCTGTACCTTCCACCGCAACACTTCTTGATCAGGACTCAGTACAGGTGCCTCTTTCTATGGATAGAGGGGAGGGGGTCTTACATGCTCTCCCTGCTTCGGTAGGAATCCTTCGTACCCCCTCTCCAGGACTGGCTCAATAGAACTCTTTTTCCGCTCTGGAGGACCTCTCTGACCTCCCAGATGATGATTTTGTACCTTCCACTTTCGGAGAGCTAGTTATCGGCATCCCTTTTGAGAGATCTCTCTCTTGTTCACCTGTGGACTTTCCACCACTTGGACCTCGTGTGTATGGCACGAGGTCAGCTCCGGCGAAGGGTTCTTTTTCTGCCACTAGGTCGGGTAAGGTATTCCAACCCGCTTCCTCCCGCCAATGAGGATAGCCAATTGGAATATACAGGGATTGGGCAGCATCCCTCATCGCCGTCGCAAGCAGCTAATCAGGAATCAGCTCCATCCAGGTGTTTCACGTGGTTCCCTAGACATTCTTTTTCTTCAAGAACACAAACTAGATGTCAGAGATTGCTCCAAGTCAGGTAAGCTGCTTTCAGGCCGGACTTTTTGGATTCCTGCCTTGGGAACCAGAGGAGGTACATGCATATCAGTTTCAGATTCCATTCTCCCTCTGATCATTGGACACGGTACCAGAACCCCCTCCAGAGCCCAGAGGGTTTTACTTTTGATTGACGGACGTAAGGTTGGTTTCCTCAACCTCTATGCTCCGAACAACAGAGGGGACCGTGTTCTGTTTTGGAAAGAGTTGCTCTTGTGGGCTGACATTGCAGATTCGTGGATTATTGGAGGTGACTTCAACATGGTTGAGGCACCTTCTGATAAGCAAGGGGGCAGAGAAGGTGGTATTCATTCCCTCGAGAGAGCAGCTTGGGATGCCTTCTTGTTCAGATTCAGTGACAGAGATGTTTGGTCAAATGATGCATTTCATGTTCAGTCTCAGTCACTTTTGTTTTCATGGTCGAACCATAGGGTGCAGATGCCTATCCATGCCTGGATTGACAGATTCTATGTGGATGACTGGGCTCTTGATAGAGGGGGGACAGTTTGCATTGCACCTGGTGTTTCCACTTCCGACCATTTTTCCATAGTTTTGTCCATCTCAGAGCCCCATCTGAGAGGACGGTCTCACAGTATCAGGATCCCCGATGCCTTATACACGGATGAGACTCTCACAGAGGCAGTCTTGGAGATCTGGGTTTCTCACATGCAGGGGGGGGTGGCCGGTCCTTCACATGTGGCCACAGCACTTGCCAGTATCAACAACTTTTATCACTTCATTGCTAGTGCTCGGCGAGTAGATTGGGGTTTTCTTGAGGGCACTCTTCTACAATATGGATTTTTAGATGCATGGATTAGAGGGGTGGCCTCCCTTTACAAATCAGCCCACGGCCAGGTTTTGATTGGAGGGGTAAGGGGTGACAGGTTTCAGATTTCCAGATCAGTTCGTCACGGATGCCCTTTAGCCCCCTTCCTCTTTCTTTTTGTGGCAGAAGCTATGAGTATCTGCCTCTCTGCCCTCTCCCTGCCTCTCAGCCTGCCCCCTTGCCCCCCCGCCCCCTCCCTACCTCTCCGCCCCCTCCCTGCCTGCTGCTCCCCCGCCCCCCTCCCTGCCTCTCAGCCTGCCCCTTGCTCCCCCGCCCCCTCCCTGCCTCTCCGCCCCCTCCCTGCTTGCTCCCCCGCCCCCTCCCTGCCTCTCTGCCCCTCAGCCCGCCCCCTCCTCTCCCTCTCCTCCCCCTTCCCTTCACTCCCCGCTCCCTCTCCTCCCCCTCTCAGCCTGCCTCGCCCCCTCCCTGCCCCTCCCTCTCCTTCCTCTCCCTCTCCTTCCTCTACCTCTCCCTCTCCTTCCTCTCCTCTCCCTCTCAACCCTCCCCTTCCCAGCCCCCCCCCTTCCAGCTTCTCCTTCCTCTCCCTTTCCTATTCCTGCCCCCTCCCTCCCTCTCAGCCTGCCCCTTTCCCATTCAGCCTCTCAGCCTCTCCCCTTCTCTCCCCTTCCCCCTGCTCCCTCCTCGCCTCCTTTCCCTTTTTTCTACCCCCCTTTTTCTCCCGCAGTTTTTTTGGAGCGGAAGGAGCCTTTAATTTGTTAGAGTCGGCCTCCTCACCTCGATTGGCGATGGATACTCCGTCAGCCAATCCTACTCCACCTCCACCGGCCGCGAAAACTATTACCTTTTCTAAAGATGAGTTGCAGCAGCTCAAGAAGTATGTAGAGATTGAAGGCTCTACCACGTTGCTAGCACGCATCTTTGGGTCTCACCCCTCCAGATCCCAAGCCAGAGACTGGATGCTTGCGGCTCTCCCCCCAGACCTCACTCCACGATTGTTAGATGTCCGTCTTCTGGGACGAGGTTTTTTCCAGGTTGTTTTTGACACTCCAGAGGCTGCGAGCACTGTGCTCAAGGCTGAGTTTTTACACTTGGGACACAGGAAGATCTTCTTTGAAGCCTTTCATATTGGTTTCGACCCAGTGGAGGCAGATAAGAAAATCTTCTCGCTCTTCATCAGATTCCCCGGGTTTCCCCAGGTTTACCATCGACTTATTTCTGTTATTGGGGAGCATTTTGGCGCAGTTACTGAGATCCCACCCCTCCCTGGGTTGCCATTGACTGCAGCAGAGGCAACCAAGGCTGATGGGGTTCCTGTTGAAATATGGAAGCAAGAACTAGAACTAGAACTAGAAACTGGAAATGAAATAACAAGACTGAAAGACTAGAAATACCTTGAGAAGAGTGTAGACAAGACACAAGCTAGACTGATGGATTAGAATGATGTGACCCATTGAATATATGGGCCAAAGTACAAGACATAAAGCAAGAGTGTTTATGGGATAATTGTAGAAGTGCCACATGGCACACACTCAAGACATAAAGACTAGACTTAGACTTAGACTTAGACTAATGTAGACTAGGAAATAGTACTTAGTGTGCACTTATCTCCAACACCCTCCTTAAGTGGACACTAGGAGTAAGACAGAAAAACAAGACTAGAAGACAGACTGATAGATTGAGAGAGAGAAAACATGACAGACAAATGATCCTGAGACACCTCTCCTCAAGTGATATCCTCATATGGGTCCACAAGGGTAAGGACAAGATGGATCTAAAATACAGTCAGATTGATAGACAAATAGACAGACAGACAAGACTAGATAGACAGAAGACTGACTGTAGACAAATAGAAAGACCAAGACACTAGAACCCCTTGACCTACATCATCGGTGGTCAAGGTGGTAGACAAGACATAGAAGTAATCAGAAAGCCCACTTCTCATCATGTGAGGAAGGAACAGCAGGATCAGCTGATGGAGATGTTACAGCAACATGGGTTGAGGTAGATGCAGGAGCTGATGTAGAGGTTTTGGAGTAGCAGTCCCTCTCCCGGTGATTATCACAGCCACAAATGGTGCATGGATGAGCCTTGAAACAGTCCTTCTCCACATGATTAGTTTTGCCACAATGGGTGCAAGGCTTTCTTACCTTAGAACTTCCTTTCTTTGCTAAAAATGCAGTGTTAGTTACCTTTCGTTGTTGAGTTCTTTCTTCCTCTTGGAGAGCATTGATGATACCCTCAAGAGAAGGATTATTATGATACTTGAAGGTAGTGACAAGAGTAGCATAGGAGTCAGGTAAGCTTTTGAGAAGCACAGCAATAGCAATATCTTCGGAGATGGGAGACTTGACTGACGCAAGCTGAACCATAAGACTGCGAAGATAATTGACATGAGAGGCTATAGTAGCTCCTTCCTGCATATGTAGATCAAAGAATGAGATCATAAGTGCAATCTTAGAGTTTTTAGATCGGGCTCCAAAAAGAGTGTCCAAAGTGATCCATGCTTGAGGAGCAGACTGTATGTCGGAGATGTGATGAATGTAATCATCTCCAAGGCCGAGCAATATGATAGCATAGGCTTTGTCGTTCTTGGCAGCAACAACTTGCTCAGATGGACCTTCGGGAGCATCACGGTGAACAATGTCCCAAAGGCCTTCTTTCATAAGATGGCACTTGATTTTGATCTGCCAAGTATGAAAGTTGGACCCATTGAATTTGTCGATAGATATGAGAGAATGAGAGGAAGATGCCATGTGGGAAGGTCTTACCTCTTGCTAGGATGCAAGGGCAGTGTCTATTCCCTTACAATATTGCAGAAAATAAATGAGAGGAAGAGATCCCAGAAGCCGGTTCTCTCACCACTTTGTCAGGGCCATAGCATATGACAGCCCATCGAAGTAGGAGGAACCAGCAAAAAAAGGAGACTGTTCAGCAAACTGAAAGAGGCAAAGCTTAGTACCTCAATCCCGGGCAGAGATAGAGATGAAAAAGGGATGCAGATCTTCGTGCAGATGAAGTCGAAGAAGTCTTCAGCCTGTGCAGGTACAGATTCCGTACAGTCGTACGGACTGTACGGACAGCTGTCCGGACGGCGAACAGAGTACGGAGTACGGACGACGAGCAAAGTACGGCGTACGAACGGCGGCATACGGATTACGTACGAAAGTACGGGCAGCGCTATACGGATAGCAGGTACAACAGCAGGAGCGGGTGCAGATCTGTCAGTGACAGGAGATGTTGCGCAGATCTGGCGTGACAACAGATCTGGCGCTCAGATCTGTGGCTGAGCTGCGCAGATCTGGAGCACAGATCTGGAGCGCAGATCTAGAGTAAACAGGAGCAGCTCCAGCGCAGAAAATGGAGAGGTGCTCGCATCATTGGTGGGGCAGACAGGTGCAGCATGGATAGCGGCCTGAGGCTGAGATGAAGAGGCAGATGTGTAGAAGGGGGGGGCGGTTCAGATATAGTGGCCAACAGGAGCAGCAGGCGGAGAGAGAGATAAGCTGAAAGGAGAAGATGAAGCTATGGCTGCAGCAGAGTGAGAGGAGAGGAGAGGGGATCTACATGCTCTGATACCATGTTGAAATATGGAAGCAAGAACTAGAACTAGAACTAGAACTAGAAACTGGAAATGAAATAACAAGACTGAAAGACTAGAAATACCTTGAGAAGAGTGTAGACAAGACACAAGCTAGACTGATGGATTAGAAGAATGTGACCCATTGAATATATGGGCCAAAGTACAAGACATAAAGCAAGAGTGTTTATGGGATAATTGTAGAAGTGCCACATGGCACACACTCAAGACATAAAGACTAGACTTAGCCTTAGACTTAGACTAATGTAGACTAGGAAATAGTACTTAGTGTGCACTTATCTCCAACAGTTCCTAGAGTTAGGGTCCTTTGCAAGGATCCTAACCTCAAGATGGATCATGTTATAATCCAGCGCCCGGATGGTTTCTTTTTTCGTCAGAGAGTAGAGATTTCAGGCAGACAGGACCAGTGCAGGATTTGCAGGACCTCTGGACACTTTGCCAGGGATTTGCCCCAGGAAGAAGAAAAGGTCCAAGAAGCCCTTTGGTACAGCCACCGCTCCATGTCCTCGACAGGGGGGACAGGGGGGTGGTATAGGTCTAGCACCTACTCCTCGGCCTCGACAGAGGGGTGGTACAGGTCTAGCACCTGCTCCTCGACCTTCGCATGGCGGTCCTCCTCAGATTGGTGATGGTACAGGTCCAGCACCTGCTCCTCGGCCTCGACAGGGGGGTGGTACAGGTCCTTCACCTGCTCCTCGACCCCCTTCTACCTTAGGAACACGCGACGCTCTCCAATGGGTTCCGGTACGTGTGCAGATCCCTCCTTCAGTTCACGAGGGTAATTTAGTGGACTCTGCTTCACCTCGAGCTATCCCTCCAGTCTCACCATGCTGATATCTCCTGGCATTACTGACCGTGTAACGAAAGAAGGGGATGCTCTTCTCTCGATGCCTTGCGTCAATCCACTCCCACTCTCCGGGGTCCCACTGCAAATACCTGATGGGAACTCCCCCATAGAGCCAGAGCCTCCAAGACCCGGTGGAGAGTAGCCGGGGGTCTGGGTCTAGGAACCACTCTGAATCAGATCCCTGCATCAAAAGACCTACAACCCTGATAGGCTGAAAAGCAGACTCAAGCAAGATGTCCTCTGTGGACCTGAGCAATCTGCCACCATCCTGGACACTAAAAACCAAAGCATCCTCCTGTGCATCTCGAAAGGCCAAAACCTGAAGCGGACCCCGCCTCTCGAAAAAGTACCTGCCCAAGTGGAGGAAGTGAGTGGCATATCATCTGTGTCTACCCAAACCTCTGGAAGGGCTGCCTCAATCTGCAAGATCCTCCTTGCACTCCCTCTGAGATGTCCTGTCAACCTTGATGTGGTCTCCTCTGGAAGCCTGCGGAAAGCTTTTCAAGACCCCATAGAAGATGCAGGTCCCCTCTCCCACCTGGACCACTGCATGTAGAGTGAGGCACCCAGTGGTCTGCCATGATCATCTAAAATACTGTCATTCCACATGATGGGTTGCCTATCAATCTCTTCCCGAGAGGAAGGAGGAATCCTCCGAAGAGTGCTTCTGAAACTGGCCCAAGCTTTCAGAATGGCAACCATGAGAGGGGACGAAGGTGACCTGAGGTGTGCTGTGGTGAAGATCCATCTAACACTGCTCATCCAGTCTCCTCCTGAAGAAGGTGTGCACCTCTGTATGCTGCTGATAAGAAAGTCCTTCCATGGTTCCTGCCCTGGCATAAGTCCCCGCACCACCATCTTGCAAAGTAAAGCTCTGCAGTAAAGCTCTGCACTGTAATCTGGATCAATGATATTGAGACCCCCTTCCTGTGTAGGGAGGATGAGGGTCTCCCAAGCCACCCTGGCTAAGGCATCTGCTGTGCCATCAAGCCCACTCCAGAGAAAGTTTCAGATCGGTCTTCTGAGCTGAATGATGCAGTCCCTAGAACGGCACCAACATGAACAAACAAACCAGGCTGTGGCCAAGAGGACCTGGTTGACCACCACAACTCTAGAGGCAAGATCCAGCTTGGCTAAGCTCCAAAAAAGAAGCTTCCTTCTTATGCTCTCCAAAACGGGAGCAAACTGTTGCGTGGTAGAAATATCCAAGCCGACCTGGCAGCCCAAATACCTGATAGGCACACCCCTCTGAACCCAAGTGAATCCTATGTCAAGCCCCCAAACTGGAGTGTCCTCATCACTGATCCAAAAGCCATTGGATTTATGCCAATTTATCTGCGCCCCTGCCGCCAAGCAAAATAAATCCAATGCTGTCCTGAAAGAAGTGAGCGTCTGTGGAGTGGCATCCAAGTAAACTGTTGTGTCATCAGCCAACTCACTGTCAAGTAGCTCCTTTTCCCTTCTGATGGGAAGTCTCAGCCCAAAGATGTCAGCTTGAGATCTAACATAGATACTCATAGCTTCGGCCACGAACAAAAAAAGGAAAGGAGCAAGGGGGCATCCCTGACGGACTGATCTCGAAATCTGAAATCTCTCACCCCTTACCCCACCAATAAGTACCTGGTTGTGGGCTGATCTGTACAAAGAGGAAACACCTCTGATCCAAGCATCAGTAAAGCCAAAGCGTAGAAGGGTGCCCTCCAAAAAACCCCAATCTACTCTGTCATAAGCTTTTTCAAAATCCAAAAGTAGAATGGCAAGATTCTGGCCACTCTGCATGGCCCACTCTGAAGCTTCCCAGAAAGAAAAAATGTTATAAAAAATGCTTCTGCCATGCACAAATCCCGTCTGAGTGTCATGAATGAGATCAGGGAAGTGGCTGCAATCGGAGGCTGATAGCCTTGGCCAGAATCTTATAACAAGTCCCCAGAAGTGTGATAGGCCTCCACTGGGACACTAAATTTCTGCTACCTCCTTTTGGGATAAGGTGGATGAGACCCTCTGTAAGCGACCCAGGCATCTCGCCAGAGTCCCAAATGGCTTGCAGGGCTGAAGTAATATAGTCTCCAATCATATCCCAAAATGCAATGAAAAAAGACGGGGTGAGGCCATCTGAACCTGGGCACTTGCCCTTGTGAAGGGCTGAAAGTGCAGTCCTGAACTCTGTGTTGGTGAAAGGTGCGTCGAGTAGAACATGCATACCCGGATTCACCAACACAGGGATGCTCTGCCAAATAGCCTGTCTAGCATCCTCTCTATCGTGTGTCTCAGGATCAGCAGTAAGAAGGGTGGCATAGAAATCTGAAGCTATGCGTAAGACATCATCAGGCTCTGTCTGTAAAACCCCATGTGAGTCAATAAGCTGGGATACACTCTCTCTACTATGTCTAGAGCCAAGAGTAGAGAAAAAGTGTTTATTGACTCTACCACCCATCTGAATCGAGAAGGACTCCCGTGCATGAAAGGCATACTATGCTCTCTGATCAAGCAATAACTGCAGATGAGCCCTTGCTGCAGCAAGGCGCTCCTGAATCCAAGCATCTGAAGGCCGTTTCTGCTCTTCCCTCTCCAAAGCTACCAACTGCTGGCGAACACCAATCTCACGTCTGAGAATATCTCGTCTCCTGGTACAAGCAACTGAGCGGTAGAAGTCGCTAATACCAGAAAGGACAGCGGCTACATGTGATGGATATGGCTGCCCACCCTGGACATGAGCAAACCATATCTGCAGGGCTGCCTCTGTAAGGTCCTCCTCTGTGTAAAAGGCATCTGGAATCCTGATGCTGGCAGACCGGCCTCTCAAGTGAGGCTCTGAGATAGCCAGCACAACAGGGAAGTGGTCTGAAGTGGAAACCCCAGCAGCAATGCATACCGATCCACCTCTGTCTAGTGCCCAGTCATCTACATAGAATCTGTCAATGCGTGCATGAATAGGCATCTGTTGCCTCCTGTTCGACCAAGAGAACAGGAGGGACTGTGGCTGAATAAGAAAGGCATCATCACACCAAGTATCTCTGCCACACAAATGAAAAAGGAAGGCATCCCAAGCTGCTCTCTCCAAAGAGTGAAGTCCGCCTTCTCTACCCCCTTTTTTGTCTGATGGTAACTCGACCATGTTAAAGTCACCTCCAATCACCCATGAATCCACAATAGGGGCCCAGGAGAGCAAAGTCTTCCACATAAGGACACGTTCCCCTCTAATGTTGGAGGCATATAGGTTAAGGAAACCAACCTTACGCCCTCCAATCAAAAGAATAATCCACTGAGCTCTAGAGGGAATAATGACTCCGTGCCCAACAACTAAGGGGAGAACCGACTGCGAAACTGAAATAGAAGTGCCCCCCTTGGTGCCCAAGGCAGGCGACCAAAAAGTATGGCCAGAAAGCAACTTGCCTGATTTGGCACAATCTCTAGAATCCAGCTTGTGCTCTTGAATAAATAATATATCAATGGAACCCCCAGTAACACCTGGATGAAGCTGATCCCGGATCAGCTGTCTACGGCGGCGATGTGGAACGCCACCTAGGCCTTGTATGTTCCAACTAATAATCCTCATCGACGGGAGGATGTAGAGTGGAACACCTTACCCGACCTAGTGGCGGAAACAAACCCCTCAACAGGGGAAGACCTCCTGCTCGTCGAGGAGGGAGGAATGGAACCAAGTGGTGGAAAATCAACAGGGGAAAGAATCCTGGCACCTGAAGAAGAAGCCTTGTCAACAGGAAACCCAATCACTGGCTCCCCAAAAGTAGCGGGCACAAACTCCTCCTCTGGGAAATCTGAACCCTCTGCCAAGGCTGAAAACGAGTTCCTGTGGAGTAAGCCAGACACCGGAGTGCGAAGGATCCCTTGTGAGGGAAGAGGATCAATAGTGTAAGCTATCCCCTTCCCCCTATCCAAGGGAGGAAGTGAGGAATGCTCTCTATCCTGTGTCTGCCCAGCCGCGGAGACCTCTCCTGCCTCAAGAAGAGCATCTGGCACCGCTGGATCTAGGGAAGAAGCTGCAACCGGGGAGGAGGTCGAAGCTTCAGCGTCTCGGACTGTGCATGGTGAGACTGGAGGGACAGCTCGAGGTGAAGCAGAGTCCACTAAAGTACCCTCGTGAACTGAAGGAGGGATCTGCACACGTACCGGAACCCACTGGAGAGCATCGCGTGTTCCTGAGGTAGGTGGGGGTCGAGGAGCAGGTGAAGGACCTGTACCACCCCCCTATCGAGGCCGAGGAGCAGGTGCTGGACCTGTACCATCACCAATCTGAGGAGGACCGCCATGCGAAGGTCGAGGAGCAGGAGCTGGACCTGTACCACCCCTCTGTCGAGGTCGAGGAGCAAGTGCTGGACCTATACCACCCCCCTGTCCCCCCTGTCGAGGCCATGGGGCGGTAGCTGTACCAGAGGGCTTCTTGGGCCTTTTCTTCTTCCTGGGGCAATCCCTGGCAAAGTGTCTAGAGGTCCTGCAAATCCTGCACTGGTCCTGCCTGCCTGAAATCTCTACTCTCTCGCGAAAAAAGGAACCATCCGGGCGCTGGATCATGACGTGATCCATCTTGAGGTTAGGATCCTTGCAAAGGACCCTAACTCTAGGAACCCCATCAGCCTTGGTTGCCTCTGCTGCAGTCAATGGCAACCCAGGGAGGGGTGGGATCTCAGCAACTGCGCGAAAATGCTCCCCAATAACAGAAAGAAGTCGATGGTAAACCTGGGGAAGCCCGGGGAATCTAATGAAGAGCGAGAAGATTTTCTTATCTACCTCCACTGGGTCGAAACCAATATGAAAGGCTTCAAAGAAGATCTTCCTGTGTCCCAGGTGTAAAAACTCAGCCTTGAGCACAGTGCTCGCAGCCTCTGGAGTGTCAAAAACAACCTGGAAAAAACCTCGTCTCAGAAGACGGACATCTAACAATCGTGGAGTGAGGTCTGGGGGGAGAGCCGCAAGCATCCAGTCTCTGGCTTGGATCTGGAGGGGTGAGACCCGAAGATGCGTGCTAGCAACGTGGTAGAGCATTCAATCTCTACATCCTTCTTGAGCTGCTGCAACTCGTCTTTAGAAAAGGTAATAGTTTTCGCGGCCGGTGGAGGTGGAGTAGGATTGGCTGACGGAGTATCCATCGCCAATCGAGGTGAGGAGGCCGACTCTAACAAATTAAAGGCTCCTTCCGCTCCAAAAAAAGCTGCGGGAGAAAAGGGGGGCAGAAGAAAGGGAAAGGAGGCGAGGAGGGAGCAGGGGGAAGGGGAAAGAAGGGGAGGGTTGAAGGGGAGAGGCTGAGAGGCTGAAGGGGAAAGGGGCAGGCTGAGAGGGAGGGAGGGGGCAGGCTGGGAATAGGAAAGGGAGAGGAAGGAGAAGCTGGAAGGGGGTGGGCTGGGAGGGGGAGGGCTGAGAGGGAGAGGAGAGGTAGAGGAAGGAGAGGGAGAGGAAGGAGAGGGAGGGGCAGGGAGGGGGCGAGGCAGGCTGAGAGGGGGAGGAGAGGGAGCGGGGAGTGAAGGGAAGGGGGAGGAGAGGGAGAGGAGGGGGCGGGCTGAGAGGCAGAGAGGGGGCGGAGAGGCAGGGAGGGGGCAGGGGAGCAAGCAGGGAGGGGGCGGAGAGGCAGGGAGGGGGCGGGGGAGCAAGGGGCAGGCTGAGAGGCAGGGAGGGGGGCAGGGGAGCAGCAGGCAGGGAGGGGGCGGAGAGGTAGGGAGGGGGCGGGGGGGCAAGGGGGCAGGCTGAGAGGCAGGGAGAGGGCAGAGAGGCAGAGAGGGGGCGGGGGAGCAGGCAAGGAGGGGGCGGAACAGCAGGGAGGGGGTGAGGGAGCAGGCAGGGGGAGGGGGCGGAACAGCAGGGAGGGGGCGAGGGAGCAGGCAGGGGGAGGGGGCGGGGGAGCAGGCTGAGAGGAGAGAGGGAGGGACGGGCTGAGGGAGAGGGTGCAGCAAGGGAGTGGGGAGGAGCAGCAGCTCTCCACACACTGAGTACTTTCTTTTCAAGCTTCACATGTTTCAATGGACACCTCTTGGGAGATTTGGGCTAGCATTTCCTCTTGGCACATTTGGAGAGCCAGATGCACAGAGGCCTTGGATGACACCCAGATACACTCATCACAGGTGTTCATGGGTATTTGGAGTGACACGGTTCACACTTTGATAGCCATATGGGCTAGCATGCAGGGCCCTTCACGGGTAGCCTCTTCTAGGAGGACTGTATTTCTTCGAGTTTGGAGGGGTTCTCCCTTTTTCTCGGAGGTTGCTAGCGGATTGAGATGGCACTATCAGCCCCAATCCTTTCTTTTTGGCTCTTGAGCTTTTCATGCATTGCATGGTGTATCCCTTATTCCCGTATAGAGCTTGCTCTAACGGTTTTCTTTAATACTTAATAGAAGTCTCTTTTTTGCAAAAAAAAAAAAACCTGGTTGGTACTGAGTGAGCTCCAAGTGAAGCTCAGCTTCTACAAGGATCATTGCTTGCGCATCTCCGAGGAGAGCTTCATTGATCCTCCACAGTATACTCGCATCCACCTCCCACATTCACTCAGGATCTCTATTGAACAGTTTTGTGTTTCATTACATCGACTCTGCATTGAGAGTGGATGATGGGTCTTGCACCACAGAGCGAAGTAGGCTTCCTTGGTTGGGTTTATCCTACTCCATGGCATTGGTGGCAGAGGATGCATAGAGGTGTTGGCATGCACATACATGCAGATGATTTGAAGCTATCTCCCTTTTAGTGCAATGTTGAGGCCCCCTCCCGCTCACATATCACGAGGTGAACCAGGTCATCTGAGAGGATCTCTTGGCACCTCGTGAGCCCTTAGTGAAGCGGTCATCTGAGAGGATCTCTTGGCACCTCGTGAGCCCTTAGTGAAGCTCAGCTTTTACAGAGACCACTCCCTACCGATTACAGCAAAGGGCTTCATCGATGCATCAGGATACACATGGATCCATCTCCCCCACTCCTTGAGTATATCGATTGGGTAGTTCCGTGTCTCAGAACACAGTCTCTGTATTCGAACTGGCCAAGGCAGAGGGCATACCCACAGAGGGTCGTCTCTGCACCTCATGCAATCACATAGATCAAGTTAGAGAAGCATTTTATTTTCAGATTCCTTGAGTACTATGAGATCAAAGGTCACTATCACTGCCTTTTTAGGGATGCTTTCGGACCCCTATCCAATCTCTTATCCTACCCAGGCAAGAGATGCTTGGCGGCCTTCATCCATGAGGCCGTTCGACCCAGGGAGCAGTTGCTTAGGGCACATAGGGGAGATCAAGACACATAGCCAAACTCCACTCAGAGTATGATCATTGAGTTTTTCCAGCCAGACAACACCTACCAGCAGGACTCACGGAGATGGCGGATGCGAGGACCGGAGCAAGAGCTAGAGACATGTCATGTCACCGGCCTTCGGAATCCCAAAAGGGTGGTAGATGCAATTAGTGCGCAATTAATAGAAATTACAGCCACTTAGAAAATTCAGATTTGCAAGAAAGAAACTTTGAACAACAATCCGAGAGCTAGATTGCCCCAGGGTCACACCTAACACCGTATTGGCCCCAAAACATGGCCCCTTGCAGTATTTCTTTAATATTATCAAAGAGATCAATTTGACAACAGAGCCAAAGCCTGGCCAATATCTGATAGATCAATCACTAAATATTGATAACAGAAACCTTGTGCAAAACCCTAGCAATCCAAGGTAGGACCTCAGGGCAAGCTCAAACAGATAAAGGGCATCGTGAACAACCACTGACAACTGCCCAGATAAAATGCGAATTCAAGGACAGCAAACCCTAACTGTCCCTGGGCATCTGGCAAAATCTCTAGACCAAGCAATAACTGAGAACAACGCCTAGTTGAAAATTGTGACTGCAAAGGTTGGCTCTTCCGATCAAGGAGAACACTGTCTGCTACCCCTAGCTGGTCCAGGCTAGTAACAAGATGCTGAAATCATCAGCAAGACAATCCCAAATTGATGCGAAGTAGTGGCAAACTCCTCCTGACAGGTGCGGCTGCAAGTTGAAGCTCTCTAATGCAACGAACTGAAGACTAGCACCTCCAGATAACTCCAAACATCAACGATTCAGATACTGGCACTTTGAAAACTCCATGATCCACTCTAGACAGTCTCCTAGATCAGAACAGGAGCATGCGATTGAGGAAAAGATAGCAGAAAGGGAGCAGAAGATGCGTCTGGGAGAGAAGATGATGGAAGCTGGTGACAGAGATGAAGAGAGCTGTCCAAGATTGCGATTAGAGAGAGATTGGGTGCGTGGATGCCAGTACAAGGGCTGCGTGGAGATCTGGAAGCTAGAACTGTAAGGAAGCTGGAGCAGGACGCCTGGAACTGGAGTGGGAGTTGTCTTGGAACAAATCGCAATATGGGAAGGAGAGCCTTGCCTATTCTTTTAAACCTGTTGCGAAAGCACTGCTTTCTTGCTTTGCCAAAAATCACTTGTGCCATGTGGCCTTAAAAGCTTTGCTTTAATCCAAAGGATTTTGCCCCTTCTAACCACTTGCCCCTTGGCCCTTGGCCCTTTACAACCTTGGCCGTTGGCCCTAGGAATTAATTCACAATATTGGCCCTTGGCCCTCCTAGGCATTAATACACAAGGTTACAACTCTAGGGCTTAGGCTGTCACATGTAAAACCCTAATAATTAAATTATCAGAATCTCATGCCCCCGTGACAAACCTCCCTCTTGGAAACCCAACAAATGTCCCCATTTGCCGTCCAAGTGAAATCAAGTGGTAAAAAGAACAACAGATGTTCGGAATAAACATCAAATATCTTTGGATCCAAAAGAGAGATGTGTCCGAACAGAAATAAGAGATAACAGATACTGTATGATATGGTAGAGGTGCACATAACCAATCATACATAAACAATCATGCCAAAAACTTGAAGGCATATCTGATAGTGACTAGTGCACCAATCATAGGCCCCGCGGCAGAAATACTGTCAGCAGGCAGTACCTCGGGTGAGACATAAAAGTGTCACCAAGCGACCTCATGACATTGCATGAGTTGTCTAAACTAAGGGAGGGAAAGCGCTACCTCCCTCCTAAGCATCTGACAATGCTCTAGACTTGTGCTCTGTCGAACCTGAGGGAGCCCGAACGAGAGCGGCTCCAACTGGAAAGCATCCAGGTAGAGCTACAAAATTGTATGGTATTTTGCCAGTGCACCCTCTTCCATCCACATCGCATGCAATGCTGAATAACTTAACTAGGTAGCGATGGGAAACTCTACCTCTAATCTTGCATTTCGAATGTGCCACAATCTGCTCTGGTACCAGAATTTCATCCTCTTCTTCAACTTCACGCTGTTCCTCATGACGCAAGTCCTTTGGCACATCACCATGGAACGGCTTTAACAGACTAACATGGAAGGCATTATGGATCTTCCAATGATCCGTTAGCTTCAGCCTGTAAGCTACATCACTTATCTTCTCTGAAACTTGGAAAGGCCCATAGTAACGAATATTGAACTTGATGTACAACTTTTCCTTACCCTTCTTGTTCCGAAGTCTCACTCTATGGAAGCGCAACAGAACCCAATCACCTTCCTTGAAGACCAACTCTCGCCTATGGCAATAAGCTGCTCTCTTTTGCTTCTCCTGAGTCCTCTGAAGAGCTATCTTGACTTTCTTGTAACCCTCATCCAAAACTTTCCACGTACTTGTTTGCCTCAAAGATCTTATCTTTAGTATGCAAAATAGGTGGAACTTTTCTACCACCTTCCACAATCTCGAAAGGTGCTTTACCAGTTGCACTGTGAACAGTATTGTTATAGACGAACTCCACAAGTGGAACATAGTGCTCCCATTTTGCCTTATGCTCTAAAACATGGCACTTCAAAAGATCTAGAATTGTATCATTACCTTTCTCTGACTCTCTGTCAGTCTGTGGATGAAAGGAGGATGAGAACTTAAGAGTTGTACCAACATTCTCAAAAAGCCCTCTCTAGAAAAAACTCGTCATTTGTGGATCCCTGTCACTAACAATAGACTCTGGCATACCATGTAACCAAAAGATATTACCTAGGAGCATTTTGCCATCTGATCAACTGAAATTTTCTTCCTCACCGGGATAAAGTGGGCCTGCTTGCTAAACCTGCAATTAATGGTCCAAATCCCATCATCACCTGATGGTGTACAAGGAAGATCAAAGACAAAGTCCATAGCAATACTTTCCCAAGGTCTATCGGGAATGGGCAACGGCTGTAACAATCCTGGTGTCTTCTGCCAGTCATACTCAACCTTCTGGCAGACGATGAATGTTCGAACAAATGCCTCCATATCTCGTCTCAAAGCTGGCCAGTAAAAGAAATGCTCAACAGCCTTCACCGTGGCCTCAATGCCTTTGTGGCCTGCATACGGTGGAGCATGACTTTCTGTAAGAATCTTCAACCTCAACTGCTTTGTGACACAAAGACAACCATGCATCAAAAGAAAACCTTCCTTGAGAGTATAATGATCATGCTTCTGTCCATCAATGAGCTGGTCAAACATCCTTGTGAAATCATCATCCTGTGCATACCGTTCCTTCATAGCATCCAACTCACTATGATAAGCAATAGTTACTGTTGAGACTTGAGGCTTCCTGGAAACCACATTAGGCACTGGTTTCCTGGATAAGGCATCAGCTACCGCATTTTTCTTGCCTGGTACATGAATAATCTGAAAATGGAGCATAGACAAGAAGTTTTCCCACCTCATATGCTTCTCTGATAACTTCCTCTGAGTAAGGAAGTAGCGCAAGGAAGAATGATCTGCTTGTACATGAAAATCAACACCAAGCAAATAGTGCTTACACATGGACAAGGCATGAATTACAGCAAGCGTCTCTTTCTCATAGATGCCCAAACTCATCTCAGCTGGCTGCAAAAACCTACTCTCATAGGCGACTACCCGACCGTCCTGCATCAAAACGCCACCTACGCTGTTGCCACAGGCATCACACTGAACAACAAAGGGTTTCTGAAGATCTGGAAGGATTAGCATTGGATCTGAACACAACTTTTCTTTTAGCTTCTCAAAAGCTGAGTTTTCCTTCTTAGTCCACCGAAAAGACATCCCTTTCTTTTGCAAAGCATGCAATGGCAAAGCAATCTCAGCAAAATACCTGATGAACCGTCTGTAGTAGGAGCATAAACCAAGAAAACTCCGTACCTCATGAACATTCTTGAGCCGTGGCCAAGAACAGGATTCTTCTACTTTGGCGGGGTCCATCCTGACTCCATATTGCTTCTACTTTGGCGGGGTCCATTCTGACTCCATCCTTTGAGATGATGTGCCCAAGAAAGTGGATCTCTAACATCAAGAACTCACTCTTCTTGGCATTAATAACTAACTGATGCTTCTGCAACTCTCGAAACACAATAGCCAAATGTTTCTTATGCTCCTCCTCGTTCTTTGAGAACACGATGATGTTGTCAAAGAACATACCAACAAAGGCCCTATGATTTCGGAAAATCCTGTCCATCTAACATGGCCGGAGCATTAGTCAAACCAAATGGCATAACGAGATACTCATACAATCCAAAGCTGGTCCAAAAAGCTGTCTTGTGCACATCTTCTGGCCGGATGCAAATCTGATGATATCCGCTCTTCAAGTCATTTTGGCTGAACATGGCAGACCCTTCCAACCTATTAGAACATCATCAATACGAGGAATGGGAAACCTATTCTTAATAGTGATCTTGTTGAGTGCACAGTAGTCAATGCACATTCTCCAAGATTGATCCTTCTTTTGAACTAACAAAACTGGGGAAAAGAAAGGAGAGAAACTTGGCCTTATGAGTCCGTTCTGAAGTAAATCATTCACCTGGCTCATAATCTCTTCTTGATGGGCTGCACTTACTCTATACTGCGGCTTGTTAGGCGAGGTACTCCCTGGAATTATGTCTATCGGATGATCCTCCGGTCTTTTTGGTGGTAGCTTTCCAGGCAAAGACTCAAAAAAACAATCTTTAAACTCATAAAGGAAATTTGTCCTAGCTTTTTTCAGCCCAGAAAGCTGAGACTTAGCTTGATCTGGTGGAATTTCTTTTGCAAAAATCAAGTAAGAAAAAAGATTCTTTTTCATTACCGAAGCAATGGCCGAAGCCAATACAATAGGACAGATTCCCCTTTGAGTTTTACATCCAAAATGAGATTTCTTCCCCGATGAGTTATAGTCACCTTCTTATTAAAAGTATCCATCACCGCCTTTACCCTGTAGCACTAGGGTATACCCAAAAAAACATCACACCCAGACAAGGGCATGATATAAAATCCCTCGGAGTCCGTGTAGTTCTGAATTTTCCCAATGATCGGAGTAACAGCAGAAGTGAACTCAGGATTAGCCATATTTGCTTCACAGAGTGGCCCCATCTCCTCGGGACAAATACCTTGTTTACCTAGACAAGATGAAGTTGGCACGAGCTCATGGGTCAAAGAAAATCAAACAGGTCTGGTCTCGAACCTTTCCCCAAGCTCAACACAGCTCCGACTTCTCATCATTCTGTTCCTCGCCGATAATATCAAGCATCAATCATGCACTAGGTTTAGGCTTCTTCCCCTTTCGCTCACTCTTCTGCTATTGCTCATCATCATTGGGATCCTTGCGTTTCTTGTTTGGACAGTCAGCTACTACTATGTGGCCTTCCTCTCTACAGTGAAAACACTTGTTTTGTTTCATTAGTTCTCCCTTCTCAAAATTTAATCTTTTGTACTTAGCCTTATTGAGCTTGCATCGCTGACTTGCAACCTTGGAACCCTTGATAGGCTCTCCACCTTTGTTCGACTTACCCTCCTCGAACCCGGAGCACTTCCCTTGCATAAGGGCATATGCTGAATTTGTATTCTCAATCAACTAAAACATATTGTTGACCCTTGTCTTCGTGCAATGGTCTCTTAGCTCTTTGGGTAGCCCACAACAATACTTCTCCACCTGCTCTGATAAGGGCACAAACCTATATGAGCTGACAGGTAAGAGAGCTGACTAAAATTTTATGTTATAAGTCTCGAGGTTAGCACAGCTCCTAGCATTGAGTCGTGCTAGGCCGTCATCACATCCGCCTCAAAACTTGTGGTCAGCCATGAAGCATAAAATACTTGCTTGAAACCAACCCAAGTAACAAGAGCGAAACCTTGCAGAAGTAGATTGGCCCACCATTGGAGAGCATTACCTTTCAGAAAAGTGGCAGCTTTACGAATTTGGGAAGCTTCGGTGAAGTTTCCGCCAGAGTAGGCTGCATCAAACTGTTGCAGAAAAGTCAACGCCCTTCAGCCGATCCTGCATCCCATTGAAATGTCTCAAACCTGACACTTGAACCTCCCTCCTTGAACTCCTTTGCTTTGCCCTTACGTGCCATATTGTCATAGACTGGGGGCTGTAAATATGGTGGCTGCGGGGGCTGCATCATATTTCCTGTATTCAATGCACTTGTTCTGGACCTTTGTGAAGGATTGACCACTCCGGGCCCTATGTGAGGCATCCAAAACATACCCATGGGATTACCCATACCTCCTTGCATCCTTGTCTGCATTCCAACATTCCCATACATCACATTCGACATTACGGGCTGCGTACCTCCAAGCATCTGGCCCTCGAAACCTTGCATACCAGGCTGAGATCCCATCGGGGCATTTCCAACCATGCCCATACCGTTGTTGGTTAGCCCAACCATGGCCTGAAATACTGAACTGCCCCCAAAGTAGCCTGGGTATGAAACGGGCTGAGGAAGAGGTTGCTCTCCGGAATTCAAGAATGGGAAATTGCTGGCCTGCTCATTCAGCCCAACACTTGGACCAAAAGCTGACTGCTGAATAGGAACTTGAGGCATGGGATTAGGTGGAGGATTACCTGGTTGAGGCTCCGACGACTGCCTGCGTGGCTGCCGATGTGTGTGCGTCTTCCTCTTCTTCCCCATGGGAGGGTTGAGAATCTTTTGAAGTCGAGGATTCTGCATCAACTGGGTCAAGATATTCATCAACTCAAACAATTGTTCTCGTATCATAGTGTCAGCATCATCTTCTTCTTCCTGCTTTGCTGCTCTGACTGAACAGGAGTTCCTTGATGTTCCTCCTATTCAGGATCTTGCTGCCCATACTCCTGCGATGCAAACATCTTGGGCCCAAAAGCTTTCTGCCCAAAGAATTGTTGTTCAGGAGCCTGCTCCTCCTGCAGAGAATCCTCATCCCCATAGGTCTCGTGCTCCTCAGTATCATGAAGGCTTTCCCGATCAGACTCAGGAGCGAAAGTCTGCGATCTCTCTCTATGAAACATTGTGACTGAATTTTCTTGGCTGAAATCATTGCTCAGTTATCTGTGCCTGCCTAGCACAACCACGGGCTCACCTCAAAGGGAGATGATGGGATATTGGCAATGGAACCACTGTCACTGGCCTTTGGAACCCCCAAAGGGTGGTAGATGCAATTACTGAGCAATTAATAGAAATTACAGCCACTTAGAAAACTCAGATTTGCAAGAAAGAAACTTTGAACAACAATCCCAGAGCTAGATTGCCCCGGTGTCACACCTGACACCGTATTGGCCCCAAAACGTGGCGCCCCTTGCAGTATTTCTTCAATATTATCAGAGAGATCAATTTTACAACAGAGCCAAAACCTTGCCAATATTTGATAGATCAATCACTAAATATTGATAATAGAAACCTTGTGCAAAACCCTAGCAATCTAGGGTAAGAGCTCAGGGCAAGCTCAAACAGATGAAGGGCATCGGGAACAACCACTGACAACTGCCTAGATAAACTGCGAACAGAAGCAGAACGAACCGTAACTGTCCCTGGGCATCTGGCAAAATCTTTGGACCAAGCAATAACTGAGATTGATTGCAAAGTTTGGCTCTTCTAATCAAGGAGAACACTGTCTACTACCCTTGGCTGGTCCAAGCTAGTAAGAGGATGCTGAAATCCTCAGCAAGACAATCCCAACACTATCTGCCACCCCTGGCTAGTCCAGGCTAGTATTAGGATGCTGAAATCCTCAGCAAGACAGTCTCAAACTGATGCGAAGTAGTGGCAAACTTTTATGCCACCACAACAACCTCGCACATTGACGCCCCCTCCTAGGGTTGATGCCCCCCGCCAACTCCCACTCCATGAGCTCAAAGATTTTTCTTTTGTGTTCGTCATGGGTCTTGATGCCAGCTTAGGTCTCCACCCCTCAACTCATTGTATCAATTTATTTTAGTCTAATAGACCCTTAAGTCTTCCGAAGACTTTTAATAATCTCTCTCTCTCTCTCTCTCATCATTGAGGTCTCCCACACACTTTTGACGACTCCACCAACATCCCGAGGACCACCGTAATGATGCCACACCACAGCTTGCTTCCATCCTCTTCATGGACTCGCACATGATGTACTACTGATTTTTGTGTTTATGTTGTATTTGCCTTGGGTGTAGGTGTCCGTAGAGGCCATTCAACATATTGTATTTGGTTTTCTCAATCTCATAGACCTTCGGCCCTTTGAAGACTCTTAATAAACTCCTTTCTTTCTATTCTACAAGGACTTCTAGTAGAAGTTCCTCGAGCGGCGAGCCCCATCCTTCATGGATATCACATTATGGCACTCCTACGCACGCACAATATATGACATACCTGACCATCTATCACCTCACCTCTTTCCCCGTCCTACTTCTTGCACTCTTTTCACATCCAGTGGTGTCAAACATGCAGCTCTAAAGCTTCATAATGGCTGAGTTAAAGATCATGAGGGACTACGTATTAAATGCATTGCATATTAAATAAATACTATGGCCCCGATCTTAGCAAAGATTTTTCACGAGGCGGTTTGCATTGGTTTTCCTCATACCTAGACACTTAACACCATCACTCCCATTCACAAGACAGGGGATCCCATGATCCCGTAAGACTATAGGATCATTATGATTGGGCATGGCATGTCTAAGATCTATGCATCAGTGCTCGACCCAGAGGTTAACTGGTTTGCACAGCTTTGGGGACTCGGAGCAGAGGTACAAGCATTCTTTCAAACCAATTACACGACTCTAGATCACATACTCGCACTCAGAGGGGTTATTGAGGAGGCTAGAGCACGGAGACGGAAGGTTTATTGCTACTTTTTGCATTTACGCAACGCTTTTGACACAGTGTCCATAGCCTGCCTCATAAGACATTTGCATAAGCTGGGGTGTAGTCAGGAGATCATCTAGGCAGTCATGGCACTCTATGAGAGGGTCTCAGGCAGGTTTGGACATGTGCAAGGTGGATAGAGGAGATCATAAGAACTGTTGGGGTCAAACAAGGTTGTCCAATATCCCCAACATTGTTTGGCCTCTACAAACAAACTCTAGACTTTCATTGAACACTAGGGGAGAATGGCATGGGTATTGAAGGGGGTGGGACCTGAGGAGGAGAGAATGCACTGCACAAGAGGTAGAGGGAACAAATGCAGAGATTGAGGTGGGCTAAGGGGGACATCGGAGGGGCCATAGGGCTAGAGAAGTCTCAAGGAGGGTGGTTGGGGGAGCTAAGGTAGTGCCATCCTAATATGTGGCAGTGCTATCAGCCTGATTCTAGCTGCATGTCATTCTTGTGTTGAGTTGGTCTTTGGTACTATCCATACCCTTTCCTTTATAGTTGTCCTTCTTTGTCCCTCAATCTGTTTTTTTTCCCCCTTCCTTTTCCTTGCTTTTCTCCAACGTGGAGAGGTTTGGTCATTACTCCAAATTAGAAGGATAAGGTGGAGGGGAGGATTTCCACCTATCCCATGATCTAATATCTCAGCTTATTGTTTCTCGGACCCTTTGGAGTCCAAGAGAGAGAAAAAAGAAAATTTACTAAAAGTTTCGAAAGACCAAAGGTTCTATGAGATTGAAAGAACCTAATACTGAATGGGTGAAGCACCTAAGCGGGCATCACATCCAAGCCAAATATAACATAAACATAAAGATAGGAGTACATAAAAATATCTATGCACCCACGGAGAGGATGGAAAATTGTGGTGTGGTTCACTACACGATCCTCAGGATGCTGTTGGAGGGGTCAAGCCCCGGAGGGGGGGGGGGGGGCGCAGTGTGCAAGGCTGCAATGGCATGAAACTTGTGACGGAGCGCTGGCAGCAGTCAGCATGTGTGGTTCGTTGAGGTATCCTAGTAGCTGGCCCTACGTCGGGGACAAGTGCCACTGTCACCCCACTCGGTTGTGCTTCCGATCTAGTGAGCATGGAGGGAAGGTCCACAAGCCTGATCTGTGCCTCAAGCCACTGGTGGGTTTATCGTGTCTCTTGCTTTGAGTCCTTAGCTATCACGGGCATCCCCAACCCTTGGCATTCTAGACTGCCACGTGGGCTGCCCAATCAGCACAATAGCCACTTGGACTGCCACGCAAGTAGCCACGTTAGCTGGCTACCACGTGGACTGCCACGCAAGCAACAGTTGACTCAGCCCTTCAGTACAGTGCCAACTCAGTAGTCCGTACAGCGCAGGTGCCACATCAGTGATAACGTCAGCAAGTGCCATGTGGCAACATCGGGTGCCACATCAGCAGGTCGGTCATCCAACAACAAGTCGGTGAACAGGGAGCAGCTTGGTCGGTGGCAGGAAGCTGTTGGGCAGTCACTTTTAGGCCCAAGGGGGGCCTATAAAAGGCAGCCCCCTTGGCCTTCATTCTCCATCCCACAATTGGGCATCACAACCTCAATTCAGCAGCAGCAGTTAGGCCTCCCCGTAGCAAACCAGTAGGGTGTCTCAGCCTCTACAGGGATCTAGTGAGGATTCACCTCCTCTAGGTAGTCTAGTCTTTCCAGTTTTGCAATGAGGGTTTCAGCCCCTTGTATTCAGCCCTTGGGCATTCATTATTCAGTTGTATCTATTTCCTCTTCGGAGGTCCACTACATTCTCTCCCTCTGATTCTGTCACTCACATACATAGCATCACTTTGTGTATTGAGTGCATCATCTTGCAGTTGCAGTTAGTATTAAGCAGGAGAGAGTGTGAGGATAGTCTATCTCCTGCTACATTAGCTCTGCCGTCTCCCTAGCACCTTCTGCGCATCATGTCTAGCTGGAAAAACTCAATGATCATGCTCTGAGTGCTGGATGTACACCCTGATCTCCCCTATGTGTCCTGAGCAGATTTTCCTTGTGTCAGACGGCCTCATGAATGAAAATCACCATGCATCTCTGATATGGGTAGGGAAAAGATGACCACCTTGGGCTGCAGAGGGTAGCCTGCTATGAGAATCGGTGGATTTGTGAGGGGACTCAAGTGCTGGTGGAAAGGCTATGGGGGGTCAAGAGCCAGCAAAGAAGGCTGGCAGGAGTGATGGAGGTTGTGAGGGAGGAGGCGGGGAGTGCTAGGAGAGGATAGCACAGCCTACTAGGAGGGATTAGGAAGAGTGGGGGCGGGGAGGGGGCGGCAGAACAGTAGGAAGTGGCTGGGAATGGTGGGGAGGAGCTGAGAAGGAGGGGTGGAGCAACGGGGAGTAGCAGGGAGGAGCACGGAGGGTGGAGGAGGGAGCAGGGAGGGATTGGGAGGACCAGGGAGCAGGGAGGGATTGGGATTGAGCAGGAGCAGGAGCAGAGAGGGAGAAATGGAGAGAGAGGGAGCAGCGCTGCAGGGAGGGGGAGGGAGGAAGCACTGATGGAGTGGGAGAAAGAAGCAATGGAGCAGGGGGAGCACTAGAGCAGGAGTAGCGATGGAGTGGGGGCACAAGGGGCAGTGATGGAACTGTGCGTATGGGGCAATGTGGGGAGGGGCATAGTATGAATGAGGTGTGGGCAGCAACAGGGAAGGAGTGCAAGGGAGCACATTTCAGGAGTGAGTGGGGAGAAGTGGAAGGAGGGGTGCACCTTACACAAGGGATGATGTGAGCAGGGCATCCACAAAGGTGAAGGAGAAGGGATGTGTGGGGAACTGCACAGACATCCAAATTGCAGGGGAAGCAGGGTGCAACAAGGGGAACCATGGAAATGACAAGCAGAAACAGTCTTTTAAAAAACCAGGAAATAATTTCCTTTTATAAACACCATGATAGATTTCTTCCATAATCAACAGTATATATGTTTCAATTATAGGAGCAGGAGTGCCCATCAGGTAGGATCCCCATTCCTGTACATTTTCCCTTGTTTATTGTTAATAGCCTACACAGACATCATCCTACTATAAATTGTTTCCTCATGGGATCTATTAAAACTAAAGCATTTAAATCTCAGGAACTATTTTTGTGACACATTATGTTATTTTAAAATGTCCTCAGGCTGCAAAGTATATAAGCTGCATGGCTGAAACAAACTGTACAGTGTTTCCATACTAATCAAAACAAAATATCTTAAAAAGCATACCGGAAATTGTCTTTATGAAATGTAACCAGATCCTCTTGCATTATAGACTTCAATGTGTCTTCCGTGAAGTAGCGTGAATAGATGCTTTCATTCCCGTACAAAAGCTTTGAAAACTCCCTGGCTGCAATTCCTTCTGGCTGTACATTTAATTCCGAGTGATAGCATCCCAGTCACAATGATTAAGGCCCAGAATTAACCTTATATGCAAATTGAATAGCAAAAATTATCTTGCAGAGTGATACCGAAAATTTGTAAACCTGATAAAATTTTCTCATAACATATTGAAGCTTACATTATCACCTCGACGCCTGATAGAACCTAATAATTGTGTGCGGGCGAGTTCCAACTTATTCCTTGGCATCAAGGGGTGCTGAACAACTGCAAGCCCACCATCAATGAGCAAGCTTACAAAAAGGAACCCTTGATACACCTAGCTAATTTCAACAGTAGAATATCATGGCTATATGACTTCTTTTGATAAAGGTTATTTATAGATTTCCTAGATTGGCATGGCGAGGGGAGATCTTATGACAGATGTTATCTAAGATTACTTGGTGTAACACCCTCATAAGTGTAGGGAATAATCAAGTCAACATGCTGCATAGACCCTTGAAGCTACCATTACACTAATGGGAATTTAAGAATTTAATTTGGTAAATCAATTGCCTTTTCCTATTCATGCTTAAATGTTTCTAGTAGAATGTATCAACCCAATAACAACATTTGTCCGTTTGTGGAACATACACAAAGAAGGGCGAGGGGTGATATTGCAATAGAGTGATTGAAAAAGTTGTAATGAGTTGAAAGACTAATTCTATCAAGCCGTTGAAAATTTCAAGGAAAAGGTGAGGTAGAGTAGAGGATTTCAATATTTGAATCTGGAATTATCTGGCGTGTCAGAAGACTTGTACCGGTAAACAGTATTTTAGAGTTTTTGTGTGCTCTAGTACTTTACCAAGTACTTGTACTTCATTTGGTTGAACATTTTCAGTTGGAGTTCACTTGTGTTCACTTCTTGTTCTCGTGTTCACAACTCTTCTCCATTCTTGTTCCTACATTTGGTAACAGAGCTAGTCCTTCCAGCCCTGCCACTTGCTTCCCCGTTCTCCTGCGTGCTCTTGTTGCACTTCTGTCGCGAAGAAGAAGTTAGTTCTTGCTAGTCGACTTCTCTTTTGGCTGTCCTGAGCTCCCACAAGCTTAACATGATCTTGAGCTTCAGTTTTGTTGTGAGATTTTGCACCAGGAAGCACTTCTCAGCTGGGGGACTTCATTTTGCATCATGCACGCATTTGTTTCAGGCAATTTTGGATACCAGAAGTTCGGTAGATGCGTCGGGCAACTCAGAGGAGTTTTGATCAGTTGCACTGAAGTTTTACCACCCTTTCGGAGCTGTTCGTGCTCTCAGAATTTCATTCTGAGCAACAGATCAGAAGATACCAGCAATATCATTTACGTTTTGCTGAGTTCCAAAGTACCACCTACCAAGCCCAACCTCCACCTCTACCTTAGCCTTGGCAATCAGCACAGTCCATCCACAAGAACCCGCTCCCGAAGAGGATACAAACCCATAAGAACCTACCATCGCTTCTGTGCCCTAGCCATTGGAACAAAGCATCGATCCAAACCACGTATGTAGGCCCCAAGGACGCAACTCTCCACGCCCGTTGGGTTATTATCTCCAAGAACACACCAAATGCCATGGCAGCCTCTTCCGGGTTGCTATCGCAGCATCCCACCAGGTTTCCATCGCAACGTATGCCAGTTCATTATCTCCACGAATATGCCTAGTTTGCATCGCAATGTATGCTGGGTTATTATCTCCACAAACACACCAGGTTGCCATCACAACGTATGCCAGGCTATCAGCATAGCCTACGCCAAGATAGAAAACTATAAAAGCAGTACAATGGGGCAAAAACCTCACCTTTTCCTTGAAATTTTCAACGGCTTGATTAACCGTTTTAGCCAAACTCTTGCAAAAAAAATTCAAAAATTTCAAGCTGACTACTCGTGCCTACATAGCCATCCTACCTGCTTGCCCACACCCCGATCTCCTTCCGTCTACATGAGTTCATCCTCCAAGAGTTCCGACGACTCTTTGAATAATATTTTCACCATCTACTACTCCTTCAGCCCCATGGAGTCAAGCCAGACCCATGTCTCCACTGCCAATCCATCTACTACTACATCCACTACCGCAGCTCGACCGTCTAATCCCCTTTCTACTCCGTCTGTCACTCTTCCTCTTTGTCTTCGCCTTCCCGGACACATAACCCAACAAGAGTTGGTGGAAGAGACCCATGGCCAGCCTCGTCCTGAAGGCAGTGGTCAAGGTTCCACATCTCACCCCGCCAAGTTTTGCAAAGTCGTCTCCTTTGCCCCACTCTATACTAAGTACTCCATCACCACAGCCAACACTTTCTCCCTCGGTCATGAGTGACTCACTGCCCTCAACGGCTTGGCTATCCACTCGTCCTTCCGCTACAAGCCCAATCTAGACTTCTGCATCTCTTACCACACTTTGACCTGCTATGAAGCCTACCGCAACCCTAAAGTCCAACCGTACCTCGAAGCCGTCGGCCTCATGCCACTAGTCTAGTAACTCCCTTGCTACTAGGACCTCAATCTCGTGACCTAATGTACACTTGCAATTATTCTTGCACTTGCAATCATGTCCCTCAATGAGAATTTTGGCACCATAATTGAGGTAGATAAGTTGGATGGACCCAACTATGCTTTTTAGTCGTTTATATTCAAGAATATCTTGGTTGGAAAGGCTTATGGGACACCGTGAATGGGGATGAGAGTCGAGACTAGACCTAGTGCACCTAGCTCTAGTGCATCTTCCACTACCACCAGGGTTCTACTACCACTACTCATGTCGCTCCCACAGAAGATCATAGGAGGTTTGATTGAAGGGATGCCCAAGCATCCCAATATTGCCCTTGTACTTCTTTCCGGCATATTCCACGTGATATGAAAACCTTGCAGCTCTTACCAACCGCACTTTACAAATAGTGCCATAGGATCTTGAGCCAATTTTCTCACCAACTTGGATCTCCCTCTCTATGACATAGGCCAAGATTGACACTCTGCCTATGTTACTAGCTAGGTGTTGTGCCCTTTGAACCTCATCACCTCTCAATGGTTAAGAGGGTGTAGAGGCTGGCTGCTCTTCACCTGCAGCCAAGGATGTAGCTCTCGCCCATAAGCTGTTGCAGCCCTCTTTTCCTAGCTCTTAGCCACTATGACACGGCGATCTGACGCAACGACCTTACTCTTGTGCTTGGCCTTGTCTTTGATTGCATTGCCTGTGAAGACACACATTAAGTCCACTATAAAGTCTTGCAAGACTTCAAAGGCAGCTTGGGATAGAGTGAAAAGTATGTGGAATGTGAAGAATGAAGCAAGAAGCAATGCCTTGCACAATAAACTTAATGACTTGTCCATGCAGGTGGTCAAACTATTTCAGCTCATATTGCAAAGATTACTGACATTCCCGATGAGATTGTGGCTACAGGTTCTTATGAGGCCAGCATGGGTCTTTACAAGCTTGATGCTCAGCCCTATAATTAGCATGCTATGGCTGTCTCTTCTACTACTCCAAGTGATTTATGGCATGCTAGGTTTGGTCATGCACATAACAGAGCTTTGGTATATTTGCATAATCATAATATGGTTGAAGGATTGCCAAAATTACAGCAGCTTGCTCAAGAGGTGTGTGAAGCTTGTGCTCTTGAAAAGTTGCATCGCCTACCGTTCCAAAAGGATGGTCCAAGATCAGTAAGAGCACAAAGGGTCTTGCAAATTGTGCATAGTAACATTTGTGGACCAATGATTGTCACAATCCATAGAGGATATCGGTATTTTGTCACATTCATTGATAATTATTCTAGGTTTACTTGGCTCTTTCTCATGAAAAGAAAATCTCAAGTGTTCGATTGGTTTAAGGAGTTCAAAGCATTGGCTGAGAACCAAACCAATTCTATTGGCTGAGAACCAAACCAATTCTAGAATTGGAACACTTAATTTTGACAATGGGGGAGAGTATACTTCACTAGCTTTTGAGGGATACCTGAAAGAGCATGGGATAAGGCATCACAAAACAGGGCAATACATGCCTCAGCATAATCCGATTGCAGAGAGAAAGAACATGACTCTCATGGAGATGACACGGTGTATGCTGAAATTTAAGAGAGTGTCAAAAGTATTTTGGGGTGAAGCAATTGTTACAGCCACATATATTCAGAATCGTTGCCCTACACAAGCTATGACTGACAGGATGCCGTATGAGGCATTTCATGGGTACAAGCCCAAGGTGAATTGTTTCAGAGTCTTTGGGTCTCTTGCATATGCTTTGGTACCAGCTGAAAATCGATCCAAACTTGATGATAAAAGCATTAAATGCATCTTTGTGGGGTATATCATTGAAAGCGGAGGCTTTAGGCTTTATGATCGAGCCACAAGGAAAGTAATCATAAGTAGGGATGTTTTGTTTGCAGAGCATGATAGCATGCAGCCCATCAATGAGGAGTTGCCTCCATATGATGATACACCTGCTTCTTAGCATTCTAATGCTGGCCCTGATTCTCCCCAATATAGGCTGATTTTTAGCATCTCCAAGTGTCAACCTAGCCCATCTAGGAACTGAATTTTCAGCTGTCCCCTTGGAATAGCATCTGGAAGTGCATCTCGAGTAACATCCTTTGCACCGCACTGATAATGCTTCCAAATATTGGGCTGTCCCTCCCCATGAGCTAGCTGCAAATCTGAAACATTTGAGGGAAAAGAACCCTCAAGATGTGGCAACCCTGCTGGAGTCTGAGAGGTAGAGGGAACATCAACTGGAGAACCCAAATCAGCATCATCCTCAAATTGAATGATGAATTTTGCTCTCATGACCCAAGAAATGGAAGCTTAAATTGAGCCTCAGCGCTTCGAGGATGCTCAAGGCAATCCAGCATGGCAAAAAGCCATGGAATCTGAGATTAGATCCATTCAAAAGAACGCTACATAGGACTTCGTTGATGCGCCCATTGACAAGAATGTGGTTGGAACCAAATGCATCTACAAAATAAAATATCATGGAGATGGTACAATTGAGAAGTACAAAGCCCGTTTAGTTGCCAAGGGGTATGCACAAGAGGAGGGGATAGATTATGAGGAGACTTTTGCTCCAGTGGCCAAGATGATTACCATTCGCTCTGTCATCTCTCTTGCTGCGTTTTATGGTTGGTCTGTGTACCAGATGGATGTCAAGACCTCCTTCCTCAATAGGGATCTCAAGGAGGAGGGGTTTGTTGTTTAGGGACAAGAGCACAAGGTTATGCAAGCTCAGGAAAGTCTTGTATGGGCTGAAGCAAGCGCCTTGTGCATGGTATCTTAAGATACATTAGTTCTTGCTGTCCTAGGGCTTTGTCAACACTCATACAGAGCCAAATTTATACGTTCTGCAAAAAAATCAGATTTGTTCATGCTTGTTCTTTATGTCGATGACATCATACTCACTAGCACTAATTTGCAGCAACTTGCAGCAGTGCAGTCCGTCTTGTGTTAGACTTTTGACATGACAGATTTGGACCTCTTACACTACTATCTTGGCATTGAATTTTGGCAAACCCAAGGGAGGATTTCTATGTCACAGACAAAATATTCGAAGGGGTTGTTGCAGAAATTTAAGATGGAGAACTGTAAGCCTGTGGCCACTCCATTGGAAAAGGGATCAAGCTAAGTAAGCATGATATAGCTGAAATGTACAGGCAATTGGTTGGCAGTTTGATCTACTTATGTTCCACACGGCCAGGCATTGCTTATTCCACAATCATGCATTGTCCCACAGTCATGCAGCAAAGAACAACTGGGATTGTACTTTTCTGTTGGAGGATTTCCGCGTCTGCTGTTGCTGCCCGCCACTACCTATCGCCTTCACCCAGCCCCTCTCCCTAGATACCTTGGCCCTGCAGGCCCCCTTGCAGCACCTTGCCACCTAGCTTCCTTGGCCGTGCAGGCCCCTTGGCCCTACGCCCAGCTCACAGGTCCTTGGCTGCGCAGGCCCCTTGGCCCTGCGCCCAGTTCACAGGTCACTGCGCAAGCCCCTTAGCAGCGCCCAGCTCACAGGTCGCCGCGTAGCCCCCTTGGCCCTGCGATCTGCTGCCTCGGCCGCGCAGGCCTCTTGGCACCCAGGTCGCCTGCAAACCGGTCGCGCAGGCCAGGCCTCTTGGCAGTGCCCAGCCCAGGTCGCCTACCCCCCCCCCCTTCAGCCTACTGTTCTGGCTGCGCCAGGCCGCCTTTCAGGCCCTCTCCCTTGCTGTTTGCCCACCCCCCTCCCTTGCTTCAGGTTAGACAGTTTCAGGGCCCTCTCCGGGACGGTTCGCCTCATGTTCTGGGGAGCTGATATCCTGAGCTGTTTCCAGGCATTGGCGGAGCTGTCTGCTTCAGCACTGAGCAACCTGTTTGCATCCCACACAGGCTGAAGATCGGAGCTTTCTTTACACAGTTTTCTTTTTTGGGATTTACTGGTGGTTGGCTGTGAGTTCTTGGTGGGTATTTTCAGCAAAGGTAGCTTCTCCCCTCAAGACAGCGTAAGCTGAGACAATGGAGGACACTAATGCCACTCCCGTCACCGAACCTGAGGAGATTGAAGTCACAATTTCTTTTCCTCCCGACATTGTGCAGATGATTGAGGTAGCAGAGGAGGGTTTTCATTCGACTCACATCATTGGCTTTCTACCTGGTAGAGGCCAGCAGTTACGTGATTGGGTGTACACCAGCATGGCCTCTTTGGGTGTCTCAGTTACGGTTTTCCGATTGCTTGGTAGAGGGTACTTTTCTTTTGGCCTTCAGTCTGCAGAGCAGGCTCAAAGAGTACTTATGAGCTCACCGATTCAGTTTCAAAGCAGAGTCATCCATTTGTGGCCTTGGCGGAAGCACTTCAGTTCTACTTCCCCTGGACCGCGACAGGTCTCCTTTTGGATCCTTTTCCCTGGACTTCCTGATGAGGTTAGCTCTTGTCGCAAAGTTGTGGAGCATATGGCTAGTGTGGCAGGTACAATCATCCCTTCAGGTGCTAGACTTTCCTATGCTCAGTCACTTACTGGTACAGGTGTTACGAGGGTTAGACTCATTTCAGATTTCCCCCCTCCTCGACCTTTGCCTACTTTGATTTCGTACTCCACTGGAGATGGGGTCCAGATGCAGCAGAGGGTTTTGTATGAGGGTCTTCCTGATCAGTGTCTTTTCTGTCGGAAGAGAGGTCACTTTATTAGGGATCGCCCCAGTCGTCGGCATCGGTCTGAGACTCCGGATACATCTCATCCTCCGAGTGACCCAAAACCTACAGCTCAGCCTCCAGGGGTCTCTGAGCCTGCTTCGACTCATTCAGCAGAGCGAGAGGAGATTCCTCTGGGGGAGCCTCCAGTGAACTCAGAGGACTTGAAGGTGCCTCCAGCGGAACAGATTTCACGGAGAGCTCGGAGGAGACGGAGACAGAGGGAGAGTCAACAGTATGAGCAGCCCCCAGGGGTCTCTGAGCTTGCTTCGACTCATTCAGTAGAGTGAGAGGAGACTTTTTTGGGGGAGCCTCCAGTGAACTCAGAGGACTTGGAGGTGCCTCCAGCGGAACAGCTTTCACGGAGAGCTCGGAGGAGACGGAGACAGAGGGAGAGTCAGCAGTTCGAGCAGCCCCAGGTACGAGCTCACAGTTGGCAGAGAGTTGAGACACATGTGCAGGAGACCTCGGAAAGGGGAGATACAGAGGACCATCCGTAGGCAGGTCTTGACACTGTGAAGGAGATGATAGCTCAGGGAGTTGAGGCACACGTGCAGGAGACCCCGGAAAGGGGAGATGCAAAGGACCATCCGCAGACAGGGCCTCACACTGTGCAGGAGACAGTAGCTCAGGATTTGATGACTCTTGACACTTCCACCCCGGAGGTTCATATATTGGTTTCTGAGATAGTTATCCAGTAGGAGACTGCTCAAGCTGCGGACACGGTGATGGATGCCTCTTCACAGCAGTCCAGTGAGAGAGAGGTATTTCACGACACAGGTCAGAGTCAGAGCCCGTCCCAGGATCTCATGCGCCTGTACGAGGTTCCCTTGAGACCTCTTTCTCTTCCCTGTCGCACAGTACCTTTTTTTGTTGCTATGTGGAGCATCCTCTCAGACACCCCTCCCAGTACAGCCTCGTCCTCGCAGCTTTTCACTCCTGGTTTATATCCAGATCTTTTGCGAGTGCGGTCACAGATTTCGCTCAGTACCCAGACAGGCGTGAGGGTTGGGAGATCCTAGCAGATGAGATTGAGCGAGATTTTCAGTCACCCTTGCGTACAAGCACCTCGTCACAGATTCTTCCTCTCCCTCTTACCTATTCCAGGTGTAGAGTTAGGATGGCTCAGCCTCTTTCAGCTCTTCTGACTCCTAGACCTGACCCCAGGATGGTTGACAGAGATCTGCCCGTTGAGTTTTGGTCCTTTTTGGCTCGAGGGGTTTCCACAGACTCCCTCACTAGATTGGAACTTCTCTCGGTATTTTGTCGACGGTCAGAGGAGGTAGAGGAGTACTTGGGATCTGTTACTCTATCCAGAGAGGGGCACATTCTTCATTTCTCCGCAGGCAGCTTTCGTTCTCGAGGGAGCGAAAGCTGGTCAGCTGAGCTTCTTGACAGCGAGATTGATAGACAGCTTTTGAGCATGACTCAGTTTTCATCAGTTCACCGTATTGTCGGCTCGCAGATTCATTCTTGCCCTACGACTCTTCGACCTGGCTTCAAAGGCAGGGCCTTTCTGTTTCTGTTCTTTGAGGTTCAGGGAGACTTTGATTTGCCCAGCAGTGCTGGTTGGTTTGACTTTCAACTCCTCAGTTCGCGCCAGAGTATTATTCCCTTGGATGGAGCCATTTTACATGAGTTGGGGCAAGATTTGGAGCTTGATTAGAGACCAACTTTGGATTGCGCCGTCAGAGAGAGTCATTTGTGCCGCTACCACTGGCATCCCCTCACTTCCATCCGCCGATGTCTAGGCTGTTCATCATTTCTTGGAATGTGAGAGGACTGAACGGCCGCAGATTTATTTCAGATGCAGATGGTCGTAGATCGGGAGTTCCTAGATTGCAGCTGCTTAGGGACTCCCTTCGATTTATTTCCTCAGGGTCCCCTCCAGACATTGTGCTTATCCAGGAGCATAAGCTCTCCCAGGACAGGATTGACAGATGCAGATCCTTCCTCAGAGGACAGAGCCGGACATATTGGAGCCTAGCGGATGGTACGAGGGGAGGACTCTGCATCTCAGTTTCAGCTAGGTGGGCCCCAGATATCACCCAAGAGGGTACACTAGTGGAGAGCAGGGCATGCTATGTTATTCTTCAGATTGAGAGCACAGCAGTTGGTGTTCTCAATGTGTACGCTCCCACGGATCCAGCCCGCAGACGTGCATTTTGGAGACAGCTCAGAGAGTCTCTTCCTCAGGCAGACACCTGGATTTTTGGAGGAGATTTCAACGGCTTGAATTCTCTGAAGACAAGTCGGGCCAGACAGAGGGTGGACTTTCTGATAGGGAGAGAGTGGAGTGGGATAGTTTTGTTTTGCATGCTGGACTTCATGATGCAGCTCGATTGGATGACTTTCGTCACTTGGCTGATAGTCTTCAGTTCTCTTGGTCGGGGGTTTTCCATGGCTCTCTCTTTGGCTAGGCTTGACAGGTTTTATATTGGCCATTGGGGCCAGGCCAGAGGAGGACAGATTAGGATCCGCACGAGTTATGTTTTATCTGACCATGCTCCAGTCCTATTACAGATTCTCCCTACCTCTCGATCTCGATTGGAGAGCACAGGCTTTGTGAGAGTTCCGGACTTTGTTTTTCAGGACATAGAGTTCGTGGAACGGTTGAGAGAGGCTTGGTTGACAGAGGACACTCCTGAGGATCACGGCTGGTTGATGTGGGTAGAGGGGGATTTGGCTAGAGTCAGCATGGCCTGCCAGTTGAGGGCAAAAGAGGAGAAGGAAAAGCTCAGAATGAGAGATCGGAACGCAAGAGTGGAGGTATCCAGACTTCACAGATTGATTCAGAGCTTTCCTCGTTCTCTTTTCATCAGAGGGCAGCTTTCAGAGGCCCAGGAGAGACTAGAGGAGATTCAGGGAAGGAGGGCCCAGTTCAGGTTTTACTCCCAGCAGACCTTCTGGATCCAGAAGGGGGATAGATGCTCTAGAGAGTTCTTCAGGGCAGTGGGTCAGAGATACTCTTCGGACAGTCTTCGTAGACTTGTGGATGAGGCCGGGTCTCTTTAGACGGATCCTCATCGACTTGTTGAGATCACTTCTGATTTCTATTCCACTCTTTACACTGCTGATCCAGTCACCGAGGAGATGATCAGAGCCAGAGAGGAGATTTGGAGTCATGTCCCCCAGATGGTCTCAGACAGGATGAGTCATGTTTTGGATAGCCCGCTATCACTCCTGGAGATCACAGAAGCGTTACATGAGCTGCCCAGAGACAGATGCCCGGGGGAGGACAGTCTGTCGCCCCTCCTTTTTAGAGCTCTCTGGGATACAATTCGGCCTCATCTACTTTTGGCCTTTTCAGAGGCTCTCGATATAGGATCTTTGGGTGAGGCATTATGCACAGGTATGATTTGTCTCATCCCGAAAGGGGGAGACAAGACAGTCCTACATAATTGGAGACCCATTACAATTTTAGGGATAGCCTACAAGATCCTAGCGAAGACCTTGGCCCTTCGTTTAAAGCCTATGCTGCTAGATATCATCAGAGCTACTCAGGCAGGATTTGTCCAAGATAGGAGTATCTTGGATAATATCTGCACTTTTTGGGAGGCCACTCACTGGGCGAAGGAGAGTCAGCAGGAGATTGCAGTTCTCCTTCTCGATTTTGAGAAGGCTTATGACAGGGTGGACTGGGGTTTCTTGGAGGGCACTATGAGGAGGCTAGGCTTCAGTGATAGATGGATTTTATGGGTCTCCTCACTTTACTCTCACTCTTCTAGCAGGATGGTGGTCTGTGGAGGCAGAGGATCGGCTTTTCAGCTATCCAGATCGGTACGACAAGGATGCCCACTTGCACCTTACCTTTTCCTTTTCGTAGCGGAGGCTATGGGATACTTTATGCAGTCTACCAGTCATGGCACTTTGGGCCTTCATCTGCCTATTCGGCGGGAGCAGGAGCTTCTGGACACTGAGTTTGCTGATGATACGGCACTGACAGTCAGAGGAGATGCATATAGTCTTGCTACTGCTGCGGATGCAATTGACAAGTTCTGCCTAGCCTCAGGGGGACTTGTCAATTGGAACAAATCAAAAGGCATATGGATTGGAGCTCAGCAGGATACCCTAGCATGGGGAGGAGACAGAGGCTTTGTATGGATACCCAGAGGCACCTCCACGAGATATGTAGGCTTCCAGGTTGGCTTTGAGGTGTCCCCGACGCAACAGTTTGCCCCAGTTCTTGAGAGTATCCGGAGAAAGCTAGCCTACTGGAGTACGGCTAGACTCTCTTTGGCCGGAAGAGCGCTGGTACTCAACTAGCGACTATGTGGTATGTTGCGTCATGTTGGTGCTTTCATGCTGACTCGATTCGTCAGGTGAGGAGATTGCTTCGGAACTTTCTGTGGAGTGGTGGTGATGGTTCTGAGGACACTAGGGCCAGATTTTCATGGGATACTATCACTTTACCTTTCTCGCAGGGAGGACTTGGGGTTCTTGATCCGGAGATGCAGAGCAGAGCCCTTTTAGTCAAACTTCTTGTCAGAGGTTTGACTCCAGGAGATCACCCGTGGAAACAATTCCTACTGCATGGGATTCACCAGTGCACCCCCAGAGCAGCAGGTCAGTGGGCAGGGAGAGTTAGTTGGATCTTCTTGACGGACCAGCATTCTCAGCCTTCCTCACCACTTGTGAAAAGGCTTGTTCGGATTTGGGATCATTTTCGATAGCACCTCATCAAAGCAGTTCCCTCCTCCAGAGAGGAAATTGCCCAACAGCCACTTTACCATAACCCCCTAGTTTGGTACCAGGGATCTTCCCTTGGTACAGAACTTAGGACTCCCTTGGCCAGATGGCATGCTCAGGGGGTTGTGACAGTTGGAGATTGGTTCAGGGAAGGTGTGGAGGTGTCAGAGGAGGTGATCAGAGATAGACATGGGCCATTTGGACAGATTGCTGCCACCGGATTACTGATCATGAGAGCTATTCCTCAGGAGTGGAGGGATGTACTTAGAGATCCAGCCTATATTGATTCCATTTCTACTTGGTCAGGTTGTTTTAGTGAGTCTGGGCTATGTATTGGAGTTCGCTTAGGACCGGCACCGTTTGTTTATTTTGAGACGGACTCCTCTCACAGATTGTATCCCACTCAGCCCCTGGATCGTCAGGAGCTTTGTTGGCAGAGAGTCAGGGTCATTGGTTGCCTGGGTAAGGAATGGGCCACAGATCCTTCCAGGTTGACCATTGCAGAGGATATTAGATGGAGACTTTGGATTTTCCAGGGTCGACCTCTTGCGGAGCTTTGACTGGGACCCAGGTGAGTGGGCATGGCCAGCTCCGGTGGCAGGCGTTCGTCCTCTTTCTTTCTTCCAGTACTCGACAAGGGCAGGTTACAAGCTCCAGCAGAGAGACTCTCATCACATTCCATCTGCCTCCCAGCATTGGCACGCACAGGGACTTACTGCAGAGCTCTTGCTGAGCTACTGGACTCACTTTTGGGGCATCAGTAGAGCCAGGAAAGTCTCCTACTTTCTTTGGCTCACTATACATAGGGGCATACCTGTGGGTACTTGGCTCCAGTAGATGGGTAGACCCTCCTTGTGTATGCGTTGTCAGCTTGCAGAGGAATCTAGCAAGCATTGTTTATGGAGTTGCACCAGCTCTAGAGTGGTATGGACAGGTATCTTCAGGTTGTTCTCATATGTTACATCTGAGTCCTTTCTGATGACGTGGGGCGCTGCTCTTTGGGGGAGAGGATCTGGAGCCTTTACTCTCTTTGAGTTAGAGCCAGGAGACCTCGGTTTCTTCATGCAGCGTCGCCAGAGACGGGATCCCATGGAGGCCAGCATCATGGAGCCGCAGGATTTACTTTTGGTACCGGTACCAGCACAAGATTCCATGCCTACTTCAGCTGCAGGGTCAGCCTGGGAGGTGATTTCCAGCATTACCCTATGGCGGACATGGTGTTCGCGATGTTCTTTTGTCCTTGGGGACCATTTATGCACGGAGGCTGACACTCTCGCTTCCATTTGGGCAGAGATTATCTTCACTCTTAGGAGTCAGTGGGAGCGGTGTACAGGCACCTCTTTGGCAGCTCATGGGAGACTTATATCCTTCATGAGGACATGGGACTGCTCTTTATTTTTTCACTTGACCCCTTTTGGGATGTCGTGGCATTTTAGATCACCTCCATGGCTTTTTTGCTACATTGTTGAGGCTAGGGAAAAAGTACTTTCTCTCCGACCTGTTGTATGATTTGTTTTGAATGGAATATATCACTCTTTTATTCAAAAAAAAAAATTGCAGCAAAGAGGGTTCTCAGATATGTACAGGGTACACTTTCCTATGGGCTGCATTATTCTTCAGATGGTGACATTTCTTTGAGTGGCTTCACCAACTCAGATTGGTTAGGGGCCATCGATGATCGTAGGTCCACTTCTGGCTATTGCTTCTCTTTGGGCTCAGCGTGCATCTCATGGCTCAATAAGAAGCAAGACCACGTGTCTCTCTCCTCCAATGAAGCAGAATACAAAGCTGCAAATTCAGCCACTATGGAATGCATGTGGTTAAGGAAGCTTCTGCATGACTTGCATCATGCTCAGGATGGGGACGCAATTCCGATCTTCTGTGATAGCTAGAGTTGCATTGCTATTGGAAACAATCCTGTATTTCATGCTCGCATGAAACACACATAAAATCACTATCATTATGTGTGGGATTGTGTCATAGATGGTTTCATTGATCTCACATATTGTTCCACTCAGGACAATGTGGCAGATATCTTCACTAAAAGCCTATCAATGCCTCTCTTCACATGACATCGACATGGCTTGGGGATACGAGACATTCAAACAATGTCAAGGGGGGTTGTAAAATGACATTGTTTTCTTTTCTTTTCTTTTTTGCAAAAAAGAGACTTCTATTAAGTAAGAAAGAAACTCGCTAGAGTAAGCTCTGAGCAGAAATACATCATGCTAAGCATTTAAAAAAACACCTCAAAAAAACGAGGTAGAAAGAAACCAAGGCTGAGGCTGAAAATGCCAACTCAACCCTGTAGAAGTCTCAGCAAGGAAGGGAGAGTCTCTCCAATCCCTGAGAAAAGTAACTCTCCTGGAGAAGGGTGAACCTCAGAACCCTCCATAGCCTCAGTGCATCTGGATCTCCAAATGTGCCATGCTGCAATGCTAGCTAAAACCTCCCATGGAGAGTCAACCGAGGAATGAGCAGCCCTGAAGAGAGTGGCCAGAACATCCTCTAAAGAGCACGACTCCACAAGGTGTCGTCAGATGTGTAGAGCCCAAGACGAGTCATGTCTCTCAAAGAAAACCTGGGGCCCTGAAAGAGTGAGCCAAACCACTGATCCCCAGGCCATATAGAAGGGGAGGCGAACAAAAGTGCTGAAAAGTCTTGCAATCCCCTTCCATATGATTCTCGCCTGTTTGCAATCCCAAAGGCAGTGCTATACTGTCTCCGAAGCAGAAAGGCAACAAGGGCAAGTAGGGTCAGCCCCAAACTTGGATCTCCAATGATTCACTGCTATCCCACCATGAATAGAAAGCCAAAAGAAGAGAGTGATTTTTCTATTCCGGTGGGATTTCCAAAGCCTCTGCCAAAAAATTTCTGCAAGTCTGTAGAAATCTAATAATTCTCCCAATGAGGAGCTCTAGTGGGCCTCCAATCCCTACAGCTGAGCTGGACTTTCCTGGCATTACTGACTGTGTAACGAAAGAAGGGGATGCCTTTCTCTCGGTGCCCTTCATCTTTCCACTCCCATTCCCCAGGGTCCCACTGCAAAAACTTAATTGGGACCCATGCAGGGATCCTCTCAAGCAGCCTCCTCCAGGAGAGTTACTTTTCTCAGGGATTGGAGAGACTGTCCTTTCCTTGCTGAGACTTCTACAGGGTTGAGTTGGCATTTTCAGCCTCAGCCTTGGTTTCTTTCGACCTCAATGAGGTATTTTATTACATGCTTAGCATGATGTATTTCTGCTCAGAGCTTGCTCTAGCGAGTTTCTTTCTTACTTAATAGAAGTCTCTTTTTTGCAAAAAGGAAAAAAAAACTTAATTGGGACACCTCCATAGAGCCACAGCCTCCATGAGCCCAGGGTAATGAGTAGCGGGTCAAGATCCAAGTACCACTGTGAAAGAGAGCCATGCTCCATGAAGCCCACTAGACTAGGGCATCCTCGTGTGTGTTCCGTAAAGCGATCATCTGCAAAGGAATGCCTGATCTAGAAAATGCCCCCATCCAGGTGGAATAAGTAATAGGCATGTCATCTGTGTCCACCCAATCCAAGGGCAAGGCTACATCAATCTGTTGAATTCTTACTGCACTCTCTCTTAGATTTGGAACCACCTGGGCCTGTGACGGTCCCTGCAGGAAGCCTCTTGAAGGCTTTCCATGCTCCCATAGTAGATGCAGGGCCCCTCTCCCATCTGGGCCACTGCATGTAAAGAGAAGCTCAAGTGGTCTGCCATGCTCATCCAAAATACTGTCATTCCACATGATAGGCTACCTTTCAATCTCTTCACGGGTGGACGGGGGAATCCTACGAAGAGTACTCCTGAAGCTGGCCCATGCTTTCAGTATAGCAACCATAAGAGGGGAAGAAGGAGATCTGAGGTGGGTTGTCATGAAAACCCATATGGTATTGTGTATCCAATCATCTCCTGAAGTGGGTGTGCGAGAATGTATGCATCTGATAAAAAAGTCATTTCAAGGCTCTTGTCCTGGCATAAGTCCTCTCACAACAACCTTGCAGAGTAAAGCTCTGCACTGTAGATCCGGGTCAAAGATATTCAAACCCCCTTCTCTTGTAGGAAGAATCAAGGTCTCCCAAGCCACCCTGGCTGTAACATCAGTTGTGCCATCTAGACCACTCCATAAAAAATTCCGTACAGGCCTCTTGAGCTGAGTGATACAATCCCTAGAGTGGCACCAATAAGAGCATACAAACCAAGCTGTGGCTAGAAGAACTTGGTTAACCACCACCACTCTGGATGCCAAGTCAAGTTTGGCTGAGCTCCAGAAAAGGAGCTTTCTTTTGATGCTCTCCAACACGGAAGCAAACTGTTGTGAGGGAGAGATGCCCACCCCAACCTGGCAGCCCAAATATCTGACGGAGACACCCCTCTGTACCCAAGTGAAACCAATATCATTACCCCAATCCAGGGTGTCATCATCGCAAATCCAAAAACCATTGGATTTATGCCAATTAATGTGTGCACCTACAGCCGTGCAAAATAAATCCAAGGCTATTCGGAAGGAAGTGAGTGTCTTGGGGGAGGCATCCAAAAAAACAGCCGTGCCATCTGCCAACTCAGTATCCAGGAGCTCTTCTTCCCCGTGAAGAGGAAGCCTCAGCCCATAAATATCAGCTTGAGATCTAAGGTAGATACTCATAGCTTCCGCCACAAACAGAAAAAGAAAACGGGCAAGAGGACATCCCTGGCGGACTGATCTACCGATCTGAAATCTGTCCCCTCTTACCCCCCCAATAAGCACCTGGCTATGGCCTGATCTGTAGAGAGAGGATACTCCTCTAATCCATGCATCTGAAAAACCAAAGCGAGAAAGAGCACCCTCTAAAAAATCCCAGTCTACTCTGTCGTAAGCTTTTTCAAAGTCCAAGAGTAGAATGGCCATCCTCTGGCGGCTCTGCATGGCCCATTCTAAGGCCTCCCAAAATGAGAAAATATTATCAAAAATACTTCTGCCATGCACAAACCCTGTCTGTGTGTCATGAATCAAATCTGGAAGAAAAACTTGTAGCCACATACTGATGGATTTCGCCCGAATCTTGTAAAAAGTGCCCAATAAAGTGATGGGTCTCCATTGTGACACTAGATTTCTATTACCCGCCTTTGGGATGAGATGAATGAGACCATCTGTAAGTGAGTCACGCATCTCACCAGAGTCCCACACGCCCTGCAGGGCTGATGTAATGTGATCACCAATCTGCTCCCAAAAAGTAATAAAAAAAGAAGGGGTAAGTCCATCCGAACCTGGGCACTTGCCCTTCTAAAGGGCAAGTAATGCAGTCTTGAATTCTGCATTGGTGAAAGGTGCATGAAGAGAAACATTCATCTCATCCTTAACCAATACAGGGATACACTACCAAATAACCTCTCTGGCATCATCTATGGCCTGTGTGCCCGGATCTGCAATAAACAGGGATGCAAAAGAAATATGAAGCTACACGCATGATGGCATCAGGATCTGACTGTAACACCCCGTCTGAGTCAACAGGCTGCAAGACACTATCTCTACTATGTCTGGGTCCATGAGTAGAGAAAAAGTGTTTGTTGACCCTGCCACCCATCTGAATCCAAAAGGATTCCCGTGCATGAAAGGCATACTCTGCTCTCTGATCCAACAATCTCTGTATATGAGCCCTTGCTGCAGCAAGGCGCTCCTGAATCCAACCATCAGTGGGCCTCTTCTGCTCTTCCCTATGAAGGGACCCTAACTACTGGCGTATACCAATCTCACATCTCCTGGAATCAGTGACTGTATGATAATAGTCACTAATTTAGGATAAGGCTGCACCTATTTCAGATGGGTGGACAACTCCACCCTGTATGTGAGAAACCATCCGTAAAATATCCTCTGTGAGGCTCTCGTCTGCATAAAAGGCATCTGGAATCCTGACACTGACAGAGCGTCCTCTTTGATGAGGCTCAAGAATCTGCAACACCACTGGAAAATGATCTCAAGTGGTAACCCTAGTAGAAATGCATACAGATCCGCCTCTATCAAGTGCCCAGGAAACTCAACAGGTGAAAGGATCCCCACACTTGCTGAGGGGGAGGCCCTATCGAAAGGAATCCCAATGACCGGGATCCCTAAGGTGGAGGGCACAAACTCCTCATCATCCATGAAAGTCGCCGCGTCTACAGTGCCGAAAAAGAGTTCCTGAGAAGCAAGTCTGGCTGAGGAGTGCGAAGAAGACCTGCACTCGTGGAAGATGGAGGAGGACCTGCCAGGCCTCTATCAGCAGAACTGGAGCTGGGGGCTGAGGAGGCCTATGGCAGGGCTGAAGAGGAATCTGGAGTCCTCATCTGTGCATGCATTCCCTCGGTCGTCCTGACTGTGCTAGGAACAGTCTGTGGGGAAGAAGTATCGGTAGCCCCCTCATGATCATAAACCAAAGTGACTGGGGCTGGTACTGGTGCATCTAAAGGCCTCTCGTGATGTGGAATTGTAGTGTCTGGGGCTGCAACAACATCTACCTTTGGAGTCTGGATGGCATCTGTCTGAACCGGATCAAAGGTCTCCTCCTGAGGTAAAGGAGCCGCTCTGATCGCTCTCCATCGTGGTACTGGGTGTGCTGCGGGCTTTGGGCACCCTGCTGCCCCTGGTGGTCCTGGGGTGCGTGAAGCAGGGCGCCCTGCTGCTCTTGGTGGTCCTGGAGTGCATGGTACAGGGCACTGGGGAGGTGCAGTTGGGATAGTATGTGAAGGAGCCACACCAGAAGACCTCTTGGGTCTTTTTCTCTTCCTTGGGCAGTCTCTAGCAAAGTGCCCAAGGGTCTTGCAAATCCTGCACTGGTCCTGTCTACCTGCAATCTCGACTCTCTGTCGAAAGAGAGAGCCATCTGGGCGCTGAAGCATGATGTGGTCATCTAAGATGTTAGGGTCAGAGACAATGACCCTAACCCGAGGCACCCCGTCCGCTCTGACTGCCTCTGCCGAGGAAGAAGGCATGCCAGGAAGTGGGGGGATCTCGGTGACCACTCCGAATGTGGCTCCAATAGTAGCAACAAGTCGATGGTAGACCTGAGGAAGACCAGGAAATCGAATGAACAGTTATGTGACCTGACTGTCCTCCTCGACCGGATCGAAGCCCAAGGTGTAGGGCAAAAGAAAGATCCTCCTCGAACCCAAAGCCAGAGGATTAGCTTTGAGAACAAGGGCTGTGGACTCGTGGGAGTCAAAAACCACTTGGAAGAATCCACGTCTCAAAAGTCGAATATCCCTAAGGTGTGGAGCGAGATCTCTTGGTAATGCTGCCAACATCCAGGCCTGTGATCTGGAAGGGTGTGAACCAAAGATGTAGGCGAAAAGTGATGTGGAGCCTTCTAGTTCCACATCTTTCTTGAGTTGCTGCAACTCATCTTCTGAGAAAATGACGGTTCTCGTGGCTGGTGGAGGTGGACGAAGATTGGCTGAGTGGGGATCCATTCGCCAATCGAAGTGAAAGGGCCGATTCAAACACTGAAAAAGATCCGTCATGAAATTGCTGCCCAGGACGCCCTGGAACACGGGTGCAGGAAGAAGGAGAACAGGAGAGGGAAGGAGAGAGAGGAAGAGGAGGAAAGGAGCCGGGGGGGGCTGCCGGGGGGGAGAAGTTAGGAAGGGAGGGGGCGGGGAGGGAGAGGGAGGGCTGAGGAGAGGAAAGGAAAGGAGGGGGCAGGTTAGGAAGGGAAGGAGGGGGCTAGCGGGGAGGGGGAAGGAGGGAGGGGGAGAGGAAGGGAGGGGGCTGGTTAGGAAGGGTGGGGTGAAGGAGGGGTGGGGGGGGGAGGAGGGGGGCGGGGAGTGTAGGGGCAGGAGGCGGGGGGGTAGAGGGGAGCGGGTGAGGGGAAAGGAGGGGGGCGGGGGGGGAGGAGAGGGGCGGGGAGGGCAGGGGCAACAGGCGGGGGGGGGGGGGGAGAGGGGAGCAGCTGAGGGGAAAGGAGGGGGCGGGGGAGGGGGACGGAGGGCACGGGGGGGAGGAGAGGGGAGGGGGAGGGAGGAGAGGGGAGGGGGAGGGAGGGGGCAGGGGGGGAGGGCAGGGGCAGCAGGCGGGGGGGGAGAGGGGAGCAAGCGGGGGTAAAGGAGGGCGCGGGGGAGAGGGAGGGAGGGGGGCGGGGGAGAAGGAGGGGGCGGGGAAGGCAGGGGCAGCAAGCGGGGGGGGGGGGGGGGGGGGGCAGCGAGGGGAGGGAGGGAGAGGGCAGCGAGGGGGGGGAGGGAGAGGGCAGCAAGGGGAGGGGGCAGGGAGGGGAGAGGGCAGCGAGGGGAGGGAGGGGAGAGGGCAGCGAGGGGAGGGAGGGAGAGGAGGAGGAGGGTGAGGGAGGGGCTGACGGAGGGGGCAGGAGGGCTTCACCGGGAGGATTGTTTTCTTTTGTACTCCCATAGGTTGCTATATCCACATGAGGATGAATTTGCGCAACCATGCTACTTTAGGTACTGCAGTTGCTTCTGAGATCATTCCAAAGCATTTCAGCCATATCATTGAGGGAAATTTAAAAATGCAGCCCTAAGAATGAGCTTGGAAGAGCTAAAAAGCAGTCGCATACAAATCCTGCTCTAAGAAGATACAGGCCAAATTTAAGGCTAATAAGGAAGCTCACACCAAGGATTCTCACAGGTATTAAAAGGACATCTTTTGCTGAGACTTTTCGAGGGAAAGATCCCATAGTATATGCCGAGACACATGAGTCCACAGAGGGGGTTTCCCATAGTACGGGTAAACATGGATGTCCACACATTGATAAGAGACCTGCACTAGTGAAGGACTAGGGGTGTGGCAATTCTATTCGGCTCACACCTCCAGGCACACGTCACAATCATAGGCACAGATGAGCATGCCCAGTACATGTGGATCAGATTGTCATCCATATATGTATACATTGCAGCATGCTACTTTCCACCACAAACCTCAAATTATGTCAAGGTTGCCTCTTGGAGAGGACAGGTTTCTCCTTTCTTGGCACTTTATGAGGACATCTAGCGATATCTATAACTTGGGATGTCCTACTCATAGGGGACTTCAAAACCAGAACTAGGGGCATGCAGGCAAAGATCCTAGATTTCTAGGAGCATGCTATCACATTTCCATGTACAGTTCCACACTAGAAACTGGCCAAAATGGTGACTTGTAGACAGCCATGAATGCTGTCAAAACATCAGCCCATCCAGCTGATAGACAGCTTGCTGAATCAAGTTTCATGTGTATCCTTCCTGCATCTATGCTAGTGCTCTTGGCTTCTCCTCATTTGGGGGCTGCATAGTTGAGCATCTACATCCAGGTGGATGTTTGAAGGGTGGAGCATTGATTTGAACACCCCCCTCAATGTCCAATCTTTGGGCTATTGCTTTGGTCTAATCTCCAGCAGCTTTAACAAGTACTCATGTGTCTCATGGCTGAGTGCCTTCACGAAGATATCTGAAGCATTCTCCTTGGTTGGACAGTAGATGAGACTGATGTCTTCAGTGATAAATTTGTGTTGTAGGAAGTGGTATTGAAATTCAAACCTCTGTGTGCTTTGTCAGAGCATGGAACACAAGAATCTTTGCAATTCTCTCCCCCTCCTCAGGTGGTGATTGGATGGACAGTACCAAGTGGACTTTTACCTTAGTGCATCTTAGAATTCCTTCCTCCCTCCGCATTGTTGCCATCCTAAAAGCTTCGGACAGCTTTAGGGTTAATATTTTGAGAGTCCCACCCTCTTCATAGGAAGAGATTGATAGGCAGCTTGCCATGTGGAACGGCTTCATACTTGATGATCATAGTAGACCTTTTTCGTGCTTTTGGTTACATGCAGTGGTCCATATGGAGAGAGGACCCGCTTCCTTTGTGGGCTCTTAGAAGGATTTCAAAAACCTTCCATATGATCATAAGGCTTAGTTGGTAAGTCACCTTTGAGGAATTGAAAGAAGAATTGAGCGAATCGATGGGTGTTATCCTTGGATTGGGTTCTCACAAATGGTAGGCCTTACAATCACTCTAATATGGCTTGGGGCTTTTACAAGGTCAAGTATCCCAATTCATCTCATCGGAGTCGATGAGGTTCCGATGGGGATTCCTTGGTTTTGGATGTTCACTCTGGGACAAGTTACCAAATCCAAGGATGAGATTATTCATGTGGAAATTGTTTTTTCTCTTGTCAGAGTTTTTGGTTATGTGGAACAGTTTTCCTTGGCTTCAAGTTGGTACCTAGACCCAAGCCCTAGACCCAAGCCCAGAGGACATTCCCCACGGTTCATGGAGGACTTGGCTTTATGGAGATGTTCCCATAAAGTATTTTCATTGGGACCTTGGAGAGTGGGAGTGGATTGATGATGCAAGAAGCCATGAGAAGAGCCTCTCTTTCTTCCATTACACGCTTAGCAATGCCAAGAGGTTTTTACGGTCTAGAAGCCCACCACAGCTCCTTATTGGTAGAGTTTTCAGATTTCTACAATCTTGCAGAAATTTTTTAGGAGAAGGTTCTAGAAATCCCTCACAAATTAAAAAACACTATTTTCTTTAGCTTTCTATTGATGGAGGATTGCAGTGAACTTGTGTAGGCCTAGGTTTGGATCATCCCCTACTTGCCCTTGCTACCTTTATCTTGAGGAGTCCATTCAGTATTATGATAGGCGAAGTTAATATGGAAGGGGATTGCTAGAGTTTTGAGTATTTTTGTTGCCTCCCCCTTATTCATGACCTTTATCTTGGTGGCTTGGCTCTCTCTTTCGAGGCCTCATATCTTTTATGAGATGCATAGTTCCTCTTGGGCTCTTATGATTCGACGACATTTCGTTGAGCCTTGCCCATGAGGCCTCCTGAATCTCTCTCTCTCTCTCTCTCTCTCTCTCACATATGACGGACAGCCCATTGAGCTTGTTAGAGAGTACACTTATTTGGGGGCAGTTTTCAGGGGACCGGTTTTCACCATGACATATGCAGCACGAGATAGGATTAGTAAAGGGTATGCTTCGTTGGCTCATCTTGAGCGTCAGTGTTTTCAGTCCCACTTTCAGCATCCCGATACGAAATCCTTGCTTTTTGATACATTGGTGAGACCAGCTGCGATGTATGCAGCTCCTTTCTGGGCAGGAGACCTCGGCGCTGCAGATTGGAGACGAGTAGAGAGGTTACAGATCATCATGTTCTCTCGGCTCATTAGGGCCAAGGCTACAGTTCCGCACGAGATCATGCTAGCAGAGTTTGGAGCTACTCCCCTTGCATTGGATGCAGCGTTTCAGTCGGTCATGTATTTGCATAGGGTTAGGGAGTTTGGAGACTCAGCAGCAGGCAGAGCTCGGTTGCCATGGTTAGCACTTGCATCTTCTATGGAGTCGGCACGATCTGGGGCCCGATACTGCTGGTACTTCAGACTCACTAGGTGGCTCACATCTCTTGGACTAGACATGGAAAGACTGCCTCCCTTCCGATACAGCATAGATGCCCCTCATCTCGAGTTGACTCGCCACGAGCTTAGCCAGGTCACGAGAGCAAACTTGCTGCAGCTTCATACGTATCGCACTTGGATTTATCCCACGCAGCTTCCGATGAAGATAGCCACATATCGTGACCACTTCCTTCGGATCTCAGAGGATGGATTTGTCATTCCACCAGGCTATACAGGTATCCACATATCCCACTCACTGAGGATTGCCCTTGGCCAGCTTAGAGTCTCTTCGCATCAGCTCGAGATAGAGGCTGGTAGGATGCGACGCATGGAGGATGGACGGCGACCAGGCCGAGAGACCAGGATCTGCCCTTGTTGCACCATGGGAGAGGTGGAGTCAGAGGAGCACTTCATTTGCAGATGCCCGCTATATTATGAGCTCAGAGGTAGATTCCACTGTCTCTTCACGGATGGCTTTGGACCTCTCTCACGAGTAATGGACTACGAGGATCAGCATTGCCTAGCTCTTTATGTCAGGGAGGCCACTATGCTTCGACGAGACTACCTCAGAGACCATCAGCACAGACCGGAGCGTGATAGAGCCCAGCCTGATAGAGCTCAGGCACACGCTATACCAGAGGACAGAGACCAGGAGGAGCACGAGGAGGTCAGAGCTCACACAGGACACATGCCTCCACCCTGTGGATGTACATATGAGATGGTTTGTAGACGCCGCAGGATCTTGTTACATAGGGGACGTACTCGTCGCGACGATCCAGGATGATGGCAGCTTTTCGGAGGAGACTTACTCATGGAGATCTCGCCCCACCAGCCGCTCACCTCACCTTTGCTCAGATTTGTACTCTCATAGCAGGAGGCAGAGTTGATGGACAGGATTTCCAGTATTATTTTGGTTCTCAGACTCCGTGACACCTGGACTTGTATCTTTGCATTGGCATATTGTACTCATCCCCCCATTTTGCACCCAGGGGCGGTTTCCTTGCATCTAGTTTACTTTGTATTTAGGCTCAGATTTGACATTATGTACTTTCACTTGCATTGTATTGCGTAGCACTTAGATGATATTCGACGATGCCTCTTCTTTGTGGCACGTTGATTTTGTGCTATCTTGTATGCAGAGTTCTTGATGTCCCATGGGCCCATTTTGGCCTTTAGTGGACAATAATACACTTTCTTTCTTTCTTTCTTCTCTCTCTCTCTCTCTCTCTCTCTCTCTCTCGCTCAGAGCCTACGCTCCACGCTCCACGCTCAGCCTCACCATCGCTCCATGCTCAGCCTTGCCATCGCTCCACGCTCCCTTTGCTCAGCCTCACCATCGCTCAGCCTACGCTCCCCTACGCTCAGCCTCGCCATCACTCCCCTCTGCTCAGCCTCGCCATCACTCCAGTCATCTATTTGCTCACCGTCTGCTCACCCGTGTGCTCACCGTCTGACATCATGCGTCTGAGCTCATCATTGCTCACCATCCGTTTCTTACCCGTCATGTCTGTCAGAGACAATCTGTACCTGTCAGAAAACAACAGAAAAATCATAGAAAACCATAGAATGGCTGAGTTGAAAGAATGCATGCCTTTGCACAGAAAAAGGAGAAAACTGATGCATTTTGAGTGCTTTCTGCAGTAGCCAGGAAAGGGGCAATACAGTAAGTGATGCTTAAGCAATTTTGGGGATTCTTGCATTGAGCTGATAGCCTGTCACTGGCGCAAGTTGTGAATGCCATATACCTCTTGTTGAGGTATTTCCTCCACTCCCGTCTGTCCTAGCCTATCTCTTCCACTCCTGCATGCGATGGGAAAGGAGGGAAGGGGAAGAGATTCTGAGAAGGAAAAAGACAAAACCTCAACAGGTGCAAGCCAAGCCTGAGGATGTCAATAGACGCCTCAATCGGAGTGGGCTTGGAGTGGACAGCCGAGCGATCCATAAAGGGTCATCATCATCATCATCATCCACAACCATGTCTACTCCCACAGGAGTTGTCCCACCGACATCTACACCTCCACCTAGAGGGCCTGCTTCAGCCCTCCCTCTGAAGTCGACTTTGACCTCGACTATGCCAATCAAATCCACTGCTTCGACACCTCTTCCCTTGACAGTCAACGTTTCATTGGGGGCCTCCTCACCCGCTGCTCTGGAGACCCCAACCGCTCCACCACCCATGTCACCCCCATAGGAGGTGATGCACGTAGGGCCACTGTTCTTGACTTTCCCATCCCCTCTCCTGCTCAGCCAACCACCTCTCCCTTATACCACAGGGATTGCTTTGCCACTGACTCAGCCCACTACCTCCTATCCGATTGGCACCATTGAGACCGCTGTATTTGTACCACAGGTATCCGCCATCTTTGCTCAGATGGCACGACCACCACCCACTATCTTGCCACACCCCCCTACCTTTGTACCTCAGCCCCTTCAGTTTCCAGCTAGGACAGGGTCTCATTGATCCACGAGATAGATGGGAGACTTTACTCACGGAGGTACATAGTATACGGGTCAGGGAGGTGGAGTTCACACGCTATGCCCAGGAGCAGGCTAGGTTCATTCAGGACTTGGCTAGAGTGGTTCAGAAGTAGGCCAGTATCATACAAGTGCTGAGGCAGGACATGGTTTAGCTCGGGAAGGAGTTCTCCTCTACTCGTACAGTTACAAGGAGTACACTAGCAGTGGAGGCCCAGATTGCGAGCATGCAATCTGTGATCGAGGAGACTTCTAGATGGGTAGACATAGTCAAGCAGGAATCCCCAAGGGCCACCGTTTCGGCTAGCCTCGTGGAGCAGCAGCAAAGAGCCAGTAAGGCTCTCAACATCAGAGTCCGTGGGATCCCACGCATTGAAGCTATGCCGATGTCAGATGCGACAGCTTTCGTGGCCACTACGTCGGGTGGGAAGAGACCCCAACCGAGAGCAGCCCCTGATCATACGGTTCCATGATGCTCAGGCATGACTTTCAATTTTACGACACAGGTCAGTACTACGAGATCAGCCAGCGATCTCCATGGATGAGGACCTCACCCCTCTACAGGTTGAGGAGAGACGCTCCCTGTTGTAGCAGTGTGATCAAGCACGTAAGGAGGGAATGTGGGCAGTAGTTAGGGATGGACGACTCATTACAAGCCCCCGTCGGGCATCAAACCCCCCCCCCTTCCGCTTAGGTAGGCGGGGTCTATGAGACTCAGATCTCCGAGACCCTATCTTGCACCATTTGGAACTGTAATAGTACCTTATGGTCAGAACCAGTGAACTTCTTAGAATCCTATATAGGCCATGACATAGTCTTTTACACGGAGACACATTAGAGTCCAGAGCGCCCCTTACCACCAGTAGTCAGTGGGTACACATGGGAGTCTTCTTACAGAGATGAGACTGGGGACATGGGGTACCACGTGGATCAGGAGGGTTAGCAGTTCTCTACAGATCCACGCTTTCGAAAATCATTTTGATAGAGCAGAGAGATACTCATTCAAGATTTCTTTGGATCCGGATTCGACACGTGGACAGCTAGGATTTGTTTGTTGCAGTATGCTACTTCCCTCCCGAGAGCTCCCACTTTGCGAGAGATATCCGGGATGAGATTGAGACATCTCCATTTGCAGCCCTATATCAGTCCATTGTTGATTTCTTGAGCCGCGGAGAAGTCCTCCTAGTTGGAGACTTCAACACAAGGACAGGCGCCTGTTAGGTACCACTTCTTGACTCCTGGGGTGATTCCATTCTACTGCCAGACATTGACCTTGAGGATGCAGGGGTGATACGGGTTTCAGCTGACAAACGAGGGCCAATCACATCTTATGGACACGCTCTACTAGACCTTGGCAGGATGCATGATCTCATTATCTATAATGGTCTCGATAGATGGCCAACCTCGGGTGGCTTCACATGCTTTCACATGGGGGGGGGAGCTCTAGCATTGTTGATTACATCATGGGATCCCCTGCCTTCACTTCACACATCACCAATTTCAATGTAGCACCTCTCCCCTTAGGGGCTGATCACACTTACCTTTTCTTTAGCGTCTCCACTCCCCACTGTTGCACAGCACCTTCCACCCCACTGAGTTCTTACTTCTCATACCATGATATACGCTTCGACCGTGACCACTCACCTACCTACTATGACCATCTATATATACTCCTTGCTTACATTGAATTCATACCCCTCTTACAGGACTGAGCTGCCTTGATCACCCGCTCACTACACGAGGCTGCCCTCCATGCTTTCCCTCACACCACTCGCTCCACTCGCCCACCACCTCCTATGACCGTACCCTGTAATAATTGGTACAATGAAGAGTGTAAGGCTTTATGCCGTCAGCTCAAATTCGAAGCCAAAAACAGCCTTCTGAGCGAACCAGAGACGCTATGCGAGTATCGTAGACTGGTACATAGGAAGAAACTAGATTTCATTCGTCACAATGAGGAGAAACTATTCAACATTCTGTTCAGTAAAAACTCTAAGGACTTCTGGCAGAGATTCCTAGAGGGACGGTCCCCCTCACCACTCATAGATACTCAGGTCTGGTATGATTATGCACGCACATTATATGACATCCAAAATCAGCCAACCCCTGACCTCTCGCATATGCCACGCCCCACTTCCTGCACCCTCTTCATTGTGGGGGGGGTGAGGGATGCAATAATGAAACTTCATAATGGCCGAGTGAAGGATCATGAGGGGCTATGCACCGAGTTCATTGCATATGGGATTAACATCCTGGCCGAAGCTTTTTAATGAAACTGTCTGTTTAGGGTTTCCATGCACCTGGACTATTAACATTATTTCACCTATCCACAAGGCAAGGGATCCCATGAGCCCGGAGAATTGTAGGACCATTATGATTGGACATGTGATGTCCAAGATCTATGCATCCGTGCTTGATTCCGAGGTCAGCCAATTTGCGGAGTGTCGAGGACTTAGAGCAGCAGGATAGGCTGGTTTTCGATGTGATCATGGCGCTATGGATCATATTCTCACGCTCAGGTGTGTCATCGAGGAGGCAAGGGAACGGAAACAAAGAGTCTATTGTTGCTTTGTGGATTTCCGCAAGGCATTTGACACAGTCCTAAGAGCCCCCCTCATACATCGCCTATAGGATTTGGGGTATGACCAGGAGATCATTTGGGCTGTCATGGCACTTTACGAGCGAGTTGCAAGTAGAGTCTGAGCAGGGGCTGGGTGGACAGATGAGATCATGAGCACTATTGGGGTCAAACAGGGGTGTCCTTTATCACCCACTCTGTTTGGCCTTTACATAGACGAGCTTGAGACAGTGATGTAGGCACAGGGGGGGGGGGGGGTGCTCTCTCGCTGGCATGTTGATCCGCATATTGCTTTATGCAGACGATGTGGCTCTTCTGTCTTCCTTTGCAGAGGGACTTCAGAGACACCTTAACGCACTTCAGTATTTTTCTGACTTCCATGGTTTGAAGGTCAACCTGGGTAAAACCAAGGTTATGATCTTCAATACAGCCGTCATGCGCCAGGAGCAATTCACATTTGATGGGTCACCTGTTGAGATAGTTTCATCATATACATATCTGGGGGTTGTCTTCTCCGGGCCCATCTTTACTATGAGACTTGCGATGCAAGCACGCTTGGGCAGAGGATACGCATCACTGGCCAGACTAGAGAGGTAGTGCTTCTGCTCACACTTCCAGAATCCACAGACCAAGGGGCTGCTATTTGACTCCTTGGTCCGTTCCAGAATCCACAGACCAAGGGGCTGCTGTTTGACTCCTTGGTCCGCCCAGCGGGCATGTATGGCAGCCCTTGTTGGGAGCCAGATCTATCCGATACGGAATGACGAGCATGGGTGGAGCGACTACAGGTTCTCATGCTATCACAGATGATTCGCAGTAAGCCATCAATTCCTCACCAGATCATACAGGCTGAGTTTGACTCATCTCCACTATAGCTAGATGTTGCATTTCAGGTTATCACATATCTGTACCGAGTCAAAGAGTATGGGGATTACCCTTCCGGATGCAGGAGGTTGCCATGGTTGGCATTGTCTTCCTCTATGAGACTCTCAGCAGAAGGTTACTAGAGATGCTGGTATGCACGCAAAGAGAGATGGTTTGAGAGATTGGGACTCCACATGGACAGACTCCCTCCCTTCTAGTACAGTTTGGATGCTCCTTTCTCCCCCCTCATGTCACACGATGTCAACTAGGTGATCCGTGAGGATCTCTTAAAGCTACACACATTCCGGACCTAGCTGGCACCGAGCGAACTCCTAGTGAAGCTTAGCTTCTACAAAGATCACTGCTTACATATCACAGATGAGGGTTTGATTGATCCACCGGGGTACATGCGGATCCACTTACCCCACTCATTGAGGATCTCTATTGGGCAGTTTCGGGTCTCTTCACATAGACTTCGTATAGAGAGCGGCAGGGAAGAGCGTCTACCTAGGGAGAGGCGCTTATGCACATTATGCGATATGCAAGAGGTTGAGACAGAGGAGCACTTCATCTTCAAATGTCCCATCTATTATGAGATCCGCGGGCGTTTCTACTATCTCTTCAGAGATAGTTATGGGACCCTGTCCCGATTCCTCTCCTAATGCTTGGCAAGCTTCATTCATGAGGTAGTTAGGCACCGCTAGAGGATACTTCGATCACGGAGAAAACTTCTCTCTTGGCAGACCCCTCCTAAAGCTCTATCACGGAGTTCTTTCAGCCAGATCTCCTGGACCCCCCAAGACGAGACCTCGACATGATCGGGACTCAGAGCCAGTGACTCGACTGCTCAGACAGAGGGTAGACACACAGATTACACTCAGGGATATCACCTCCATGTTCACCATCGGAGCCCATCCGACAGGGGTTACTGTAGCCCTTGTTAGACATAGAGCTAGAGACGTCACAGGACCGCACCCTCGAGTGGCCGATAGCACTCGATCGCCGACTTCCTGCCTCCAATGCCTCATTCACCTATGATGTCCTGATGAGGATGATGATGATGATGATGTGACTGATTGGTAGTTCGATCACCGACATGACTATGTTGTACTTAATACTTAGAACTATCATTCTGCACTATTTTTACATTATGCATTGGTGTGGATGCCCATCACAGCTTGATTGTACTAGGGTTTCACAGTCTCATAGACCCATCGGTCTTTCGAAGACTTTAATAAACTTTCTTTCTTTCTTTCTCTGGATAATGTTCCCCCTTCTCCTTATAGACTTGCACAGGCCTCGGTGGATATGTTTTGGGAGATTTTAGCGAGCATTTCAGCGTGGCATATATGGAGAATCCAGATGCACAAAGGCACTTGATGGCTCCGAGATCCACCCATCTCACATTTTTTTACCAGTATTTGGACAGCTACTGTACACACTCTAATGGTCATTTGGTCAAGCATGGTCTTCCCGGGCAGCCTCTACTAGGAGGACTCTTTTCTTGAGGGAGTGGAGAGGCTCCCTTTTTCCTCAGAGCCTGACACAGGTCAAAGGTGGCATTTTCAGCCTCAACCTTGGAGCTTTACTGGCACTTCTTGGTTAGTAGGTTTTTGACCCACTCAATGTCAATTCAAATTTTAGACATGTTTCATTGCAGCATTGCACAAGGGTCAGCTTTCCCCTTCCATGTTCATCTTGCCAAGTATTGGAGATATAGTTTAGGAGCATATTGGTGTGTTGGCAGCCTAACACATTTACAACTCTATGATGTCATCGTCTTGACCATTGCAAGATCAGCATACATGCCATCTTGGCTCACATTTGGTCTGATCTTGTACATATGCTTGGAGGAATGGGGACCGTTTTTTAATGGTAGCTCTAGAGCTCTGGTGACAGATTCTCCAGAAAAGTGTGAGGTCCACACTCACACTACTCTCTACCCACCACGTTTCCCTTTCTAGGTTATAGATTTGTTGTGGTCGATGAAACTTGGGATATTTGTTGTTTTGGATCACCTTTTGCTTAACACAAAATGATTTCTTTAGCAAGAAAAAAACACATTGTTTACATATTCTTTGGCTTTTCATATGGCTACAAAAATTTCCAAGCTTTGTATATGTGGCCAAAAGAAATAAAGAAAGGAAGGGTTTACACCTTCAATACCTTCTGAGAATAATGACATAACCTCAGGCACATCTTCTGATAAGCATCTAAATCCCACACTCATTTCTGATACACTAGAAGAGGTTTCAATACGTGCCACCATCTCCTGAAAACCACCAAGTACGAGTCAACCTTACATGAAAGTAAAGGGAAAAACAAATAACCACACCCAAAACCATAACAAGAGGTGGACATACTTGGATGCCAAACCTAGAATGAGACGGCTTCAAAAGCATGAGAATTATGTCAATTGTGCTCTCTATCCCTTTATGCAATATATTTTGATATGAGTCAAGACGACACTCCTAGAGTTTTGTGCAGTGAATTGTAGTAAGGTGCATTTACATTTGAGTGCATACCGTCATAAGTGACCATCTACTTAGAGCACCAAGATAGGGAAAAGATATAGTGCATGGTGATCATCATTCATTTTTTATTTTCCAACAGGTGGTATTAGAGCACCTAGTTCATGGTTCTAGGTCGTCGTCCTAAGTTCTAAGATTTTGTTCGATCCTATTCTGTTGAGTTGAAAGAATTTTCGTTGTATTCAATTCCATTCTGTCATCCCATTGTTGAGGAAATTTCCATCCAAAAACCAATCTGGTAATTCAGTGTTATGTTGTCCTGTTATTCATGAGAGTGATTCATTATAGTGAAGACTATTTGTAAAAGTCCATAAATGTACTAGAGAGCCAAGGGTCGAGAGCTCACAATTATGGCAGCGCAATCACAGTAGGCACATGTGGCAGAACAGTATGAACAGTCAATGAAGGAGCTCAATGCAGTCAAGAGACCAGACTCCACAAGTGCGATGCACACGGCTGCAAAGGTGGCAACTGCGGCAATAGAATCATAGCCTAGAGCAGTCAAATAGTTATTAAAAGAAGGGCCCTCAAATGCCCTAAATAAGGCTGCATGGCAACTATCGTGCAGAACTTGCATGATGGTGCGGCAGACAGCTGTGCAATAATCAGAAGGTAGCACGTCAAAATCTAAGATAGAGGCAGATTATCATAGCAAGAAGTGAAGACACGTGGAAATGCCAGCCCATGCCCAGAATGCACAGGGCCGAATACACAGCGCTCAGGGGTATTCAGCAGCCAACACATGGCTAACACTCGCATGCAGGAGTATGAAAGCCTCAACACATCATGCAACAAGCTAGTCAGAAGTTCCTCATTTGCAGGACAATTGTTTATCAGCAAAGCAGTACGAGGTAATCCCCCATAGAGCAGCCAGCCAGGGGGGATATCCTTGTATTTTTTTTATGTTGTACCCTTCATTGGGGAGTTGTAATTTGCCTGATGTCCGTGTCACTAAGGAGGTTACTAATAGAATGTTTTCTTCTCTGAAAAAAACAAGCTAAGGAGGGATCATTGAGGAGGCCAGACACAGGAGACAAAGAGTATATTGTTGCTTTGTGGATTTCCGCAAGGCATTCGACACCATTCCCCGTGCCCGACTCGTCAGACGCCTGCACGAGTTAGGCTACGACTCGGAGGTTATCTGGGCAGTAGTAGCTCTCTACGAGTGGGTGACGGGCCAGGTCAGGATTGGCACCAGCTGGACCCCAGAGATCACGAGCACTATCGGAGTCAAACAAGGATGTCCCTTGTCACCGACTCTATTTGGCCTCTACATCGACGAGCTCGAGACCACCATCAGGACACTTGGAGGTGCAGGCTGCTCTCTTGCGGAGGCTATCATCCAGATTCTCCTATACGCAGACGATGTAGTACTACTATCCTCTTCTGCTACTGGTCTTCAGCGACACCTGGATGGACTTCAAGTATTCTGTGATACACATGACTTGAAGGTCAACCTTGGGAAAACCAAGGTGATGATCTTCAACACTTCCAGACCCGCTATGCACCGAGAGCAGTTCCTCTTCGCCGGTGACCCTGTTGAGATAGTTGACTCTTACACATACTTGGGCGTTGTCTTCTCAGGCCCGATCTTCACGAGGCGCCCGGCCATACAGGCCAGGATCAGCCGGGGCTACACCGCTCTTGCTAGGCTGGAGCGACAGTGCTACCACTCCCACTTCCAGGACCCGCGGATCAAGTCTCTCCTTTTTGATTCTTTGGTCCGCCCAGCAGGCATGTACGGTAGCCCGTGGTGGGGAGCCGACCTTTTAGACACAGAGTGGGCTCGAGTCGAGCGCCTACAGATACTGATGTTTGCTCGGATGATCCGCAGCAAACCATCGGTCACCACACCAGATCATTCTAGCAGAGTTCGACGCCTCACCCCTACAGCTTGATGCGGCTTTCCAGGCTATCACTTATCTCCACAGAGTCAGGGATTTCAGCTCCTTCGCCGACGGTCGCCTCCGCCTACCTTGGCTAGCCCTATCCTCCTCTATGGCCTTATCCATTGATGGGGACCAGCGATGCTGGTATAGTCGTCTTTCCAGTTGGTTCACCCGACTGGGCCTCGACTTAGACCGGTTGCCTCCTTTTCAGTACAGCCTCGACGCTCCACCATCTCCCCTCTCCCCCACTGACCAGGAGGTCAACTGGCACATTCGAGCGAATCTGCTCCAGCTCCACACCTGGCGGACATGGTTTCTTCACTCCGAGCTTCCTGTGAAGCTCGACTTCTACCGCCGACACTGCCTCCAAATCTTACAGGAGGGCTTCACACCTCCGGGTTACACACAGCTTCATCTACCACATGCGCTCCGGATCTCCCTCGATCAGTTTAGGGTTTTGTCACACCGATTACGGATCGAGAGCGGATGCGCAGAGGGTATCCCACGAGAGGGCCGCCTTTGCCCACTTTGCGACTTGCAGGAGATCGAGTCGGAGGAGCACTTTGCTTTCAGACGTCCTATCTATTATGCCATTCGAGGCCGGTACCACTGCCTCTTCCACGATGGATTTGGCCCCCTCCCACACATGCTGCAGTTCCCAGATCAGCGATGCCTAGCTGCTTTCTTACATGAGATGACTCGCCACCGAGATACCTCTCTCTGAGCACGGTGACACGCGCAGCACACACAGCGTGAGGACACCCAGCGGCCCATCACTGATTTCTTCCAATCAGAGGATACCTCTCCTCAGTCTAGCCGACGACGCGGACGTGAGCGAGAGCCAGAGCCACGACAGCTGCGCCAGCGGACAGACTCACACATCCGGGTCCATGACATCTCGTCTCTGCTCTCTGCCCGCCCCACCGGGGTTACCGTTGCCCTCATCCATAGGGCCACCCGCCGCCCCCGACGACCGAGCTCGACTAGGCCGCGTGACGTCAGAAGCCAATCATCTATCGCAGGGTTTTTTCCGGCCCCTCTATGATTGGTCTCTGACGATCACCAGCTGCACATATATTGTATCTCTCCCCTCTGCCCCATTTTTGGTGCCCCCCCCTTCTTTTTTGTATCATCTGGAGGTAGACACATATTTTTTGTATCAGGACTAGACACACCGTCCTTCATAACCTCTTTTTTGTAGAAACGGTTGGCTGGCCCGTTTTGACCGCCACCGTTATGCTCATTGTATCAGTTATCTTTAGTCTCATAGACCTTCACGGTCTCCCGAAGACTTTAATAAACTTTGTTTCTTTCTTTCTTTCTCCCCTCTCTTCCCCCCATTCCTTGGGTCTATTGAAAAGGTCTCTCTCTCTCTTACATGAGGTTTCGTGAAGCATTTCTTCTTTGATGAGGTCTGCAGGTTTGGTTTTACTACTCTAAATGCACTTGCTACTTTCCACTTCTTAAAAGCACGTTATGATGTCTTGCAAAGTTGTATAAGGATTTCACTACAGACTCTTTTCATTTCAGAGGAAGCATTTAACAAGTTTGGTAAAGTTGAAATACTTCAGTGTTACTCGATGATGTCTATTCAAGTGTATATTACATTCTGAAAAGCCAGAGCTTGGGGGGTTTGGATCCTCCAAAAATGACAGCCATAGATTAAACCTACTATGAGGGTATAAATTTATACGGTGAGCTAATGTGGATGAGTTTAGACAAAGAGAAACGAAGTAATAAGCACTATACTGTCTTACATATCAATTTATAATTGAAGCAAAACCTCTAATTTAGTGTCCAGTAACTCCGCAGGATGTTGAGCACTCCCCCCACTCCGTTGTACAATTGAGCTGATTGTTGCAAGGCCCACCTACACATAGCTCCATTGCCACAACATAAAGATGAGAAAAGGCCGAAATCAGGAAAATCTCAGTATAAATGGCAACATAGAAACCCTGAACACTTTTTAATGGGGATGTCATTAGCCTTTCATCGAAGGTCAGCAGCAAATACATAAAGCTGAGATTACTAGAAATAAAACCAATGCCAATTTTGCATACCTTTTGTGCAGGATCATCCTTGCTTCCTCCTTTCACAAGTATTTGACCTCCAACCTGACCAAAGAAGATAAACTTTTTGTAAAATCTACAAGGAAAACATGTATTTGTAAACCTACAAATTCATGAAGACAACAACCAGAAAATTAACAATTTGATGAAAATTGTAAACCCAATTAACATTTTGATCCACAGAGGTGACCCTAACTTACAGCTTGTTTGACCTTTAGCTAGCTTAGCTAGAGGCAATTTTCTCACTAAATTTGTCAAATTAACCCAAGTTGAGAGAAATTGTTTTGCATGCAACAGAAATACATGGCTTGTTTTGTCCAACATCTAATAATACAAAAAAAACTGATTATCCAAAATCCCGCCTTTTTTGGACTCAACATTGGTGACTTAGCATCTTTTCTCGATACTGTGGGTGGAAAGGGACCATCAATAGCATAGACTCTCATCCTTTCATGCTATATGGAGATGACCTAGTCCCGGTTTTCACAGCAAAGGTCCTTCACGTGCATTTTGCAGGAGTAACAGTGTTCTACGATAGCTGAAACATTAATGTTATCTTAATTGAACCAAGTATGATCAACAATGGCAGCAGTCAACTATGCCAAGAGTTACACTTTGGCACAAGAGCAAGAGGAATTTGTCCAATCATACCTCTACTTAAGGTCCAAATTCACCTTGAAACTAGTTACTCAAGCACAACTAACCAGAGGGCATGCTGTCTTAGCCAGGTTGGCCAGAGAGTGCTTTCAGGCCCACTTCCACTTGTGTAGATAAAATACTTCCTATTTGACTCACTAATTCAATTGGCAGCACTACATGTAGATGCTCTCTAGGCCGGAGGTTTATCAGAAGATTAGTTGAATGGATTTGACCGACTACAAGTTGTGAAGAGTGGGTCGGAACACTCGCAGAGGCATTACCCTCGGCCTAGGGCTACTTATGCAATGAGGTAATCAATTGGGGGATGTGTCATGAAATCTGCTCTAAGCTATGGAAGACATGTCAATACAGACGAGAGTGCATGTGATAATAAGCTACAGATTCATGAAATGAATACAAGGGAGACATGAGGTGACGAACACGAGGTGGACTTGAAGTGGACACAGCTCGAGACATACATGTAGGTGGGGTGCTGGAGTGGAGGTCACAAATAACTTATTTCTGCAAGACTAATCAAAGACTCCCGTTGCATTAGATTGTCACTGTTGATTACAAGGTGGCTAGGCTTGGAGCTCATGCCATTTCACTTGTTCACTGCATTGAGTCCACTGTCACCACTCTCAGTCTTAAACTGGTGTGTATGGCCGATTATACTTTATTAGATTACTATGTAGGTACTCCAAATAAATAGATTTGCTTTTGTACAATTCGGGAGCTGCCATGTGCCCTCCCCAAGATGATGTACTAAATGAGGGTTTTGTGCTGCCCTATAGACCTCTTGGTCTTCCATGGACGTTAATAGACTTTCTTTCTTTCTCTCCTCACTCCAACAATTGTGTCCCTCCCTGCCAATAGTACACACACAATGGTATCTGAAGCGAAGGGCTGAGCGCCTATCAAGAAAAAGGCCTACGTACGTGATGAGACGGGTGTAAGTTTCCGACTGCAGGAACTTTGAGTATATGAGCTCTGAGAACAAGCGTAGCCTTGCATCGGATGGCGTGCGTTGATTGAAGGCTGGAAAGAACCGTACGGGCTGGTACGGAATCTGAAGCGCGGGCTGCAGTACGAGGTTGTACGGGGTGTAAGTACCTGCTGTCGTACGGCTGCTTGTATGGTGAACGTACCTACAGGTTTACAGATGATTGTACCCGCTAGTTCTTCATTTGGACAGTTTGTGGGCATGATGGGCATAGGCTGGCCGTTGCCTCAAGTTGTGTACTCATGGTTGGGTAGTGTTAAATGCTAATTACCTGGGAGTGAGCAAAGCAATGATTACAGAAGAATGCACACAGAGGTTATACTTGGGCGTCTTGCTGGCCATTGAGCAGTGGGCTGTGGGTTCATAGTATTCTGAGGCTGACTGTTTTCTGAGTTTTTTTTGGGGAAGTTCAGTTCTGAGTTCAATCTATTTCGGGCTGTGTAGTCTTTCCCCTCTTTCAAAGAGTCTGTGTGTGTGTTAGTCAGATTGTGTGGGAGATAGACTTGTTATTTGTGTGCTCTGGATATCTGCTATGGAACTTGGTCCATCTATTAGAAGGCTAGAATTTGGAGCAAATCTTCATGTTGAAATCTTGTATTCAGAAGTGCATAAGAATATCTGGTCTGTGTTGGCTTATTTGAGAGAGGAAGAGCGGAAGGATTTGCCGTCACCGCCAGCAAGATTAGAGTGAGATGATGAAATTTGTTTTGAACTAGTAAGAGATAGTGACTTCCAGGGTCTATAGGAAGTCTGGTGCCTATGTTTGGTGCTTTGGGTGAGCAGAAAGAAGATACTGTAGGGAGTACAAAGGCATAGTTTAGCTCTACCATTTTTTTGCAGTCATCTTTTGGTGCCTCCACGGAGGCAGTTCACTTCAGTTTACAAGATTGGAGGAGCAGATGTTCTGAGACGTGTTGCAAGCAATGGGGAGAAATCCACACATGAGAGTGATACAGTGTGAGTGGTGTTGTGGAGAATGTGGTCACAGGAAGGACAGATGCATTGAAGTCCAGCTACGTGTGATCCGACTCCGAGCCAGAGTGCAGAGAGCTCTGAAAGTGCTTGCCCGCAGGAAAAAGAATGCTCTTCGGATGCAGAGTTAGCTTCTTCAGTAGTGTGTTTGTTTTGTTGCCTTCCAATTTTGTTGTGATTGAGAAAGCCAGGGTGTGTGACAGTTGAAAGATTGTGAGGATCGCACAGGATTTCCCAGAGTACTGGGGGATGACGTATGAAAATGCAGTAAGATTCCTGGAAAAGATGGAATTTACACCACTTATGAAAGATAGGGCAACCCCTGAGATTTTGTTTCAAATCTTGAATTATTGTTTACAGGGAGATGCAAAAGCATGGTTGCAGACTCAAGTTGCTACCTTCAGGACTACACATCCTCAGCAACAAAATCCAGAGTATACAGTGGTGAGAGCAGCTTTCGTTGCACGGTTTGCACAAGCCAAAAGCCCTAATGAAGTCTGGAAAGAGCTATGCTCAGTGAGACAGGCGGAAGAACAAGATGTGAATCAGTACATAATCCAGTTTGGGAGATTATGGAGTTTGTGGTGTGAAGCTCTTGTTCCAGAAGTACCACCTCAAATGATCAAGCGTGATCATTTCATAGCTGGCCTAAAGCCTACACTCAGATTGAAAGTAGAGCTGAAGAATTTGGATAGTTTTGAAGATGCTGTCAGAGTGGCCAGGGAGAAAGAATGGAAAGTCCAGAGACTGAGACAGCTTGGCATGCAAGAAGAGCCTAGGAATCTGATTGGAAGTCCAAAAATAATAAAGGCTTATGCAGAGAGAGAGCCGGTGTCTGTTCCTATGCAGGATGACTCCCTGAAGAAGGACTTGCATGATGCTGTAGAGCTTATGAAGTCACTCAGTCTAAATTGGATGGAGACTGCAGGAAGAGGAAGAGGCCGAGGTGTGCAAAACAACAGGAGAGATGTACAGGCTGGGAGTGAAGGAAATATAGTTGGAACAGGTAGAGGACAGGGATACATGAGTAATGTGAAGTGCTAGAATTGTGGAGAGTGGGGACATATCAGCCCTCACTGTGATAAGCCAGCAAGAGTAGGTGGAGAAGTTTATCCTGTGATGCAGAAGACAAATGATAGGTCAGGAGACTTCAATGTGGAAGTGAAGGATTTGAATCAGCCCTCTACCAGTGGAGTCAAATGGGATGATAAAGGAAAAGGGAAGGCAATCAGCCTGATTAGGGTGGAGACTATTCCGGAGATCATGCCAGTAGCAAAGAGAACAAGGAGTGCAATAGGAGAGAATGGACCTTCTGCAAAAAAAGGGAAGCATGTGGAGTTTGATCTCAGCCCTCAATCTCCTAAAAAGAAGAGTCGGAGGCCCATGAAACATTACAAGACTTCAGATTTGCATATGGGTCAAGGACAAGAGGAATACACACTGATGAATGATTTGAAGGGGAGAACAGCTAATATAACCTTTGCACAGTTACTTGGTTTGTGTCCGAAGCTCAAAAGAGAATGGAAGAAGTTGGCTAATCCCAGGAAAAGTAATGAGCGGGAGCCTACGAGAGGAGAGATGGAGATGATGTCTGTAGAAGATCTTCCAGATTTATGCCCTGCAGTGGATGCATGGTGTGGAGGTATGAGTGTTGGAGAGGCATATGTTGATGGCGGTGCACAGATAAGTGTCATGACTCAGGCATGTATGGAGAGGTTGGGTCTAAAATTGAATGCACATTCAGATTTTAGGCTCCGATTGGCAAACCATGCGAAGGTGTAGTGTTTGGGTATATGCACGGGAGTAGTAGTGGATGCTTTTGGAGTATCCTATTGCATTAATTGCCACATTATGCCTGCTGGTTTAGGAGCATACCCATTGATTTTGGGCAGACCTTGGCTCAGACAGGTAGGAGCAATACAAAACTGGAAGATAGGTACAATTACAGTGCATAATAAGAAGGGAAAGGCCAAGAAATTTGATATGAGCAGCAGACGGGAAATAGAAGAAGAACTAGAAGAAACAAGCATGGAGGAGGAGTCACACAGTGAGACTGAAGAAGAAAGTACTACATTTGAGGAGGAGGGGCAAGTATCATTTCTATTGAAGGAGTCTGATGCATATGAGTTGCAGGCAGCAGAGGTACAAGAAGCTAAGGAGGAGAGTAAGCTTGAAGATATGGATAATTTGATGCAACCCCCACCTTCCCAGACAGAAAGAGAAGAGATATTGCTGTCCATGCTGAATTTCAGTCTGGAAGATATGGAAAAGGAGGAGTATATGAGAGTCATTCATCAGTATCCAAAGCTGTTTATAACCTCACATGAAGAGATCAGGGGTTTCAGATGTGAGCCAATGCACATTGAGTTAAAAGAAGGCAGCAGGCCTGTTTTTCAGAAGTTGAGGAGGACACACAGAGAGCTTTTGCCCGTGCTAAGAGAGGAGTTGAATAAGTTGCTCAAGGCTGGGCTGATATATCCAGTGGAGCATTTAGATTGGGGCAGTCCAGTGGTAATCATTCCTAAGCACACAGGAGGATGGAGAGTATGTATTGACTACAAGCCTCTCAATGCAGTAACTAAAAGCAATCATTATCCTCTTCCTTTTATTGATGATATATTGGATAGAGTGGCAGGGTATGAGAAATACAGTGTGTGTGATAGATACTCTGGATACTTCCAGATTTCAATTGCTGAAGAGGATCAAATCAAAACTACATTCATCACACCCTGGGGTTGCTTTTGTTACAGAGTAGTGCCATTTGGATTGAAGAATGCACCGGCATGGTATCAAGAGAATACTGATGAAGTGTTAGCTCCTTCCATTGATAAATTTGTGAGAGCATTTCTGGATGATATATGTGTGTACAGTTCCAAGAGAGAGCATGCATGGAGGCTAGATCAAGTGTTCCACAGAATAAATGAAGTAGGAGGACAATTCAACCCACGGAAATATCATTTGGGATGCTCCAAAGTGAAATTATTGGGACATATAGTATCCCAAAATGGCATTGAACCTGATCCAGAGAAGGTGAAAGCCCTTATCTTACTTCCAACTCCCTCTACATCAAAACAGTTGCAGACTTTTGTGCAGAAAGTGAAGTATATGACAAGATTCATACATTTAGTCTCTCAGCTGTTGTATCCTTTGCAACAAGCTATGAAAGAAGAACCTCTCCAATGGAGTGAGGATTGTGAAGCAGTGTTCAATAGAGTGAAGGAAGTGTTCGGAGAGATTGCTTGTGTGAAAGCTCCAGATTTCTCTCAGATCTTTTATGTGAACCCTTCATTTGGACCTGATGCTATGGGAGCCATTTTATTACAGAAAGGGGAGGAGTCCCGTTATATGAGGCCTATGTATTATGCAAGCAGAGTCAAAACAGAAGTAGAGAGGAGATATACGGAGGCAAAGCTGATTCTGTTGAGCTTGGTGTATGCTTGCAGGAAGTTTAGGGCATATCTGATCTCAAAGCCATTTGTAATTTTGACTTGCTACCCTTTATTGCCTCAGCTTGTTAATAATTCAACACTTTCTCGAAGCATGATGAAATGGTTAGTTGAGCTACAAGAATATACTTTCTCATTTTTGGTGGAGAGCACTTCCAGAGCCACACTGGCAGATCTGTTAACATACAAAGAGGGTCCCATTTTGGTAAAGGAAGTAGAGAAGAAGATAGATAAAGAGGAGCATGCTATCATTCCAGGAGCATCTATCTTGCATTTTGATGGCTCATACAAGAAGAGTTTACATCAAGCTAATGGAGGATATGTGATTACTGATTCAGAGAGCAAGCTGATTCAGAAGGAGGGAGTCCTCGGAAGTAATAATGAGGCGGAGTATGCAGCATTATATGAGGGGTTGCTGGCTGCACTTAAGCTGAAGATTCAGAAGATAATGATCAAGGGAGATTCTCTACTTGTTGTAAAGCAAGTTCTAGGAAGTTGGCAAGCAAGAAACTCGAGGTTGAGAGGGTATCTAGCCAAAGTAAAAAGGCTGCTTCAACAATTTACAGCATGGAATATCCAGCATGTGCAAAGGGAGGATAATCAAATGGCACATGAATTGGCTCAGGAGATGAGTGACCAAGATCCAGTGATAGCAAAGCTTGAAGATCCACTGTACAGAGGGAGAGAATTCCTGGCTCAAATAGTGGATTTCTTACTTACTGGACATCTACCTCAGGAGCTTAAGAAGAATCAGAAATATCACTTCATACGGAAGAGCAGACAGTATATGATGATTGATGATGAGCTTTACATGAGAGGAGCTGATCAAATCTTGAGAAGAGTGCCTTGGAGAGAAGAAATATATTATATACTGTCATCCAGTCATGAAGGAGCTTGTGGAGGACTATGCTTTTAAGATTACACTGCAGAAAATACTTCTGGAGGGTTATGTGTGGCCTTCAATACAGAAGGATGTGCAGCATTGGTGCAGATCCTGCCATGAATGTCAGAGGATGGGAAAAAGAATTCTTAAAATGGAGCCGAGAAATATTATGCTGGTTTATGATATCTTTGAAAGATAGGGGATAGATGCAGTTGGTCCTCTACCCAGAACTGCCAGAGGGAAATGTTATATGCTGACTGCAGTGGAGTATTTATCAAAATGGGCAGAGGTGAAGGCAGTGAAGAGAGTGGATAGCAAAGGGGCTGCTGATTTTATATATGAACACATATGCTGCAGATTTGGGATTCCCCTGGAGTTACTTTCAGATAATGGTCCTGGATTCAGAGGAGAAGTGACAGATTACTTATGTAGCAAGCTGAATATAAATCATAAGTACATCACCCCATACTACCCTCAAATGCAATGGGTTGAATGAGAATATTAATGGAGATTTCAAATTGATGATGACTAAGATGACTGGGAGCCACACAAAAAACTGGGATTTGGAGATGAATAGAGTTTTGTGGGCATACAGGGTAGCGGTGAAGCATAGCACTCAATTCTCTCCATTTCATTTGGTATATGGGAAAGAAGCAATTCTGCCATTGAATGTAGAGATACCAGCTTTGAAATTTTTAGTTGAAGAAGGATATGAGCCTGTAGACAGCTACAAGGAGAGATTACTAGCACTGCAGGTAATGCAGTTAGATAGGGATTTGGCTTTTGCCCATTATGCCAGAGTGCAGAGGCAAGAATTGGAAAATGTAAAAATCAAGAAAAAAGAAATCAAAGATGGAGACTTGGTTCTCAGATACAATAGCAAACTGGATAGTACATTTCATACTGCATTTCAAACCAAGTGGGAAGGTCCATACAGAGTGGAGAAGGAATTTGAAAATAGAACTTATCAATTGACTGATTTAGATGATAAAAAACATAAGAAGAGAGTCAATGGTGTCCGGTTGAAGAGATACTTTGCACGGTTGATGGTAGCATTGAAAGAAGAAGATCATGAAGATAATGAGTAGTGGCAAAATCAATGGAAGTCAGTGCAAAGTGAAGAAGAAGAAAATTTGGATCTGTCATCTCTTTTTGGCTCATTGCTGGACATGAATGTCACAGCAGAAGAAAGGGGTTGCTAGAGATGTGTGGACAAAAATGTAAATATGTTTTTTACTTGTTGCATGTTGATGGGTAGGTGCATAGCTATGTATATAGCTAGTTGGTGGTGGCATTGAGTTCTGGACACTCCCAAAAGGACTCTACACTGATGTACAGATGGTAGAAACTTCTACAGGGATTTCTGGGAAATGATGAAATGCAATGTGGTTGTACCAGACTCCCAGAGCAAGGGTGTCCAGTGTGTGGTCAAGTGAAATGTTTTTGGGGTTATGTAAGTCAAGTCATGAAGGGTTTTTTATATATTTTCCTGAGTCAATGTGTACTTGGATGTTACCCATGTCAAGGGGCTTTTTATTTGTGTACGGGGCGCATGCAAGTTTTAATGTGCATGCTAATGTGTGTGGAATTGTGTGACTAAAGGTCCAAAATGTGCATTTAATGTGATTTGGGGGAAATGTCTTGGGAGTGGTAAAATGTCACTAATGAGGTGGCAAATTAGGCTGAGGTGGCTGGACTGATTGGGAAGGCATCGTGCTCATGCATGTGGCTACGTGATAGAAGAGGGAAGCTTCTGGTCGATAAGTAAGCATGGTACGTGGAGCTTGGGCTTGCAGATAAGGGAGAAATGGCAGGAGAGAATGAGGGAGAAGGGGCTGCGAAGAGCTTGTGGGCTGGTTGGAGGCCATTGCGATGGTGGGAGGCTTGTAGGGTGAAGAGGAGAGAGCAGCTAAAGGAGCGCAACTGTTAGCTGGTTGAAGGGCTACACTGTAGGAGGGGCTTTCCGTAGATGAAAGAGGGTGTGTGTGTGCATAAGTGAAGGGCTGAGCGCCTATGAAGAAAAAGGCCTACGTACGTTGTGTGGATAAAAATGAAAAAATGTTTTTCACTTGTTGCATGTTGATAGGTGAGTGTATAGCTATGTACATAGCTAGTTGGTGGTGGCTTTGAGTTGTGGACACCCTCATGACGGACTCCACACTGATGAAATATTGTCTTGAGATGGAAGACACTTCTACAGGGACTCTGGGAGATGATGAAGTGCAGTGAAGGAGCACCAAGCTAATTCAGAGCATGGTATCCAGAGTATGACGGGGTTTTGTTATGGGATGACATACGCCTTTCCCGAGTTCTTTCTGTGTGAGGGCATGAGCATTTTTTTTATCGTGATTGTCTTGTAGATCCTTTGTGTCGGGATGGTGTTCACCATATGTGGTAGTATGGGCAATATGGTGCTAAGCGCTTTTGGCATGTGTTGGTGGTGCCTAAGGTAGGAGTATAGGCACTAATTGCCTTGGTATAGTTTGAAGGAAAGAGTGGGAGAGTGGTGAAAAGGCAAAAGATGACATGGCACATATCAAAAAAGTATCCATGCATGTGGCTACGTGAGGGAGAAGAAGAGCTTCTAGATGACATGTTGGCATGTACGTGAAGGTGACGGCTGGAAGCGGGAGGGACTCTTCTGTCTGGGGGGAAAGTCATCGAATACTGCGCATTGGAGGACCTTGGGAAGAAGGAGAGCTCTATGAGCGACAAGAAGGAGAGCTCTGAAGGGGAGAGCTTCTGAAGTTCGGGGGTCGAGAGCTTGAATGTGGCCTGGGAAGGATGGCATGGGGAGTACGTGAGGTCAGGGAGTATCTTGAGCGATAGGGGGATCTTGAATCCGGCTGAGGGAGGTTTTTGACTGAAGGGAAGGATCCGGGCTGAGTTGGGGATCGCGACTGCAGCTGGAGAAGAGATCGTAAGCCAGGGGAGTAACTTGGGTGACAAAAGACCGTGGGCTATTGCTTTTGGAAGGAGAAGTCATGGACTCGGGCTGATAGATGGGTTGATGAGCAGAGAAGGGAGGGCTCTTGAGGAAGATAACAGAAGCTCCATGAGCAAGAAAGGCTGCGCGTGAGCTCGCAAAGGAGCTGCAAGTTGGTGGGCAAGAGAGCTCAGTAAGAGAAGGGGTCGCCACTATACAGGCGGAAGGACCACAGGAAGGCGGAAGAGAAGGAGCTCGGAAGCACGAAGGGAAGCTTTGTGAGGACGATGGAGCTATTGCCTCATATGGCTGGAGAGTGGAGCGCGCATTGCGAGACTGCAACTCGAGGACAGATGCGATGGAGCACAGGGAGGATAGTGGGCGATAAGAGACCAGGGATCTCTCAGAAGAAAGGCTGAAGGAACAGATGGTTCCTTGTGGGAGCATCAGGAGCATTGAAAAGGTGGCAAAAGGAGAGTTCTGGAGAAGGAACGAGGTCGCGTACGCAGACGGGCAGCGAAAGGAGAGCTTGGGGGAAGGGATGGCATGAAAAAGGAGTTGAGGAGCGGCTGCTGGTGTAGAAGATGGGCGACGAAGGGAGAGGACAAGAGGCCGAGGAGGTCGACGATGACCGGTGTGGAGGGCTCTTGGTCTTGGGTGGTGGAGAATTGTTTGGAGGTTCATGGGTGGCGTAGGTGAGGTGTTTGAGCTGCAGGCTTGGAGAACTGTGGGTTCTGGGAGTTTCTTGCAAGAGATGGCGACTCTATTGTGCAGGTCTAGAGGACTTAGGTGGGCAGAGAGACCTATAGCTGAGGCGAGCACACAGAAAGACATTTGTAGTTCATGAAATTGTGTGGGATAAAGAGTTTGATGGATGGTTGCAACAATGTTTGAAGTTGTTTAAGAGACTTTGCTTGCTTGAGGGTGACCTTCATGAGCATACAAGGATATATATTGAAGATTGGCTCGCATCAAACTGAGGGTGGGGAAGAAATATTTAGTGCAACAGAGGTACGAATGATGGGATTTAGCAAAAGATTGTTGAGATAGCTCATCAATATTGATACAGATGATAGTTGTGTAAGAGCAGAGATGATCGAGGTGATCAGCCAGCCAGTCCCTCTCACTCTTGGGTCACTGACTGCAGTTTTGGGGGGATTTATGGAATGCTAGAGCTCAGTGTTTAAGAAGGAGATGCTGTGGAGTAGTTATGATCACGTAAAGAGTTATGAGCTGTTGTTCTTGATGAAGACAATCTTGATTTTGATTTGGGTTGATGTCTTGAAAAGTTGAAGTAAGACATCATGTGAATTGTGGGATTGGATGCATTATGTATCTGAATGCTTTGTAAGCTTGAGCTCAGACAGTAGGAGCTTGTGTTGGGCTGTGAGGTCCATTGGTTTTTTTTAAAGGTTGTATGGCTTCCGGGAAAAATGGAGCCAGTGTATGAATTGAATGTGTAGAGAGAAGGATGTTGAATGAATGCCTTTTGCCTTGTGATTGTGTTGTTCGGGTGTTTTAAACGTGGATGAGGGTGGCTGTGAAGGCGGATTGGGCTCTACTGCTTTTGTCCATCCACGTTTTGGTGCCTCCACGGAGGCCTGTGCACTTCATTTTACAAGTGTGAAGTTGTGCAGTCAGTTGTAGTGTTGAAGAGCTGAGAGAGATGGCAGAGAACTTTCTAGAGTTTTGGGGGATGCCATATGAGAATGCAGTGAGATTCCTGGAAAAGATGGAATTTAGAGCACTTATGAAGGATAGGGCAACCCCTCAGATTTTGTTTCAGATCATGAATTATTGTCTGCATGTTGATGGGTAGGTGCATAGCTATGTATATAGCTACTTGGTGGTGGCATTGAGTTCTGGACACTCCCAAAAGGACTCTACACTGATGTACAGATGGTAGAAACTTCTACAGGGATTTCTGGGAAATGATGAAATGCAATGTGGTTGTACCAGACTCCCAGAGCAAGGGTGTCCAGTGTGTGGTCAAGTGAAATGTTTTTGGGGTTATGTAAGTCAAGTCATGAAGGGTTTTTTTTATATTTTCCTGAGTCAATGTGTACTTGGATGTTACCCATGTCAAGGGGCTTTTTATTTGTGTGTACGGGGGCGCATGCAAGTTTCAATGTGCATGCTAATGTGTGTGGAATTATGTGACTAAAGGTCCAAAATGTGCATTTAATGTGATTTGGGGGAAATGTCTTGGGAGTGGTAAAATGTCACTGATAAGGTGGCAAATTAGGCTGAGGTGGTTGGACTGATTGGGAAGGCATCGTGCTCATGCATGTGGCCATGTGATAGAAGAGGGAAGCTTCTGGTCGATGAGTAAGCATGGTACGTGGAGCTTGGGCTTGCAGATAAGGGAGAAATGGCAGGAGAGAATGAGGGAGAAGGGGCTGCGAAGAGCTTGTGGGCTGGTTGGAGGCCATTGTGATGGTGGGAGGCTTGTAGGGTGAAGAGGAGAGAGCAGCTGAAGGAGCGCAACTGTTAGCTGGTTGAAGGGCTACACTGTAGGAGGGGCTTTCCGTAGATGAAAGAGGGTGTGTGTGTGCATAAGCGAAGGGCTGAGCGCCTATCAAGAAAAAGGCCTACGTACGTGATGAGACAGGTGTAAGTTTCCGACTGCAGGAACTTTGAGTATATGAGCTTTGAGAACAAGCGTAGCCTTGCATCGGATGGTGTGCGTTGATTGAAGGCTGGAAAGAACCGTACGGGCTGGTACGGAATCTGAAGCGTGGGCTTTGTACGGGCTGCAGTACGAGGTTGTACGGGGTGTAAGTACCTGCTATCGTACGTATGATTGTACGGCTGCTTGTACGGTGAACGTAGCTGCAGGTTTACAGATGATTGTACCTGCTAGTTCTTCATTTGGACAGTTTGTGGGCATGAGGGGCATAGGCTGGCCGTTGCCTCAAGTTGTGTACTCATGGTTGGGTAGTGTTAAATGCTAATTACCTAGGAGTGAGCAAAGCAATGATTACAGAAGAATGCACACAGAGGTTATACTTGGGGGTCTTGCTGGCCATTGAGCAGTGGGCTGTGGGTTCATAGTATTCTGAGGCTGACTGTTTTCTGAGTTTTTTTTGGGGAAGTTCAGTTCTGAGTTCAGTCTGTTTCAGGCTGTGTAGTCTTTCCCCTCTTTCAAAGAGTCTGTGTGTGTATTAGTCAGATTGTGTGGTAGATAGACTTGTTATTTGTGTGCTCTGGATATCTGCTCTGGAACTTGGTCCATCTATTAGATCGCTAGAATTTGGAGCAAATCTTCATGTTGAAATCTTGTATTCAAAAGTGCATAAGCATATTTGGTCTGTGTTGGCTTATTTGAGAGAGGAAGAGCAAAAGGATTTGCCGTCATCGCCAGCAAGATTAGAGGAGATGATGAATTTTGTTTTGAACTAGTAAGAGATACTTGCATAGCCATAAGAGTAAACACCCAATACAATCATTTTTTGGACTACCAAAGCAGAGTACCCTTAATGACTCCAAAGCCACAAAAGCATATAGCATTTTAGAGGGACTACTCAAGGCAGAGGACCTTTATTGACTCGCATAAGAGAAATTAGAATACATATGGGTCGTCATCCTCAATGAGGGTGACATGGGCAGATAGGGCTTGGTCGATGACTTGAATCTCCTCTGGGGTCTCCTCTCCTTCAACCAAGTTGGCAGGATGCTGGTCTTGTTCTTTTGCTTTATTTGTGTAGCAATGTGCTTCAATATGGCCCTTGTAGTGTAGGGCATTGCTTTGTAAGGTGGTGGTGGGGGGACTCACAGGAACCTTGGAAGGATTTCTTTTTTGGACGCATTCAGGCTTGCACACTAACCTTGGGAGATGATTGGGTGGACAGCCCTCGCTGGATTTTCACATCAGCCCCTCTCAGATCTCCTGCCTCTCCTCTCATGACTGCCATCCTGAAAGCTTGGGAGAGCTTCAGGAACACTCTTCGAAGGATTCCACCTTCTACCATCGAAGAGATTGATAGGCAGCCGATCATTTGGAATGATAGTATTCTTGACGAGCATGCCAGACCACTGGGCACTTCCCATTACATGCAGTGGTCTAAATGGGAGAGAGGCCCCGCCTACACAGTAGGCACTTGGAAATCTTTTATCACGCTACCTGAGGATCAGAGACTGCAGTCCGTGAGTCACCTCAGAGGGGTAGCACGCAGGATTCAGCAGATAGATGCAGCCATCCCGGTGGAACGGACAGTTGAGCTGCCTATTACTTCCACCACTTGGATGGGGGCTTTTTCGAGGACATCAATTCCTTTACAGGTGATCGCTCTCTGAGGTCTCGGGGAAGACGCACTGGTCTTTGATGTTGGGGATGGAGGTTTACTTTCTACATCCAAGGATGGCATTCTTCTTGAGGTTGCCTTTCAGCCTGTCAGGATTGCTGGTTTTGTGGACCATGGAGCGGGCTTGCAGTGGTACTTAGACCCCGACCCTCTGCTCTTGGCCTTCGGATCCTGGAGGTTGTGGTTATATGGAGATGCACCTATCAGGTGCTTGTAGTGGGACCCAGGAGAGTGGGAATGGATAGATCATGGGCACCGAGAGAGGGGGATTCCCTTCTTTCGTTTCACGGTTGGTAATGCCAGGAGGTTTCAGCTGAACAGTAGGGGTTGGATTCCCTCCAGAGCCCCCCATTGGGAAAGCTTCTTCATCACTGCAGATTTGCATAGAAATTTCTAGAGGAGGCTCTAGAAATCCCTCAGAAATAGAAAGATCACTCTTTTCTTTTGGCTTTCTATTCATGGAGGGATTGCAGTGAACTTGTGGAGATCAAGATTCGGATACTCAGCATCTTTCACACTTCCCCTTTCTTCATGACTTGGGGCTCGGTCGCATGGTTATCTCTTACCGGGCCCTTGGTGTTTTATGAGGGTGAGCCTTCTTCTTGGGCACTCTCGGTCAGCTGGCAGGTGATAGAGCCCTGCTCTCTACAGAATGTACCACTTACTCCCTTCAGAGCTTCTCATGTTTCAGTGGACACCTCTTGGGAGATTTTGGCTAGCATTTCATCTTGGCACATTTGGAGAGCCAGATGTTCTGAGGCCTTGGATGGCACCCAGATACACCCTTTACAGGTGTTCACGGGTATTTGGACTGACACGGTTCACACTTTGATAGCCATATGGGCTAGCATGCAGGGCCCTTCATGGGCAGCCTCTTCTAGAAGGACTATATTTCTTCGAGTTTGGAGGGGTTCTCCCTTTTTCTCGGAGGTTTCTACCGGATTGAGATGGCACTATCAGCCTCAATCCTTTCTTTTTGGCTCTTGAGCTTTTCGTGCATTGCATGATGTATCCCGTATGGAGCTTGCTCTAACTGTTTTTCTTTAATACTTAATAGAAGTCTCTTTTTGCAAAAAAAAAAAAAAGGGCCCTTGCGCTTACAATATCTGCACGTGATGTTCTTATGGGCTTTCCATTTGCCGGTGAAGGCAAGAGCCTCTCAGTGCCTAATGTAAAGAGCGGAGATCCTTTGTTCCGGCGATCTTTTTCAAGAAGAAGAGTCACCATATCATCAAAAGTTATCAAGGCAAGCCTAAGTACCTCAAGAGTATTCTCAAGACGAGAAATGCCTTCCATACTCTTCATGAGGACAGCCATTTTGTCCTCATCATCAAGTGGACACTTTCGGCTGGAAAGTTGTTGAACAAGAGATTGCAATTTTGCCAAGCATGCACTTAATGCATCATTATCCTCCATTTTCAACTTATAAAATTGCAGCTTCAAGAAAACCTTGGAGTTTTTGATTTTATTACAAAAAAGATTCTCGAGATGCTCCCAAATCTCCTTGGCCATTGATTTGAAGTTGATATGATGAATCAAAGTGTCAGTGAGGCAAAGTCTAATAAGACCAATGGCTCTTGAGTTTTGTTGCTTCCATATCTTGGGTTGTTGGATATCCATTGTTGTGGCGTGGTCGCGATCATCCTCAATCACATCCCATACATTTTATTTCATGAGGAGCAGCTGCATCTTAGTTTGCCACGTAGGGAACCCCTCGCCCTTGAACTTCTCTTGACAATGAGGGATGTGGAAAGAGAAGTCATAGTGTGGCAGCTCCGAAGAGAAGGCAGTGCCAAGAGGAGGCAACGGGCAGGTGCGAGTAAAAGAGGAGGCAGCATGCAGAAGAGGCAGCGTGGGCAACGAGCAGGGAGAAGATGTAGTGGGGAGGAAGAAGTGGCAGCGTGGGCAGAAGAGGAGGCAGTGCAGGCAGGAAAGGAGAGGCATAGGGGCAGCGCGAGCAGGAAAAGAAAGGCTGGAGGCAGCACGGGCAGCTAGCAGCAAGTCGTAGATGATGAGCAGCTCCTCCAAGTCGGCATCTCGATCTCCATGATGAGGCTAGAGCTTGAGGGAAGGGCTGCCCTTTTGGAGAAGATAGCTTCCATTTCCGGGCTACCTCACTCCTAAGGTTTGCCCAAGGAAGGGAGAGCTAGATGTTGGGGTAAAGGCACATTGCCACCCCTTTATTAAAAATATGACACAAAAAAAAACCTAATCCTAATAAAACCTATGAGTTTGTGGTGTGGCTCATCACTTCACACCCGCATGTTTGGAGTCTTCTCTCTCTCTCACTCTCTCCCCGTTGTTCTTCTCTTCCTAACCTTCCCCTTCAACTGGTATCAGAGCTATCTATCCTTCCCCCCTACCCTGGCCTACCCACCCTCTCTATCTATCCTCAGCTCAGCGCAGGGCAGCGCAAGCAGCAGCGCGGGCAGCGTGCAGGCAGCGCGTGGGCGCAGCTGGGCGTCGAATCGTGTACGGACGTACGGCCGTCCGTACATCCGTACGGATACTATACGGTCGACCATACCGTACGGATCGCCGTACGGACTGTGACAGGGAGGTACATTTTTCGATTGGGAGCAGCGCAAGGAACTTCTGCGTTAAGGATCTGCGTCAAGGAAGGTTTCTTTTTTCGAAAAAAATTTTTCGTACCCTGCACAAGTACACGAGCTGAAGTACAGCTGGTACAGCTGGAATACGAGTTGTGTGTAGCACGAGTGCAACTGAACGTGCATCTAGGCACGCAAGCCTAGGAAGCATTCGAGGAGGAAGAAGAAGAAAATCTCCAATTTCGAGAAAAGTACAGCAGGTACAGCGAGGAGATTTGGAATTTTCCCGAGGTGCATTGCATTGCGTGAAGTACAGCAAGTACTTTTCTTTTATTTCCCTCCTGTTTGGAGGAGGACTTGTGCACAGATATCGGGATTTATGCATCTGACAGAGGATATATGCTTTTACTGGGTTTGAATCTCAGTTTACGGGTGAGCAGATCATAGGGCTTTTGCCCGGCAGTTGATGCCTTGTATGCCTTGAGGTAGTGTAGTGCCAGAGTGCACACATTCGTCTCGATTTCCGCAGTGTGGAGGTGACATTTTCTTGCAGGTCACATTTCTTGTGCAACACTCAGAGAACCTCAGTTGAGCCACGCTTGGCCAGGGCGCATCGAGTTTACTCGGTCCCTAACTGTCCATCGTTGACAGTGCTCAAAAGGTTCATCATTGAGTGTTTGTACGTTGGGATCTGTGTATGTCACTTCTACACAGGGTGTCAAATTAAGGGGCTTTTGCCCAGATTTTGCTTGAGAGCACTTGGGTTACTGTCAGAGACCTTCAGATGCCTTCTATCCCCTTGGCAGAAGGGTGATTGCTTGGGATTTGTCCCATTTTCTGTTGCAGGTTTGTGACAGGCTGAAGTGTTTGGAGCCTCTTTTACAGTGAAGAACACAGTGTATGACAAGTGGTTTATGCATATAAAAGCAGTGCAATACCTCATCTGAGGTGGGAGAAGTGATCAGGACAGCAGTGCTTTATGCTTCATCAGATGATGATGCACTGTTAAAGCACCTGTGGAACAGCTGCAGCATTCTGAAATTACTGTTTTATGCCTATTTGAGCATGGTACAGTGTGTCAGAAGGTACAGTAACTGGAGGGAAATTTACTGTTTTGCTGCAGATTCTTTTGACAGTAAAAAACAGCACTATTGTGAGTGCTTCTGGCTGTTGATAGAGCAGGTTTTTTCTGAGAAATCAGAATTCTATTCAGTCTTTTTTTGACTTACAGGGAGTCAGGTACTTTCCTTATCTGATATGGCATCAGGGGGAAGTGAATCATCAATTCTGAACATAAAGAAGTTGGAAGGGGCACACAATTATGCATTATGGGTAGAACAGTGTTTGAATGTACTTCTGCTTAAGAAGATTTCTAAGCCCATAAGGGTGAAGGGTGTCAAACCATCTGGGATGTCAGATGATGAGTGGGAGGAGCTAGATCTGTCTGCGAGGGCTGCTATCATGCTTACTCTCAGTGATTCTCTTGTGTACAATGTTCAGGCTGAAAAGACCTCTTATGGTGTATGGCAGAGGCTAGCAGAGTTGTATGCCCAAAAGAGTTCAGCCAGTAAGGTGTATTGGTTGAAGAAGCTGGTTGATCTTCGCATGAAGGAAGGTACAGCTATGACCTCACACTTGAGTGAGTTCAATGCCATCTTTACACAGCTGATTGCACAGGGGTTGAACCTTGATGAGGAGTTCAAGGCTACTTTCTTGTTGTGTACCCTTCCTGAGAGTTGGGACACTTTCAAGACCACCTTGTCTAATTCGAATGTCACTCTTATATATGCTGATGTAGAGAGCTCTCTCCTCATGGAGGAGATGAGCAGGAAAAATAATGCGGGCAGTAAGTCTTCAAATGCTTTGTAGGTACAGGAAAGAGGCAGGACTCAGCAGAAGGGGAGATCTGCTAGTAAGTCCAAATCCCGAAGTCAATCCCGTGGTAAAAAGGATATTGAATGCTTTTATTGTGGCAAGAAGGGACATGTGAAGTCTAAGTGCTTCAAGTTTATACGGGATCAGAAAGCCAAGAAGGCTGAAGCAAAGGATGCAGGCAGTGGAAGCAAAGGCAAAGGCAAGGCCAAGGTAGATGACTTGGATGCAGTGAATGTTGCAGCAGAGGACAGTGACAGTGACAGACATGAGGTATTATGTTCTTCTGCTGTAATTGCACACACATTGGTTATTGATGGCCATGACATGCACACCTGGCTCTTGGATTCAGGTGCTTCTTTTCATGTTACTCCTCATAAGGAGTGGTTTACTTCTTACACAGGTACTCATGGAGTTGTTCACCTTGGGAACAACTATGCATGTCAGATTGCAGGGATTGGCAGTATACAGATAGTATTCCCTGATGGACGGTCATTTATGCTTGATGGTGTTCGCCATGTGCCGCAAATCAAGAAAAATCTGATTAGCACTGGCTTGTTGGATGACAGTGGTTACTACACCACATTTGGGGATTCCAAATGGGTGATTACTGATGGCCAGGTTGTAGTGGCTGAGGGTTATAAGAGTGATACCTTGTACCCTCTTTATGCTTCCAGTGTGGGTAATCATGTTGTTGCCATAACCGAGCTGCCAAAGGTTTCATTGTGGCATAGCCGGTTGGGACACATGTCTGTTAAAGGAATGCAAGAACTGTCACGTTTGGGTTATCTGCCGTCTCTTTCTTTTTCAGATTTGCCTACTTGTGATCATTGCATATTTGGCAAGCATTCTGTGACTCCTCATAAGAGGAGAACTCCCCAGAATAGAGCACCGCTTGATCTAGTGCACACTGATGATTTGTGTGAGATGCCACAGTTATCACTAGGGGGTGCAAAGTATTTTATTACTTTTATTGATGATGCCACACGCAAAGTGTGGGTCTATTTCTTGAAGCATAAAAGCGATGCCTTAGATGCTTTCAAGAAGTTTGTCGCTCAGGTTGAGAATCGGACAGGTCGCAGGCTGAAATGCCTCAGATCCGATAATGGGGGTGAGTATGTGTCACATGCTTTTGTGCAGTTTTGCGAAGCTAAGGGCATCAAACAGGAACTCACAGCCCCTCATAATGCATCTCAAAATGGTGTAAGTGAGCGGATGAATCGAACTATTCAGGAGAAGGGTCAATGTATGTTGTCTTATGCTGCATTGCCCCATGGCTTTTGGGCAGAAGCCGTGCAAACAGCACTTCCCATTATTAACAGGTCGCCAAACAAGGCTTTGGAGTTGAAAGTGCCAGAGGAGGTGTGGTCTGGCAAGCCATCCTCTGTAATTTTTATTCTTTTCTCCCCTTAGGCATATTGGCCTTTAGGTGGGAGGTTGTTGGGGTAAAGGCACATTGCCACCCCTTTATTAAAAATATGACACCTATGACTGTCTTAAGACAGTCATATTAAGACAGTCATAGGGAAAAAAAAAACCTAATCCTAATAAAACCTATGAGTTTGTGGTGTGGCTCATCACTTCACACCCGCATGTTTGGAGTCTTCTCTCTCTCTCACTCTCTCCCCGTTGTTCTTCTCTTCCTAACCTTCCCCTTCACTAGAAAGGGGACATGGCTTTGATAGCACATGAAGGAATGGGAAGGTGAAAATGAGGCAAGGGAGCTAGAAGGAAAGAAGCATAACTTGAAATAGAAATGGAAATGGAAAGAAAGGCAAGAGCCAAAAGGAAATCACTAACATGACCAAAAGCTCCGATTGAGTTGATTGATGTGACAAGTGAAAGTACAACACTCATGTAGAGTGGACACACACACTCAAGTACCATATGTATATGGGATAACTCCCAAGATGCCACATGGCACTCTCTCACACAAAGACTCATGAACGAGTTCCTAGTACACACTAGAGCACACTCTTTGACTATGTTTTCTCCAACAATATCCCCGTAACAACGATCCCCTCCTTGCCCCTGGGGTGGCCATTTCCGAAGAGATCTAGTAGCTAGCTAGGAACGGAATGGAAAGGAAATGTGGAAAGCATAATGAAAAGCAAAATGGAAAGGAAAATGAAAGAACAAGTGCTAGGCAATGATAACCAAAATACTCACATGATATAAAGCTTGATGTTGACTGATATCTTAAGACTCAAGACAAGTACAACACTATATAGTGTGACACTAGACTCTAGAAAGCCATAGTATATATGGGATAACTCCCAATATGACACGTGGCATGTCTAGGACTCACTAAACTATAAAACACCCCCTAGACACCTAGTACACTCATTTTTGACTCACTTTGGCTTCATATTCCAACACCCCCCCATGAAGGCAAGGTGAGAGACTATTGGAATGGAAGGAAGAACAGAACATGACCATGATGGTCTAAGGTGAGAGACTATTGGAATGGAACCAAGAACAGAACATGACAATGATGGTCATCAAACTGCGCACCCTATGTAACTCAGAGGCTAAAGTCTGAGCGTGTTCAGAGGTTGATCCAAGCACTCTCATGGCTTGAGACTCAACATGCTCAGAGGCTCACGTTATAGCATAGCTATATGACCAGCTCATAGGTCTAGGAATACACCACCATCCTGGAACTCAGCCAGGCCTGATAACGAGACCTATCAAAGCCAATACATGGCTCCCACAATACATCCCCCTCTAAACCTATTAAAGCTAGTACATGGCTCCCACAGCACATCCTCTCTTGGCTTCATAACAGGACATGTTAGGAAGCCACACACCAAAATATGAAAACCAATACATCTTTTTAGGAGGACTATCCAAGGTTGAGAACCTTTAGACTCAATGAAAACAAAACACTCAATACATATCATTTTAGGGGGATTACCTAGGGTAGAGGACCCCAAAATACATCAAGCTGTAGGTATAATGAAAATAGATCTCTTAGAAGTAAGAGATGTCCTCCAAGTAGCTAACGCACATGTGTGCTTCCCTGCGAGTCGATGACGATAAATAATAGGGATTGATTGTATCCCCCTTATCCTAAGGTCTTATATGCACACTCCCACACTAGGATTATGATAAGGATTTTTTTCCATCTGACAATACCTCTTTTCTTGAAAGTTGATAGAGGTGAAATATTCATTGGAAAAGCGGTCAGATCTTTATCGACATTAATCCAGCTTTATTCACACATTCCCCTCAATCACGTGATGTTGGAAGGTCTTGCTGGCCAACAATATTCTTGGAGGCCTTTTAAATAAAAGTTATGGAGGCATGCTAATCTCCAGCAAAGATCTGGCTGGAATCATATAGTAAAGAGAGAAGTCATCAGAACACAGCAAAATGAATACTGAGACTATAGTGCTGGCGTAATCTTGCAAAAATCAATGCTTGAGTGTCCCATGTAGCATGAAGTTTAACCTGGTGACCACATCACAGTCCCTTTCACTGAAGAACATCTAGAAAAAAAAAATAGACAAAATTATGTGCGGCACCCGAACATTTCAGGTAAAACAGGCTCGTGAACATAAGATCCCATTGAGTGGTATGTAAAGCGAAAATTATGAATTGTTAAGACCTAAGAATACGATGCCATCTAGAAGAAATCTATACATTCTTTTTTACTTTGAGAAGTAAGGAAACTAAAGGTTCAAAAAGGCTCTTCAGGTTGGTTCCGAGACAGGAGATAGAGCAGAGGATTTCACATGAGATGTATCCCAGGTTTTGCATGACATTAATTGTTTGAAAATTTTACCATCAACATATCCAATCCACCCAAGCAGGAGGAATAAAGAAGCCGCAAGAATAACAACTTGAGATAAACAGGAAAGGCCATAGGATTACCAGTCCTAACTCATGATCTTCCAAGAGAAAGACTCGCAATCCATTAGGTAGCACCACCTGCCAGCCAACAAACTGACATCAACACCTATCCTCCTCAGAATGAAAGCAACATGCACTGAGCTTTATCTTCAATCCTTACCATAGAGCAAATAGGCAATAGCCTCTATGATACATGGCGATGGCCTCTATGATACATTCAATTCCAAAGTGCATAGCTTAATGTTTATTTTGCAACAGCATATCTGCTTCATCATCTAGTCTTTACCTAGAAAGCTGAATCTGTATGTACAGTATATCCTTTTCTTTATGAAAAGAATACAGAATTTACAAATGTTAATTGCTTGCTAAATGTATGCATAATGGCATGCCCACACACGGTCTGCCTATGTGCATGCGCATATACACATGCATAAGAGCACACATGAGAGAGGGGGGGAAATCCCATAATTGGAATTACTCTTCGTTCCACTTATTATTGACTGAATCAGGATGCCGGAAGAACAGATCTATTTTGCAATACAGGGGGTTTAGGGGAAAGAACCCCCACACTTGTAGGAGGTGACAACTGTCGATAGGAATGCTTATAACCGTGTCACCATATGTAGAGGGCACAAACTCTTCCTCATCATAATCTACCAAAGGAGAGAGAGTTCCACGGATGGTGTCGGAATGCGTAAGATCCCTACACTCAGACAAGGTGAGGAAGTAGAAGCCACATCCTTCCATTGATCAAAGAAGGGAGACTGAAGAGAAAAGCAAGAAGGGGGATGCTCGGATGCAAGGGCTGGGCCTGGAAAAGGATCTGTAGGAGGAGCAATGGTGGCCGCAATCTAAGAAGGGTCACTGCTAGCCATAGCTTGAGAAGGGTTAAGGGTGTCACTAGTCATGACCAAATTGGAATATCAACGGCCCCAAGAGGTGGGGTCTAGCATAAGAGAAGGCCCCTATCTTGCTCTACGGGGGTGAAGGAGAAACTACTCTAACCGCTACCCAGCATGGGGCAGCAGAAGTTGGACTACATAGGTGCTAGACGAGAAGGCGGTGCCATAGGAACATGCTGTCGAGGATGAGGGGCCACACCAGAAGCTTCCTTGTGTCTCTTCTTCTTCGTTGAGCAATCTCTAGAAAAATGCCCAAATGTCCTACAAATCCGACATTGATACTGCTTGCCTATGATCTCGACTCTCTATCAAAAGAGAGAACCATCCGATCATTGAAGAATGATGTCGTCATACATCAGAAATGTTAGGCTCTTCAAACCCCATCTGATCTGATCACGTTGATAGGACAAAATCTGTATCAAGTTTTTGAGCACTGTAAATAGTTGTGGGTAGGCACATAGTTGTACACATCTAGGGTACGTGTGGGCTTTTGGCATTTGTGGATTTTTTCCTTCACAAGCATGATGGACTGATGTACAGTTTTTTGAGATAATAAAGTATGTTTTGCAGGGACTTCATGGGAAATGATGAAATGCAATGTGGTTGTACCAAACTTCTAGAGCAAGGGTGTCCAGTGTGTGGTCAAGCGAAATGTTTTTGGGGTCATGTAGAGTCAAGTCATGAAGGGTTTTTTTTATATTTTCCTGAGTCAATGTGCACTTGCATGTTACAGGAATTTGATATGTTATGGTGTCCATGTCAAAGGGCTTTTCGTGTGTGTGTACGGGGTTGCATGCAAGCTTTAATGTGCCGTGCATGCTAATGTGTGTGGGAATTGTGTGACTAAAGGTCCAAAATGTGCATTTAATGTGATTTGGGGGAAATGTCTTGAGAGTGGTAAAATGTCACTGATGAGGTGGAAAATTAGGCTGAGGTGGCTGGACTGATTGGGAAGGCATCCCACTGACCCTTGAGCATGTGAATGATCGTGCTCCAGATGTCCGCTAGGGTCTGGGTAGTGGAAGAAGCCTAATCTCCTAGGGTCTGCGCGCATCTAGAGGTCCAGATATGCCAGCCTACAATACTCCCAATGATCTCCCAAACTGGGTGCCGAGTCATTGCTCTTGCATCTGTCTCTGTCAGAAGCCAAGGGAAGCTTTCCATGTATGCCGAGGTGGCCTGCGTGATGAAGAAAATTGGATCCTGCCGAGAGAACTCGTAAGCCAGTTGATGTCCCAACTCGGTGCTGCACCAACAAAAAGCTCCCCAAGTGACCGGTCCTAGCTCGGGTGCCGCCCTTGCTAAGATCCCCATGGCTCCCTTCCACACTGTCTGAGCATGCGAACAGCTCCAAAGGCAGTGCTTCATGGATTTCTTCTCCTGAAAACACATCTGGCAGTGCCCCTCCTGCCCCATCTGCCTCAACCAGCTCCCAACTGGTAGCCCCTTATGGACCACCATCCAAAGAAAGTAAGAGATCTTCCTCGGCCACCAACTTGCCCATAGAGTCTTCCAGAATGTACGAAGAAAGACCAGAGATATCCCTTGGGCATACCAACCATGTGCCTGGGTGGGTAGCCTGCGCTGAAGAGCCCCAAGAGCACGCCTACCTGTACGCGCGCTATATGAGAAGAAGGAGGTAGGGTTCTCTGAAGCCTCCAGTGGTGGCCAACGCCACTCCCCTGGGTCCCACTCCACCTCTGTCAAGGAACGGCCCTCCCAAATCCAGAGTCTCCAGTCTTGGGCCTGCACAACGAGGGGGTCCATATGCCACGCTTTCCCTTGCAGCCCTATAATGCGAAGGCGCTGCCAGGGAAGCTGGGGGTCGATCACAGCCTCACTGCTCTGGAGGCGGCTACCATCGGTGACAGAGAAGAAATGAATCAAGGAGTCTGAGAAAAGGCCTGCAACCACCAAAGGAATGCCGCAAGGCGTGAACTGCCCTAGCCACCTCTCATCACCTGGGAGAAACTGTCTGGTGACTGTGGGAATCCTCCAACCTGCAGGAATGGCTATAGACGTCCCTCCAAACCCAGAGCGAGCGCGCAGGCCCACATGCCCAGAGCGCCCATGGGATATGGGACCTCTCTCCAAGCTGGCAACCTGTATCATCTGTCACCTAGCTGCTCCAAATCAGGGGCTGTCTGTCCATCTCCTCTTGGCAGCTGGGGGGGACCTGGGAGAGGCTGTGCCGCAGCTTCCTCCAGACTGAGAGGAGACTGCGGAGGAAGGGGGAGCGGGGCTGAAGTGAAAATCCACTGGGTAGAAGGCTGCCAATCAGCCCCTCTCTGGGGGGTACAAGAGCTGAGACCCTGCTGAAGCAAGAGCTTCCACGTCTACCCTCCTGGGGTAGCAGACCGCGGATGACTAACTTGCCAAGTAGTGCCTGACTCTGAAGATGCCAAGACCGCCCTCTGTCTGGGGGAGAATGACCGTCTGTCAGGCGCTCTAGTGGTGCTGGAACCGTCTGAGCCAGACCACAGAAAGTTCCGCACCAGTCTCCTCAGCTGGGCTACGCACGATCTCGAGAAGCACCAGCAGGAGGCCACATACCAAGCGGTGGCTAGAAGGACCTGATTGACCACAAGGGCCCTGCCTGCCAGAGATAGCCGCCAGAAGGCTAGCTTCCGTCATATGGAAGCTAGGACCGGTAGGAATTGCTGAGCCGGAGTGGTATCCAACCCTACTTGGAAGCCCACGTAGCATGTCGTCTGTCCTCTAGGGATCCAGCGAAACCCCAGGAAAATACCCCACTGTGAGCTGGCTCCCGGATCTGTAAGAAAACCAACTGACTTATGCCAGTTGATTTTCGGCTCAGCGGCTAGGCAGAAAACCTCTAGAGATAGTCTCACTCGCTCCACTGACTCAATATCATCCTGCACATACAGGGCCGTGTTGTCTGCGTACTCGGAGTCCAGAAGTTCTGCATCATTCCTGATAGGGAGACGCATCCCTCGAAGACCAGTGGTGCGGGCTTGTAGGAAGTGAGCCATGGCCTCTGCAAAAAAGAGGAAGAGGTAGGGCGCAAGCGGGCAGCCCTGTCGTACCGAGCGCTCGAGGGTGAATCTCTCCCCCATCCTGCCACTCTGGAGGCCGATCTGTAGAGGCTAGCAATACCTCTAATCCGCTCGTCCGGGAAACCGAACCGAGAAAGTGTGCCCTCCAAGAAGGACCAGTCTACTTTGTCATACGCCTTCTCAAAGTCAAGGAGTATGGCTAGGTGCTGGCCACTATGCTGGGCCCACTCTGTCGCCTCTAAGAACATGAAGATGTTGTCCAAAATGCTGCGATCCTGGACAAAACCAGTCTGGGTGTCGTGGATCAAGTCATGTAGCAGGGGGCGGATGCGGCTACTGATCATCTTGGCGAGGATTTTATAGGCAGTCGGAAGGAGGGTGATAGGGCGCCAATGTCTGATCTCCTGACGATGCCCCCCTTTGGGAATGAGGCAAATCAAGCCTGTCGCAAGGCTCTCTGGCATCTGTCCGCTGGAAAAGATATGCTGGAAGGCTGCGAGCAGGGGCTAGTGGATTTGCTCCCAAAAGGTGGTGAAGAAAGCTCTAGAGAGCCCATCCTCACCTGGGCATTTCTGCCCATCAATATCTCTCACAGCATCTTGCATCTCTGAAACGGTGAACGGGGCGAGAAGGGCCTCACTCATGCTAGGCTGCACGAGTGTCAGCGTATACCTCCACACCTCCTCCCTGCAACGGCGGGCACGAGGGTCTGGGGGCTCCTGCTGGAATAGGGATCTATAGAAATCTGTCGCCAAGTCCATGACCTCGTTAGGATCTGTCCTGACACTACCATCATGCGCCCTAAGAGAGCGGATCTGCTCCCCTGCTGACCTCTGGCCATGAGTCTTGAAGAACTCTCTGCACATCCTGTCGCCTTTCCTAGCCCAAAAGGACTTGGAAGCATGGAACGAGAACTCTGAACGTCTCTGGGTGATCTCCTCTAACATGGCTCGGGCTCTAACCTCCTGTCGTCTGAGCTCCTCAGAGCTTGGAGAAGACTACTGCATCCGCTGTATCAAGGCAAGGTCTCGTGTGAGGCCCCTCTCCTTCGCCCACCACTGCAACCTGACCCGAATCGCCTCCTGCTGACAGATGAGACTAGACTCGGCAAGAACCTGAGCTACCTGAGCTGCCATATCCTCCAAGGGGTCCCAATCTCGCTCCCACAGGTCCACTATCCTGCTGCGAACCTCTGCTCTGGAGTAGATGGAATCTGGGATCCGGCAAGTGCGGGGAGGTAAGGAGTGAGAGGCTGAGTCCAAGACTAGGATGACTGGGGCATGGTAAAAAAGGGTCGTCCCTGGAACCACCCCTGACTCTCCACCTTTGCCTATCGCCCAATCACTGACATAGAAACGGTCCAACCGCTCCAGAAGTCTACCTCCCTCCCTCCTGTAACCCCAAGAGAAGTCCAAGCTCCCTGGCCACCTACAAAAGGAGGGCTCTCTCCAACTGTCCCGACCTCCCACGGCGAACAAGAAGGAGTCCCATCCCGACTGCTCTGCCTGAGCTATACCGAGGAACTCTGGGCCCTGTCCCTGCTGATCCTCTAGAGCCTCAAGGTTGTTGAAATCCCCGCCTACAATCCAAGAATCCATCTCTGGCAATAAGTTTGTTAGGGAGCTCCAGAAAGTGGCTCTCCGTCTCAGGTCGGTCAGGGCATAGATATTGAGGATGCCGATGCGGGATCCCTCAATATTTAGGCCCACCCAAAGTGCTCGTCCTGGGATCAAGGTGCCAAAACCGCACACATGCTGTACAAGAGAAGCGTCGATGGAGGTACAAACACCTCCGCTCCTCCCCTGCTCGCCAATCAACGGTTCCCAGTAGGTGTGGGAGCGCCCTGTGAGGACCTTCCCACACTTACTGGTCTAAGAAGCTGAAAGCTTGTGTTCCTGTAATAGGAGCACATCTACTCTTCCCACCAAAGCTGGCTCGAGCTCCTGTCTGAGCACCATCTTCCTGGGGCCGTGGGTTCCAGATGAGTGGAACCCATTGACGTTCCAAGAGATAATGCGTATACTCATGAAGAGGAGAGATGGACCGCAAACAACTGTCTGCTTGCGGTCGATGTCGAGGTGGTCGGAGGATGTCCTGTGTGCAGACGAAGGCGCTTCTGTGAGGGTTTCGAGGTTCAGGCCGGATCATCGGACCCATCCTCTAAAACCTTAAGCAGGGGGGAAAGGCCCTTTGTCCCATGGTGGTAAGCTCTCTCTAACCAACTCGAAGCCTCCGCCAGAGAGATACTGTAGAAGCCCGCTACCTTTGAGGTCCTCCAAGGGCGGAGCCCTTCCGCGTAGATCCACTCCAAAGGCGGTTAAATGATGACCAAAAGACGGAACTGTTTGGCGCTGTGGCGCCATCTCAGACGAACGTCTCCCTCCTTCCACTGCTGCTGAAGAAGCTCCGCTGCCCTGCTACCAATCCAGTCCTGTACCTACTCCTGGGACTGATCACGAATCGTCTCCCAAACATTTTCATTAGTCCATTGCTCATTCCCGTCACTAGTGATAGTGAAGGAATAGCTGGGACCATCATGGGGGGCGAGGACGAACACCTTACCCTCCGCCCCCTTACGGAGGAAGAAGATGCTGATGTCTAGGCATGCAGGGAAGGAGCCAATACCAGCTGCATCCAAGTAGTCCCAAGGTCCTGCTCGATAGAACTCCAAGGGTAGAGCTCTAGGAGCTGCCCTTGGGTGGGGGGACGAAGATGAGGAGTCACAACCAGAAAGAGGGGTGCTGGCCGCCGGACGAGCTGGAGTGGTGCTGGCCGTCTGAGGGGGAGGGCCTCTCCCCTCCAGCGGGCTTGGGGGGGTAGGCGTGGAGAAGGTCTGTGCTAGCTTCGGGGCTGCAGGAGGGGGGGGGGGGGTCCCGGCGGGATCATGCTCGAGGGAGGGGGGGGTGAAATCAAAGGTGGCGGGGGGGTCCCGGAGGGGGGGGAGGTAGGGGAACCGAGGAGGAGGTAGGAGGGGGGGGGGGGGGGGGGGGGTGGGGTGAAAGGTGAGGAGGAGTCTGGCTGACCTTCTCCTTCCCTTTCTCCTTCCCCTTACCGGGCTGCTGCTGACTAGTGACCTCAGGGGTCTCCTGCTGGAGAGGGGGCTTTTTTGTTATTGTTTTGTTTCTTTTCCTTTTTCTTTTGACCTCAGTCCAACGTTCCTCCTCTGGAGGGGGTGTCGACTCGTGAGGGGGGGGACCCTGAGTTGCCTGGCTGGGGGCCATCGGGGGTTCTGTCCTCGTGAAGCGAGGGCAAGAGCGCACCTGGTGCCCGAAGCCGTGGCATCTCAGACACTGATCTGGGCGACCAGTTACCATAATGCGCTGCGTCACCACACCTGCGTCCGTCTCAATCTCAAAATCCGAGAGAATACTCTGCGGATCGAAGACTGCCACTTTGACGCGTGGCACCCCTTGGGCTGCCGCCGCATCAACGAAGGTGTCCTGCATGAGCCAGCCAAGGTGCACCCCCAAGTCCTTGATGATCGGGCGAAGCTCTGTTGCAAGGCCTGGGAAGATGAGGGTGGCTGGATGGCGGGGGATGCGGAAGCGGGCATCGAAGTCCGCTACACTGAAACCCCTATACCATGGGACCATAAGAATGATCTTCCCACCCACAAAGGTAGGGGACCGTCTGACCATATCGCTCGCAGCCTACGCCGAGGAGAGCTCGAGCTAGAAGATACCACGTCCCATGAGTGCGACCTCCTCAATGTGGCTGTCCTCAAGGTATAGGGTGCAGTCCCTAATGTCTGCTCGTGAAGGGGCGTAGCCAATGACTCGTCCATATACGGAAGTCTGGAAAAGTCATTGGCAGCCTGCTTCACCAAGGAGACCTGATGCTCTGTCAGTGTTACGTGATAGGCTGAAGGAGGGGGGGGTCCGTCTGGGCCACCGGTTTCGGGGCCGCCATATCGCACCGACAAACTGCGAAAGCTCCAAGCCGGAGAAAAGGGACGGGGTGAAGAGGAGGTCGAAAGGGGGGGGCGCGCAAAAGAAGGGTGGGGGGAAAAAAGAAGCGGCAAAGGGGAGGGAGGGAGAAACGATGGCGGAGGAGGGGAAGGAAAGAAGGAGGGAGGGTGGCGCAGGAGGAGTCGACGAGGGGAAAAGAGACGGCAGCGGAGAGAAGAGGTGAAGGAGGGGAAGGAAGGGAGGAGGGAGGGAGGGGTAGGGTGGCAGGGCGGCACGAAGGCGGAGAAGGGGAAGGAAGGGAGGAGGGATGGTGGCAGCGCGGCGCGAGGCGGAGGAGGAGAAGGAAGGAGAGGAGGGAGGGTGGCAGCGCGGCGCAAGGCGGAGGAGGGGAAGGAAGGGAAGGGGGGAGGGTGGCCGCGCGGCGCGAGGGAGGTAGACGAGAGCGGGGGGAGCTGGGAGCATTCGCAAGAGCTCCTGATCTAAGGGAAGGAAAGAAGCTCTATTACCCTTGGAAGTAGAAATTTCTGCATTACAAATGTTAATGAAGATAAATGAGGATTCAAATTCTACTTTCCAGAACCGGTTATTGGATTTGCAGGAAGCACAACTAGATAGACAAAAGGTGGTGGAACATTATGCTTTAATTCAAGAGGAGAATAAGAAGAGAGCAGACAAGAAATTCAGGGATAAGAAAATCAAGGAGGGTGATCTAGTTTTGAGATACAACAGTAGTCTGGATTCTACCTTCAAGAATAAATTTGTGACCAAATGGGATGGACCTTTTCGTGTGACGAAGAAATTCAAAAATGGATCATATCAACTTGAGGATTTGGATGTTCAGCAGCATAACCCTACTGTGATGAAACCAGACAAGCCGGAAGACCTCATGGATGAGGATATCTCTGAAGAAATGCAAATCTTATATACCTCTATCTGCAGGACATGAATGTTTGCAGACTTGGGGATGGGAAAAATGATAGGACAAAATCTGTATCAAGTTTTTGAGCACTGTAAATAGCTGTGGGTAGGCACAGAGTTGTACACATCTAGGGTAGGTGTGGGCTTTTGGCATTTGTGGATTTTTTCTTTCACAAGCATGATGGACTGATGTACAGTTTTTTGAGATAATAAAGTATGTTTTGCAGGGACTTCATGGGAAATGATGAAATGCAATGTGGTTGTACTAGACTTCCAGAGCAAGGGTGTCCAGTGTGTGGTCAAGCGAAATGTTCTTGGGGTCATGTAAAGTCAAGTCATGAAGGGTTTTTTTAATATTTTCCTGAGTCAATTGCATGTTATAGGAATTTGATATGTTATGGTGTCCATGTAAAAGGGCTTTTCGTGTGTGTACGGAAGTAGCTATGAATGTAATTATTCTATAGAAATAAAAGATTTCTTCCCACAAAAAAAAAAAAAGTGTGTACGGGGTTGCATGCAAGCTTTAATGTGCATGCTAATGTGTGTGGGAATTGTGTGACTAAAGGTCCAAAATGTGCATTTAATGTGATTTGGGGAAAATTTCTTGAGGGTGGTAAAATGTCACTGATGAGTGGCAAATTAGGCTGAGGTGGCTGGTGCTAGCACCTATGTGTTGGGAGTGTAGGGTGACACCTTAGGTGTAGGCCCGGGGCACTTTTTACTCCAACTAGTGGAGGTTTTTTCCCCCAAGCTTGGCAGGCACACTTCCATGTGACCTGCAGGGTGTGCTTAGCACAAGCACAACCTTATCTATGTATATGATGTGACTTTACTCACATCTTCTGAATCAATCAATCATTCGAGCTTTTTGTGCTTGCTCTCTCCTCCTGTGTCTCGTCCCTGCACCAACAAATGGTATCAGAGCGTTGCCTTTGACCGACGCTACGTGAAGCTTCCAGCCGCCATCCCCTGTCACCTTGCTCGTGGTGCTGCTCTCTGCTGGGCGACTTGTTGCTGTCCGCACAGAAGTGTGTGCGTGGAGCTGTTGCTTCAGAACCATCCCGTGGAAGAGAGACTTGCTGCCTATCAGCTGCTCATGGAGCTGCTGCTAATGCCTGAGCGCTGCACCATTGACCTGTGCGTGGAGCTGCCTGGTTGTTTTGCTTCAAAACGGGCTGACTACCCTTTTACCTCAACAAGCAGTCACCCCTGTGGAAGCCGTCGTCTGCTCCTGCTGCCATAGCCGCTGCTGTGCACTGCTACCTACGCCTATGCCTCAATAGGCCGTTGCCTTGCCTGTGGTAGCCGACACCTGCGTGGAAGCATCGTTGCCACGTGACTTGTGCCGTCTCCACCTGATCTTCCCGGACGACCTGCTCTGCTCTAGCTCAACACCTACGTGTGAAGCCTCTTCTTGTGGAGAGCTCCCTGCACTGTGCTGTTGTGAAGACACGCTGCCTACGCCTGTGCCTCACCTGCTGCATTGCGCCATCGCCTTAGCCTTGTGCCAATGCCTGTGGACACATTGTTGGGAGGCTGCCGCTCTTGTGCGACGTGAAGCTAGGCGACTACTGCCTTTGCACAGGATGGGCTACCTATGCCTGTGCCTTAACTGGCCGTAGCTCTGTCGTGGAAACGCGCAGCCTATGACCTGCGCTCTTGCTAGCGGCCACCCCTACCATCTTGTCGTGGATGCTATGCGATAGGCGATTCATGTCCATCCGCTCCTGTTGTTCAAGCGCATTCGCTTGTGAAGCTATCGAAAGCTCGTTGTTGCAAGTCTGAGAGTGGAACTTACCTCTCATTTTTGTGGCTTTTTGGTACATTCTGGTGGTTTTGGCCCGTGTGCCTCAGGGTATTTCTCTTTATTTTCAGGTACATAGCCATTCACGGCAGAATCAGAGAAGTCTGAGCAGAAGGTACATGCCTTATTGGTCTTGAGATATTTGCCTTGGGATTTGTGCATTTTGAAAAATTCTGTGCGATTGCAATGGCAGAAAGGGATGTATTTGGACTGCTCTCTGCAGAAGATAAGTTGGATGGCACCAACTATCCTCTCTGGTCGTACATGATGCGACATGTGCTTGTGGCCAAAGGTTTTTGGGGCATTGTGGATGGCACTCAGTTGCGTCCACATGCACCAACAAATACTCCTTCACCTAGTTCAGAGGGTGAGTCATCTCGGATTACAGAGATATCACAATCACCTACTCCAGAGCAGAGTCAATGGGATGGCCGAGATGCCAATGCACATGCCTTGATAGCATTATCTGTTAAAAGAAGCATTATTCCTCACATCCGGTCATGCAAAACAGCAAGGGCAGCTTGGGAAAATTTGGCAAAGTTGTACCAAGTCAAGAATGAAGCCCGTGTGGCATACTTGAAGAGGAAATTGGAGACTCTTCCTATGCTTGATGGTGATTCCATGGATGATTATCTCACGAAGGTAAAGGATTTACGGGAGCAATTAGCATCTGTGGATGAGATTATTCCGGATGCCTCGTTGGTTTCTACAGTGTTGCACGCCATCCCCGACACGTATCAGAATGTGTCTACTACTATGCGGCTTATCATGAAGGGTAATCCCAATTCAATTACCTTCGATGAGCTTGTTTCTGTACTCTTGCAAGAGGAGCAGTCCAGATATAATAGGACCGTGATGCGTGTGGCTGATTAGGCTTTTATTGCCAGCCAGAAAGGCAAAGGTAAGGCTGCGTTTCAGGGGGGCAGCAAGCCCAAGAAAGATGCAGGCCAGCCATCTGGCAAGTATGAAAAAGAGGGTGATAAACCCAAGAAAAAGGGGAAGTGCAACTATTGCAGGAAGCCAGGACACTACATTAATGAATGTCGCAAGAGGCTTGAGAAGGAAAAGAGCAAAGGGGCCAGCATGGCAGTGACGGATAATGTCCCCAAGTCGGATAACAAAGAGGCTGCAAATTACACTTATACATCCTCCCATGATGAGGAATGGGCTTTTGCAGTGTTATGCAGTTACAATATGCAGTTACAATCTGTCTATTCATGATGCATGCCTATTTGTGAGTGATGCCAATGTATGGTATTTTGACAGTGGTGCTAGCAAGCACATTACCTCACAGAAGGATTTGTTTACATCTTATGTAGCTGGTTCTCATGGAGGCACGGTGACATGTGCCAACAACTCCTCCCATCCTGTGCAAGGAGTGGGAAAGATTGTACTTACCGCAGCAAATGGTGGTGCATTTACACTCTCTGATGTGCTATGGGTGCTTGGCATCAAAAAGAATTTGCTTTCAGTTTCAGCCATTGCCCGTGGTGGCTTAATGGTGAAGTTTTTGGATGACAGATGCACCGTACATGACATTAGTGATGGTGATACAATTGTGGCTTCTGGAACTTTATGCCACGGTCTTTACAGACTTGATCACTATGAGAGTGCTTTGCATGATACTTTATTCACCACCACCCCATCACAGTTGGCAAATGCTGAATTATGGCATGCTCGATTTGGCCATCTCAATTTCAGAAGTTTGCTGTGTTTACACAGCCATGAAATGGTGTCCGAGATGCCACACATACATACTCCGACTCGCCATGTATGCGAGGGATGTATCTTGGGGAAGATGCATTGCACACCGATTCCCAAAGATGGGACTGTCAGAGCTGTCCGTAGATTACAGCTTATGCACAGTGATGTTTGTGGTCCTATGAGGACTCCATCTATTGGGGATATTTGTACTTTGTCACTTTCATTGATGATTTCTCTCATTTCACGTGGCTCTACCCATTGAAGGAGAAGTCAGAGGTGTTTACAAAATTCAGACATTTTATTACTCAGGTTGAGAATTATGCTTCAGAAAAAGTGGGGACACTTCGCACTGATAGAGGGGGAGAATACATGTTCAAGGAATTTCATGCATATCTTGCAGAGAGAGGCATCATCCATCAGTGTACCACTCCATACACCTCAGAGCAAAATGGGCTCGCTGAAAGGAAAAACAGGTCGGAAATGGAGATGGGTAGATGTATGCTCAAAGGCAAAGGCTTTCCCAACAGGTTCTGGATGGAAGCTCTCATGTGTGCAAATTATGTACTTAACAGATGTCCCACAAAGGCCTTGCATAATCTCACCCCATATGAGGCATGGCATGGTAAGAAGCCTTCTGTGTTGCTCATCTCAGAGTATTTGGTTGCTTGGCCTATGCACATGTGCCACAGCAACATCGTACTAAACTTGATGATAAGGCTCTCAAATGCATTTTCGTGGGGTACAGTGTTGAAAGCAAAGGGTATCGGCTGTATCATACATCCAGCAGGAGGATTATTACAAGCAGGGATGTCATTTTTGCTGAGGATTCCACTCAGCCATTGCTGTCCTGTCAAAAACAGCCTGATGTCTACTCCAGGGATGTGTTTGAACAAATGCTGCCCATGACAACTGAAGGTCCCTCATTTTCAGAACATTCCAGTTTGATTCCCCATGCTGTTACGCAGGCCGGTACAGCAACTAATCAGCCTATTGTGGCTGAACCACATATGCCTATAGATGAGGCAAATATTGACTAGGCAGTTGATGAGGAAAGGACAGCCATTCAGTCATCCAAACGGGTGCCCAGGTGGCTGATTGAAACATTACGGGACAGCAGGTTACATACTCCTTTACCTGCGAGGACTCGTGCAAAATCTCATCATGCATCTGGGTTGTTTACTGATTATGCCTTTCAGAGCACATGCAGTGATGAAGAACCTCTGACATTTGAGGATGCTGCAGAGGACAGTAATTGGATGGCAGCCATGCATTCAGAATATGATTCCATCATGCAAAATGAAACATGGCACTTAACTGAATTGCCTCCAGGCAAAAAGGCCATTGGTACTAAGTGGGTCTACAAGATTAAGCGGAAGGCTGATGGTTCAGTAGACCGCTTCAACGTTGCGAAAGGGTATGCTCCGCAAAAGGGTATTGATTTTGATGAAACCTTTGCCCCTACCTCTCGCATGACCACTATCAGATGCATGATCAGATGCATGATCGCCATGGCAGCCCATCATGGATGGCAAGTACATCAGTTGGACATCAAAACAGCGTTCCTACATGGAGACTTGCATGAGGAGATTTATGTTACACAGCCTCGTGGATTTGTGCAGGATGGACAAGAACACTTGGTGTGCAGGCTTCGCAAAGCTCTGTATGGCCTTAAGCAGGCACCTAGAGCTTGGTATGAAAAGATACACACATATATGGTTGCCGAGGGATTCAGCAACAGTCCAACTGAGAGTACCCTCTATGTTAAAAGGACTCAGGATGTTTTTTTGGTCATTGTTTTATATGTTGATGACATGCTGCTCACAGGCCCCAATGAGCAAAATATTGCAGCCTTCAAGGCTGAATTACATTCCTCATTTGAGATGAGTGATCTGGGCCCTTTGCATTTTTATTTGGGCATTCAGTTTATACAGCGGGATGATGGTATTGTTCTGATAAGTACATCTAGAAGTTGCTTCAGCGGTTCTCTTTCCAAGATTGCAAGCGAGTTGCAACTCCTGTGGAGACTGGGATGAAATTCAGCATTGAAGATTCTGGGGATGCTTTTGATCAGACATTGTACCAGCAGGCTGTGGGCTGTTTGATTTATTTATGCAATACACGGCCAGATATTCAGTTTGGGGTCTCCTTATTGAGCAGATTCATGCATTGCCAGGAACCAAGCATTGGCAGGCTGTTAAGCGGGTGTTCTGCTATTTGCACGGCACTATGCACCTTGGTTTATTCTTTCCCAAGGGGGCTGATCCACAGCTGCATGCTTTCTGTGACTCCGATTGGGCAGGATGCTTTGACACAAGAGTGTCCACTTCAGGTTTTTGCTTCTACTTTGGGCAGTCATGCATCTCTTGGTTGAGTAAGAAGCAACCCTCCGTGGCCACTTCCAATTGTGAAGCTGAGTAGAGGGCAGCTTTCACAACCACCGTTGAGTGTGTTTGGCTCAGGCGATTATTTGCTGATTTGGGTATGAGACAGGAATCTGCTACCTCTATTTTTACAGACAGTCAGAGTGCTTTGGCAGTTGCGAAGAATCCCGTCTTCCATGCTCGCACAAAGCATATTGAGGTTCATTATCATTATGTCAGAGAGAGATTGTCTGCCTCAGAAATCAGCATGATCTATGTGCCTACACATGACAATGTGGCAGATATATTCATCAAAGCATTGTCTCGTGAGAAGTTCGAAGGCTTTCGCAAGCTTCTGAACTTACTTCCTTTTGGTGATTGATATCACATTTGCCTTGTACACTGTCACCACTTCACTCCAGGGGGGTTAGTTAGCACCTATGTGTTGGGAGTGTAGGGTGACACCTTAGGTGTAGGCCCGGGGCACTTTTTACTCCAACTAGTGGAGGTTTTTTCCGCCGAGCTTGGCAGGCACACTTCCATGTGGCCTGCAGGGTGTGCTTAGCAAGCACAACCTTATCCATGTATATGATGTGACTTTAAAGTTTAGTCACATCTTCTGAATCAATCAATCATTCGAGCTTTTTGTGCTTGCTCTCTCCTCGTGTGTCTCGTCCCTGCACCAACAGCTGGACTGATTGGGAAGGCATCCTGCTCATGCGAATGTGGCTACGTGAGGAAGAAGGGGAGCTTCTAGATAGCGACGTGGCGGCTAGGAGCTGAACGATGGGAGCTTGCTGGAAGGATCATTTGGCTGCATTTGACGAGGGGCTTCTGGAAGAGTTGGTGGTGGAACGACCAGAGAGGTTGGAGAGGCTCGCAGTTGTTGATGGGAGGTCGTGCGTGAGCAGGAAGTTGAAACCTGTGCATGAAGACATCGTGTGTGTGATGAAGAGAGCTTTGTGAGCCAAGGAAGCTACGGTGGTGATTGTGTACGTGACGGGTGTGGGATTTCGACTGCAGGAACTTCGAGTATATGGGCTCCAGGTGCTTCGTGTTGACGAACTTTGTGGCACAGTTGGCTCTGGCTGGAGTCTTGTAGCAAACTATGTGGCAGTTGCTTGAGGTGCTTCTGCTAGCTGGAGGTTCAGAGCGAAGCAGAGGCATGTGAGCGACAGAGAGTATGCACCATGCGCTTCTTGGTTTCGTGGGGAAGGCGTCGCCACTACACAGGCTGAAGGACCTTGAAGAGGTGTGAGCTCCATGAGCTCTATGAGCATGAGAGAAGTCGTGAAGGTGGAGATGAGCGACGAGCTGTAGCAGACTAGCGTGGAGAGCACTAGCTATTGCTCTTATTGGGAGCTGCTGGATTTGAGGAGGATGACTATGCGGGATGTTTGTTTTGGAAGGAGCTATATGGCTGTGGCGTCATTTCTACTGGCTGGAGGTCCTTGGACGGAGGTTGTGTGTGAGTAAGAGGGTGCTGCAATGTGCGCACGGGTTGGCTAGTTGTGGTGTGAGCACTCAGTTGCTTCAAAGCTGGAAATAGTGAGGCCTTTTGCCACAAGCGAGTGCCGGGTGTTGCTGCAAAGACCTCAACTGATAGAATCTCTAAAGATGGTGGGCTGCATCATTGCTAGTGCTCGATGATGATCTTGGGAAAGATATAATAAGATTAGCTTGTGGGTTGATATCTTGAAGAGTCACGAAGATAGCCTTCATGTGGGCTGTGGGTTCATAGTAGTCTGAGGCTGACTGTTTTCTGAGTTTTGGGGGGAAGTTCAATTCTAAGTTCAGTCTGTTTCGGGCTGTGTAGTCTTTTGTCTCTCTTTGAGTCTGTGTGATCCATGCTGAGTCAGTTTTTTTTGTGGGGGTTTGTCTCGGTGCCTATTACAAAGACACCTGCTTTGAAACCTGGTTCATAAGCTCATCATCTACGAGCCCACATTGCAGCTGATCCCTATGAAGTCTCACCTATCTGACGTGGTGAAGTACCCAATTCCTGGTTGTCTTTCCTTTTTTTCCTTATCGACGCTTGCCATTGAAGAGGGAAAACCAAGGAAGGGGGATCTCATTGACCACTTCAAAGGCAGCTCCAATCATGGTAAGGAGACAATGGTACAACTTGGGTAGACCTAGCAATCTGATGAAAAGAGGTTTCCCTGTCCTCCTCCGAATCCAAGAGAGGGTTTGAGGGAGATCTTCCTAGAACCAAGCGCTCAGGAATTAGCTTGAGCACTATGCTCATAGCTCCAGGGGTATGAAAAGCTTCATTAAAGAATCCTTGTCCCAAAAGTCAAATGTTAATGAGGTGCGGGGTAAGGTTTGAAAGTAAAGCCGCAAGCATCTAGTCCCTAGCCTATGATCTAGAAGGGTGGGACCCATGGATGCATGCAAAGAGGGTGGTGAAGCTCTCAAACTCCACATCCTTTTGTAGTTTCAACAGCTCGTCTTTTGAGAAGATACATGTTCTCGTGGCTAATAGAAGTGGACGAGGACTGTATGGGTCGCCATTCGGAGTTGTAGGACGATTCAAACAGTGGCAAGATCTGTCCGTTGTAAGGAAAAGGTAGAGATCGAGAACCTAAGGGATAGCTAAGGAGGGAGGGAGGAACTAAGAGGGGAGAGCCTAAGGGATAGCTAAGGAGGGAGGGAGGAGCTGAGAGGGGAGGAGCCCAGAGGGGGTAGGGGATAGGCTGAGAAAGTAGAGGCAAGGGAGAGGCTGGAAGGAGAGGGAAAGGGGAAGGGGAAGGGCTGAGAGTGGAAATTGCTGCAAGGATTGAGGCTGTATAAACCCGTTTTTGGATCAATTGGAGGGGCTTTTGCGGGGAGGGCAAAATGTTGGAACTAAAGGGTCGCAATATGGACCCCTAGCGAGAAGTTGGAGAAGGCCCAATGCAAGAGCACATGAGTCTTTCTTAAAGGGTCTGATGAAGACAAATTTGAACCTGAAGAAGGTCCCACTTCTAAAGCTAGTGAAGCCAAAACCTTGGAGGAGATGAAGGTTGTTTGGAGGCCCAATTATGGCACTATTAAATGCGCATGACTTTGTAGCAGCCAAGTGTATTCCTGTGTTGGTGAAACCAAATATGTGGGTATCACTTGATGCACCTTTCACCAACATAGAGTTTAGGACTGCGCTTCTTGTTCTTCATAAGAGCAAGCATCCAGTTCAGATGGGCTTACTCCCTCCTTTTATTACTTTTTGGGATAAGATTGGGGATTACCTTTCCTTGGCCCTGTAGGGCATTTGGTACTCTGGTGAGATAACGAACTCACTTATAGATGGTCTCATTCATCTTATCACAAAGGGGGATATCAGACATTTAGTGTCTCAGTGGAGGCCTATTACTCTTTTGGGCACTTTGTACAAAATCCTCAATAAAGCAATCAGCCTGCACAGCCCCTACTTCTAGACCTTATTCATGATACACAAATGGGCTTCGTGGATGGTAGAAGCATTTTTTATAATATCTTCTCTTTTTGGGAGAGATTGGCCATTCTACTCTTGGATTTTGAGAAAGCTTATGATAATGTAGATTGGGGCTTTTTGGAGGGCACCCTTCCTTGCCTTGGATTTACAAATGCATGGATTAGAGGGATTTCATCCTTATATAGACGAGCCCACAGCCAAGTGCTTATTAGCAAGGTTAGGGGAGAGAGGTTCCAGAGTTCTAGATCGGTCCGCCAAGGATGCCTCTAACTCCTCATCTCTTTTTTTTGTGGCTGAAGCTATGAGTATCTACATTAAATCGCAAGCTGAAAATTTTGGGCTAAGACTCCCCCTTAACTTCTAGACAATGAGCTAGCAGATGATACTACTGTTTTTTTTAATGCATCGCCACAAACACTCTCCTCTTTTAGGACAGCATTCTATTTATTTTGTACCGTTGCGGGGGCATACATCAAATGGCATAAATCAAATGGCTTTTTGATCACAGTAATGAGAACACCCTGATTTGGGGGAATGACATTGGCTTCACTTGGATTCAAAGGGGTATTCCCGTCAAGTATTTGGCATGCTAGGTCGGTATGGGTATCTCTCCAAACACCAGTTTCCTCCTATGTCTGAAAGTATAAGGAGAAATCTTCCTTCTTGAAGTTCAGTCAAGCTTGACCTTGCCTCTAGAATAGTGGTGGTGGTTAACCACGTTTTGCTGGCCACGGCTTGGTTTGTATGCTCTTGTTGGTGCCGTTCTAGGGATTGGTTCTAGGGATTGCTATGTTTTCACTCAGCTCAAGAGACATGCAAGGAACTTTTTATGGATTGGACTTGATGGCACAACAGATGTTATAGCCAGGGTGGCTTGCGACGCCTTGATTCTCCCCACACAAGAAGGGGTTCTCAACATTATAGATCTAGATTTACAGTATAGGGCCTTGGCTCTGCAAGGTGGTGGTGAGGGGACTTATGCCTGGGCAAGAGCCTTGGAAAGACTTCTTTTTTCACAACATACAGTCTTGTACACCTATTTTGGGAGGAGATTGGATGGATAGTACCAGATGGATTTTTACCTCAGCCCTCTCAGGTCTCCTTCTTCCCCTCTTATGGTTGCTATCCTAAAGGCTGGGCTAGTTTCAGGAGTACCCTTCAGAGAGTTCGCCCTTCCTCTCGTGAAGAGATCGATAGGCAGCCTGTCATGTGGAATGATAGCACACTTGATGAGCATGGCAGACCACTTGCGGGTTATGTTCATACTTAATGTAAGTCTTTTTCTTTTTTGGAAAAAAAAAATCGTTGTAGGTTCTTGTAGCTGTTCCCGGAGGCGGAACTAAGGCTAGAAGCCTCGCCCGAATGGCACTGATGGTGCAGCAGATTTTCGATTTGATTTGAAGGTTAGGGAGACGGAGAGAGGAGAGGAGGCAAGGAGGCTGAGGGCTGAGATAGAGCCAAGCAGCATAAGCTAAGGGAGCTACAGGGACAAGCAAGAGAACTATACAACCGGGAGCTTCTATTGCATGGACCATTCTAAAGACATGTACAAGGTAAACAATGATGCAAGGATTTAACCTTGAGACAGATTTGTATAGCATGCACATAGATGAGGGGGACTCTATTTAGGAGCACATCACCAAGATGAAGGTGGTGAGGGATCAAATCTCCGCAGTTGGTCAAAATATGGATTCACCAAGGATGGCTAGGCATGCTTCCCAAGAGCTACAAAGCGTTTCTCACAACCATGATTGTAGGGCAGCGGTCACCACCAATGATTTGATTTTGCAGGAGGAAGCTTGGAAGAAGAAATACGACACATCTGATTACAAGACCATCAATGTCAAAGACAAGATCAAAGGCATAGGAAAGGACAAGCCCGGTGATAGCAAGTCTGAGGATGATGGGGATGCTTTCAATGGTGACAACAAGAAAAAGAGAAAGAGCCAAAAGAAGTGCTTCTACTGCAACCAGCCAAGACACTTTGCAAAGGAATGAGGAAGAAGAAGGCTGATCAAAAGAAGAAGAAGAAGAGGTCCAATCAAGAACAGAAGTGCCGAAAATGACACCAAATGTGGTAGTCAATGCAGAGCTTTTATTGGTAACAACTCCGAGTGTTGCTAAGGTAAAGTATGCAGACCTTGGTACTTTGATTTGTATGTCAAGATGATCTGGAGAGGATTCAACAACCATTGTCAATGTGAAGGACAACAGAGAATGCTTAGATGGCTTTGAGTGCGTAGCTGATATCAATTGTCAGGCATCAAGGTCATATGAAAGCTGTGATACTGAAGAAAGTATTGAAGGATTCATAGGGCAGCTCTTAGTGCCTCCATGAGGTACATGGCTTGTTTTTAGAGCAAGCAAGCAAGCGCGTTGATCTACGGGTACATATGTTCTTTATGTATACATTCACACCAGATTCTTTGCTTCATGTTTCTTAGGTTGTGAGAGATTGGAGGGTGAGAGCCTTCCTAGAATGCGGAGAGAAAAGACTTGGTGCTTCTTTGAAGCTTAGATGCAGGTTGATCCAAGGTGGATATGATGAACCTGTTGAAACCTTCATGGTGGAGACATGGACATTGGATTATGCTGAAACCAGAAGATTGCCTACTTAAGAGCTCATCAGGAGCTCATAGTCTAGGTTCTCTAGAGATACACTGGGGTTGGGAGATCTATGTGAGTTAGCCACTTGGGTCTCATTGCTTGGGTTGGTTACTTGGCTGTGAACTTTGCCAGAGTGGAGAAAGGTTGAAACAGACCTTGGAAGCGCTATTCTTGGAAGACTCCATGCTGTTCATTGATTATGAGGGGAATTGGATGATGGTTGCCATGAGAGTGTGCAAGATCACTAGCAGGCTCGTGACTAAAGATGGTGCCATGGACTTGTGGTACTGTCAGGATTGCACTTGTGCTCCAAGGTGGTTCAATTCTATGGGATGAGCAAGAGCTGTTGGTTGAAAGACCAGTGAACAACGATGACTCTAACTTGTTTCAAAGGGCTTCTCCATGGCAGCTAATGGAGCATCTACACTCGCTGTGTGGGGATTGGCCTAGGATGTGTCGATGAGAGAGGAGTTTGGTAGGTCACCTCCCCATCTGTGAGCCCCCAATGAGGAGCGCATGGGGGAGGTGTATCAACTGGGATTTAGAGATGCCATGTGGGCAAAGGAAAGGAGCTGCCACATAGGCACATTTGTGTTGGTGTGCAGGGCATGGGCACCGTGCAATCTGCCAGTGGGCAGCATAAGCAACATGAACAGCACAAGAAACAGGCTGGACCTATGCAACTGCCATGTGGCAATTAGGCGAAGTCTGCAGAGTCAGAACAGGGCATTCAAAGGTGCCAAGGGCAAGTCTGCAGGTAGTAAAGGCTTGGGAACAAGTCGGTTGGGTGCATATCTGCAGACTAGGTCAGGCCAATCTATCAGAGGGTAGGGTTTTTTTTTTTTTTTTTTCCAAAAAAGAGACTTCTATTAAGTAAGAAAGAAACCCGGTAGAGCAAGCTCTGTGCGAAAATACACCATGCTAAGCATGTAATAAAAACACCTTAGAGGAATGAGGTAGAAAGAAACCAAGGCTGAGGCTGAAAATGCCATCTCAACCCTGTAGAAGTCTCAACAAAGAAGGGAGAGTCTCTCCAATCTCTGAGAAAAGTAACTCTCCTGGAGGAGTCTGCTCGAGATGATCCTTGCATGGTCGCCCAAATGGCCATCAGAGTGTGTATCGTATCTGTCCAAGTACTGGCCAAGATCTAAGAAGGGTGAACCTGAGAACCCTCCAAATCCTCAGTGCATCTGGCTCTCCAAATGTGCCATGCTACAATGCTAGCTAGGATCTCCAATGGAGAGTCGACCGAGGAGTGAGCAGCCCTGAAAAGAGTGGCCGGAACATCCTCTAGAGAGCACGACTCCACAAGGTGTTGTCGGATGTGAAGAGCCCAAGAGGAGTCAAGTCTCTCAAAAAATACCTGGGGCCCTGAAAGAGTAAGCCAAGCCACTGATCCCCAAGTCATATAGAAAGGTAGGCGAACAAAAGTGCTGAAAAGTCTTGCAATCCCCTTCCATATGATTCTCGCCTGTCTGCAATCCCATAGGCAGTGCTGTATTGTCTCCAAAGCAGAAAGGCAGCGAGGGCAAGAAGGGTCAGCTCCAAACTTGGATCTCCAATGGTTCACTGCTATCCCACCATGAATAAAAAGCCAAAAGAAGAGAGTGATTTTTCTATTCCGGTGGGATTTCCAGAGCCTCTGCCAAAAAATTCTCTGCAAGTCAACAGAAATCTAAAAGTTCTCCCAATGAGGAGCTTTGGTAGGCTTCCAACCCCTAGAGCTGAGCTGGAATTTCCTGGCATTACTGACCGTGTAACGAAAGAAGGGGATGCCCTTCTCTCGGTGCCCTTCATCTATCCATTCCCATTCCCCAGGGTCCCACTGCAAAAACTTAATTGGGACACCTCCATAGAGCCACAGCCTCCATGAGCCAAGGGCGAGGAGAAGTGGGTTAGGATCCAAGTACCACTGTGAAAGAGAGCCATGCTCCATGAAGCCCACTATCCTGACTAGCTGAAACGGTACCTCCAACAAGATATCATTTGTGGATCTGGACAGCCTGCCCCCCGAAGAAACATCAAAAACTAAGGCATCCTCATGTGGGTCAAGAAAAGCAATCACCTGTAAAGGAACTCCCAATCTGGAAAATGCCCCATCCAGGTGGAGCAAGTAATAGGCATGTCATCTGTGTCCACCCAATCCAAGGGCAAGGCTGCATCAATCTGTTGGACTCTCCCTGCACTCCCTCTGAGATTAAGAACCATCTAGGCCTGTTGGTTTGCAGGAAGCTTCCTGAAGGCTTTCCATGCTCCCACTGTAGATGCAGGGCCCCTCTCCCATCTTGGCCACTGCATGTAAGGAGAAGCTCCAAGTGGTCTGCCAAGCTCATCCAAAATCCAGTCATTCCACATGATAGGCTGCCTTTCAATCTCTTCACGGGTGGATGGGGGAATCCTGTGAAGAGTACTCCTGAAGCTGGCCCATGCTTTCAGGATAGCAACCATAAGAGGGGAAGAGGGAGACTTGAGGTGGACTCTGGTGAAAACCCATCTAGTACTGTGTGTCCAATCCTCTCCTGAAGTGGGCGTGCGAGACTGTATGCATCTGATAAAAAAATCCTTCCAAGGCTCTTGTCCTGGCATAAGCCCTCTCACAACGAACTTGCAGAGTAAAGCTCTGCACTATAGATCTGGGTCGATGATATTCAAACCCCCTTCTCTTGTAGGAAGAATCAAGGTCTCCCAAGCCACCCTGGCTGTAACATCAGTTGTGCCATCTAGACCACTCCATAAAAAGTTTCGTAGGGTATTTTTGGGCTGCTAGAGCCCTATAAAAGGGCTCCCAAAGGGGGCATTCCACATTCTGTTGTTCCAGGGTTCTGGTGCCTCACGTTGAGCTGCCAACACTGCAGCAAGGAGATCCAGATCTACAACAACAAGTCTTCAAAATGTGATGCCTACATAGCAACAAGGAATCACGAGAGCATTGGCTGTACCAAGCAACCTCTACCCTCTTTTTACATGGCATAAGATCCCTAAAGGAGATTCACAATTGTTGGGAGCTCAAAGGCGAGAACCTTAGGAAAGGAAGATCTAGATTCAAACTCATAGAAATTGACTTCTAGTCTAAAGGATATGTGGCCTTGCAAGAAGTAAGATGACTAAGATTCGGACATGTGTACACTCCCTAAGCATTGATTTCCTTGTCATGGTAGCTACTAGACTATCCATGCCTAACTTTCGAGAATTAGGTAAGCTTGACGGAAGTAACTAGCCATTGTGGAGATGAAGATCCAAAGCCATTTGGAGATTCCGATGAGTTAGGAAATCACTATAGAAGCGGAACGAAAACCAAAGGCTACCACAAATGTGGTTGGAATGGTGACATCGGCAGATCTTGTTGTAGTGAGGGATTGGAAATTGTGTGATGCAGAGGCCCTTGCCACTATGATTGGCACGACTATAGATTCAGTCCTCCCGCACATTCAGCTTTGAACCACTCTAAACGACATGTTTGAGGTGAACAATGATGCAACGATTCTCAACCTTGAGATAGAGTTGTGTAGCATCATGCACATGGATGAGGGGGACTCAGTTTAGAAGCACATCACCAAGATGAAGGTGGTGAGGGATCAACTCTCCGCAATTGGCCAAAAGTCAGATTCGCCAAGGATGGCTAGCCTCCTTTACTTGGCATTATTCCTAGGAGCTACAAAGGGTTTGTCACTACCATGATTGCAGGGTAGTGGTCAGCACAAGTGACTTTCAAGGAGCCAGTGCCTTTGCTTCTACAGGAAGAAGCTCGTGAGAACAAATATGACGGATCCAATGGCAATGCCTTTAATGTCAAAGACAAGATCAAATGCATAGGCAAGGGCAAGCCTCGCGATAGCAATCCTAGAAGAAAGACAAGTCTGAGGATGATGGGGACACATTTGAAGGTGACAACAAGAATAAGAGAAAGAGCCAAAAGAGCTGCTTCTACTGCCACCAGCCAAGACACTTTGCAAAGGATTGTGGGAAGAAGGTTGATCAAAAGGAGTCATTGTCCAATCAAGAATCGGAAGAGTCAAATATGACACCAAACGTGGTAGTCACCGAGGATCTTTCCTTGATAACAACTCCAAGTGTTGCCAAGGTAAAATATGCAGATCTTGGAACTTCAATTTGTGTGCCAGATATTGAAAGATGGTCTGGGAATCAACAACCTTTGTGAAGGTGGGCAACAAAGTGTGCTCCGATGGCTCTACGTGTGTAGTTGGTATCACTTGCATAAGGGAGGTCTCTTTCAAAGGACCTCAGGAGTCAAGGTCAGATGAAAGTAGGGATACTAAAGAAAAGATTGAAGGATTACACATGGAAGCCGTGATTGCCTCCATGAGGTACATGGCTAGTTTCCAAAGCTAGCAAGAAGTGGATCAACCTATGGGTATATGTGTTCTTTACGTATACATTCAAACCTTAGTAGAATGCTCTAGGTAGATTCTTTGCTTCATGTTTCTCAACTTGTGAGAGATTGGAGGTGAGACTTCCTGGAGGGCAAAGAGGAAAGACTTGATGCTTCTTTGAAGCTCGGATGCAGGTTGCTTCAAGATGGATATAGCGAACTTGTTGAAACCTTCATGGTGGAGACAAGGACATCTACAAGTGGAAGTAGTATGCTGAAACTAGAAGATTACCTACTTAAGAGCTCATCAAGAGCTCATGGTCCAGGTTCTCTGGAGATAAAATTGGGCTGGGAGATCTGAGTTGATCAACCATTGGGGCCTCATTGCTCAGGTTGGTTACTTGGCTAATCCGACTTTGCCAGAGTGGAGACGGGTTGAAACCAACCTCGGGAGGGATGTGCTTGGAAGACTCCACATTGTTCATTGATTATGAGGGGGATAGCTAGATGATGGTTGCACCAGGAGTTCTCAAGATCACTGGCAAGCTCTAACTAAGATGGTGGTGCCACCTGTGGTATTGCCGGGATTGCACAGATGAACACAAGCTCTGGGTTGAAAGACCAATGAGCAAGCACGACTCCGACTTGTTCCGAAGTGTTTCTCCATGGGAGCTTATGGAGCATCTACATTGACAGGTGGGGATTGGCCTACGATGTCTCTGTGAGAGGGGCTGTTTGAGTTTGGTAGGTCACGTCCCCATCTGCAAGCCCCAAGTGAGGAGAGCATGGGGGAGGTGCACCAACTGGGATACAGAGATGCCATGTGGGCAAGGAAAGGAGCTGCCATGGGGGAACATTTGGGTTGGTGTGCAAGGCTGCTACATGGGCAGCATACAATCTGACATGTAGGCAGCATAAGCAACATGAACAGCACAAGAAACAGGCTGGACCTGTGTAGATGCCATGTAGCAGTTAGACGGTGATAGGATAAAATCTGTATATATTTTTCTCCACATAGAGGTTGGTGGGTGCAGAAGATCTACAGAGTGGATTGGGCCAGTCTGTAGGAAAGTCAGGTTTTTGGGCTGCTCCAGCCCTATAAAAGGGCCCCCGAAGGGGGCATTGTTCCATTGTTCCACATGGGGACGAGCATTTTCTGAGCGAAATCTTCCGAGCGTCCGAGCGAAGGAAAAAAAAAGCTTCCAACTATGCATAAATATGGCAAAAATCGATCAGAAGAAAACATAGTTTCACTTAGAAATATGCAAAGTATTATAGCTATGCCTATTTTATACAAAAATCTTTAGGTAAATCTGTAGGAATGGTGAGAGCATAATGGGATGGCTTTTGAAGAAACCCACATGTAGAGTAGACTTCTCTATGAAAATTCCCTTATGATCCTTCTTACAACTTTTACTTAATAGGGGGTGACATTGAAAACCCTCTCTCAACCTATCTTCATGAAAGAGTTTCTTCAAAGAAAACTCATTGAAGCAAGCCATCCAGGTAGTTTCGCCAGCGAAACCCCTTTGAAGCAAGTCTCCCAAGGTAGTTTCGCTGGCGAAACTACCTTGGACAGCACTTTTAAAAGTGACATAACTTTCATATCCAATGTCCAAATATAGTCATTCAGCCACTCAAATTGATCGGAACACCCCATTTGAGCACATCTATGGAGTTATATTTTGGAAAATCTTTCATATATAATATTAAATATTACATGTATTTTATGAGAGTGATATATAAGCCCAAGTTAATACTTATTTATAGTAATTTAAACTTCTTTAGAAACATGTCCATAAATATGCTATAAAAACACTAAAAAGATATTGCCATATGATATAAATGTGTTAATAAGTAATTATATATGCATAGTATTATTACATTGAGAGTGATTATGAGGAATGTTTCTTAAAGGAATCAACACTTTTTTAAGGTAATAACAGGGGTACAAAGGGATCTCTCTAAATAAGAAAATTATGTTGTGTAAAAATGAATGAGTGACTAGTCTGTATATTTTTATGATAAAGGGATCTAGTTCTAGTGAAAATAAAAGTGTAAAAACCATGTTTCCTAAAGAAAAACATTTTTAAAAATCTCTTGAAAAACACGCTCGGATAAACCTGCTCATAGGTTTTTGCTCGTAAAATTGACGCATCCGTTCCACATTCGACATTCCATTGTTCCAAGGTTCTGGTGCTTCAAGTTCAGCTACCAATATTGCAGCAGGGGGGTCCAAATCTACAGCAACAAGCCTTTTAAAGGGGCTGCCTACACAGCAGCAAAGGAGGGTGGAATCACAGGAGTCTTGTGCCTCACCAGCAAGCTGCCTTCACAGCAGCATCTGCTGCGGGGAGCATTGGCTTAGCAAGCACTCTCTTCTAGCATCTATTCCATATACTAGTTGGAACAAGATGAAACCCTTGGCCACCTTATGAGTACTGCGATATGCCCACAAAGTTGTAGGCAACCACGTCTCCCATTCACTCCTACTAGTCTCAATCATCTTAACAATGATATTGCATAGTGTCACACTTGTCTCTTCCACTAAACCATTTCATTGAGGATGATATGCTGAAGAAAACCTATGTTTCTCACAGAACGTTTCGATAGCAAGATCTGTAAGATCTCCCCTGTCAATGCCAGCTCAAGATCCCTCCCTATTTCAAGAGGGCACCCAAAACGTGAACAAATGTTTTCCAACCAGAAATTGACCACCGCTTGCACTACAGTCCACTACTGCTTTAGCTTTAGCCCACCTGGTAACAAAATCTGTAGCATTTGGATAAATAGTTCCCATAGTGGGAGCATGGTAGAGGCAAGTGCACATTGACTCAGGAAAATATTAAAAAAAAACCCTTCATGACTTGACTTTACATGACCCCAAAAACATTTCACTTGACCACACACTGGATACCCTTGCTCTGGAAGTCTGATACAACCACATTGCATTTCATCATCTCCCTGATAAGTCCCTGCAAAAAACTTTGTCTTTCAAGTTCAAAATAAAAGTGTCTTTTACATGTGCAGCCAGTTACATTGGCTTATTCACACACAACCCGCAAATTAACACTATTATGTGTTCAGTGTCTACCCAATGGGGTGTTTGAGCTATGTTCTCCCAAAATCTTGACAAGTATGGCAAGTGGTACACCATTCTTGAATATCTCTATGCATACTTACCCAAAGTCACCCCGCTGCCAAACCTCTTTGGCTGTATTCTCATGTGCAAAGTTACCCCCAAAGATATCCTCATGACAAGATTCCATGACTTGTGTGCCTCTGCCTTCCCAATCACTCTTCACAGCACTAAGTCTTTTCCCATTTTGTACATTGTATCTCCAAACATCCCATTAGGCTGAGCCTTCACAAACAACTTTTGTTGTTCCTGTTTAGGAGATTTTTCTTGTTATATCCCCCACTTCCACGATGACCACCATTAAATGTGTTTCATTGGCTGCTCATTTTGGGTGGAAGTACATCACTTGGACATCAAAATAGCCTTTCTCAATGGGGACTTACATGAAGACGTGTATGTGAGTCAACCTTAGGTTTTCATATGTTGTCAGAAGGAAAAGGTATCAAGCTGCATAAGGCACTTTATGGACTCGAACAAGCCCCACAAGCTTGGTATGAGAAGATTCATAATATTTTACTAGTCAAGGTCTACAAAATTGTCCAACTAAAAGCATCCTATATGCCAAGAAGGACAAAAGGGATTTGTTGATTGTCATCCTTTATGTGGATGATATAATGCTCACAGGCACAATTGAAGAGAAAATTGCAGATTTCAAGAATGATCTTGAAGCTTCACTTGAGAAGGCTGATTTGGGGCTGTTAAACTACTATCTAGGCATTCAATTATGCAATCCAATGAGGGCATTGTTCTCAAAGAATCCAAATATATACAGGGAATGTTACAAAGGTTCAGTTTTCAGGACTGCAAGCCCATTTCTATTTCAATGAAGCCTGGGCTGAGGCTGTCCATGTGCATGATACAGATGAACCATTTGATGCCGTTATATACAGTCAGGCTGTTGGATGCCTCATTTATCTCTGCAATATGCATCCAGATATTGAGTACAGTGTAATCCAGTTGAGCATGTATCAAAGACATTGCGTTGGAGTGCTCTAAAGCATATTATCAGATATCTGCACGGTACGAGGAGAGGAAAAAGGGTTGAAATGAGGTGCCACAGCAAGGCAACGAAGAGCGGTGGCAGGCTGGAGAGAAGGCAACCCAGCAACAAAGCAAGAAGGGGAGCGGCTGGAGCAGGGTGGAGGAAGAAGAGTTCAGAAAAGAAAGAGGAACATGAAAGGAGCTTAGAGAAAGGAGGTCAATGCCAAGGCTGTACAGTAGCTGAGAGAGGGTGGCGAGCTAGTGGGTAATGATCAGGGAACCTCGTGTGGGCCGATTTCCATCATGTTTCACAGTGGCCTGTGTCAAGTTGTCACAGATGGTGATTTAGTGGGTGTTTTGTGTTGTGCATGTGACCCTTAAATGATATTTCCTTGACCTTGACTACATAATATAGTTTCTTTGGGGTGCATTTAATCAGTTTGAAATGGCATCCATCTGGATATTAAATGCAGTACCATATTAGCCAGCAACAATCAGTATCAAACCTCAAGACAAAGGGGGAGAAGGGATAAGCTTATTAACCTTCTCAAATGTGGGAAGCGCCAGGTCTTTTAATGGAGGAAAGTTTGTAGGTATAGGCAGCAACTCCACTGCATCTTTAACATTTGTGACATATGGCTGCATATCTGTCACAGCTGCAGCAACACTGATGCGGAAGTTTGTCAATATTTGGCAAAGGATAATTGTTTATTTAGATAGTTACTGCATGACCTCTGTTTAATAGTTTTCAATCAACTTATCGGTTTTATAGAATTTGGAGATGGTGTATTCAATATGGTCCCCAATAAAACAAGCTCAACAGCTACCTAAAAACTCGTAGCACTTGAGCATAACCCCTTTCCGGAGTTCTAAAGGTTGGTAAGACATCCAGCATCTAGCCCTTAAAATCATAGGTACATGACATCAGCATACAAGATATTCTGAAAGGGAGTTAGTACCTGCATTGCAGCTCCACATTTAAATCTGAACCAAAAATCAATACACAAGCGGCCATGAATTGAAGCGCACGCTTTTTCCAGGCTGATGAGTTCTCAGTTGACTGAGGGCATGCATTTGTAGCCCATGATTTCAATTTGCTACATACCCCAAAAAAATTTAAATTGCCCCTTTTTATAAAGCTCTCTTTCATGCTGTGTACCTCCAAGTCCAATTCATTTTCTTCCTTTTTGAAGAAATCAAATAATCTCCTATGCCATATTGAAGCAGGCATGGATGTTGAGCGTTCCTTCTCATTCAGATACCAGTTAACCTGTTCTCGAAGTGGAACATTATGAGTTTGTACTCCCTTTGTCTGATGCTGGCTTTCAGCACTCTCTCGAACAGCTGTCACCCTCTCAACAATACAAGATACAGGAAAAGAAACAAGCATCTTTCTGTGATTGCTGTAGCCACATGTAATATACTTTCTGATATGGACAAGGCAAAGAAAGGCACATAAATTCTAGATTTGAAGTCCACTGCAAGCTCTTGTATTTTGGTGTAGGGAAGCAAGCTCTTGTCCTTTGGTGTAGGGAACCACCTTGTCTCTGAGAAGATCACACTGTCACAAGCCCACAATTATGGCAAAATCAATATCCTAATGACTCAGTTTGCACATCAATAACAAACAACACTCAAGAAAGTCCTCTGTGTCACTCCTATTTCCCTTCGAATCATTAGGGATAGCTATGTTGCTATTTCTTCTCCCCTTATTAATATTTTTAGTTCAAATTTTTTCAATGAAGTGTTTCAGCTTGAAGAGATCAGATAAATCTTGAATGATATCCTCATCAGCCACATCATATTTTGATAAATATCCCAGCATTTGATTTTGCTTTAAGAAACACATATTGTTGGATCCCTTCTAACCACAGTCAATGTTCTCTTTACGACAAAACGTCAATTTTAAGGACGACTTTTAAACTGCCTTTTGGTAACAAGCATGTGGAATATTAATGAAATCCTATCAAACACCTGCACAATTATCCCCAGAAAAAGAAACTATGCTTCTGTGCTACCAGTAAAAGCACGAGATGAAATTGTGAATGCATGAGAGAAATTAAGACAATGCATTTGGGTCGAACAGAGGCCCCCTCCCATGGGGAATATCTGCTGCATATATCATTATGAGATGCAAGTACACAAGGTAATTTGGGAGAGCCTTCATCATGCAGGGAATGGGGAGCTGCTCTTAAGCATGGAAGCCAGCTAGCTGCATGTATTTTTCTCCCTCCTTGCTGCTTGAGTGTACTTTATACATGATGCACAATACCAGGTAGGTGGAAGGCTGAAAGTGGTTTTTGCAAACAGGAGCTGGGACTCCTTTTGTCAGTGGAGGGGAGTGGCAGATCTAGCCCAACCTTGTAAAGGATTGCCAGGTCGTCCTGATCTGTCATGTGTCCTACAAAACATAGGGGCCTGGCCAACTAGTCTGCGACTAGCTTAACTGAGTGTGTGTGCTCCACAGGTGCCCCCTATTATTGGCCATGCCTGGTTGGCCTTTGGCCGGTTAGGGTTGCCTGAAAAGTCCCTGAGGGTTGGCTCTACAGTGCACAAGGGCGGTCCCAAACACTAACCTTCCTAGTTGGCCTCTTCCCTCCCCTGATGATGGGGCTCACAAAATGGGAGTCATCTTCTAGGCTAGCCTAGAGTCATGTCCGATGCATTCTAGAGGGATTGCATGTGAAGATTTTCTAGATACAGCCTTTCCCATAGCATACATAGTAAGCATTCCTCCCTCCATAGCATTAACGAGTTTTCATGCTGGAGAAAATGTGTCCTAGCTTATCCCATCCTTCCACCTCCATATATAGAAACATACATGTCTCACATAGTTAAATTTCCACATCACATTGTCATCTATCCAATGATTCGACTAGCTTGCTGCTGTAGCTTTTGGGCGTCACCTCCCTCCTCCTTCCCTTTCAAGACATGGTGCCTCCTTCATCTTACTCAGCTTGCTCCTCTTCCATCCCAAACATTAATGCCGACTTCTTCTCTGAACTCTCAATCACGATTTATCTACATCAAGTACTAAAGGAAATGAACCCCTTTGCTTGAGAGTTGTGGGCAACTGCTCACCTTCGCACTGCACGTTCTCCCCTGCCTAGCCCTCTCCTTTCCCCTCTGCCTCTGCTCTCGTTCTCATTCCCCTCAGCCTCGCCTTGCTGCAGCTTCTTGGCTCCTTTAGCATTTCGTTTTTTTTGGCTTGGAACTTCGCCATTTCGTCAAGGATTTAGGAGCTGGCTGTTTGAAAGTTTCTGCAAGTTCGAGGCGGCTCCTGGGCGGCAACTTGCTGCTCATTTTTTGGGGCCTCCTTCTGTTCGAGGTCTTGCAGGTTTTCAGTGCGCATATGTGCTGCACTCCCTTGCAGCAGCAGCCCATTTTGGGCTGCTCCCAGGTGCTTCCAGCACCTGGTTTCTGCCCCCCCTAGTTGAGCGTCTTCCAGACGACTCCCTTTCAGTTCGTGATGTTTTCCAGTACTCCCACCAGTCTCGGGTCAGTTGGGGCTCTCCAGAGCTCTGGTTGAGCTTCGGCACAAGCAGCCCCTTGGAATTCACGCTGCGTTTTGCAGTCCCCAAGCATTCTTTAGAAGCCCCTTTTTCCCGAGCCCTTGGAGCAGTGTGCTTTTTGCTGTATAGCCTGAGTTCCGGAGCCCCTTTTGAGACTCCTCGGAGAAGAGCTTGCAGCCTGTGGTTTACATTAGTTGTGGCAGGCTTTTTGGTGACTTTTTTTTCTCCTTTTCCTTCTTCTAGGCATTTCTTTTTAGCTCAAAGTCTAAGGGCTTGTGCCAACTGTCCTTAGCTGAGAGCTGTGGCAAATGATGAAGTCCTGCGCCTACGGTTGGTCATAGAGAGCTCGGAATCCCTTCTAGAGATAGTTCTCCTTGAGACCCTCAAGGGGGGGAATGCTTTGACAGAGACTGGAGCTATCAGGGTTACCATGCCAGTGTCTTCGTTGTAGGCAGATGGGCCACTTAGCTTAGACTAAGCGAGAGGTCCCCCCCTCCACCCCCCCCCACACACACACCCCCACGCAAGATAGACAGCGACAACATAGGAAGCCCTAGAACCATAGGACCCAGCGGTCCCAAAGGCACCAACAGCAGCAACAGCAGCAGTAGTAGCATGAGTCCCGAACCCCCTTGGTTGAGTCCTGCGAGGGAAAGCGGACCAAGGTGGGGAAAAAGAAACCAAGCAAGTGGGCCTTGAAGGCCTTGAAGAACCATAGAGAAGGTGCTAATCGCAGGAAGAGAGCGCATGCAGCCTCTCACTCCCAAGAGGATCAGTCAGGGGACCCCCCTTAAAAGGGACTGTCACCTCCGACGAGCGTGCCCTTTGTTCCTCCAACAGATCCCTCGGAGGAGCAGGGGCTCTGAGCACCCAAGTACTTCCGTAGTAGCAGCAAGTTATAGGAGCTTTTAAGGCTTCGGTGTTGCTGCTCCTCTCGCCCACCTCACCAGATTGTAGAAAAGGAGGCCTAGAGCTCTCGGGCACTCGCGCGGCAATGAGCCTCTTGTTCGCCATGCTGACATCCCTTCCACTCGCCCTCTATTCCCTCTAGACCCTTCCCCCCATCCTTGCTCTTCTCCTCCACCTCCTCCGTCCGCCCCCGCTATCATCACCCTTGTCACCCGCCCCCCCTCCTCCCCCTGCCTCTTCCCCCCCACTATAGTAGGTTCACCCACCTCTTCCTCCTCCTATGCTTCCTCTGGACCCGGCCTTGACCCCCACTTTCAGGCAAGGGCAAGGCCAAGCCCTGTCCCCAGCCTCTTCCTCGCTTCAGTAGCCCAGGACACTGTCTCTTCGCGGGTTTCTAAGGGAGGAGGATCGACCTCTCAGCTTCCAGCTCTAGACTCCCTCCGCCAAGGTACTTCTAGAGGCTGGGACCATGGAACTACCTTGAGATCCTGGACTCGTATCCCATGCCTCTAGAGTTGATAGTGTTGATCCTGCAACCCCGAAAAGGTGGGTGAATTAGTGCGGTCGGCTCCCACGGCATCCTTTTTGAAGTCTTCAGTTTGCCTCCATAGGTTTGGAGAAGTGGACACCCCGTCGATGTTTGATGCCATGATGGAGGATCAGGTGTATCACATGATGGACGAGTGGATGGGCCCACACGGGATGAATTTGTGGCTCACCTATGGTGCTTTAACTCATTTTCAGCTATGTTTTACCCCCAAGAGGCCGGGCTCTGTTAGAAATCACTGTCCACACTTGTGAGCTCCCCATTGGAGGGGACAAGGGGGTAGTAGATGATAGGGGGCTGGGGAGGGATAATCAGCACATACCTGGCATCAAAAGAGGCGAGGATCTGCAACAGACATAAAGGATCTGAGGCGCCTCCTAGGACTGGTTATTGCACCATCTCTTGGGCAGCATCAGGGCATAGCAGAGGGGTCTGCAGGGCTGCACAATGGCCTGGCAGCAGCAGCAGATGTGCCCAGCACATGGGCGCTGTATAGGCCATGAAGGAAATCACTGACAGGGCGACTGGCAGGTCGGTTAGGGGCACCATCCATCCGGTGTACACCCCCTGCTAGTCAGTTTATTGGCCCAGATTATGGGCTATACAAATCCCCCTTCACTCCTCACTTTACTCATCCAGTGCCTTGCACAAACCTCCACCACAACCAACGCTATACACTTGTTGAGAGTCTAGATTTAGCAGAGAGATCCAGAATTTGTCTATCCCAGCATCTGTTGGATGTTTCATGAGCAAGAGAAAACAGCGACATGGATGCTGCTTGAAGGATGGATGGGACTAATGCATGGTGCGAGGCTGCTGGACAAAGGTGGTGTCATATATGTTAAGGAGTTCTGAGGCTTGGCATGGCGCTGCTACTAGGCAAAGGTAGACTTGAGTCAGCTGGCACTGCTGACACTTCACAAGCTACCTAGGAGTTTCAAGAGCTTTGTGACGACAATCACTGCAGATAGAGGACCAAGCCTCTCACGTTCGAAGAACTTGGCCCTTTATGGTTGCAGGAGGAGGCTCGGGAGAAACTGTTCAATCAATCGAACGAGAAAGCACTTGTGACGAGGGACAAGCCTGGCAAAGGCAAGTCCAAGGATTCCAAGACCAACAAGATCGAGGACACAGAGAGGAAGAAGAAGATGAAATGTTTCTACTGCGAAAAGCCAGGTCATTCAGCCAAGGAATGCCAGAAGAAGGCAGACCTAAAGCGGAAGAGGGATTCCAAGAACAAGGAGGAGCCGAAGACTGACTCAACCAACGTTGATAAGATAAATTTTGTATCTTGTTTTTTAGCACACCATGTAGATATGGGTAGGCACTTAGGTGTGCACAACTGCTAGTTTCAGGGATTTTGGATTTAGAGGGAGCTCTTTTGCAAGTTACCATGAACTGATGTAAATATTTCGAGTTTATGTGAATATGTTTTGCAGGGACACCAGTGGGAAATGATGAGTTGAAGTGTGGGTTCACTAGTTCAGTCCATAGCTTTGTGGTATCCATGTCACTTGTGTTGGTTTCAGGATGACGTGCGTCCCTCATTGCTATCCATTGTCATGTGATGATGTTGTCCCGCATGGGTTGTTTTATGTGTGGTTATATGTGGGCATTCATGCATTGAATGCCTTGTATGAAGCTTGTGTGAAGAGGTGGTGTCTAAGGTCTAGAATTTGGGGATTAATTGTCTAGTCCTATGTTTTTGTGAAGGGATTGGGAGAGTGGTAACATTCATGTGCTAATGTGGCTAGAAAATTTGGAAAGTGAGCATGTGCATGCAAGGTGGCTACGTGAATCTAATCTCCAAGCTTCTAATCGATGAGCTGGCATGGTACGTGGGATGGCGGCTGCTGGAGAGTTTCTGCAGGAGCTTGGTAATCACGCGAAGGCACAGTTGCAAGGGGGAGGGAGGGAGAGCTTTTGGGCTGCTCATTTCCATACGTGCGCAGACCTGTTGGTGATCACGTTGATAAGAAAAAAAAAGGAAAGACAGCCAGGAAATTATGTACTTTACCACGTCAGATAGCTGAGACTTCATAGGGATCAGCAGCAATGTGGGCTCATAGATGATGAGCTTATGAACCAGATTCCAGAGTATGTGTCTTTGTACTAGGCACTGAGACAAACCCCCACAAAAAACTGATTGAACATGAATCACACAGACTCAGAGAAAGCCAAAAGACTACACAGCCCGAAACAGATAAACTTAGAACTGAACTTTCCCCCAAAACTCAGAGAACAGCCAGCCTCAGAATTCTATGAACCAAGCTTCCATCAAGGACAACAGCACGTAACTCTCCCCAAAGCTGCAGTCAACGACCAAAGAATGAAAGGGACTGGCATATCAGATCGCATCAACCATTTCTGCATTACAAATCCACTTCCAGCGTATGTATCCTTCTCCTGCCCACAGAGTACTCCACGCTCATACTTCATGTTGCCAACAGCCCTTCAGATCGCAGCAAATGATATCACGACCCTGACTCAAGCTTTCTCTAGGCGATAGCTCATAACCAGTTACGTACAAGCCACATGGAAGACACCTCAAGCAACAGCCTCAACCTCCATCTTGGTACTGTTTCATACTTGCATTAGGGGCCATTTCATGGCTAAGCATTGTTGCTCTTTCATCGACAGAGGCGGTTAATGATGGCGAGTTATTTTGTCATGTTAACTCATCCCTAAGAGGGACAAGATGGAAATGTGAAAAAAGATTGATCTGAAACCAATTACACAACAGCCCACAAGAAGGGGCAAATACTGAGAATATGCTTGATGACCACCTTTTTCTCGAAAAGGCTGACAATTGGCTTATGCATGATGGTTTCATCAAGGGTTGGTGAGGATTTTGAGCATTTGCTTTGTCATTTGTGTGTCTCTGCTTCCTTCCTTTGTCACCATGTGGGAGATTATTGGCAGTGTGGCAAAACTGGCATATATGAAAGCTGTGTGGCTCTCATATTATCAATGATCATCAGTTGTCTCTTTCCGTTGTTGATGGGTGTTTGGATGGATATTATTAACACTCTTGCACTATTTGGGATTTATCTTAGGTGGTTCTTGGGCTCTTGCGGCTCTTTCCACATGTGGAGACATCCGAGAATACTGTTCAAATATCCTTGCCTTACTCTCCTCTAGCCTGGCTTCTTGTAGATGCACTTGGGATTTTGGTAACCATGGATCTTTGGGCTTTTCAAGTGCTAGTTGTTTTCCTTTCACTTAATATGAAAGATCTTTTTAAAAAGAAATGGCTATGTAGCCAATGCATAGTCTACTTAGTTGAAGCGATCTATGCATGTCGCTTGCAGGATAATGTAGAGCAAATTAGTTCAGGCTGGCAATATCTTTTATACAAGCAGTAGACAAAATCTTAGAGAATCACACTCTGAGCACCAGAACACAGAGAACGATACAGCCATTAAGGAGATTATAGCTCTCCAAGATCTACTCACGATGCTAACAAGTTTTCACCAACGTACTTGTCTTCTTACACCACTATTCTGCATTAGCCTTCCCCTTCTTTGTGTAGTGTGCTATTACTAGTAAGTTGTCTTTTTCTTGGTCACAAAAAAGGGATGATAAATCAAAGGGACAAAGCAAATAAGCACACATTAATGCTTGAGAAACACCATATAATTCCCGAAAGGAGCTAAGGATGGTAAGTACAATGATTAAAATTGACTGACAGAAAGTGACCAGCGTGTTTCCTGTAGGAACAAGAATGGAGATGGATTGTGAACACAAGAGAACAAAAAGTGAACTCCAAGTGAAATGTTCAACTGAAATAAGTACAAGTACTTGGTATATATAGTCCAAGTACTAACACACAAAATAGACTAAGTCCTAGTATATTCTGCACCACCATATCATTGTATATCTCTACAAATCCCCCCTCAATGATATGGCTGAAGTACTCTGGAATGATCTCAAAAGTACCTGAAGTACCGAAGTACCATGGTTGCACAAATTCATCCACGTGGATATAGCAACCTATGGGAGTACAAAGGAAATGTCATTTTACAACTCCCCTTGACATTGTTTGAAGGTCTCTGAACCGCAAGCCATGTCGATGACGTGTGAAGAGAGGCGCTGACAGGGTTTTCGTGAAGATATCCGCGACATTGTCCCTCAGTGGAACAATATCTAAGATCAATGAAGCCATCACGAATACAATCCCACACATAATGATAGTGATTTTCAATGTGTTTCATGCGAGTATGAAAGATAGGATTGTTGCCAATGGCGATGCAACTCTGGCTATCACAAAAGATCGGAGATGCCTCACCATCCTGAGCATGATGAAAATCATGCAGTAGCTTCCTTAACCACATACATTCCATTGTGGTTGCGTTTGCCGCTTTATATTCAGCTTCATTGGAGGAGAGAGAGGCGTGGCTTGCTTCTTATTGAGCCATGATATGAATGCGGAGCCCAATGAGAAGGAATAACTTGAAGTGGACTTGCGGTCATCAATGTCCCCTGACCAATCTGAGTCTAAAAAACCACTCAGCAATACGTCACCATCTGGAGCATAATGCAAGCCCATAAGAGAGTGTACCATGACATATCTGATAACCCTTTTTGCTGCGTTCCAATGCGTGACTATGAAACAATGCATGAACTGACTGAGTAACCCTATGGCACAGGCAATGTCTGGTCTAGTGGAACATAAGTAGACAACACTACCCACCAGCTGCCTGTAGAGTGTGCCATCAAACTTTTCAGCCTCATCATGCTTACTCAGCTTGATTCCCTCTACCTCTCAGACTGCAGCTGAGTTGTCACATGTTGAGGATGCTTCTTCCTCGAATGTTTCATATTTGCAGCCAGCTCATGGAGAGGGACAGCCCAAAATTTGGAAGCACTATCACCATCGTGAAAAGGATTTTGTAATTACTGCATTTCAAGACAGCTCTAGTGCCAAGGGGGATTTAGTTGCATATGATGCTTCTCATGCTTCATCTGGTGATTCTTCATTTGCTGCCATAGATACTTGGTATCTAGATAGTGGTGCATCAAAGCACATGACTCAGAGGAAAGAGTGGTTTGAAGAAATCAAACCTGTTCGTGGCAGACAGGTTACTTGTGCTAATGATGCAACTCAGGACATCACAGAAGTGGGAGATGTTCCCATCCTTCTGGATTCAGGAAAGAAAAAGTATACCCGCGATGTTTGGTATGTTCCTGACTTGAGGAAAAATCTCGTTTCAGTTCCATCCATGGCCCATGATCAACACATGCTCGTGGAATTTCAAGATGATCAATGCAAGATCAAGGATCCAAAGAAAGGGTATGATATTGTGGCTACAGGCTGAGAACCAAACCAATTCTAGAATTGGAACACCCAATCCCGACAATGGGGGAGAGTACACTTCAAATGCCTTTAAGGGGTACTTGAAAGAGCATGGGATAAAGCATCACAAAACAGTGCCATATACGCCTCAAAACACCCAATTCTGACAATGGGAGAGAGTACACTTCAAATGCCTTTGAAGATTACTTGAAAGAGCATGGGATAAAACATCACAAAACACTGCCATATACACCTCAATATAATCCGATTACAGAGAGGAAGAACAAGACACTTATGGAGATGACACGGTGTATGCTGAAATTTAAGAAAATGTCAAAAGCATTTTGGGGTGAGGCAATAGTTACAGCCACATATATTCAGAATCAATGCCCTACACAAGCATTGATTGACACGACGCCTTTTGAGGCATTTTATGGCTACAAGCCCAAGGCGAATCATTTCAGAGTATTTGGATCAATTGCATATGCTTTGGTACTGGCTAAGAATCGATCCAAACTTGATGATAAAAGCACTAAATGCATCTTTGTGGGATACAGCACTGAAAGTAGAAGCTCCAAACTTTATGATCCAGCCACAAGGAAAGTAATCATAAGCAGGGATGTTTTATTTGCTGAGCATGATAGCATGCAGCCCATCAATGAGGATTTGCCTCCATATGATGATGATACACCTTTGGATATTGTTCAATTTGAGGATGATGATGATAAGATTTAAAAAAACGCGTTTCGATTCTTGGAGGAGCTCCGTCTACTGCTGCCCCCCGCCATCGTCCGTCGCCATCACCAAGCCCTTGGCAGTGCCCTGCCCCTTGGCCGCGACCTCCTCCCTTGGTAGCGCCCTGCTGCCTTGGCCGCGCAGGCTCCCTTGGCAGCGCCCCCTGCTCAGGTCGCCCCCCCTTGCCCTCTCGCGTCGCGCCCCCCTTCAGCCCACCCCCTTCAGCCCGTCTGGCTGCTGCAGGTGTGCCCTGGTGGTCGAGCCCCCCCTTCAGCCCACTCGCGTTGCGCCCCCCCTTCAGCCCGACTGGCTGCTGCTGGTTGCGCCCTGTTGGTCGAGCTCCACTTGCCCCCTCAGGTCGCCCCTTCAGGCTACCATCTAGGTCGCCCTTCAGGCCGCCAGTAGCTGCTGTCTGTCCCTCCCTTGCGCTTCAGGCTGGGCTGCTTCAGGGCTCTCTCCGGAACAGTTCTGCTCGTGTTCCGCGGAGCTGAGTTCCTGGGCTGCTTCGAGGCATTGGCGGAGCTTTCTGCTTCTGCATTGAGCGGCCTGTTTTCATTCCACGCAGGCTGAAGTTTGGGGCATTCTTTAACCAGGGGTTTTTTGGGGATTCTAGAGGTTGGTTGCGAGTTCTTGGTGGGTATTTTCAGCAGAGGTAGCTCCTCCCCTCAGGACAGCGCAAGCTGAGACAATGGAGGACACTAATGCCATTCCCGTCGCCGAACCTGAGGAGATTGAAGTCACAGTTTCTTTTCCTCCTCACATTGTGCAGATGATTGAGGTAGCAGAGGAGGGTTTTCGTTTGACGCACATCATTGGCTTTCTACCCGGTAGAGGCCAACGGTTACGTGATTGGGTGTACACCAGCATGGCCTCATTGGGTGTCTCAGTTACGGTTTTCCGATTGCTTGGCAGAGGGGCCTTTAGTGTGCAGAGCAGGCTCAAAGAGTACTTATGAGCTCAACGATTCAGTTTCAGAGCAGAGTCATCCATTTGTGGCCTTGGTGGAAGCACTTCAGTACTACTTCCCCGGGACCACGTCAAGTCTCTTTTTGGATGCTTTTCCCTGGACTTCCTGATGAGGTCAGCTCTTGTCGCAGAGCTGTGGAGCATATGGCTAGCGTGGCAGGTACAGTCATCCCATCAGGTGCTAGACTTTCCTATGCTCAATCACTTGCTGGTACAGGTGTTACGAGGGTCAGACTCACTTCAGAGTTCCCCCCTCCTCGACCTTTGCCTACTTTGATATCGTACTCTACGGGAGATGGGGTCTAGATGCAGTAGAGGGTTTTGTACGAGGGGCTTCCTGATCAGTGTCTTTTCTGTTGGAGAGAGGTCACTTTATTAGGGATTGCCCCAGTCGTCGGCCTCGATTAGAGACTCCGGATCCTTCTCATCCTACGAGTGGCCCAGAGCCTTCAGTTCAGCCTCCAGGGGTCTCTGAGCCTGCTTCGAATCATTCAGCAGAACAAGAGGAGACTCCTCTGGGCGGAGCCTCCAGTGGAATCAGAGGACCTAGAGGTGCCTCCAGTGGAACAGCTTTCATGGAGAGCTCGGAGGAGACGGAGACAGAGTGAGAGCCAGCAGTACGAGCAGCCCTAGGTACGAGCTCACAGATGGCAGAGAGTTGAGACATATGTGCAGGAGACCTCGGAAAGGGGAGATGCAGAGGACCATCCGCAGGCACGTCTTGACACTGTGCAGGAGACGGTAGCTCAGGGAGTCGAGTCACATGTGCAGGAGACCCCGGAAAGGGGAGATGCAGAGGACCATCCGCAGGCAGGTCTTGACACTGTGCAGGAGACGGTAGCTTAGGGAGTCGAGACACATGTGCAGGAGACCCCGAAAAGGGGAGAGGCGTAGGACCATCCATAGGCAGGTCTTCACACTGTGCAGGAGAAAGTAGCTCAGGATTTGATGACTCTAGACACTTCTACCCTGGAGGTTCAGATATTGGTTACGGAGACAGTTATTTAGCAGGAGACTACTCAGGCTGCAGTAACTGGGATGGATGCCTCTCCCCAGCAGTCCGTTCAGAGAGTGGTATTTTACGACACAGGTCAGAGTCAGAGCCCGTCCCAGGATCTCATGTGCCTATACGAGGTTTCCTCGAGACCCCTTTCACAGCCCCGTCGCACAGTACCTTCCTTTGTTGCTATGCGGAGCGTCCTTTTAGACACCCCTCCCAGTACAGCCTCATCCTCGCAGCTTTTCACTCCTGGTTTATCCAGATCTTTTGCGAGTGCGGTCACAGATTTTGCTCAGTACCCAGACAGGCGTGAGGATTGGGAGATCCTAGCAGACGAGATCGAGCGAGAGTATCAGTCACCCACGCGGACAGGCACCTCGTCACAGATTCTTCCTCTCCCTCTCACCTATTCCAGGAGCAGAGTCAGGACGGCTCAGCCCTTTTCAGCTCTTCTGACTCCTAGACCTGACCCCACGATGGTTGACAGAGATCTGCCTGTTGAGTTTTGGCCCTTTTTGGCTCGAGGGGTTATCACAGACTCCCTCACTTGATTGGAACTTCTACCGGTGTTTTGCGGACGGTCAGAGGAGGTAGAGCAGTACTTGGGATATGCTACTCTCTCCAGAGAGGGGCACGTTCTTCGTTTCTCCGTAGGTAGCTTTCGATCTCGGGGGAGCGAAAGTTGGTCAGCTGAGTTACTTGACAGGGAGATTGCTAGACAGCTTATGAGCATGACTCAGTTTTCATCGGTTCACCGTATTGTCGGCTCGCAGATTCATTCTTGCCCTAGGACTCTTCGACCAGGGCAAAAGAGGAGGAGGAAAAGATCAGAATCAGAGATCGGAATGCAAGAGCAGAGGTATCCAGACTTCAGAGATTGATTCAGAGTTTTCCTCATTCTCTTTTCATCAGAGGGCAGCTTTCGGAGGCTCAGGAGAGACTAGAGGAGATTCAGGGCAGGAGGGCCCAGTTCAGGTTTTACTCCCGGCAGACTTTCTGGATTCAGAAGGGGGATAGATGCTCTAGAGAGTTCTTCAGGGCAGTGGGTCAGAGATACTCTTCGGACAGTCTTCGTAGACTTGTGGATGAGGTCGGGTCTCTTCAGACGGGGACCCTCACCGTCTTGTTGAGATCACTTCTGATTTCTATTCCACTCTTTACACCGCCGATCTAGTCACCGAGGAGATGATCAGAGCCAGAGAGGAGATTTGGAGTCATGTCCCCTTGATGGTCTCAGACAGGATGAGTCATGTTTTGGATAGCCCACTATCACTCTTGGAGATCACGGACGCGTTACATGAGCTGCCCAGAGACAGATGCCCGAGGGAGGACGGTTTGTCGCCACTTCTTTTTAGAGCTCTTTGGGATACGATTAGGCCTCATCTACTCTCTGCCTTTTCAGAGGCTCTCGATATAGGATCTTTGGGCGAGACATTATGCACAGGTATGATTTGTCTCATCCCGAAAGGGGGAGACCCATTACACTTCTAGGGACAGCCTACAAGATCCTACCCAAGACAGTCCTACGTAATTGGAGACCCATTACACTTCTAGGGACAGCCTACAAGATCCTAGCGAAGACCTTGGCTCTTCGCCTAAAGCCTATGCTGCCAGATATCATCAAAGCTACTCACACAAGATTTGTCCAAGATCGGAGTATCTTGGATAACATCTTCACTTTTTGGGAGGCCACTCACTGGGCGAAGGAGAGTCAGCAGGAGATTGCAGTTCTTCTTCTCAATTTTGAGAAGGCTTATGATAGGGTGGACTGGGGTTTCTTGGAGGGCACTATGAGGAGGCTAGGCTTCAGTGATAGATGGATTTCTTGGGTCTCCTCACTTTACTCCCACTCTTCTAGCAGGATGGTGATCTGTGGAGGCAGAGGACCGGCTTTTTAGCTATCCAAATCGGTACGACAGGGATGCCCGCTTGCACCTTACCTTTTCCTTTTCGTAGCGGAGGCTATGGGATACTTTATGCAAGCTACCATTCATGGCACTTTGGGCCTCCATCAGCCTATCCGGCAGAAGCAGGAGCTTCTGGACACTGAGTTTGCTGACGACACGGCACTAACAGTCAGAGGAGATGCATATAGTCTCGCTACTGCTGCGGATTCAATTGACAAGTTCTGCCTAGCCTCAAGGGGATTTGTCAATTGGAACAAATCAAAAGGCATTTGGACAAGAGCTTAGCAGGATACCCCAGCATGGGGAGGAGACAGAGGCTTTGTGTGGATCCCCAGAGGCACCTCCACGAGATATCTAGGCTTCCAGGTTGGCATTGAGGTGTCCCCGACGCAACAGTTTGCCCCAGTTCTTGAGAGCATCCGGAGAAAGCTAGCCTACTGGAGCACGGCTAGACTTTCTTTGGCCGGAAGAGCGCTGGTACTCAACCAGGTTACTCAACCAGGTTCTACTAGCGACTATGTGGTACGTTGCGTCATGTTGGTGCTTTCATGCTGACTCGATCCGTCAGGTGAGGAGATTGCTCCGGAACTTCCTGTGGAGTGTTGGCGACGGTTCTGAGGACACTAGGGCCAGGGTTTCATGGGATACTATCACTTTACCCTCCTCGCAGGGAGGACTTGGGGTTCTTGATCATGAGATGCAGAGCAGAGCCCTTTTAGTCAAACTTCTTGTTAGAGGTTTGACTCCAGGAGATCAGCCGTGGAAGCAGTTCCTACTGCATGGGATTCACCAGTGCACCCCTAGAGCAACAGGCCAGTGGGCAGGTAGAGTCAGTTGGATCTTCCTGGCGGACCAGCATTCTCAGTCTTTCTCACCACTTGTGAAAAGGCTTATTCAGATTTGGGATCACTTTCAACAACACCTCATCAGAGCAGTTCCCTCCTCTAGAGAGGAAATTGCCCGACAGCCACTCTATCATAACCCCCTGGTTCGGTATCAGGGATCTTCCCCAGGTACAGAACTTAGGACTCCCTTGGCCAGATGGCATGCTCAGGGGGTTGTGACACTCAGAGATTGGTTCAGAGGAGGTGTGGAGATGTCAGAGGAGGAGATCAGAGGTAGACATGGGCCACTTGGACAGATTGCTGCCACCAGATTACTGATCATGAGAGCTATTCCTCAGGAGTGGAGGGATATGCTTACAGATCCAGCCTATGTTCATCCCATCTCTACTTGGTCAGGTTGTTTTAGTGAGGCTAGGCTATGCATTGGAGTTCGTTTAGGACCGGCACCGTTTACTTATTTTGAGACGGACTCCTCTCACAGATTGTATCCCACTCAGCCCCTGGATCGACAGGAGCTTCTTTGGCAGAGAGTCAGGGTCATTGGTTGCCTGGGTAAGGAATGGGCCACAGATCCTTCCAGGTTGACCATTGCAGAGGATCCTAGATGGAGACTTTGGAATTTTCAGGGTCGACCTCTTGCGGAGCTCGACTGGGACCCAGGTGAGTGGGCGTGGCCTGCTCCGGTGGCAAGCGTTCGTCCTCTTTCTTTTTTCCAATACTCGACGAGGGCAGGTTACAGGCTTCAACAGAGAGACTCTCATCACCTACCATCTGCCTCACAGTATTGGCACGCACAGGGACTTACTGCAGAGCTCTTGCTGAGCTACTGGACTCACTTTTGGGGCATCAGTAGAGCCAGGAAAGTCTCCTACTTTCTTTGGCTCACTATACATAGGGGTATACCTGTGGGTACTTGGCTTCAGCAGATTGGGGGAGAGGATCTGGAGCCTTTGCTCTCTTTGAGTTAGAGCCAAGAGATCACGGTTTCTTCATGCAGCGTCGCCAGAGACGGGGTCCCACAGATGTCAGCATCATGGAGCTGCAGGATTTACTTTTGGTACCTGTACCAGCTCAGGATTCCATGCCTACTTCACCTGCAGGGTCAGCCTGGGAGGTGATTTCCAGCATTACCCTATGGCGGATATGGTGTTTGCGATGTTCTTTTGTCCTTGGGGGCCATTTATGCACGGAGGCTGACACTCTTGCTTCCATTTGGGCGGAGATTATCTTCACTCTCAGGAGTCAGTGGGAGCGGTGTACAGGCACCTCTTTGGCAGCTCGTGGGAGACTTTTATCCTTCATGAGGACATGGGACTGCTCATTATTTTTTCATTTTACCCCTTTTGGGATGTCGTGGCATTTTAGACCACCACCATGGCTTTTTTGCCACATTGTTGAGGCTAGGGATAGAGTACTTCCTCTCCCACCTGTTGTATGATTCGTTTTGAATGGAATATATCACTTTTTCTTGCTTAAAATTTGAGGATGATGCTGATTTGAGTCCTTTAGCTGATTTGGGTTCTCCAGTGGATATTCCCTCTTCTGCAAAATGTGCATGAAATGGTGAAGCATTTGCATTCTCAGCTGGTGCAACATAATTACTGCTTGTGCCTTGCCTCTTTTCTCATTGGCAATCCGTTTCTGGCACTCTGCAATGCAATGACCAGGCTTCTTGCAATAATTGCATTTGCCTTTCTTCACCTTTGCACCTTTATCTGCATTCCCTAACTTTGGGTTTGCATTTCCATGCTTCCTGGGCTGATGGGCATGGCTGGTCTTTTTCTGAAAATGACCTCCTGTAGGCTGAAATCTACCCTTTCCATGGTTGGCAAGTGCTTGCTTCCCCTGACTAGAGGAATGGGCAGCATTGGAACTTCTCGCTTCTTCCTATAAGAGCAAGCCAACTAGCTCATCAAAAGTGAGTGGAACAGCCCTGGGTATAATGGTCAAGGAGGTAGAAAATGTGCCATATGAAAGAGCTAGGCCGTTGAGAGTAATAGAGACCAATTTCTTATCTTCTATGTCCTCATCAATAGCTGCGAGCTCATCTCGAATATCAGTAATCTTAGCAATGTGCTCTGAAATAGTTTGACCTTCTAGCATGGACAGGTCATTGAGCTCATTGTTCAAAGCAATGCTTCTTGCTTCATTCTTGACATTCCACATACTTTTTAGCTTATCCCAAGCATTCTTTGCATGCTTGCACGACTTAATGGTAGACTTAATGTGCGTCTTCACTGATAATGCAATCAAAGACAAAGCTTGGGCATCCCTGCAATCAAACCTCTTCTGATCCTCCGTAGCAGCAACCTGGATAGTGGAAGTAGAACCCTAAGTGGTAGTGGAAGATGCACTCGTGCTTCGTGCACGAGGTCTAGTCTCATCACCATTTGCGATGTTCCATAAGCCTTTGCCAACCAAAATATTATTGAGTGTAAATGACTACAAAGCATAGTTGGGTCCATCCAACTTATATGCCTCAATCATGGTACCAAAATTCTCATTGAGAGACATGATTGCAAGCTCAAGATTCAAGAATAAAGGCAAATGTACCTGCAAATAAAATGGAACTGAAAGGCAGCTAATTGCTATGCAATCACTGCAATGGCATACACTGACAGTGGCTCCTCTGAAATAGCATTTAATCTGCCCCAAAAATATCTGCCCAAACCACAATCCCTTCCGGGATATAAAATGCAAACAAGCAATAAATTTCTGCCCCAAAAAATAGTCCTCAATCACAGCCAAACATTGGCTCACAATGCAATGACCTTCTGCCCCAAAATAGACATGTATCTCAGCCAAACACTGGCTCACAATGCAACACCACTTTCTTGCTCAACTGGCAACCAAAATGTGCATAACCTTCAGCCAACATTGGGCCTCAAAATGCACACCACCTGAGCAATAGATTGAGCTGAATATGCAGCCCCAAAACTGTCCCAAATGCACACACTCAAACTCTCCAAATGCACTTGTAAGTAGCAAGGACCAAGAGCTGGAGCTGGAGCACGAGCTGGAGTAGAGGCTGAAGGCAGGCTTCTTGAGGCGGGCTTGTGATTCCGTACAATACGGCACTGTACGGCTCAAATGGCGAGGCTAGAAGCTAGCTGGTGGGCTGTTTGCGAGGCTGATGGCAGGCAGTAGTCTGTACAACAGTACGGACATAGTCATTGCTGATGGTGAGGCAAGGTGCAGTCTGGGAGGCTGATGGCGAGCTGCAACCATATGGACTGTATGGAAACAGTCTGTACAGTTGTGCGGATTGGTATGGTGCTGTACGGGCTGCTGATGGCAGGTTGTACGGCCGAAATGGGCAGCAGCAGGGAGCTGGTACGGGAGCAGGTACACGAGCAGGCGTGAGATCTCTCACGAACTGCGGGTGACCTGAAACAAAGTCACCCAGCAATGGAACCTTCTTCTCTGCGACAGAAGTAAGACGGGAGCACGTTGGAGAGCGGGAAGGAGGTGGGCTGGATCGACTAGCTCTGATACCACATGTAGGAACAAGAATGGAGATGGATTGTGAACACAAGAGAGCAAGAAGTGAACACAAGCGAACTCCAACTGAAATGTTCAACTAAAAGAAGTCCAAGTACTTGGTATAGTCCAAGTACTAACACACAAAATAGACTAAGTCGTAGTCTATCCTACACCACCATATCATTATATATCTCTACATTTCCAGAAACCAGCTCTCCCTTGGAAAACTCCTGAACAGGGGCTAACAACTAGGATAGTGGTCTATACATCTAGCGAATACCTCTCGCAGCGAAAAAGGGTGTAAAAGACTCTTGCAGGCCAAGTCTTGTAGAGATGCTCCGGCCTTTCGATGGTCACTCTCAATCCTGAAGTACCATGCTCCCAAGTGGTGCATAGAGCGAAGATGATGTCCTACCAGATGGTGACTAGGGTAGCCGTGGGAGGGACCTGCGGCTGCCCATGACCTACTGCATCGAGCAACCCAAATGTTCCAAGCAATGATGTTGGACACCGTCTCCCAAACACTGTCCTCTAGCAAAAACATCAGGCGTGCACACGAGAAGGCAGCAATGCGTCATATATCTATCTGAGAGACCTGCTGGCTATGAACCCTATAAGATGTTGAGATTGAGAAGGCATGCCCCCCCTCCATAAGCCATGCTACCATCAGCCACGTGAAGTCCCGTTGCATCCACTGTGTGCAAGCCACAATCCTGAAGGCTACCAACCAAATCCTCTGTGCAGCAGGACATTTCCAAAGGCAGTGGGGGATTGTCTCTAAAACTCCCTTTGCGCAAGAAAAGCATCTGCCATATACCCGTATCAGCTCCAACCAAGGGTCAATGGGCAGTCCTGCACGAGTCAGCATCTAGAAGAAATAAGAAATCTTTTGTGGTCTCAGGATGGTCTAGAGACGAGGCCAGAAGTTGGAGATGACCTCCCGAGGGAAATCTTGCTTAACCCAGTGACCCAGTGACGCTCCCTCGAGGAGTCGAAGCTACTGCCTCCAGTTGATGAAGCCGCCATCCAATACGAGCAAAAGGGCACCTTCTCTACCCAGTCTAAGTGTCCTACTCGAGCTGGCTAGAACCACTCCCTCGGGTTCCATTGAATATCACGAAGAGGTCAGCCCTCCTAGTGCCAAAGGCAACGGACCGCTCTCTCCAAGACTAATAAGGCTATGTCTGGATCAATGTGCCAAACCTTGCCCAAGCGGCCCACTATCCTGATCTTTTGCTGCTCCAAACCATCCAAGGCCACCTCATCCTTGCTGCCCCTCTCTGTCTCAGCCTGCAAACAAGAAACCTCCTGGTCCCACCCCGTAGAAGCTGCGATAAAAGGACCCCAGGGACTTTTTAAAAAATTGAATCCTAACACGCACTCCTACCCGTGAGAAATGCCTAAACCAGTAGCCGGCCCCCCTCAGATGAGAGAGAACCAGCGCGTTGGCCTTTGCATCTTAGGGAGCTTCCTCCAAACCCCAAAGGACCTAGTTGGGCCTGAAGAGACATGGTAGCTAGCTAGGAACGGAATGGAAATATGGAAAGCATAATGAAAGGCAAAATAGAAAGGAAGGAAAGTACAAGTGCAAGGCAATAACCAAAATACTCACAATATATTGATAGCTTGATGTTGATTGATATATTAGATAATAGACAAGTACAACAATATATAGTGTGCCACTAGACTCTAGAAAGTCACAATGTCTATGGGATATCTTCCAATATGACACGTGGCATGTCTAGGACTCACTAGACTATAAAACCACTAGTACACTCATTTTTGACTCACTTGGCTTCATATTCCAACACCCCCCCATGAATGCAAGGTGAGAGACTACTGGAATGGAACCAAGAACAAAACATGACAATGACGGCAGTCTAAGGTGAGGGATATTGGAATGGAACCAAGAACAGAACATGACAATGGCGGTCATCAAACTGTGCATCCTATGTAACCTATAGGCTAAAGTCTGAGTGTGTTCAGAGGTTGATCCAAGCACTCTCATGGCTTGAGACTCAACATGCTCAGAGGCTCACGTTATAGCATGGCTACATGAACAGCTCATAGATCTAGGAATACACCAACATCCTGGAACTCGGCCAGGCCTGATAAAGAGACCTATCAAAGCCAATACATGGCTCCCACAATACATCCCCCTCTAAACCTATCAAAGCTAATACATGGCCCCCATAGTACATCCCCCCTTGGCTTCATAACAGGACATGTTAGGAAGTCACACACCAAAATAGGAAAACCAATACATCTTTTTAGGAGAACTATCCAAGGCAGAGGACCTTTAGACTCAATGACAACAAAACACTCAATACATATCATTTTAGGGGGACTACCTAGGGCAGAGGACCCCAAAATACATCAAGCTGTAGGAATAATAAAAAGAGATCTCTTAGAAGTAAGAGATGTCCTCCAAGTAGCCACTGCACATGTGTGCACATCCCTGCGAGTCGATGACGATGTTGATGAAGCACTAGGCATGGATGCCCCAAAATATGTGTTGGTGAAGTCCATGGGGTAGCTACATGGAGCGGTCATGGCATGACTCTCAAGATAGAAGATGGAGAGTCACCTAAAAATTGATGTAGAGGCCAGAGGTGCCACAAGGACTAGTAGAGTCACTCAATGTGTAAGCCTAGCACCACGGACAATCAGAGAAGTAATCAGAGAAGCCGGAAAGTAACCGTACCTCACATCAAGATCATTTTTCTTTATCTTCTTGCTGCAAATTAGTGTAAAGTCTACACACCGTTATAGAAGGCGGATGAGGTGTGCAATGTGGCAGCTCGAATGGCGAGAAGATAGAGCTTCGTGGGCAATAGGAGAAGCGTGAGTAGCAGGAGAAGCAACGTGGGTACCTAGAAGCAGCGTGGTCAGCTAGATAGCAGACAGAGAGGATAGCTGCGTGGGCAGCTATAGCTTAGCTTCATGGGCACCAAGTGGATGGAGGTGGAGATCAAGATAGTGACAGTAGGCTGGAAACTATCATCCTGTGAACTCAAATACATAATCCGCACGTAGGTATAATTTTCGTCACTTTTGCCAGAAGCTATATCTTTTCATAGAAAACTCGGATTGCAATTATGTAAAAACGAAAATTATAGTACTCAAGGTCCTCTACAACTTTCCTAAAGACACAAAGTCGTGATTCTACTTCCAAATCCAGATAGAAGCGTCACATCGTCCGCAGGTCACAGAGAGAGCAACAGAAACAGCACCACTCTAGGACGTCTTTGTAGCTGAAGGAAGGAGAAGAGCTCACCAAGGAAAGGGAAGAGAGGTGGCAGAAGCTCAAGTTGGAGAAGACAACGTTGGAGGAGAATCCCAATGTTGATGTAGGGAAGGGGAACTCCTCCAAGAGAAGAGAGGGCAGCTTCTCTTTTCGGCCACCCTCTACCTCATGGAGAAGCAAGGAGGAAGGGAAGGGCTAGGAAGGAAGGCTCTGATACCATATGAAGAGACATGGTAGCTAGCTAGGAACGGAATGGAAATATGGAAAGTATAATGAAAGGCAAAATGAAAAGGAAGGAAAGTACAAGTGCAAGGCAATAACCAAAATACTCACAATGTATTGATAGCTTGATGTTGACTGATATGTTAGATAATAGACAAGTACAACAATATATAGTGTGCTACTAGACTCTAGAAAGTCACAATGTCTATGGGATATCTCCCAATATGACACGTGGCATGTCTAGGACTCACTAGATTGTAAAACCACTAGTACACTCATTTTTGACTCACTTTGGCTTCATATTTTAACAAAGCCACTATCCCATTGTGCCCACCCAATGTGTGTCCACTGAACTAGCATACGCCCCTTGGAGTCCCAGACCTTTGGGTGCCATATGAGCAACTAGCTGTCTCTTGAACTCCTCCCTGCAAGAAGGGCTTGCCCAAATGAGTTTCCCTGCCAACTACTATCGAACCCTAAAAAGGCTCCTCATAATTGAGGAGCCCATCCCTATTACGCGAGCCTATGAAAAAATCCACTTGTGGGACTGCTTCCATTGTCTACCTGTGCGAGGAATGTTCCCTATTGGAGGAGGAGGTTCCAGGGCTCCGCGCTTGGGGTGAGGCCTCATACCACTAACTTGCCCAGGAGGGCTCAGCTTGCATCTTTGGATCAATAATACCCAATCCTCCACGTGTCTATGGCATGATCATTGTCTACCATACAACTCTGGCTTTGGTATTACGCGTGCTATCCTATCCTGCCCACATGAAGTTATGCACACTTGGCAGCCCAGGTATCTCATTGTCTGCCCATGCAAAATCCATCGAAAGCCAAAAGCAGTCCCCAGTCCGGACCTCTTGGACCTCCTCTGTGCTTGTGAAGAAGCCAATAGATTTGATCCAATTGATTCGGGGCCTCGGAGGCTTCACAATAGATAGCCAAGACCCCTCTAACCATCTCAAGGGCCAAGGCTCGCTTTGATCCCTCCACATACAAGGCTGTATCATCTTCTAACTCTGAGTCCAACAGCTCCTCCTCTCGAATCGGGAGCCTCATCCTTGTGAGGTCTATTGCTTGAGAGCGCAGAAAATAGCCTAGCACCTCCGCTATGAAAAGAAAGAGCAAGGGGGCGAGGGGCGAGGGGTAACCCTGCCAAACCAAGCGAAAGAGAAAGGCCTCGCTCATGTGTCCCCTAATGATCACCTGACTTGAGCTCCTTACATAAAGAGCTGAAACCCCTCTGATCCACCTCTCCGAGAAGCCTATTCTTGGCATGGTGCCCTCCAAGAAAGACCACTCCACGTTGTCATACGCCTTCTCGAAATCAGAGAGAAGGACAGCAAGAGACAGTGATTCCTCCCTGGCCCAATCCACTGCCTCCCAAAAGGTGAAGATGTTGTCCAGGATACAAGGTTCTTGAACAAAACCAGTTTGCATGTCATGAATGGTATCGGGCAAGGGTGCCTCAACCGCAAGCTCAAGACCTTGGCCTGGATCTTGTAAGCAGTATCTAGTAAAGTGATCGGTCTCCATTGACAAATGTTTGATCTTTTCCCCCCCCTTCAAGAACAAGCAAATCCAGCCTCGGCTCAAAGACTACGGAAGGGAACCTAAGTCGAAAATCTCCTAGCAAGCCAACCTAAGCGGGGTGACAATATGCTCGCAAAAAGACTGAAAGAAACTCAAGGTCAGGCCATCTTCTCTAGGGCACTTTTGAGGAGGGGGGGCCTCCTAGAGCTCCTCATCCGTGACCTATATAGATAGTATCCCGTTGCGGAAGACTTAAGAGTGTCCCAGGAATTACACGCGGAAGTTAACTATGCAATCCAAAACTTCTTTACTTATGTGTACTACACAACCATGTGTGTGTGCAAGCCAGTAAATAGACGGTAAACCAAGAGAGATATAGCACCAACTAAATATATATTTCCGTCCTCAAATGGACACAATACAAAAGAGAGGCTGAGAGTCCCACCAAACCGTGGTCCTCTAACCTTACTAAAAGTTGTACTGCTATCACCTTGGGACCTCTACATCTCTAAGCCCGCGTGGTCCTCACACTGACCTTCTATAGACTTAGTCACCGTGTGCCGATCCCTACACCTTGCTGCCCTCAATGTCAGCCTAGGTGTGCAGATTATGTTGACACCTTGTCATCATAAGATCTGCTGCTCCAATCTGCTGGGCTAACTGCTGCTCTAGTGGATGTGGAATGAGTTCCCAAGGCCCCCTTTATATAGGGTTGGATGCCCCTCAATATAACCGACTGGGTAGGGGGATCGGGGCTGACCCAAACAGTCCACCCCCCACCCCAGTCTGTAAATATGCCCTGGTGGGGGCACATTTGTAGAGGGTTGGCTGGCCCTGCCTGGCCATGTGGCAGGCTGCCACTGGCCCTAGGCAGGCCTGCCCAAACCCGACCTGTTCCTGGCCCCATATCAGGCCCAAAACCACTCGAAACAAGGCGCCTACCTGCTCCTGCACATGTTCTGCACCTGTTCTGGTCCCTTCCAGGCCCTGGAACCTGTCCAGACAGCTCCGTACGGTCTGCTGACAGCCTCTGTACAGCTGCTGATGTCAGTGATGTAAACACCACAGATCTGTCCTCTCGAATCATGGACAGCCACATGGCACTTCCGTACCAGTCTGCTGACCATGGTGGCCTCAAACTGCCAGGTACTTGCTTCTTTGTTGTGCTGCCCACATGGCAGCCTATTTGCTGCCCATGTAGCAGCCCCCTCTTTCTGCTTTTCCATGTCTGAATGCTGCCCATGCGGCAGTCCCTCAAACCCTAGGTACACACCCCCATGCTCTCATTTGGGGGCTTACAGATGTGGAGGTGACCAACCCTATTCCAGCACCAGATCTTTGAGAAGATTAATGCTGGCACTTCTCAATTGGCTTTACCATCTCATTGGCAACTACACAATGCTTTCCATGTCAATATTTTGAAGCATTATGTAAGTCCAATGCCAAAATCTCTGATTTCAGAGAGTCCACCTGAATTGGAAGATGAAGTAATATTTATTGGCAACAGAGTTTTACAACACAAGCATGTGCGGAATAAGAAGCAGCAAACTTAGCAAAAGTAACTAATTAAGTTGAAGAACTATCTCACTACAGATGCAACATAACTTGACAAATCTTACCTTAGTGAGTTTCCGCATCTTATTACTTACATGAGGAGGCATTATAGCTTGCATACCTCTCTCAATAGCTGATTCTTATCATGTAAGGACAATCGCTTCAGCTGTGTAGGGGGTATTACATTCAATATGTTACTTTGATACATTTTGTAGCATGCTTCATATGCTACTTTTATGTGTGCATTTATAGCTTATTTTCTGTAGAGGTTTTGTGTTTTAAGACTCTGCACAGACCATGGTAACGTGATCTGTTGAGTATTATCATATCTGGACCTGTCTTTTCAATTTTGCTGGAGTTCCTAGTTTAAGGAGTCCTATTTGGTGGAGATTCTTCACGTGCGGACATTTGCTTGTTTTATTGTAAAGATTCACTTGTAAGATTATTTCTTGCATTAGATCTTTAAACTCTTTCATAATTTTGTATCATTCCCACTTGGGAAATCTTAGCCAGATTTTGTTTTGGAACATGCTATGAGCACATAGGGTCCATAGAAGTTATGTTCTAAGGTATAGACACCAATTTTGCATCTCCTTTAACATAATAAAGGAAATACACCAGGGATCAGCCATGGTGGGAGACCTGGCCCCAATTTATACCCTATCTTGTGTCCACTGCACATCTCATAACCCTACTCCCATTTCTGTTTATGTTATATATGGTTGCATGGTGTTTAATTTGCATTAATACAAAAAGCTTTGTTGAGATTTTGCATTATGCTTTAATTCAAGTAATGTAGTGTGTGATGAGATGGGGACGGTTCCTCTAACAATGTCAAAGTTTGAGGGTATCCCCAACTATGTTCCTATCCAACAACTTTCGCCAATGGGTAGAGAGGTTTGAAGATTGCAAACCAATGTTCCTATTGTGGTGACTTTGGCCACATGCCCATGCTTATCCTCGTCGTCGTTCTTAGGGTGTTTACAGACCATAGCCACCCACGCCCGCCCATGGTGCATTAAATGCATCTAGGCCGTGGGCTCGACTTGGGCAGGCTATCATCCATGTCCATGATCTGTGGGTGGTGCCCATGGTGGCTAGTCTGTAAACACCCTTAACTGGCCCCAATCCTTCTTATTGTCCTTCAGCTCCTACTTCTATTCGCACCACTTTGTTCTAGTCTAGGGGCTATCTACTAAGCATGAAAGACAAAATGAAGAGTAGACTAACAGAAGATCACAATTACCTGTCCATTTTCAAAAAATGTAATATCCCTTTAAATATAATGCACGGACACTCCGCATGGCCTCTCCACGACCCATCTTTTGATTGACAAATCCAAATAGGGTCATGTAGCATATCAAATCAAATGGCAAGACACGATTTAGGTACTTACTATGTTTGTTCCACCATTTAGTGAAGTTACATGCATCAAAATAAGCATTTTATGAAGCTATGGATAATTTTATCCACCAAGTTGAGCATGATCGCCCATTTTTGGCTATCATTGCTAAAGGGTGAGGATGGTAGGATAGCCTAGTTAGGCGCTCCTTTTTCAAGGGGTTCCTTTGAATTAAAAACCAAACATGGCTTATAAGAGTAGGTGGTTGTTCATATTGACCTCAACAAAGCATCACCAAATTTCATTAGAGCTGTGAATTAGACCTTAATGCTTTTCTTGGATAAGTTGCTCATTGTCTATAAGGATGACTTCTTGCTCTATTCAATTTCATGGAAAGACATTCCCATCCTTTGGTCTTCTCTCTTAACAAAAGCTTTACATCAGCCTCAAACACTGCAGTTTTTCACAGAGACACTAGGCTGGTTAGGTTTCATCAGTTCCAAGCAAGGTGTTCGATATGATGATAAATGCGATGTTATATTAGCATAGCCTATTCTAACTTATGTAATAGAGTTAAGAAGTTTTGGGCTTACTACTATTTCTACTATGCAGTTCCCTATCATTTCAATGGCATTTGTGTCATTTGGACCACATCTTTGCTCTTTTCTCTTAATGAAATCTTTACATCAGCCTCAAAAAGTGCAGGTATTTCACGGAGTCACTAGGCTAATTAGGTTTCATCATTTCCAAGCAAGGTGTTGCTTTAGATGATAAAATCAAATTTATATTAGCCTGGGATGCAAGCAACTCGGCAATAGTAGTTGTAATGGACATGAAGCTTACATCACTCTCTCACTAGTATGTGTGTACTAGTGCGGAATAGTTAATGCTAACTAAAAGGGGGGGGAGAGAGAGAGAGATTGTTAACATGCATAAGACTTATCACATCAAGCACAACATTGTTGCACATTGGAAGATAAAGAGGTTTGCCAACTATTATCTTTCTTCTTATGGATGGGCCTTGGCAATCACCAGCCCATGACAATGGTAGTCCTTACATAGAAAGGCTATGTAGTGACTTACTCCAGTGCGGCGCAAAACTTAATTTTCCAACCTATGATCAAGAGTTATATGCATTGGCCCAAGCCCGTAATACAATGTAGACATTGGGAGCTGAAGTTGTCACTGCCATGGATCTAAACACATATTAGTCAACTAGCAATCTGAGGCATGTCAAATAGGCCACCTTCCATCAAAAGTTTCTTCCTAATCATTAAATGCAAGCTAGTCATGACAAGATCTTTTCCACCAAGAATCAGTAAAACTCACAAACGATACAATAGGCCATAACATCACTGAAAAGAGTCAGCCAATAGTTTCCACCACCTAGAATTTTGTTGTTGGTATAGCAAGCTGCAGAATGAAGCATGCAGACACTCTTCTTATGTTGTTGCTGTAGTTACGATCTATTTCTTCCTTCATGTCCTGGGAGATTTTTACTTCTCTCCCGGTAGTCTCTACCATTGTTGCATCCTGGGTGGTAGATTTGGAGAAGAACACCTTCTTCGGTTTTCTTGGATGTTTTCTTGTGGAAGGCTAAGCTTCTCTCCTCCTTTTGCCGAGATCCAAGATCTACACATCAGAATCCTTTCTTCAAGGGGATTCAACTACAGGGCATTAGGACACTCATTCTCCAGTAGTGTCCTCCTTTCCGACAGCATGGAAAACTACATTGTCCCAGTCTCGATGAGGTTGGGCCACTTGATTTTTGATTCCTTCCATCTCAAGGTGGAGATCATTGAGTGCCTTGACAATGTCCTTGACACACGCATCGTCCACTAGAGAAGGATAAAGGTGGGGTGGAGTAGGTAGGATCGGCAATTGGTGCTGAGGTTGTGTGGGAGACTTTTGTGGGGGCTACATGGGATCTTAGGGAGGTCGTGGAGGCCATGTTTAAGGTATGGGAACTGGTACTAGGGGAGGAGATGATTCTTTGGTGGAAACTGACTTCAGCAAAGAAGCCTTGAGTGGGGGGGCAAGGTACATGTGCTGCCAAATTTACTTGGACTTTTCAAACTTTGTTGCAATGACTTGAGCCCGCCCCATGGTTGTCGAGTTATTCCGTTTGAGTTTGAGCCTTAACTCATCACAGTCTCTCTTGATCATGTGGATCAGCATGTATTGGTTCACTTCGGCCGCAAAGCCCACATTGCCTTAGCTGGGTGGTGATTAGGCCATCAAGGAGAGCAACCGCCTGATCCACATTTGGACCCACCATCTCACCTTCTTCCTGCCTCAAACTTGTGACTTGCAGGTGCACATTGAGTGGCTCTTCTGCCTTGTCAAAATACTCAACCAGTTGTAATGATAACCATGACCAATTTTGCTTTACTGCCTTGGCCTGCTTCTCATACAAAAACTTAGCCAGACCTTCTAGAAAGGTCGGAATCACCAACTACTACTAATTATCTTTTGTCAAGGAATTGAAAGGCATGCAACAGCATGTAAACAAAGTCAAATATTCTTGAGGGTTTTCATCCATCTTCCCTCTGTTAACCAATATATCAGCCATGATAGGAGAAGTGAAGTCTACATAATGTTGGCATAGATTGAGAAAGCATGTCTCGCATCAAGTAGAGGCCTCCATTTTATAGCCAAATCTCAATCAATACATTGGCCTCCACCATGAACAAGGTGGGTTGAGTGTATGTGCAAAGCCTCACGCTTAAGGAGGGAAATAATAATGTGGGGCGATCATCAGCTCCATCATTTGGCGTTAATTGGGTGACATTAGGTCATTATTCAATAAGGCATTGCCAATAGAGTGTCTATTCAATAAAAACGCAACAGTTGCAATTGCTTTGGGCTGAGAACCGAGACTCTGCAACCAAGGTAGACATCAAGGTCAATCAGTTATTATAGGGTCTTAGTATGAGTCCTTAGCTGTATGATATCACCAATATACCAGATGCCTTGGAGTCATGATAACCAACCCTAGGAGGGGGGTTGAGTTAGGTCTCACAAAGACCCAGTAATGTTGGAGGCTATGTCAGACGTAAACAATGATGAGCTTGGCAGTGACAGTGATATCACAGGCACACCAGGTAGCGATCAGTAGGCACACTGTAACTCTCAGCCCAAATTGGTCTTAACTGCGTAATATTGGAGGTTTCACCTTTTAAGGACCCTTTGCCGTCATCCTAAGAGGCCCCACAACGTGACCTACTTGGCCACCTACAACCAAATATTACCTACCACCTAATCTAAGCACTCACGCCTACGGCATGGATGCCACGCTGCACACCATACATCAGAACAATGTGCCCAGCAAAGACCAACAAATTGCACAACCTCCATTCTATCTCAGCTAGAGCTGGCTCCTATTGAGTTCTTAGCATGCTTTCAAGAGTTTCCCTCTATTATATACTTCATTGTATGGAATAAATCTATATGTACCTTTGTATGACTAGAATATATCCAATCATACAAATTTAGAAAATTGTATGGAATAAATTCTCCATTTGTTGTCACCTCTGTGTTCTGATGAGTAAATCAACCAAGTGTGTGTTGAATGAAATCTTGGGTTGGGTTCAAACTTCATATTACTGCATTTTAGGCAAGTCATTCTCGTCCAAAGGTTGCCGGCACATCAAGCATGATTAGGATAGGTCTCCTTGCAAAGGTCCTGAACTTGATTTCTTGCTCTTTGAGTTAATGAGATTGGGATATGGGCAGACAGCATTGGCTATTGTCATATATTTTTCTCTCCAAGTGTTGTGCCTTTCCGTTTTGCAAGCACTGCTCGTTGCCTTGCAGACTCACACTTGCAGTTGCCCCAATGAGGAATTTGTACCTGCAATTCAGACAAAGTCGGATGGAATATCTGAAACATTACCTCTTGCCTGAACCCCTACATGCCTATCCACTGTGTGCTCCGTCTGTCTATCAGGCTGCTCACCTAAAGCAAGTCTAGTTGATGTGTGGCTCAGGGACTCATACCAGCTTTCCATGCATCGGCTGCCCAATGCAACATCCAGTGTGGCACAGTTTATGTAAAGAGTGGCTATGGGAGGCATGCCATGCGATTGTGTCCCAATGGCTGCAGAATCATCATATGATCGTGGATGAGTAGCAGGCTCAGCTCAAGATTGAGGCTGCAAAGAAGCTTTGTGTCTTGTTGTGCAACTGTTCCTCATGCTAATGCATTAGTGCCAATGCCCTGCAAAAATCTCTCCTACCACTGCACTAGCTGTAAGGCGCACATCACTGTAGCTTTGCCGCTGGTAACATGAGGGATTGTGTCTACCGTCAGAAGCCATATGTGAAAGAGGATGCTGTGGTGGAGGCGTGAGTAAACACGGCATCAGTACCCCTTGTGCTAAAGCTCTTATCGCGACCACTCGTCAGCTGTAGAGTGCTTTGGTAAAAAACTTGTTTGAGTTGCATAGTTCTTTGAGGACACGTTCACGGACACTGTCCTGTCATGGCAAAGCCGCCATCTCTGCACTCTTGGCAGACAACTGGATTTAGGAGTTGTACATCCGATGGGCAGGCCTCATCATCATCTCCATACACGTGCTCTACTGCATTGCTTCTCTTGACTTCATTTATCGTACCCAAGGCAGCTTTAAGCCAAACATATCTTCAAAGTCGGTGAAGCTGGGGCATGACGGGCAGTATGCGACGATGCAAATGCCTTTTATCAAATTCAGGACTGATAGCAAACTAATGTCCTATAAAAATGGAACCTGTCTTATAACAACTAGATAAGATAAAGTCCATGCAAAACTGCTCCTCAGTCGTATTAGATCTCAGGTGCGCAAGCTCGGGATTCCCACGCTCTGCCTACTGCCCTCCTACTAACGTAACTGCTCTCGAATCCCCTACAGCCCGTCCCAATGCAGTGTATGTCCTGCATCCCTGTACATGCCACCCTTTCATCTCCCTCTCGAGCCCTCTATCGTTTACTTCGTAGGCCGAGTGCCATAGCTGAAGAAAAGACACATCCAACACGATAATGACAGCCCCACACAATGCGATGCAAGACGTAGTACCTGGCATTGAAGCAAACATCACCTCCGAAGTAATGGGAGACAAGGGAGAATGGGAACTCGAGAAGCAAAATGGGAGAGATAGGAAAATGGGTGACGTGGAGTGTCTGCATGTGGCCACATGGAGTGTGAAAACCGGCTGTATTTGGCCAGGGGGTGGCTGCTGGCATGTGGCCGTGACCCTCGCAACCTGTCGAAAGCTGGTTGCTGGTTGCCGGTTTCTCGCCCAGTGTCCAGAGCACTTTCCTAGCTGTCGATTAGCTGAGCGGAGCCCACAGCCCATGTGATGATTGAACCGTGATTCCCAATCAGCAAGGCACACAAATTGAGTATGACCACGTGTCATAATCAATGCTATAGATGACAGCCCCACATTGATGCCAGTAAATAAATTTTTAGAAACTTCGGTTCTCGTCGTTATCTTACGTGCCCTCCCATTTTTCTTCCATAGATGTGTAGAGGATGGCAAAGCCCTTTTCACGTTCTCTGCAACAGCCACTGTTGCCAGTACCCATTCTGCATGTACCGGAGCAAATCCTTTTATTGGATAGGCTTTTTCTTTCTTGTGTAACCCTTTTTAGAGATTTGGGACTCTTTCCGAAGCCTTTCAAAGCTACCTGTTGCTCTGTGACTAGAGCCATCCACATTGACATAGCCCTCTCAAGGAGTCACAAATAATAGTTCCTATCTTGGTCTGTTGTGCTAAAGTATGAGCTACAGCTTCAGCTAGCCTACACTGCAGCATCCATTACCATTAGTACCTGTTTTTGCACAAATTAGACACTCAAAGTCAAGAGAAATGCTAATGGCCAGTACAGTCCACGTCATACGATACTACTAGTACGTGTGCCTTGTATCCCGTATTACTACAAGTGTCACGTAGATTAATGAAATGTAAAGAACTAGCCCAACTATATGTGAACGTAGAGAGTGGCTTTTAGAATAGAGGAATACAAAGTGGCTTTCACAACTTGGATGTAAAGAGTGGCTTTTAGAATAACATAAAGGATATTCATTCCAATTAGGTTTTTCTGTTTTTGGGGTGGCTTTAGCAGCGAGCAGCCGCTGGTGTACATGCTTGTACCCTCTTTTCTTTCCTGAAGCAGTTGCAAGACGTACCGAAGATAGCAGACATAATTTATCATCAAGTTTTTTTCGAATAATGTTTTTCCAGCGCTAGATTATAACACAAGTGTTTTATATTTCAGATTCATCAGTTGTTGGTTCGTATATTACGAATGCATACATACCTAGTTTTGTTCATCCCAATGTTGAATTGATTGCACGTTGCTCATCGTCGGTACTCGTTCTAAACGGTAAATTATGCTTTCATATTCTTAAATTTCATATAATAAATGAAACCTCTACGCAGGGTATTTCATGTATGAGTTGTTAATATTTTGTACTGTCATGGAGTTACTTTTATTCAAGCTTTATCGTTGTGCTGAGAAACTACTGCACTGTCGATACACCATCTTAAGAACTTAGGAGCTGAACAGAAAGCGTCAAATTTTAGCAGTCGCTTCCAACAATGTCTCCAGAGACCGCATCTTCGAACTTGAGATCCATCAACACTAGGAAGAAGGCACAAAACAGAAAGGTTGTCAAGTATAAGAAAACCAAGAACAAGAGTACGATGAAGCCCTGGTACTATGAAACCACAAGGGCATTAGGTTTTTCGGAGTTTATAAGTACACACATGCACTTGTACGGTTAGCACTTTCAAGCTAAGTAGTGCACTGTATACATACTGTTGTACATGTCACTTTCAAGATAAGTGGTGTAGTTTATACATATCACTTTCGAGGTAAGTAAACAGTTCACTTTACTGCTTTCAAATACTTTTCAAATTATCGTACACACATTCGCCGAGTGATTCCAAGAGTCATCCCAACACAAATACAATCAATTTCAAGACACCATCATTCTACATACGAACTTGCCCTGCAACTCTCACTATGGAATGTGGAAACTCGCAAAGAAGCAACTACATTTCCTTGAACAAAATTCACATTGATGCCTCTTTCTACAACCTTTATCTGCAAAACAAATGTGTATTTACATCCATATCTTATACATTGCACTTTCATATAACGCCCATAGCACTGAAAAAAATAGTTTACTTTGAAGGATACAAATTGCTACAGGCAACTACATTTGTGCATGAGCAATGGGGGCTACAGTTCTTTAAATCAAGCCTCTTTAAACAACTTTACTTACACATCAACAGCATTGAAGAATACTTTCAAGGATTACTACATGACCATCATTACTACTGTGCTGACGACCTATTCTTGCAACATGTTCTATTCAACACTTTCGGTTTCGAATTGAAAACGTATCATACTAATGACAAATTAAATATGATAATTTAGTGCCTATGAAACTTCCAAAACAAACTAAAGAAGTACAACTTATAATAAAACATCTTGAAATGTTTACGTACATAGGCATGAAGCAACCAAACAAAAAGAAGAACACTCGTTGGACAAAAGCCATGGTCCTTAGTTTGGAAGAGATTATTAAAACAAACAACTACAACTCAACAAACGACATAGTGCACACCTTACGCGAAAAGTATCCATTAACTACAATACGTGCCGATACTACTAGGCGTAAAATCTCAAACTTTAAAAAAAGAGACAATGCTACAATCTAGACAATAATAGAAGAACCCACAAACTCAAAACAGTGATCATGACAACAAAATCAACCAACGTCCCTATCCTCTACAAACAACACAAGCGATGACAACCCCGATTGTTACAGACACCTTGACAACAAGAAAAAGAAAGCGTACATCTCTAAGAAATGATTGCATAACAGTAGCAAAGTACACAGAAATATTTGAGACTCCCACAAAATATGTACATGCATATATTAACGCAATTCGAGATACTCCAACACATGCATGCATATCTTGTGAGCGTTTACTATTCAAAAAACAAACTGTATATCTTAAAGAAGACACACATGCTTGGATAATGGCCAAAAGACAACATAAAATACCATTTTGTGCAAAAAAGGAACGCATTTGTAGAGAATGTAAGAAAGCCATACGTGTAAACACATTGCCGAAGTATTTTGTCCCCACCCAAATTGAACGAAATGCGGCAAGACCTACTGTAACAATTCTAAACGACATCGAGGAGCGATTGGTTGCCCCTAGAATAGCTTTCGCTCAAATCAGGGAACTATCACACGGTGGACAGTATGGTGTTCAGGGTAGCATTGTTAATGTTGTATCCAATACAAGCAAAGTACAACATATCTTGCCACGATTCATTAATGATGAATCGTCCATAATCCTTGGAATCAAGAAAAAACTTCAATATAAGAGTACATATCTTCTCGAAAAAGTTCGCCCGAATATCCTGATGTGAGCAATGAATACCCTTATTCAAACACCGCTCTATAAAGCTAACAATGTTGAAATAAACGACAAATGGAATGAACATTTGCAACAAATAATACATGGCAATTAGTCAACGGGAGAAGATAATACCAATTACGAGGCTGATGGTGAGGAAATTGATGACAACTACACAAACACATTGATACATAATCTTATTACAGGTGAACAAGTCATGGATTACGAAACGGATGTAAGATATGTCGCTCCTTGTGAAGGCAACACTCCATTAGGTTTATTTCAGGACAAACATAATGAAGAACTAAACTTTCCAACACTGTTTTTCGGCCATCAAAGACAAATTGGAAATACAAGACTAACATACCAAGACATAGCAAAATGGGAATTAACACACACACAAAATATACCAAATGTATTCTTCAAATCGATTAAAGTTTTAATCAATAAGGTCATGCAATCAGTTTGGGTTCATTTGCATAAAGGAGCACTACAAAATAAAACAATATGTGCAAAGGATGTTATGAACAACACAAACATTGATGCTATTTTAAAATCTAGAATATGGTATAGGGACTTTGAGAACTTGCAGACTTTGCCAAACTACAAAGAGAAACTCAGGAAAGATGCATTTGCAATGATGAGACAATTGGGACGTCCGACCTTTTTTATGACGCTATCATGTGCAGAAAGATTATGGGAACCTTTGACAAGATGTCTACAACAAAAGTACTCGAACAACAACAAAACTCAACAAAAAGACAAAGACTCAAATGCCACAATAAGAGAACAAATACGAGACAACCCGACGATATGTGCAAGATATTACACACATAAACTCCAAAAAATTCTAAATTTGATAATGAAAGACAAACGTTTACTCGGAAATGTCATTGACTACTTTTTCGTTATAGAATTCCAAAGCGGAGGAATCAAAATTGATGGCAAGATAAGCAGTTCATGAAGTGCCTTGCTAATTTTGCCCATGACACTATAGTCACTATCATAGAACAAGATATTATAGTCATTGTAGACAATTACATGTTTCAAGAACAAGATGTGATACAACATGCTCACCATGGATGTTTTTATCGAAGCTATGCTTTTATATTAATATTAAATCTTGGCAAAAGTTTTTCAAGCTAAAATTTTTAGTTTCACAATTTGACAAAATATAGTACAATTTTATATATTTCCTTTTAAATTTCTAAATAAAGTATGAAAATCTTGGCGAAACTTTTAAAAAATTTACATAAAAGTTTCAAATCTTGGCAAATGTTTCAAAGTTTTATTTTTATTAGGACATATAAACTTTGGATGAAAATATCAAAGTTTCACTTCTTCATGAAACTAACAGCATGAACACGGAATTTTATGGGTGCAACATGGACCTATATATGGTATTCATGAGGATGAGGAAATTGTCTCCTTTATTAACAAATTCATAACATGCGATAGGAGCCTACTACCAACAAACATTAAAGACATACAAACACATAAACACACATTCACTTGCAAAAAAAACAGGAGCAACAACTGCAGATTTCACTATCCGAAGCCTCCACTACATGAAACAATGATACTGGAACCTCTATCGCAAAGCATGATTCATAGTTACAAACAAATATATCAACGTATTTGTATGAGTATAGATTGTATAGAACACGACACACAAATGACATTTGCTAAATGGATAGTCGATATTGGGATTGACATTTCAACATATATACTAGCACTACGGTCATCGATTTCGAAAACAACACTGCTCTTAAAAAGACATCCAAAGGACCTTTTCACAAATGCTTTCAATCATGAAATGAGTATTTTGTGGCAATCAAACATGGACATACAATACATTATCTATCCATACTCGGCTACAACATATTGCACTTCATACATGACAAAAATGGATAACACAATAACAACAAGTCTCTGAGAAACAATGAAAGCTTGCACAGAAAATGACAGTAGCACACACGATAGAGTGCGAGCAATGGGGAACACATTTTTGCATGCTCAGCAAATGAGCACACAATTGGCATCTTTCATTACTCTGTCTTTACCCTGTTACACAGAACAACAAGAGAATTTTCCTTCATAAACACAAATCATCAACAAAATAGAGCTCTCATTCTTAAATGGAAACAACAATTGCAACAACTCCCCATTGAATCAACAGATATTACATGTCAAACTATCATAGACAAATATAAAAAAAGAGAAAACATGAACAACATTTGTCTCGCAACATTTGTTGTGGAATACAATTAAAAAAAAGGCACCATCAAAAAAATGAAAAAAAACAAAAATCATAAGATTTGTCAAGTTCAATGTAACAAAAGATCCAAAGAACTACTATCGTGAACAGTTACTATTATACTTTCCTTTAAAAAACGATGAAGAACATGAATTGTTTAGACATGGATCTTGGAAAGAGGCTTACAATGCTCGCTATCAAACAATTACAGAAAATAAAGCTTTATACACAAGACGACGACAGCGATCACACAAAAAAATGCATGTGATAGAATATTAATCAACAAGCACAACGATATAGAAAGTGAAAATGATGTAAGAAAATAGTACGCAGCGGAAGATAACAACAAAACGCAAGTACACGATGGAAAAGCTGGAGAGAATACAAAAAATTCTGATATACCAAACTGCTGATACAACTGATGGTTGGCTGTCCACCCGTGCGCTCTACAGACAGAGCTTCGATGGTGATCTAGACAGATGCTGGACGGAGGACTATGAGCGTGAAGAACTGGTGATCTGATGATAGGGGGTGGCCACTTATATAGTGTAAGTGGTTGACGGTCGGCCATGTAATAGGCAGTCGGCCTAATAGACAGTCGGCCTGGAAGACCACCGACCCTTCAGAAAACATGCCGTCGGGCAGATGAAGGATCGCGCATAGGTCATACCGTCGGGCCTGGGGCTACCGGCAGCCCCCGGACCCTGCCGCTGGGGGCTTTGCCCCCAGACCCCCACCGGGGGCCTGCGCCCCCCGGACCCCCTGCTATCGGGGGGGCTATCGCCCCCCCGAACCCCCCCTTTGTGCAGACGGGTATCTACTCTTGGCTCCTAAGCCGTCTCATAACCATCTGGTCTACTCTAAGACCCCTTCCAGTGTCTAAACTGGGGATCCCTCCCAATATCTGATACCCATCATGGCTTCTCCTCATATGGGGGCCTTACAACATTGGGTACACAGAATATTGGTGGGTTACATGAGAGGTGGACATTTGAGCTAACTCTAACAAATGATGCATCGCAAGACCATGGCTTCCCCAGATATGATATCGCATTGGACTTAAAAGCGAAACATCAGAAAACATTGAACAACAAATTCATAATTCCTTTAAAAAAACAAATTCTCATGTTGAATGACGAGTACTTCAAAATGATTCGATCATTGAACTTTGAACAAAGACAACTATTCGATGACATTATGATACGAAAATGAATAAAACCAAACGAGAAAATACAGCTGTATTTAACAGGTGGGGCCAAAACAAGAAAACATATCTTCTGATGCTCATAGTTCAAGGCTTGTTGCGACATTACGATCAGACAATACAAAACCTAGATTACAGTTTAATACACGTCCTGATGTTAGCCTACACAGGAAAAGCGGCATACAACATAAACGGCCTCACTATTCACTCTGCACTTCATTTACCATTGCAAACAAAGAACCTAACAAGCTTAGCCAGGGAAAACCAAAAACACTCATTCGCCTCTATGAACAAGTACAACTTATTGTATTTGATGAGATTTCACTAGTCGGTAGACGAACTTTAGATTTTGCAGACCTTCGCATGCGTACATTTAAAAGAAACCACACGGAATACTTCGGTGGTGTCGATGTCATTTGTTCAGGCGACTTGTACCAAAACCACTAAGAGACAGTTGGGTATTCAAACAAGAAAAAGATACACTCAAAACAATAGCAGACACGCATTGGCTTACAAAACCAAAATGTTATGAGCTGAAACAACCAATGCGACAAAACGACAACAAATTCATAGAGGCACTCAACAGTTTCACACTATGTGCACACACTCTAGAACAAATAAAATACATAAATGATAGCTGCTTCCGCCCACCACCACAGGACCCCACTTTCCCCTATCTTTACTACACAAACTTGGACATGAATAACCACAACAAAAAGGTATTTCATGCAATAAAAGGGAAAGAATATAACATTAAAGCAATTGATACATTTAACAACAGTAGCCACATTTCATGTCAACTATTGGAAAACCCAAAAGCAACAGATGGCCTCATAACAATTATACAAATTAAAGAGGGCATGCTGGTTGAAATATGCTAAGAAAATAGAAATCAACAAGACGGACTTGTGAATGGCGTAGACGATATTTTCATGAGCATGTCCACAAATCAAAATGATGACATCATATGGATTCAATTTCAAAACCCACGAATAGGGAGAGAAATAAGGGAAAAAAATATCAATGCGTACACAAGAACTATTGATCGAAAATGGACACCGATATTGAGAGTAACAAAAGAAATACAAACTGGCCCTTCTAAAAAAACTATTCTCACTCGAAAACAATTCCAATCCAGCTAGCTACAGCGAGAACCATACATAGGTCCCAAGGGATGACAATGGAAGATGTTGCCTTCTCTCCAATAGGCATTCGAACACATGGTCTCACATCACAGCCTTGTCACGTGTAAAAAAAATAGAAAACCTCTACCTGCTGCAACCACTACAGCAACAAAACTTTCTTGTAGATAAAGATGTACACTGCACACATTGAAACAAAAAACAACCACTACACAATTGCGAATATTTACAGATCACCATCTACTGCATATAAATTGTTCTTCCAATTATTAAAAACAACATTATCAAACATCTACAGTGCAACCAACGTGATATCAATAGGAGATTTCAATATCGACATGTTGCAAAAAACAAAACAATCACAAACATTACAAGAAATTATGGCCGAGTTTAAGTACAACTTACAATGCCATCACATCACGATAATATATGGAACACAAATAGACCACATTTGGAGCAACATACCAAATGAAGCGACTCGCTCTGGAACATCATATGCATATTGGACGGATCATTCCATAACATACATAAATGCATAAGGGAAAAAAAAAGCGATAAAAACTATACAATGATCAATCTCACAAGACAGGGTACAAAACATACATACACACAGAAGGGAAAAAAAAAACTCGAGAAATACTGAACATTCATTAATCTCTAAAGATAGGAAAGAAACGAAAGAGAAAAATTCAAACATGAAACATAGGAAAATGATAAAAACACATATTAATAAAAACGTATAAACATGAAGCCCGGCGTATACAAAAATTGGAAAACTTGACAGATACATGCATTCCGATAATCAACTCCCTAGAACAACCTCATTAATTTTTTTTTTAAAAAAAAAGGAGAGAGAGAGAGAGAGAGAGAGAGAGAGAGAAAACGCTACGTACTCAACCTTGTAACTTAATCCATACACCTTACATGGGACCTTATCCCACATCCACCCTTCTGTATGTGCATAGATTAACGCAATTCAAGATACTACAACATACACATGCATATCTTAGCAGTGTTTACTACTCCAAAAACAAACCGTATATCTTAAACAAGACACAAATGCTTGGATAATGGCCAAAAGACACCATGAAAAAGCATTTTCTACAAAAAAAGAAAGTATTTCCATAGAGTCTAAGAATACACTACAACATACGCATGCATATCTTACAAGCGTTTACTACTCCAAAAACAAACCGTATATCTTAAAAAAGACACACATCCTTGGATAATGGCCAAATGATAACATGAAAAAGCATTTTCTACAAAAAAAGAGAGTATTTGCATAGAATGACCATTTGCAACAAATAATACATGGCAATCAGTCAACAAAAGAAGATAATAACAATTACGAGGCCGTTCGTGAGGAGAACGACAACAGCTGCATAAACAAATCGACACACGATCTTATTATAGCTGAACAAGTCGTAGTTTACAAAACAGATGTCGGACATATCGCTCCTTGTGAAGACACCACCATTCATCAAACAAATAACATTGCAAAACACAGAACTAAAATAACAACTGCACACTTCGAAACAAAAAAAAACCACTACACAATTGCAAATATATACATATCACCATCTAGTGCATATAAAATGCTCTTCCAATTATAAAAAAACACATTATCAAACATCTACATTGCAACCACTGTAATATTAATAGGAGATTTCAACATAAGGAAAACATTCTCACATAAAACACAAAATAATAAGAAAAAAACATATTCGAAAAAATGCAAAAACATGAAGACCAGCATATATGAAATTTCAAATAGCTCGCAAACATAGACATGTTGATAAGCAACTCCCTGAACCAACCTCTACCAAAAAAAAAAAAAAAGCCACTACCTACTCCTCAACCCTATAACTTAATCCATACACCTTCGATGGACCTTATCCCACCTCCACCCTTCTCAAAGTAGGGCCTCGGTGTACCCTCCACCTTGTTATTTTAGCATTCGGTTGTCTTTTCCCCTTTTTTCGCCTGCCTTTGGGGAGGGGGGAGTACGTCAAAGGGAAAAATCAACTTTCTTAAAATTTTGAAAGTGCTTATTTTTTATTGGCTGCCCACCACTGGGCCATCTAAGCTTATTGGGTGATTAAGGTGGATGTGGCATGCATTTGTTGCATGGAGATTCACTGGGCACTCGCATTTGCTCTGCCTCCTATGTTGGCATTTGTTTTGCGATGCGTGGCTTTGAGCTTCGCAAGGGTCTTTGTCTTCATATGCATGTGGTGCATGGAGATTGGCTAGCCTCTGCGATTGGATCTAGCGATGGAAACGATCTTCACGGTTTGCAGGTGCTTCTCATGAAGGGTATAGAGTCTTCAATTTGAAGCACAAATGCACGTGTCAGTGTTGGTCATCTTCTCTAAGGATCACATGGTTTGATCAATAGAGTATGTAAGTGCAATTTGCGGAAGAGTTAGTGGGTGGTTTGCAAGATAATTAGTGCACCAAATTGGGTCATTCTTATATAAGTGGTATTAGGCCAACTTTGGATCATTGCTTTGGAGTAGTGTGATCTGTATTAGCAAGAATGGTCCATCAGTGGGAGATGTTGAGCTTTCCAACGAATCGGTGGACGTTGATATGGGAATTTCAAGAGAAGTTTTGTCCTCGATGGTCCTCATCTTATGTTTCCACTTTGAACTTCTATTTTAAACTTCCTTGCTTATGCTTTCATTCTTATGTATACTTTGCTTGTTTCTCTACAAACCTTGAAAAGACTTGTCAAAATGAGGCAAAGATTGGTAATGATGAAGTGACATCATGTATGCGTGGTATTCACAGATTCAAGATCAGCAACCGGATTGATGAAGACAATTTAGAATGGCATTGGATGTTTGGAGTGCATGGGTTGCATATCGACTTTGTTTTTGTAGTGTATTGGTATGACATGTCATGAGGCATTGTGGGTGCCATGATTTGAAGCGTGCATTTGGTTTGAGCCTGTGCATAAAGGCTTCGTGGTTCAATTGAGCGGTTCTACAACTTTGGAGATGAGGATCAACGAGCTTTTCTTCTGGTTGTTATGTGAGCACATATGGCATTCCAGTACTTCGCTCATCGATGCCTCGAGCCATTACACTCAGCTTTGCCTTCTTTCTACTTGCCCTTACACTTTGACAACACTTTTGTAATGGAGCACGAAATTGGCATGGACGGCGTTTTGATTTCACTCCAGACTCTGTCATTGACGTGACTTTGTCAGTGGAGACAAGCAAAATCTTTTGTCTTTGTTTTTCAACTATTGAAAGTTGTCGATGTTCTGTAGATGGATCATGAGGTTCTTTTTTTAATGTCCATAGCTAGAATGCATGAGTCTTGCTACCTACGACCTATGTGATGCTACCTAAGATTCCTTACATCTTTCCACATGGCGTCCTAAGACCCCTTTGGAATCTTACTTTCATCCTCTTGTCTTTCGTGTCCTCCACCTATGCTAAAAGCTTTATGTTATGTGTCGAATAAACCTTCACCTATTGCATGAGGGTCGTTTTTAATAGATGGATGTTCATGCACATGTAGTAATCTGTATAATTCGTGCAGGGATTGTGCCTACTTCAACGAGCTATTGTGTGTAGAAGAGCCCAAGCCTCCCTATTGCATCAACTATTCCACTTTTGATTATGGGTGCGAGCAGACCAACGAGGGAAGATCTGTTGAAAAAATCTCCCAATAAAAAGACTCCAAAAGGGTCACTTAGGAAGGAATTCCAAGCAGTGGTGACAGAGCAAGCATATGTGGAAGTACAGAATTGTTTTTTGGGTGTTGCCTACAATGTGCTTTGAATCAGTATTTTGAATTGGTTTTGATTTGGATTGATTTTTATTTAGTGGTGAAGATTTTATGTAGTGAACTTGAGCATGTTAAATGTAGAAGCACTATAAATGTTTTATTGGATGTTTGGTGGGCAAAAAACACAAATAGCACAAGAAGAAGCACATTCATGCTTCCAGCAACAAGAGTGTGGTAGGGCCTTAAGTTTGAATGGTTTTTATTAGGAATTCATAACTTTATAAACAATTCACAAGTCCTTATGTGTGTGGTCATGCAATGCTAAAGTGTGTGACCATTAGCTTGGTAGTAAGGTTTATTTTGTTGAAATTTTACAATTGCATCGTAACCTAAGTGAAATTTATGTGTGGGAAATGCTCTTCTATTTGGACATCAATTATTACCCTTTGCTGAAATATTTTGGAAATCATTACTTTACCTTTGTTGCAATACCATTGGGGAAATCAATTATCTGCCTAGCTTTCAATACTTTAGAAATTACTAAATGTGGCTTTATTACAATAGTTTTTCATTGACATTGTTGATAATATAGAAGTAATTTTTTTCATTGTATTTTTAATTCCCAATTAATCTTGCTAAGCATAAGGAAACATTTAGCATTTAGCCTAACATTGTAATGCCATCATTGTTGTAAGGAAAATAATTCACATTGCAATTCAAACACACATAATGCAAATTACTACAAGCATCTTATTTAATGTGCTACATGTACTTGCAACAAGGAAAACTTTGGCTCTCAAGCGAGCGTCTAGTGAGGAGGTAAACTCGTTGGGAATAGCAAATGATGTAAACACCACTGAACACCCACTTCAAGATTCACATTTGACTGCAAGAGCTTTAGTGCTTGCAAATGAAAGATTTATGTATGGGGGAAGTTCTTTACTCCACTACGCATAACTCAACTGTCAGAATTTATCTCGTGTTTGAGAGAGAGTTGCTCACCAAGTATGACACCGACAAAGTGTGAGAAGCCATGTACCCTACTTGCATGTGACTACACCTCATGGACCAAGGATGGTGTGAAATTGTCATGTTAGATGTACCCCAATTGTATGTGCAACAATTCAAAGACACCCTCGAATTTGACTCATATTGAAGGGTCGAGGTGATAGCGTAGTCAAGAAAGGCCATGGAGAGGGTGGCACTTCGAAGCTATCATTGCATGTTGATGCAACAACATCCATCATTAAAGTTGATCGTTTTTAGGGTTTACTCAAATTTTTGCATGAGAATCCAACATGTTTCTACATGCCATGGTCTTCATCCATAATTAGATTTGGCAAGGGCACAATTGCTAATGTCATGGGCATTCATGATTATCATGGCCACATCAACTATCATAATGGCCATGTCAACTACTGCAATGGCCACATCAATGATTGTAGGTGGTCACCATTTCCATGGTGGAACATGTTGACCAGCATGGTGGCCCAAGTCAGTCTCCATGTGGTCCTATTGCACGAGATGTGCTTTTGTGTAGTCCATGGTGGCACATGTTGACTAGTCTAGTGGCTCAAGTCTAGCACCATGGTGGTCCTATTGCACAACACATGTTTGCCATTATAACATCAATTTGGTTCTTAGAGGACATGGTTGTGAGCTGAGTCTGGGCATGTCTTGTCCTAGTTCTTGATGGAGTACTTGTCGTTCAACGTGTAACACATATCTAGCCAATCAACTCTCTTTGCAAACCAATAAAGTATGTCACTTTGATTGCATAGCCTCTTGTGCATGTAAATTGGACCTTGCAATGGCCCACCAAAAGTCAATTGCAGGCAACAATTGTTCATTGGTTAAAGCTCTATATAGTCCCTATTAATTGGCAAGATTGGTTAAAGCTCTCTATAGTCCCTATTAAATGGCAAGATTGTGAGGTTTGTAATTCTCTCTCTCTCTCTCTCTCTCTCTCTCTCTCTCTCTCTCTCTCCCTCCCTCCCTCCCTCCCTCCCTCCCTCCCTCCCTCTCTCTCTCTCTCTCTCTCTCTCTCTCTCTCTCTCTCTCTCTCTCCCCCCTCCCTCCCTCCCTCCCTCCCCCCCCCCCCCTCTCTCTCTCTCTCTCTCTCTCTCTCTCTCTCTCTCCCCTTCCCCCTTAATTTGGCCTATGGAGAGCCTATGCCTTGTAACTTTTCCTAGATTCCCTTTCCATTAATTTTAATGACATAGTAGTTAAATTCACAATACCAAGTGTGTTTGTAAAGAAGCTTTTACATTTAAAGATAGAGAAACCTACATGGATTGCATGTAATTCATGCAAATCGTTATGGTCCATAAACACAAATTTTACTCCAACATAATGATTTATATGATAGAACAGTATGAAGACTACAACCATTGGTGTGGGCACTAGCCCACTAGGTACTTAAGTTGGACTTTGTATGCAGATATATCTTTTTCCACCCCTATCCTCCAACTTCACCCTCCTATCCACCTCATCTTGGAGCTTCACACTGCTCTTCAACTCACCTTCACTATCTTCTAGACTCTATCCCTACTCTTTTAAGTTCTCATTTGTGTTCTATTGTTTGAGGTCCATGCCTCTTCTCCCTATTCCTTAAATCAAGGTCTGTGTAATTTGTATCACATCTAGAAGTACTACATTGGCACAAAATCTACATTTTTATCATCCTATACTACCTAAAATCTGAGCTTTACCATTACAACATGAATGTGTCACATATATATAAATCAAACTCTCATCATGACATAGTTTTGTTAATCTTGTATGAATCTCTTGTTGATGTGGATGAAGCAATCATGAGATATATGATGGAGTTGTTTTAGTTGCCCTTTGACAATACCCTTGAGAAAACATATGATCTATTTCTTGTTTTATTATACTAGTCTTGTGACCTTTTCATAATTGTAAATGTATAGATTTATATATATTGAGCTTTTCCCATTTCAAAATATAAAGAGTTCTAAAATCTTTAACTACTATGTTCCTAAAATTTGCATCTTCATCATTGGAACCTTTGTGTAATCTTTAAGTTATATTTTCTCTCCTACGAGGTTGTTGTTAGAATCATATTTTGAGTAATGTATTTACACATAGATTTATGCATATTTGTAATCCCAAGGAGCCCAATGGCCCACATTAGGCAGCACCACAGTGGCCTATTGCCCAATTTGAGCATTGTGGTGTAGCCTTAGGCTGCATTACCTAGGATCCTTGCTAAACATTGTGCTTGTTCATTATCCTTTGATATAAATTAATTGCATGCATTACATGCAAACAATACTTTAAGGGATGCCCTTTCACATGAAGGCACTCATTTAGGCATGCAGATGACTCTAAGTAACCTAGTAGCAACCTCAGTTGCAAGCTCGAATGTAATTGGGGCTATCACCAATTAAATTCCAAGTTACCAATTCAAATCTCCCATGATTTGCCAAAATTTGATTCATTGTCACATTTGTACCAATGTGTAATTCAAACCAGTACAATGGTGTATTGCCCCAAGTCATGCACTACAGTGCCTTAGATTGCATTACATGGAATCCCTATGGACCATTGGACTTGCACATCAACCTTTGATATAAACGAATGCATACATGCAATCAATAGAGAATCCTTACTATCCTCATATTTCTAGCCATGACATTTCTCATGTGAACAAAGTCACTATAGTGGATAGCTAGAATTCAATTGTCCATCACCAATTACATTCCAAGCTACTGATTGAAATTTCCCATGCTTTGTTGAATTCTAATTTTTGAAACTCTTTTGGTTGCTACAGATGTAGAGGAAGTAGGTTGTGCGACATTATTTTCTTCTGAGATGTTAGTTTCTCTGCTAGGAGTTTTTGGTGGAGAAAATCCCTACTGTTGGGCACCTTTAGAGCCACACCCGCTTTGTATCTAGGGGAGTGGGGTGGTACTTTGTGCTCAACAAAAGGGGATGGAACTTTGTGTTTGGAGGAATTTGGCAAAAAGGCCTCCCAAGTCTCCTAAAACATGCTTGCATAAGAGGTTCAAGGGGTAGAGGAAGATTTCCCATTTGCAGAGGAAGATTATATGTTCAATCCATGAGCCTGAAGCTTTTTGGGGAAGAAATATTCTTTTTTGCAAGAAATATAGAGAGGATCTCTTGTTGAGAAGCAAAGAATAGCTGTAGAATCCAAAGGGGCCAATGGTCGTCGTAGTAGTGAACTACCTATTCCATGAAATAGTGGAATTGTATTATCTTTTGTAAAAGACCGAGGGTCAATTTAGGAAATTGGCAAAATTTCAATTGCATATTATGAAATTGGGAGCGGGGGGGAGAGGGAAAGGGAGGGAGGGATGGGTAGAGAGAGAGAGAGAGAGAGAGAGAGAGAGAGAGAGAGAGAGAATTTTTTTCAAACACTAGCATGTGGTTGAAATAACAACCACTATGCTAGTTGTAGCCACTATGTTGGTTGTGCTTGCTACTATTGTGCTGGTTAATTTTCAATTGCATGAAAATTGGGGGGATAGAGATAGATAGATAGATAGATAGAGATAGAGATAGAGATAGAGATAGAGATAGAGATAGAGATAGAGATAGAGATAGAGATAGAGATAGATAGATAGATAGAGAGAGAGAGAGAGAGAGAGAGAGAGAGAGAGAGAGAGAGAGAGAGAGAGAGAGAGAGAGAGTATTTTTTTCAAATACTAGCATGGTGGTTGAAATAACAACCACTATGCTAGTTGTAGCAACTATGTTGGTTGTGCTTGCTACTATTATGTTGGTTAATTTTCATTTGCATGAAAATTGGGGGGGGGAGAGAGAGAGAGAGAGGCAATATTATTTTGCAAGTGACCAATTTGATAGTTGAAATAACAACCATTGCAGTGTTGTAGGCACTATGCTGGTTGTGTCTACTACTATTATGCTAGTTAATTTTTAGTTGCATATTATGCTACTATTATGTGTTGAGATATCGAGCTCCACTCGCGATATGCCAGGGTGACTGTTGTGCATTTATGTCACCGACTTGTTAGCTGGAGATGCGGTCGGTACACCGCCCACAAATAATAGCTGCATGACAGCTATCCTTATCTACACTAGTTCGTGGCTCAGTTAGTATGCCACCTTAGTTAGTTGAGTTTGGTTTGAGACCCACATATAGGGTTCTTCTATTTTCTTTGTAATAGAGTTCTTTTGGCTTCACTTGCTCTTCTAATTTCTGAAGAGCAGAGAAATGGGGGTGCATCTTCTTCAGCAGGAACTTCAAAAGAAACTGTCTTCTACTCAAATGCTGGCAGAGGTAGAGGCAGAGGTAGAGGAGGCCGATCTGCAGGCCGTGGTAGAAATCAGAATATGCAGCAAACGCAAGAAAACCAGTCCTATGCAGGAGGACGTGGTAACTCTAGAGGCAGGGGGAGCCAAAGAGGCCATGGTGGATGGCAGAGAAGCCAAAATGCAAACAGCAATATTGAATGCTACTATTGTGGCAAAATGGGTCATATGGCTAAGGACTGCTATAAAAAGCAGAATGACATTATGACTGGAAAATTGCAGCAAGGCAATTATGCATCTTCTAGTAGGCAGGGTGATGACAGAAATGAGCATCTATTTATGGTGCAGCATATGACCAATTCTGTGATAAGTGCAGAAGAACAAAATGATGTGTGGTATGTTGACTCAGGTGCGTCAAACCACATGACAGGTCATACAGAATGGATGCAAGATGCAAGGAAAATGGAAAAGCCAGGATTTGTGGAGACTGGTGATGATACTGCACATCCTATTGTGCAGATTGGCAAAATTCCTTTGTCTATGCAGGATGGGAAAAAGAAATACTTGTCTGATGTATTTCATGTCCCGAACATCACCAAGAACCTGGTTTCTATTGGTCAGATGGTTGAGCAGGGCTTGCAGGTCAGATTTAATCCTCATGGATGCTTTGTTGAGGATATGAAAAATAATGGTCGCTTGATAGCAAAAGGAAAGAAGAAGGGCAGGATGTTTACGTTAGATGCGGACATGCCTGAATTGAGTGCAGCAATTTTTGCACATGGGACCGGTGTAGTTGCAGATATTGATATCTGGCACAAACGCATTGGTCATGTTAATATACAGCGACTCAAATCAATGCAAGCCCAAAATATTGTTGCAGGATTGCCTAAATTCAAGGTTGCAGAAATGCACAAGGTTTGTGAAGCCTGTCAATTTGGGAAATAGGTAAGGAAACCTTTTCCTAGGCATGTTCAAGAGAGTAAAAAGCCATTGGAATTAATCCACTCTGATGTGTGGACTACAAAACCTGCATCTATTGGAGGCTGTCACTATTTTGTCACATTTATTGATGACTTCAGCAGAAAACTATGGGTGTATTTTATGAAAAAGAAAAGTGAAGTGTTTGGGCACTTCAAAGCTTTCAAAGCTATGGTTGAAAAAGAAACCGGCCTGCAAATAAAATGCCTAAGGTCAGATGGAGGGGGAGAGTACCTCTCAAATGAGTTTGCAAGGTTCTTGCAGGAGCATGGTATAAAGCAACAATATTCATGCAGTCATACCCCACAGCAAAATGGAATTGCAGAAAGAAAAAACAGGCATATTGGAGAGGTATCTCGGGCTATGCTAAATGAAAAAGATCTACCAGATTATTATTGGGCTGAAGCAGTTGCTACAGCAGTCTATATAATGAACAGGACTCCCACTGCAGCAATACATGGCATGACGCCAGAGGAGATGTATACTGGTAGGAAACCAGATATTTCTCATTTGAAGATTTTTGGTTGCATTGCCTATGTCCATGTGCCAGATGAGTTGAGGTCCAATTTGGATCCAAAAGCTGAGAAGTGCGTCTTTATTGGTTATTCTCTACAGCAGAAAGGGTATAGATGCTATAACCCTTCTACACGTAAGTTCACAGTGAGCAGAGATGTTGTTTTTGATGAGATGAGCAGCTGGTATAAACCAGTAAATGTGATGATTGATGTAGATGCACAAAATGGTAATGCTGCACAGAATGCACAGCAGCAATCACAAAATATCAGTGGACCTGGAGTGTCCTCTACCAGTGGTTCACATACTTTGCCATGGACAGGCAGATTGAGATCAGGAGAATCCCCTCAAAGCAATGTAGAGAGTGGTACGCAGGTATCACGAAAAGGAAAAGAGAAGGTAGATCAGCCCATGTTTGATGTGAATGCAGGTCACTCTTGTGTGGATGGTGAATCCAGTGGCTCAGAACAGAGCATTGATGATGAGTTGGGTATTCCTTCTGTTGTTACACCTGGAGTAAGGAAGACCAGGGATGTTTTGAGAGCACCTGGAAGTGAGCCTATTTTGCGCAGGACTACCAGGGTTAGGTATCCTGTGGATAGGCTGAAATATGATGGATTTACAGCCATTCACTATGCCTATATGGTCAAAGTGATACATGAACCAGAACCCACTTCTTTTGAGCAAGCCATGGGAAATGAAAAATGGGAGAAAGCCATGGATGAAGAAATGGATGCCTTGGATGCTAATGCTACATGGGAATTGGTGCCTTTACCTAAAGGCAAGAATGCAATTGGCTGTCAGTGGGTTTATAAGATCAAGCACAATGCAGATGGTTCTGTGAATAGATACAAGGCAAGATTAGTTGTCAAGGGGTATGCACAGACATATGGCATTGATTATGAAGAAACTTTCAGCCCGGTTGCAAGGATGGCAACCGTAATAGCAGCCATTGCTATGGCTGCATCAAAGGGATGGTCTTTACATCAGATGGATGTAAAGAATGCCTTCTTGCATGGTGATTTGCAAGAAGAGGTCTTTATGGAGCAGCCAGCAGGTTATGTTCATGCTATTCATCCTGAGTTTGTTTGCAGGTTGAAGAAAGCCTTGTATGGCTTGAAGCAAGCACCTAGAGCATGGTCTGACAAGATAGGACAATATCTTGTCACTATTGGCTTTCAGATTTCCAAGGCAGATTTCTCACTCTGTGTGAGAAAAACAGAGAAAGGGATTATGCTGTTGGTCATTTATGTTGATGATTTGATCATCACAGGTGATAGTGATGAAGATATCCTTCATGTGAAAATGCTATTGAGGCAGAAGTTTGAGATGAAGGATTTGGGAGAGCTGCGTTATTTCTTGGGCATTGAGGTGATTAGATCACCAAGTGGGATACAGCTCTTGCAGAGGCAGTATGGACTGGACATGCTGTCCAAATATGGGATGACAGGCTGTAAGCCTATTTCAGTTCCTTTGGAGCAGAATGTGAAGCTGAGCGCAGATGCAGGTGAGCTTCTGGAAGACCCTACTATGTACAGACGCATAGTAGGAAGTTTGATTTACATGACTATTACCAGGCCAGATTTGAGCTATGCTGTTGGGTTGGTAAGTCAGTTTATGCAGGCTCCAAGGAAACCGCATTTGGATGCGGCTAGACGCATACTCAGGTATGTAAAGTCCACATTGCAGTATGGACTATTTTATGAGGCTGGGGTTCAGATACAGTTGCATGGATACACTGATGCTGATTGGGCTGGTAGCATTTCTGATAGACGATCTACCAGTGGATATGTGTTCTCTTTTGGGAGTGCTGTAGTCACTTGGAGCAGCAAGAAACAGCCTACAGTTGCCTTGTCGAGCACAGAGGCTGAGTACAGGGGTGCAGCAATGGCTGCATGTGAGGTAGCTTGGTTGCATAAGCTACTCTATGATATGCATCAGTCTACAGATGGGCCAGTTGTCATTTATTGTGACAACATGAGCAGCATACACTTGGCAAAGAACCCAGTCTTTCATGCCAGAACAAAGCACATTGAGGTGCATTATCACTATGTGCGGGAGAAGGTTTTACTAGGTCTTATTGATCTAGTTTATGTCAGCACAGAGGATCAGGTAGCTGACATCTTCACAAAAGCATTGGGCACAGAGAAGCTGCGCAAGTTCAGAGACCTGCTTGGTGTGCAGGAATTGGGATTGAGCTCGAGGGGGAGTGTTGAGATATCGAGCTCCACTCGCGATATGCCAGGGTGACTGTTGTGCATTTATGTCACCGACTTGTTAGCTAGAGATGCGGTCGGTACACCGCCCACAAATAATAGCTGCATGACAGCTATCCTTATCTACACTAGTTCGTGGCTCAGTTAGTATGCCACCTTAGTTAGTTGAGTTTGGTTTGAGACCCACATATAGGGTTCTTCTATTTTCTTTGTACTAGAGTTCTTTTGGCTTTCACAACTAAGAAGAGGAAAACTGTTTTCAGCCTCCACCTTTGTGTGTATTCTCCCATTGTGCATGTAAGAAAGCCGCAAGTGAGACTCCTTCCCTCTCTCCCACAATCTTCACATTATGTTGGTTAAGTTTCATTGCATATTATGAAATCAAGAGAGAGAGAGAGAGAGAGAGAGAGAGAGAGAGAGAGAGAGAGAGAGAGAGGGAGAGAGAGGGAGAGAGAGAGAGAGAGAGAGAGAGAGAGAGAGAGAGAGAGAGAGAGAGAGAGGCAAATATTTTTTTGCAAGTGAAGACCATCGTGTTGGTTGTCTATTGGTCGATTTTTCCTCCCAAACCATGATGTTGATTAAGTTTCTTTTGCATCTTATGAAAGTGGTGGAGAGAGAGAGAGAGAGAGAGAGAGAGAGAGAGAGCTATTTTGCAAGCGACTATCATTTCCACCATCGTACTAGTTACAACTTATAGACATAATGTAGTTGTATCTCCTGCATAGGCTTCCAATGTACGCTTTATAATTTGGTGGATCAACAGATAGAACTGTCTTTGAGATTTTGGCTGAGACCCTTGACATAAGGATTGGGTAGAGGAGCTTTGAGCATTGTGAACCCTAATATGTCAGGAATGTGTATTGTTGCAAAACGCACATAGAGTTTGACCTAGCCCAACAAGATGTGGTCATACTAAAGCATTGCTTCATGGAGGTAGATCTATTGGCCACTTGAACCGCCATCGTGTGTTGCAAGGCAAGCAAGTTTAACACGTTGGGAGTTAGTGATTTTCCCAAAGGGAGATTTTGAGTGGCACCAAACTGAATGCATTCGTGGCAAATGGCCATGGTGTGGTGTGAAGGAGAAGCAATTGGTCTCCTTAAATAAATTCAGGAAAGATAAGCCTATCGTTATGAAATTGAGGAGATTTGAAATGGTTGATGTTGAAGGATTAAAAAAGAATAGTTGGCTATTGTCTACAAGACCACTCGACCACAGGAACTTAGTGACCATAGTACAATCCATCCCAAAATATATGCTTCACAATTTCATAGCATGTTGGAAAGACAAACAATCTAATATGTCCATGTCAATTCCCCAAGGACAAAATAATCTCTATGATTGATTTGCTAAAAATTACTCTATTCAAGAACAAGATCAAATACAAAGTGCAAACGAATACAACAAGTAGTTAACAATTTTGGTGCATATCACCTGTAGTCGTCTGCTCTTTGTCACTGGTCTAAAGATGATGTAAAATTTCTTTGGATCTAGCCACGGCAAGGGAGAAAATGACGGATGTGGCACCATTATGAAGCAAGCTCTTTATCGACATCAATTAACATGCCCTTAAGATACATGCATAATGCCCATAATGAAGCAACATGGCTTGCATCAAGACTCTCCATAGGGGCACAATCAACATATAATAAACAAAGCCTCAACAATAGATTAGCACACAGAGTGTTGCATGAGGTAAAAGTGGATGAGATAGAAAGGAGGAACATATACTTATGAGAAGATTGAAACTGTGAAACAATAGGAGCTAATCTAAGCTGGAAAAATAGCGGACATATTTTCTTTTTCAGTTTAGGGACTGTTTTTTTGACTCACTTCCACCAGAGTTGCCCCCTGAAAGGCCAGAAGACCACACAATAGATATAATCCCTGGTAGCAGTCCTCTTAACCGATCTCCTTACAGGGTCAGTGCAGCCCAGCAAGAGGAAATTATGAACCAGGTCAAGGACCTGCTGGAGAAGGGGCTGATTCAGCCCAGCTCTTCACCTTATTGCTCACCCGTGCTCCCTCTACATGGTGACCATGTGAGATAAACAAACAATGGACCCAATGAAAGTGAGTTGAAGCTACCATTACAAAAAAATTGGACTAAAAAAGGGCCCTGTAAGGGAGCCCTTGGGCTGGTGACATGGTCTTATAAGGTGAATAAAACCCAATAGAATAGTGGCTGGTGGAGGGTAATAGAACATTGGAAGTGGCATGACTTCTCTATTTCTTTATTCAATGGCCCAAACAATGAGGTGGAGCACCCGCTTGCTACCTCAACTCTCCCGTCACGTTTTTCACTTGTAACCAAATTGAGAAACCTAGTTTCTCAACCAAACTTATACGATTTGACCTGAAACCAAATCCTCCCATCCAACTACCACACTCCTTTCATTCTCTCTCATTCCTCTTGCTTCCCTCTCATTTCTAAGCACCATTTTGAATTTTTCTTTGCTCCAACCCTCTTTTCAAATTTCCTGCTGGCTCCTGAGCGAGAAGATTCTTTCTCTATTCTCCCTCTCATGGGATGGACTCTCATGCCAAAATCTCGTCACTTCTCTTCTCTACCTGCATTTCCCTCACATTTCACTCTCATTCTTTTAAAACGTTCAAGATTTTTGAATGAGATTCAACCTACCTTCTTCTTTCTCTATTTTGGGTGCTTCTCCTTCAAATCTCACCACTTCCTCTCTCATCTGAGATTCTCCCACCATCAAAAATCATTTCATTCAGGAAGACAAGGCAATCAATGTTTTGAGCGAGCCATGAATGATGCAAGGTGTTTGGAGCTTAGAAGGAGCTACTGGACGAGATTCTTTGAGAAAGGATCAAAGAAGATTAACTTTCAGGCATTGCAGTTGCTGATGCATGAAAATCAATCTTTCTTTTGCCCATCCCTAAATACTAGTTACTTTCCCTGCTGCAATCTCTAAGGGTGCATGATTTCGAACCATTTGTGAAGGTTTGGGGTCCATACAGACAACTTGTATGCAGGTTCAGGTGAGATAATCTTTGGAAAAATGCAACAGAGTGATTATGAGGAGATTTGTTTGTTAATGATGTAACTTTGAAGAAACAGTTAGTTCGTAGTTCGTTTAGTGTAGTTGTGTTGTTTTGTTTTATTTCATGGTTTGAAAACATTGAAAATTTTGTTTGTTTTGTAAGAAATTCCATGAGAAATGAGTCTTTTCCACTCTTACTATCAATGGTTTTCTACAGAATATTGCTTGAAATAGATTTCAAGATGTTTGGGAGCATATAATTTATTTTGAAGCAAGAACCATCAACTTCATCAATCCTGGAACACATTTGGGACCACTGGGAGACAAGTTTGATCACAATTTTCATTCAAAGAACCTTGCTCCAAGAATCAGGTACTGTTCATTCATGTAGTTTTAGAATGTTTTTAGTTTTCAACTCAAATCAGGGTCTATCAGAGCAACTTGCATGGAGATTTAGGTGAGAAAACCTTTAGAACAATGCAAGACAATGAAAATAACGAGATTTTATGATGCAACTTTGAAGAAGCAATTAATTTGTAGTTTGTTTTGGTAATTTTATTGTTTTCTTTTAATACATAATTTGAAGAGGAAGAAAGATTTGTTTGTTTTAAAAGACACACTCCTACTATTGAGGTTTTTTTTATAAAAGATGGTTTGAAATAGATTTAAAGTTGTTTGGAAGCATATAATTAGTATTGGAGAAAAATCCATCAACTTTAGCATCTTGGATTACAAGAGGGACCATTGAGGAGGACAAGTTTGATCACGTTTTTTCTTCAAAGATCCCTGTGAGGTATTGTTCATTCACATAGTTTAACAGTGTTTGATGATAAGTAAATGTTTAACAGCTTGGCTTGATGATAAGTAAATGATAAGTGTAGTCCCATATCTGAAAGAACCTTTTAATTCTTGCAATCATCCTCTCACTCTCTTGTTGGGGCTTCAAGTTATATGCATCAATGATGTACATATATATAGATTTCTAGGCAAGTAAAGATTACAAAAGATGAGAAAAGATCTAGAAAAACAGGCAATGTTCCTTATTTGGTGGTGTCAAGGCTTTAAAATTCCTTTCTGCAAAGAAGAAGAATGACAAGCTCAAATGTGCTAATGAGTTTGATGTATGGAGAAAGTTACACAATGCCTGTTGTGAACGAGGGGGGAAGGGACAAAAAAGACCGAAAAAGGCGCGAGTGTGGTTAGCTCTTGATAGCTTGGTACCTTTACTATACAAAAGAAAAGATTTGAAGATGCTGATGCACAGTGTTTCATCAATGCTGTGAATGACTTTAGCCGGAATATGGAGATAGCGTGGGGAAAGAATCATTTCACATAGTACATGGTAATCTCTAAATTGGACATTGAGATGTGCATATTGAATGGTCCTATATTTACTGATTTGTTTTTCTATTTGGCAGCACATTTTATATGCTTGTGCACCATACATGGCATGGAATTATGGAAGCATCGGAGTGTGGTCCACTCAGGGCATGGAAAGATCGCATTGGCAAGCACCTTGTGCATATAATAGAGCGACCCAACATGGGGGTGGTGTAACTAAGTCAAGCCCAATGGTTCAATTGGTTCAATGGTGGTACATACATATCGAAATAAGAGCAGCTGCAACACTAGCATTCAAAGAGTCCTTAGTGTCCCATGCAGTGCAAGATGTTAACACGAAACATCAAAGAAGAATATACAACTCATCGAATGCAAGACATAATCATGCAAGGTGGCATGCAACCCGTCATAGACAAGGGCGCATATGGGTGGAGACAAATGAAAATGATGGTGTAGACTCTTCCAATGTGGATGCCCATGCATAAGTTTCAGAATTTCTTTGTAATTTTAGTTATGTGATTTGCAGTAAAGCCAACGTATAATGGACATGAGTTGCAGTATAAATGAGAGATTTTGTATGATTGGATGTTAATTATAAGTATTTAGCTCAAGGTTGCACTAATTTTACTTTTTTAAGGATTTTTATTGAAACAAGTATTTTTAAAAATTAGGGTTTTGGGCCCTATATAAAAGAATGGGCCCTCATTTTCATTTCATTGTTTAAAGAGCTCTCCACTCCCACACCACCTCCCACTTGCCCTTGACATTTCCACCCTATCTCTCACACCCTCACCCTTTCTTTGGCACACTCTCTCCATCTCCCATGGCCAGGCCCAAGATCAAGGCATCACGGAGACTGGCATAGCCATACCCACCTCCAGACTCATAGACAGAGAGTGATAGCCTCCCCCCCTCTCCCCCCGATGATCCTCGTTGAAGGGAGAAATTGCCAATCCGGAAGTTAGATAGAGAGCAAGAGGGACAGAAGAAGGCACAAGAAGAGGGATAGAGGAAGGCACAAAAGGGACAGAGGAAGGCACAAAAGGGACAGAGGAAGGCACAAGAAGATCCTTATGTAGACACTGATGACTTAGAGAGCACAGAGGAGGAGCGTGTGGAAGAGGAACAATGAAGGACAGAGCAGAGGACCAAGGCAAGAATAGACAATCAGGGTCCACACCAATGGGGAGAGGTGCCCGAGCTCCAAGTACCAGGCAAAGAGGCCCTCAACATCCAGGAAGAGGCCCTCCACATCAAGAGCAAAGAGGCCCTCCTCCAGTGAGGCGATACAGATTCAAGCCAAGGACAGTGGCACTTCCGGAGATCAGAAAGTTTCAAAAGTCCATCGATCTGCTCATGCCGATGGTGAGCTTCGCAAGGGTGGTACATGAGGTCATGCAGGACCTCAACCTTAGCCCAATGTCTCGGTTTGATAGGCACATAGTTGTGGAGGCTCCCTGGCATATTTTTAGAGATGCCTTGCTTGCCATGCAGCATGCAGTTGAGGCCTACCTAGTAGACCTCCTCATGGATGACACCTAGCTAGTTGCCATCCATAAGAAAAGGGTCATGGTGACCGCCGTAGACATGCAATTTATTGTATGTCTTAGGAAACCCAGGGGCACTTAGGGATTTTGTATGCTCCAGCTTGTACTCTGCCTATAGGCATCTATCTTGTACTCTGCCTACGGGCATCTATCTTGTATCAGCCTCTTTTCAATATAATAAAATGTATTTTTTTGAATTATCTTTGTATGTGCAATCTCAAATTTATTTTCAGTGTATTTGCAATCTATTGATTTACTTATGTGCAATCTCAATTTACTTATGAAAGACTTTCTGATGACGTATACAACAACAAAATGAAATAATAAACATCAAATCTCAATAGAACATGCAAAAGGAAATAATACTCAATTTTACTTAACATGGAAAAGGAAACAATGTTCTGTAGTGGGAAGAGAAAATAATTTAAAAATGGTATTCTTTATTGACATAGAGTAGTATCACAAAGATCACCCACTTGAATGCATAAGCTACTCTAGTCTATGCTTCTTCCTGCTTGGCTCAGATCCCTTTTTTGCTTGCTGAAGTAGAGAGGGTTGCGCAGTTTCATTCTCTATAGCCTGGGGATCTGTAATGCCAGCTAGCCCATTAATAGCTATAATCGTGTTGTTCTAGCCTAACTAGAACAACACGATTTGTAGTAGGACGGATGGGCCTCATCTTCACCATCCGACTGAGGACCCTGAACTTCATGATGTCCATCTTTCCATTCGGCGATAATTGTCGATGGAACACCAAAATGTGTTGAGCCACTCTGTTGATGTAGTGGTTGATCGAAGGCATCCCCCCACCAGAAGACCCTTTGGTTCCACCCTTGCATCCGGTATATTTATCAACCCATAAGATATCTTGCAACCAACATATTACATCAAAACCCAAAGATTATATAAATTAATAAAATATCATTTTTCAAGAATTAATAAGAATAAGGATTTTTACAGATGAAAAATAATATATTTTAAAAATCATATTTGCAAAAATTGGGATCTGGTTGCACGATGTCAGATTTTGGGCTTGCAAGGGGTTTTTTTGCATAAAATTGAGGCACATGGTTGCTAGGGTCTCTGTGGCCTCCCAAATATGATTTTTTAAAGATATTATTTTTCATCTGTGAAAAAACCATAACCCTAATTGTTTCCACAAATGGAGTGGGAGGGGCAAGTGGCAGGGGCATGTGTCAGGGGCGAGTGGCATTGGCGAGATGTCCTGGATTTAAAATCATAAAATTTTGTTGGGTTTTGTACTCTAAACCCTAAACCCTAAACCCTAATTCTTATTCCCTAAAACTAATTGTATTCCATGTGAACTGAATAAAAACCACAAACCTGTTATTTTCCCTATGTTTCAAAACCATAACCCTAATTTTTTCCTTAAATGGAGTGGCAGGGGCAAGTGACAGTGGCAGGATGTCCTGGGTTTAAAATCATAAAATTTGGTTGGGTTTTGTACCCTAAACCCTTAACCCTATTGCAAAAACTGGGTTCTCGTCGCATGATGTCGGATTTAGAGTTTTCAGGGGGTTTTTTTTGCTTGAAAATGATGCACATGGTTGCTAGAGTCTCAATGGCCTCCCAAATTTTTTTTGAAAAGAATATTTTTTTTCTAAATTACAAAACCATAACCCTAATTGTTTCCAGAAATGGAGTGGTAGTGGCAAGTGGCAGTGGTAGGATGTCCTGGGTTTCAAATCATAAAATTTGGTTGGGTTTTGTACTCTAAACCCTTAAACCCTATTTTTTATTTCCTACCAGTTGAAGAAAAAGCAATGATTTTGGTTGCTAAAATGGAACCTAGAATTATTATACTGATGATTTTGAATCACATGATGAAGTTGGCAAAGCTACATACCTTTTTCACCTCATCGCGGAGTGCGTTAACTATAGTGTCCAATTGGACTCCCTTTTGTGGTTGGTCTTGAACTTCATGTTGGCTTGAGTTCCAGCTTCTTCATCTCTCTCCCCGAACAATTCCCTCTACAAATTCATGAACTGCTCATCAGACATGTTGTACTCTGGTGTGGCATCCCCGATTGCCTTCTATGTTAGTTGGATTGCCTCGGTGAGGCTCAAGTCATCAAAGTGTGCAATCTCATCGATTGCTGGATTTAATGGAGCATCAAAGTCAATGACATCATCAAAAGTTTCATTTGAGAGCCAACATAGCACCTCATCCTCTCAGAGATTGGTTTCTTCCATCACTTCCAATAGGGTAAGGTATTCCGCACCCTCAATCCTGATTGGATCAACCGAAGTAAGGTGTGGCTTGGTTGCTGCCTCATCTGGATTATAGGTAGAGGATGGATATGCATGAGTCGGATATGAAGATAAGATGACCTCGCTTTCAACTTGCTCCTCAGCTAGGCTAATAGTATGCTCCTCAGGCTCCAAGACTAGGTTTAGGTCATCTCCTCCACTACTTGTTGATGGACCTGCTCCACCACTTGTGGATGCAGGACCCTCGGGCTGCTCGCCAACATCCTCATCAAACTTGCTAGTATTAACTAGAAAAGAAATCAAGGCATGTGGCTAGATGCTAGGCATGGCGACGCTCGCAGGCCATGGGGAAAAGGGAACGTGAGGGGAGAAGCGTTAACATGGCTAGGGAAAAGGGATTAAGAGGGGTGGGAATGAAGAGGGAGACTATGGCACAAGGAGGAAGGGAGAGGGGGAAGAGGAGCATGTACATGATGGGAGGTGGAATGTAGAGATGGAGACATCAAGGGAAGAGAGTCATGCTTTTGGAAGCGAGAGAATAGGGAGAGAGCTGGTTAGGAAGTCAAAGTTTGGGCCAAATGGTTGAACCAAATGGAAAATGTGAGCATAGTTCTAGCTAGGGGATAGTTTGCCATCGGAGGAAAACAAGGAGGCCTGACATGGTCAGGGCAGGCCTGCCAAATATAATTTTTTATTGTGAACCGCCAATGATGTTTTTTGGGGTATTTTGAAAAAAAACTAAAATATCCCCTAGATTTGGGGAGCCTTTGTTACAGAGAAGTCACATGGCATAATCTCCTTCATGGATACCATATTCCCTTATCCAAGCCTCTAATATTTTAGTAATTCTCCAAAGGGCCCCTTTTTGAGTCCAAAATTTTTGTAATGAAAATCTAGATAATTGATTTATAAAGATAGTATGGTTTATTATTTTGGTCATCACCATAGACCCCTTTTGAAGATGAATGAGGCATGATTATGGTAGCAAAAAGGATCAACAAGAAGATGTGCAAGTCTTCTTTTCTAGCTCAACACATGCAACCATTATATCACCTTGGTCATCATATGGACAACATAGACCCTTTAAAGACTCATAAGATAGGGGTCATGGAACCCCAGAGGATCAACAAGAAGATGTGATATGGAACTACTTTATCACATTGGTCACATGGACACCATAAACCACTTTTAAAGACTTGTGAGATAAGGGTCATGATAGCCAATTGGCAACAATCATAGTGGATCAACAAGAAGAGGTGCTTAATTCAATGACTCCATTAAAGAGGATCAAAGTGATCGAGCAAGAGGTTAGGTGTCAATTGTTCACATCATGACAAATTATCTTTTCGAGACTAGCAAACATAGACAATTTGATTCAATAACCATCATGTATTGAATAAATTGCATCACATGCATGAGTGGCAACTCAAACTAGACTTATAGGAAAAGCATTTGGTGCTCAATTTTGATGCAACATCACATATGTCTTACATGATGCCTTGCAAAGTTTGTGATAGATGATGCTCTGCATCACCATCCCATGAAAGTGAGTTGAAGCTACATAAATCTCAAAAATTGATTCATAAAGCTAGTGTGGTTACATTGAAAATACCCAAAAGGTGAAATGAGAAAGCCGTTCATTATATATACACTTTGACAAGAAAGTCAATCCTAATAAGTGGGGAATTGAAGAAGGTAGCAATTTGGTGGGTAGAGTCAAAGACTCATCTAGATAATTTATTCATACAAGCTATTATGGTTACATTGAAAAATATGTAGATAATTGATTCATAAAGCTAGTATCGTTACATTAAAAAGGCCCAAAAGATTTCATTGGTAGAGTGAGGAATTGAGGAAGAGTAAAGCAAATGAGTGGAATTGAAGAAGATAATGCTTTGGTTGCCAGTAAAAAATATCTACATAATTAATCCATAAATCTATTATCGTTGGCCCAAACAATTATGTTGTAAATTGTTTCATTATATTTATATATGCCTTAGCAAGGATGTGAGTCCTAATCAGTAAGAAATGAGCAAGGTAGCACTTTGGTTAGTCATACATTTATTTTACAATGTATGAAACATACCATAGCATTTGGAAGGAAGTCATGGAAAGCTAGAGATTAGCACTTAAGAGAGACCCTCCACTCCCTCGTATTGGGTGAATTTGAGAGAGTAGCCCCAAAGAGGTGTCAAAATGAGAAAGGATCTTGCTAAGCCTAGTCTAAACCATGATAGGTAGATGAGATCACGGAGGATGAAAGTACATAAGGAAATTCATAAGGGAGAGACTCAAGGTAGGCACACTCAATCCAATGTATATTTCAAGCTCCTTACCAACCACATAATGATAGGCCTCTTATATAGAGAGGCTCAAGGTCGCCTTTACACATCATCAACTTATTTGGCATCCTTATCCTTATCTCTCCAACTCATGTCTTGTCTTCTCGACTCTTCTCAGTTCTCTCATCCAATCATAGATTTCTCCTTATGTCATTCTTCTACCATCACATATTTCAACACCCCCCTTGATGCTAGGTCGGTCATAATAGAATACCTATGTCATCATAGGTGTAGACTAAGTGCTCATTACATAATAATATTCTCCCTTGGTGCCGTACTAGGTCTTCAATCTCTCGTTTATGCTCTCTTCAAAAGGGTAGGATTACATATAACAAATTTTGCTCAAAAGGTCATAAAACTCTTGTTTATGCTCTCTTCAAAAGGGTAGGATTACATATAACAATTTTTGCTTGGTGCTCCCCCTTAGGGCTAGCTGGTCTTTTACTCAGTCTATGTCACTCAAGGTGTAGAGTGTGCCCTTTGATGTAACTTGGTTGGGTGACTCAGAGGCTTCTTTGCTTGCACACTCTCAACTCAAGGGTTCTAAGGGTATAGGCTACTTTCTCTGATAGCACATTGCTCATAGCTCTTTTGGCTTTGCTAGCTTGCTAGAGTACCCTCATAATCCAAGTGAGAGATATATACAACCATTTTATGCCATGTGCAAGGGTAGGGTACCCACGATAGACTATTGATCACATGGTAAAATCCAAGGCTTTTTCCTAATGCTTGTTATCTTAACACTAGTTTGGTAGCATAACAGGACATAAAAGTGTCCTTTTGAGGTTCTGGCAAAAAAATCACAACTTGTTGTAGATGTGTTTTTTGGTGATTTCCTCTCTTAGACTCATAGGACTATTATCTAAAAATATAAGGAGCACAAAAAACTATTACATGTGATTACAAAATTCTCACAAATGTATAGTAACACAGTCTTTCACCTAGATGGTACTCAGATTTGAAACTTTATCTAGCATGCCTGAAATAAAATTGATATCAAGGAGCTAGCATTTTTTACAAAGTGTTTATTTATAAGTATATCAAACACCTAAGAGTGATAAAACTTTTTTTTAAAATCATTTTGGCAGGATTGATTTATCAATTAACAAGTGTGGTTAGCTTAGCAGGTTGCATTACAAGTCAATTTTCATAAATAAGCATCTTTACATACTACATATAATAGCCACAAAGTGTCATAATATCTTAACTATATAACAATATTATATCATAAGGGAAAGTCACCACATCACAATAAAGGCTAAAACCAAAAGAGATTAAGTGCTCCTAATTTATCAACTACCAAAATAGGTTCTGCATTAAATCTCACTTTTATAGTTTTGAATTATCACGTATATAAGTGTTCTGCATATAAATTTTTAAAATTGGTATCACTCATTCATGATTAGAGGCACTCTATAAGTATGATTTAAACATATGAAGGTTCTTATGATATCCTTTAACCCTTGTATCTTGAATTTAGCGTGAATTACAACATAAGAAATAATCAATATACGATTTGAATGGGTGTTCTAGATGATAATAGGTCCCCTAAAAACTCATGCTACTCTATAATATCCTATTGAAGACGTATACAAAGTACGGTTGAGTTTGGAACTTGTTAGACATGTCAAAGAATTTGCAAAACATCAATTTTTGCCTCGCCATCAGCATTCACTAAAATTACATTTAAGGCCATAGATCATAATGAGTATAATATCTAGCTCCAAGGAAATATAAACATATGCGTTATAGTTATGCTTAGGCTCTAGGACTTACAAAATCTAAGAAAATTCATTCTAAGTAAGAACCATGGCCATTTTATTTAAAGCTTGAGAAAACAGCTTGAATGGTCATAAGTAGTAGTTAGCGAGTCATAGGTCATGTGGGAGTTAGTAACTACTCTAGCATACTCATTCTTGATGTATTGATTCATACATTGCACGTGTGTGTGTGTGGGGGAAAGATGGTTATTCCAATGCAATTCTATTTCGATAGTAGTTTGCAATCTGATGTTCTATTCTTGTATATGCAATTTTGAATTCCTGTTGTGTGCAGGTCTGATTTGGCCTGTAACGGGTATTTACACGTTTCGAGTTGATGAACGTGAAGCAAGAAATGAATGCCTTCATGGCTAGCTCTTTTCCTCTTTGTGCTCATGCAAATCCCATGTAGCCATGCTTTCTAAGAGCAACACTTCCAAGTAACCAAATAAGGGTGCCTAATCTAATCTTCGTTGCTAACAATGGCCGTCTCCTAAGCAGTGCCGGTGGACATTACCCTCAGGCCTTCCTTGGATATGTGGCTGGGTATAAGATGCGAGGCACTCCAGATTTGAATCTACCTAACGCTATTCAATGCAGCCCAGGCCTATATAATGTAGCTACCAAAGTGCTTGATTAGAGTGTCACTGCCATAGCTAACACTCGGACTTTCTTGTGAATTGGGTTGGAGGAAAGGAGCAGCTCCTCTTGTTTTGCATGTCCTGCTTCTCCTTGAGAATGCTCTGGATGCGGATCGCCAACCCACTAACTCATAAGCAAGCCTTTTCTAAAATTTGAATCGTTCCCACGGTCCAATAAATGTAACGCGTAGCTAGCAGGAAATGAAACAAATTCACCTTCATCGTCAAGGTGAATGAAAGACCTTCGTTTGTGCTTTGGCAATTCCGTTGGGATTGATGGGTCCCCACGTGCAGGTCCAGCTCAGCTTAGAGGCTAACATAATTTAGAAATGATGAATGCATGAAGGTGAAGATAATCCTTAGGCTTGTGGTTGCAAGTCCATCTTCTTTTGCTTGTTTGTTTCAATTTCTCACTGGACGCCTATCCTTAGTATCAGCGGCCTCTTGAGTAGACGCTTTTGCACCTTTACCAACCTTCTCTTTTGTGGTTTCTCAACTTCTCGCTGGCTCCTCCTCAGGCTAACTTTCTTCTTGTTGCCGTCTTTTTATGCAGAAACTCCTTTGAGCTTGCACACAACAATGGTGACAACCTCTATTACATGCCCGCCTTTTCCTTCTGGCTGCTCATTTTTAAAGTCGATTTGTTCTCTCCTTGAATGTGGCAACATTGTTAGTTGCTCTTCCTCCTTGTAGAGCTACAATAGATGGAGCTTAGAGTCTCACCATTGCATGGTTCCTTGCTCCACAAACAACTAATGTATGGTCCAAGTCGTTAGCTTTGTCCTTTGCAACTCAGTTTTTCAGCATGAGAGCATGAATCTCACATAAAACTCTCCCTACTTAAATAATGAGTGTGCCGAAATCTTGTCTTAAAAAAAAGCAAGCATGATAAAATAAACAAACACTCTAAAAAGAACAAAATAGGCTTAGCACAACCTACACTCTGATACCATGTGAAAAATGAGAAAGGATCTTGCTAAGCCTAGTCTAAACCAAGATAGGTAGACGAGATCACAGAGGATCAAAGTACACAAGGAAATCCATAAGGGAGAGACTCAAGATGTGGGCACACGTCTATTTCAAGCTCCTTATCAAACATACAATGATAGGCCTCTTATATAGAGAGCCTCAAGGTCACCTTTACACATCATCAACTTATGTGGCTTCCCTATCTCTTCACCTCATGTCTTATCTTCTAGACTCTTCTCACCTCTCATCCAATCATAGATTTCTCCTTATATCACTCTTCTAGCATCACATATTTCAACAAGTGGTGTCCATCTTTGGCGTTCGGTGGATCGATTAGCCCACTTAACAAAGTTTAGAGGGTTCTACTCCACCTCCCAAACAAAACACTAAGATTTGGGTGAAATAACTAGGTTGACTAGGATATATCTGTGTAAAAATTATCACTATAGGATGACAATTTTGTTTAAGAGGTAAGAGAGTGCTAAATTGAGGGGAGCTAGCGACATGCATGATAGGATAGCGGCTGTTAAAGTATGGATATGTTGATTAGTAACGGTAGAATTGATTAAATGAAGGAATGAAGGGTATGGTATGTTTGAGGATAATGATGGTGGGAGATCCCAAGGTACTAAGAAGATGGCTTGGAAGGGTAGGGGAGGGCATTTCCAAGAGTAATGTGGGCAGATTCTGATGATGGGCCATTAGGCTAGGAGTTGAAATTTCTACCTAGAATACTTGACATGTAGTTCCCAGCTATTGGGAGGCGAGTTTGTAGTGAGTTTCTGTCGTTAAACTTTCTATGTTAGAGTGTTTGAAATCTTCCCCATTAATTTTGAGGCTCCTTCCTCGCCTGTCCGTGCGTGTGTTGTTCAGATCTTGTTTTTGTACATGCTACTATTAGACACATCGATCATTTGCGCCTTCTTCAACTTGCTTTGCATGTCTTGATTCTTGTGGAGTTTTGGAGGTTGAGTGGAGGAGACTGGCTGGAGACTCCTGAAATCTACTGTTTCCTAGAAAGGTGCTTAACATCGGCAAATTTTCATTTTGGAGACTTCCTAGGCAGTGCTGGGTTCTTTCGGAAACATGCTAGTTATTTTTTGACACCAGTTCTTTCTCTTGTACTTACCTTCCTTAGCTCCTTGTGGCACTTGAGTTATAGACGGTTTTTCAAGCATTAATAGAAACTTCCTTTTTCTAGAAAAAAACACATTGACAAATTTTCTTATGTTAATGGAGCGATTTCAAGATTCTACGTTTGTAGGCGAGACGAAGGGTGTGAAAGAATGCTCTCTTATAGAATGCGTTAATTGGATGGTTGCGATCGCATTTGAGCTGACCTAGACTGAGTTACAAAAGGTGAGCAAGAGACTAGCATTTCATTTTAGGGACTAACTCTTAGATAGCATTCCACTAGCTTAATTTGCGATTTCCACACTTTTCGCCATAGTTTGAGGAGGTTTCTTTAGAGTACATTCCCACGATGATCCGAATTTTTTGGCTGGAGATATGACATGAATTGATTCATTTCTCAATCCTTACTTTAAGGAACGATGATGAAAATTTGTATTTCGCGATTGGCTAGCAGCCCCCGAAATGTTTTCTTTTCCTATCTTCACGACTAACATCGCCATATTTCCCAATGTTAGCCATGAAAATAGAGTCCCGATGAAGGTGGTGAAATGTATGATTCAGCTCTATTATTCGACTCTCCCAAGAAATAGGTCGTAGAAATCTATAACGTGGGAATGCCCTCTTAACATGGGAAAAATCGAGCAGAATAAGGTTTTCGAGACATTGGAGGCAAACAACACGTCGAATTTTACCGGAAGACAGACAGGAAATTCGGACGTCAAAGAATGTGCTTGCTCTTTCCTATTTTCCAAGCTGAAACGTTTCTCATGTTCTCCATCGCGGGAATGTGCGTTTATGCGATTAGATTAGGAAAGGCGATAAATTACAAAAGCAAACTTTATTTTATACGGTTAGAAAATTTAACTTTCTCTAGGGGCGAAGGGGCGGAGGAGTGGTCGGACGAGTGGCGGCGGCGGCGGTGGGCGGGGCGATGGCGCGACTGCGTGACCACCGAAATAGAGGTGGCGTCGCCGTTGACGTGGCAACCCTTGGGAATGAGGGCCTCGTCCGTGGGCGCCATGCAGCCGAGGCGGACCGCCGCCCAACCGGCGACTTTGCGGCGGACGAGCTGGCGGCGCATGTCGACGCACTCGAGCTCCAGGTCCGCCAAGCGCCGGCGCACGCCCGCCATATCAGCGCGTAAAGCCTGGTTCTCGCGCAGCGCCGCCACCCAACTCGGCGGACCGCCCCCGCCGCCGCCGCCTCCTCCAACGCTCCTTCGCTCCACAGCTGCCCTCGATGGCCTCGCTGCTTCTTCTTCTTCGTCTCCTACACACCCGACTATGGCGGATCTCAGCTGCAGCTGCTCGAAGAATAGCACCTGCACCACTGTCCTCAGCGGTAGCCTCTCGTTCTGCGCTGCGTGCGTGCATGCCTCCAGCGATAGCTTCCGGCAGTCCATCGCTCCGCACAGCTTCTCCTTCTCCCCCTCCGTCATCCACGAATGTGCCTGCCACCCACCCGCCGCCCATCCCCCACGATACCAGCTCAGAAATCCATCTCGAAACATGCTCGCAATCGGCTGCTTCATGCCCACAATCAGCGCAAATTCAACCAGCGATGCTCGCCATCGGCAGCCAAATGCTCATGAGGCAGAACCACCCATGCTCGCAGCAATCGGCGCCGAACTGCTCACTGCAATCAGCTCAAAACTATCCAACTAGCGTTACTCGCAATCGGCAGCGAAACGCTCACAATCAGCTCAACAATCAGCCACCCACGCTGCAATCAGCTGCGATTTCAAATCCTTGCTCACAATCAACCAACCAATTCGATCCATGCTCACACTAGAACGCTGCAAACTCAATCAGCCATGCTCGCGAGTCGCAAACGGCAAGCAAAACCCATCAGCCGCTCTTGCAATCCGCATCAAAAGCAAACGAGTCATGAATTCCACCTTCAAGAACACATCGATCGCCCTGTATAGCCCGTCATCATGCACCCTCGCATAGTCCGGCACAGCCTCGACCAGGGATTGGAACTTCGCCAGCTTCAAGTTGATGTCCGGCCCAACTTCCCCGAGGTACGCGTCCAATAGCTTGGCTACCCTTGTCAACGGTGTGAGCGTCGGAGATCCTACTAGCGGTCCCTCATCGACCAACGGCGATGCTGCTACTGCTGCTGCGGCCCTGGTGGCCTTCTCAGAGAGAAGGAAGTGATCCAGAATGCGATGCACGCAATCCATGTCGTAGAGAGTCTCCAAAGAGTAAGAATAGTTCGGAATGAGAAGTTCGTCGACGTTTGCCTGATCCAATTGAGCTCCAATTCGGCACTCCAGATTCGAAATACAGGCAGGACTTGCTTTCAAGATCATGGCAGTTCGCAGCAATCCGAAGAGGAAGCGGGTGGAGACGACCCCTTCCTGCGAAGGCAACAGGCTTTCGATTGTCTCGAGCAGAAGACGCTGCTCGACCTCGGTGCTCACAGATTTCATACGAGCTCGGAACGAGCTATCATGTCTCCGGTTAAGCCCCGGGATGGATCTCTTCGCATAATACATCAGCGCCCCTGCAATGCTCTCGCTTCGCAGACCTCTTTCCTCCATCGCGCTTATCACACACTTGAACAGAGGCAAATTCAGAACTGAAATATCCTGATACCACCAATCTAGCCTGGAATTCCTTGGCCTCGCTCCCGTGCTTATCCCGTTCCAGAGCACTGTTCCATCCGGGCTTTGTAGCGACCCCTTCTCCATCATCGGCCAGCCAAACAAGCTGGGATCAGTGCAAGCCTTCATGGTGATCGAGTCCACACATTTTCTGACTATGAGCAGTTCTTCAGCTAGCGGTAACAATGCCTCACAGCTTTTCAGGACTCTCACAGAATCCTTCCAGCTTCTCACGACGATTTGGCTCAGAAAGCTCTCGGTAAGAGCGATCAAATTACCCTCCCCATATTCTTCTGTCATTTCCAGATACTCTGCGGCGCAGCGCAGTGCTGCGACATTGGCCACTCCTAGCTCCATGCGGACACCAATATAGCAAAACTTAACTACCAGGTCGAAGGTCTCAGGCCCGCCAGGTACCCCCTGTAGGCGAATATGACAGCTTTCCTCTTCGTCATGGTTGCTGGCCTCTGTCACAAGTTTTGTGAGCCTTCCGCTCCGTGACATGAGAGGAAACTGAAGCACGAACATAGACATGTTCAAGAATTAGGATAATGCGACTTCATACGAACCTAGTTAAGATTGAACCGTGAAATAATTTGAAACCTTCCCTTTTAGCAATTAGGAGGAGTGTGTATATCATCCAAACCTTGTGAAGATGGAATAACATCTCATCTACTTCGACCGTGATATCGCTGGGAAGGCCTGTCGTGCAAAACCTGGAAACAACATGTTAACTCGCAGTTTGTCTAAGTGAAGTACCAGATAAATGGCAGCGATGAGAACCTTCGAGACCTAGAAGACCTAGAATTTTCAATGTCAGAAATAAAAGTTTTAACATACCAAGCTTGTCCCCTGAGTTGCAAGCCGTCAGACTTGTCCCCAACCTTTACCAAAGCCATTCCGTCGACTCTTCAGAAACGCTAATTACTCTTTGTGCTAGTGTGAATCATCCATCCTAAGTGCTCCGTTTACATCTTCAACTTGGCAAGTTCAAGATGCGTAAAAGGGGAGCGACGACGGAAGAAGAAAGCAGCAGGGAGGACGAGAATTTCAGATGAAGGATAGACAGACGTGAATCTACAAGGAGGAATGAACTGCTTCGCTTAATGAAGTAGAGCAAGCTGCGGAGCGAGATATATCCGAGTTGGAGTACGAGCGGCCGTCCGTTCGAGCCCAAGAAGAACACTCACGAAAAAAGCAAACCAGGACGGTGCAAAGCGAAACACCAAACGGACCGGTGAAACGACCAGAAACTGCGCTCTACAATGAGAACCCGAGCAGCACCCACCCTTGCGCATGATGAGAGTCCATCGACAAAGACTGTCAAAAGGAATGGACCAACAAAAAGAGACAGGACCAGGGCACGGGGAGGTAAGGACGACCCTATTCCATGTGTGGCGGAGGATTGCGAGGAGAGGGAAGATCTGGCCAAAATGAAGTGTGGAATGATCACGGGAAGCTGATCAGAGCTGTGAAATTGTGAATGCGAAACGACGGACCCATTTGACCAAAAGGTTGAAGGAAGGCTGCAAAATCCGATCGTCTATTTCGTCGTGAATGATCATTAAATGGTAGGCGATGAATCAAATGTGCGGTTTGTGAGGAGAATGTGACGTTGGGAAGGTGGAGGAGAGGCGGTGTGAACGGATCGATGGAGATGAGAACTGCAGACGGTTCTCTCATCAGAGTAGCGGTAGATGCGTGTGGACTGTATGGATTTTGTCCGGCGTGAAGCATTGAAAGAAGCTGCAGACTGAACATCTACCAGACAAAAGCCAACCAAAAATGCCAGACGGGCAAGATAGAGGCAGCCGCTGAAGCCTGATCGATTTCCAGTACCTATTAATAACAATTGACCTCAGAGATGTGGTAGTAACGCCACACGATTCTTTGCCACGAACTTCCGGCGTTTTTCCCGAACTTGCACTGTGCACAGAACATATCATGATCGATATTGGCATCCAATTCCGAACGTAGAAATTCTGCAGTGCTAACATACAATTCACATCATAGATATTGGTATCCATTCCCGAACGTAGAAATTCTGCAGTGCTAACATGCAATTTCGAAGTGACGAATTTCTACGTTCCGAATTGGATGCCAACATGTTTAGCAGTTTGCAAGAAAAATCATCATTTCGGAACTGGGTGCCAACACGTTGATCATCATCGATTCGGAATTGGATGCCAACACGTTTAGCAGTCTCCAAAAGAAAACATCGATCATCGTCGATGCTTCTACAGGAGAATTTTTACGTTCGGAGTTGGATGCCAACATCGTGACGAATTTCTGGGTGCCAACATTGCTGATCATCGATGCGAAGACAATGAAGAATTTCTACGTCGGGAATTGGATCATTTGGAAAATTGGATGCCAACAATCGATCATCATCGATCTTGACAGTGACGAATTTCTAATTTCTTCGGCATTGGATGCCGACATCGGTCGATGCACACCCGGAAGCGATTTGTGCGGTGTTCGTTACACATTAAAAATGCACACATGAAAGCTAATTTGAAGTATTCGTTCATCTACGTTTGAATTTTGTTTCGATATTAAATGAGAAGGAAGGACACGTTTGTCACGTCTCAACCATGGCAGCTAATGCTCGTTGATCAAGTGTGAACCCTGCCGGCATTTCATCAGAAAGATCGCAACGAAGAAACTGAATGTATTGGTTGTCGAGAGATCTTGCAGAGTGGGTTACGTCGGAAGCATTGAAGGAGAAGGTGACAGAAATAACGATTGAATGAACGATTTTTGTTTTGGACTGGCGAATGGCGATCAATGAGCGATTTGGAAGATTAACAGAAAACGCTTTCTTCAACAACAGTCGGAAAGATCGTCCTTTTGACGTAATATTAAAAAGCAAAACGAACGACAGCCTGCAACGATCTATCAAAAAAGACAACAAACGCACGGCGCTTGACGGGGATGTGCTTTCAAAACACACACACACACCTGACGATCTCACGAGAAAAGAACGTGGGGTGCTGCAGGATTATTTTAACGATTCTCCGATCGTCCCTTTTCTCCTTTTACGAATCATCCGCACCTGCAATCCTACATGATCCATGAACGGGATTTTTTTTTTCCACCATACAATTCCGAATCTCTCTCCCCAATGCAATCGTTTTATCGCTGGCCACAGGAATCGTTCTGTGTCCCCTCTCATCCGTCGTCTCTTTTACAGAAACGGTCGCCGCTTCCGATTATTATCTTGACTCTATCTCTCTCTCTTGGTTGCTCTATTATCACCTGCCCCGTCCTGCCGTGTGAACCTGGATGACTGATGTTACAACAAACACATGACGCAAACATTAATGAAGACAGGATCAACGAACAAAATCTCTCTCTCTTTTTCTCTCTCTCCCATATTCCTTTGCTTGAGATCCAAATGCGATTCTTTTGGCCTCGCCTGCAGCTTCAACGTACGGAAAATGTAACAAACTATCCATCGACACAAAAAAGAATTCGTCTACTCATATAACTCTACGTTGTAGTTATATATGCCTTCGCAATCATTTCCATTATAAGGTTGTTCTTCATGTGTGAGAGCAGTTGCATTGAGAAAGCTAAATAATAAGCGTAACGTGGGTTGAATTGTTTAAACATTCCTAAATTGTGATTCATGCAAACATGTGGGTGACCAATTGGCACTCTGCAAGAGCACTATTCCAAGTCCAAGTTCATGTCGCTTCTACAAAAACCAAGTACATATGGGAGCCTAAAAGTGCCATTTTTACATTATTAAATGGCACTTTCATCCTGCCTTTTTCCACATGCACTTTTTTGGCCATTTTTTATGTATGAAATGGCACCAAACTTTGTTGAAATGGAAACATATTAGAGATCAAATGTGAATGAAAAATATAAATGTATGATATAAAACTTGTCATTTATTGTGTTTAAAATGGCCAAAAGTGACAAAAGTCGCTATTTTTCATCTTGACAGTGGCAAAAAGTTACATATGAGTTGCCATTTCTTATATTATGACTGGAAAAATGTGAAAACATGTTCTTTTTTAACTATTAAAAAAAGAAAGAAAGAAAAGGTCTTTAAACCGTCTGGCTTTTACTCGGCTTTTAAAGCGCAGATCGAGTTGGGCCTCAGGGAGTTTGTGATCATGGCCATGGTCAAATTAGATTTCAGAGACTTAGGATGGATGTTAGGAAAGAAATCTCCGATTGTTAGTCACTATCTTCTCTGCATTGGATCTCAAATGTAAGCGCAAGTGCTAGCCCTGCTCTATTAGTGTAGGCCATGGGTGTGTCCCATGTTATCGGCTAAGTTTTGTATCTGGTCTAGTTTGGCCTGACCAGCCACCTCGAAAACATGTTGTTTTTTCACGTTGTAGATGGCATAAAAGTGTCATTTATGATATCTTGAGTGGCAAAAAAGTCATAAAGGTTGGCTTTTCTTATGTTGTAAATGCCATAAAGTGACTTGAAAATTATCATCTATGAGATTGTAAATGGCAAAAAAGTGACATTAAAGTTCTCATTTACTAGATTTGATACTGAAAAAAAAGTGACATTAAAGTAGGATATAAATGAGGTTCTAAACACTACATTAAAGTTGTCCTTTTACACATTCTAAATAGAAAAAAACAAAGTGACAAACATTTTTAAAAAAAATAAAATAAAAAATAAAGGGCCGTCTTCATATTAAAAGGGGGTGGGTCAAACCCTCAAAAAACAAGAAGACCTAAGTACAAAATTATGGATGCAGAAGGGAAGCTGATCTATGGGTAAGACACCCTCGGCCTACGCTTAGAGCAACTTAAACCTATCAGCCACTGTAACTAAGTAGTGATTGATAACATGATCCCTAGATTCTAACAACATGGCGAAATCTATAAGGTAGGCTTTGCCTTTGGAGGCAATCAGTCCCTCCGTCAAAGGGACCCTCTCACATCCATTAAAAGATATCAGATTGCGAGATTCCCAGACAGCTAGGAGGATAGTTGCTCTCACGTATTGCCATGCCCCGGCGAGCATAGAAGGGAGGCCTCTCACTTCTCCAAGAAGAGCCAAGTACCACTTCTTCATGAAATTGAATTGGGTAATGAAACCCGACGCCCTCTCCACTTTACTCTCCAACTACACGGGAGATTACACAACTCCACATCAAATGTCTCAAAGATTCCAACGCCACCCCACACAGCGAGGAAACCGGGGATACCTCGATGAAGCGAGAAATCCTTGCTCTCACCGGCAGCCAGTGTTGAAGAATCTTCCAAAGGAGGAAGGCTGCTTTGCCCGAAAGCTTAGCTTTCCAAATCCCTTGCAGAACTATCGTCCACCAAGCTCGTGTCCCTCCCCTAACCATCCATTTCTTGTTCAGGTCTACTAGCTACACATAATCTCACTGATCAACACAGTGTATGCAGCCTTAACCGTGAGCTTATTGAGACCGGTTCTCCCTAGCTTCCGTTGCCTAACCTTCCTACACTTTGATACCACAAAGTTTGTTGGCCAATGTGCAAGGATCCTTTCCAACATAGCTCAGATTAGGTCCATTTCCCCTTGATCTAGCCCTCAGATTGTCCAAACTATGCCAGTCAGCTTCCTTTGCATTCCATAGACCTTCCCATTTGCGAATCCCTTTCCTGAATGCACTCCTTGCTCTCACTATGTCATGTAAAGCAAATGGTTCCTTGTGGAATGCCAGACTCTACCATAGGCCTTCTTTCAAAGTGGAGTCACCTCTTAAACCATTTAGGCCCCTTCAGGATAGCCTCCCTACACAGGTCTTCCAAGCTGCCACCAATCCTACTGTTATGTCAGAGCTCGAGATTTTTAGAGGAAAGCCTGAGAAAAGTAGGTCATACGATGACAACCCCCTCTATGACCCCGCCCCTCTGCTTCTCCCTTGCTCTATGAAGAACTTCATTACCCCCACCCAAGGGTTCTTGGAATAGAACATGCCAGGAAGCCATTTGCTCAGCAGAGCAATGTTCCGGACTCTAATATACAACAGGCCAATCCCCCCCAAAAGCTTGGGGGATTTCAATGGCTCCCACGGGATCATGTGCAATCATCTCTTGCCTCCATCTTTTGCCCAAAGGAACGATCGAAAGAGTCTTTCAACCTCCTCCCAGTGCGACTTAGCGAACCCCCAGATGGAGGAGACATACGCTGAAGTGGCCACCAGAATGTGCTGTATTACCAAAGCTCTCCCGTTCCACCCCAAGTTAATTCCACTCTAGCTTTTTAATTTAGTCTTAATCTTCTACTTAAACCAGTCAAATCTCATCCTGTTTGTGACCCCGATGCCTTGTGGTGCACCCGGATACCTTATGATCTCCCCCCTCTGCAGCACTATCTGCATTCGACTATCATCAACCATTGAGGAGGGGAAGCCATGTTGGTATGCAAGACAAAGGTCGTGCTCTAGCTACACTGAGATCTTGAGGCTCTGTAGAAAAGAGAGAACACATTCATTAGATTCTCCATGCTCTCTTTATCCTAGATGGAGAATGAGACACCGTCATCCGCAAAAAGCTTCAGATTGAACTGCTCCCCATTTGGTAAAGTGATGCCCTTGAAGGCTCCTACAGCCACACCTTGCTTTACTATAAGCATTAGAGGAATAGAGCCAATCGTGAAAAGTAAAGGTGCTATGGGGCAGCCCTAGCGAATTTATCTCTTCAAATCGAATGCTCCTACCACCCCCCCATTCAAGCAAAGAATAGCTGATGCCTGCCCAAATAGAGTAGAAACCACTCGGATAAACCCATCTCCAAACCCTAACTTATTAAGTACTGCTATCAGATAATCCCAGCGGATTCGGTCGTATGCTTTGTGAAAGTCCACCCCCATCAAGAGGACATTCTGCTTCGAGCATAGCGCATAGTTGAGAGCAGTAGAGATATTGAATATGTTATTGAAAATGTCCTGCCCTTTGACAAACCCACACTGCTCACTATCCACTCTCTCAGAGCACAGATCACTAATTTGCAATGAAAGGGCCTTGGCAATTAGTTTGTCTGAAGTATTAAGATAGAAATCAGCCTCCAGTCCCCCACCTTAACTCTGCATGGCCTTTTCGAAAAGAACTTCAGCAGCTCGACGTTCACGCCTGCTGAAAGGGAACCTTTAGCAACAGACTCATTGGCCATATTGGTTAAATCATCCCCAATGACACTCCAAAACCTTCAGAAGAACTCTGCAGTTAGTCCGTTAGGACTGGGGGACCTATCGTCTTCAAGGGAAAGCAAAGCCTCCTCCATTTCCTTGCAAATAAACGGTCTTCTAAGTAAACTTCTATTGTACTCAGAGAGCTTGGCATCTATTCCAGCTAAGAGGTTTTGTAAACTGCCTCTCCAATCCTTGTCTTGGCACCCCCTTCTCCTACTAAAGCACTTAATTCGTTTAGAAACACATTCCCCACATGCCAGTATCCTTGGATCAAGTTCCCATCAGCATCCATGTCACGATCAATATACTCTCTGTCATGCTTCTTCTTGAGACATTGGAAAAACACTTGCGAAGGACAATCACCCACCCGTAACCACAATCATCTCGATTTAACTTTGGCCAGCTCAACTTTCTCCAGTTCAAACTTCTATAGGGCCGTATCCACCTCAACCAATAAAGTTGTGACTATCAGATCTTGTGGGGCAATCTCGACTACTACCAACACCGAGCTCTTGATTTGACCCAACGCCATCACAGCCGCCTTCTTGCCATTCTATATTCGCGGTCCACCAGCTTCTTAAGTCTAGCGTGAACTACTCTAATTGTCACGTCCTATTTAAGGCAAGAATCTGCTATGTCTGCTCCTGTCGTCCTCCATATCTCCGTAATTTCTTCACAAACACTCTTAGAACTTAGCATCCACCTACTACATTTGAAAGGGACATCTGTGGATCTTCTACAAACTGTTGATAAACCAAAGCTCTAGAGTAATGGGCAATGATCCGAAATGCTTGAAGATATTATTCAATCTCCTTTGAGAGGGCCTCTCATCCGCCAACCACCATCCAATAGGTAAATTTGATCTAATCTTGCCACATGAAAATCATTCCCGTGCCAATGATTAGACCATGTAAAGTCCCTCATTTCCTTGTGTAATCATGTTACACAATGATAAAGAACTTCTATCCATCAATGAGATATATTAGTTGCCTGTGAAAGATTCATCAAATATATTCAGCATATTGCTTGTATTACACATGGCGTTTAAAAAATAAAACTATACAAATCTTAGAAACCATAACATTCCACTTAATAAAAGATATTGTTCATAGGTTAATTGCAAAATAAAAAATAAGCTTATAAATATCAAAATTAAATCACAAAATCCCAAAGCGGTTATATGGGGAGTTTCCATGCAACATTCAATCCTATGGCTTTATCCAATGTAATAATATCATCACTAGATTTTAATATATAAGCATCTCTAATGATTGCATCATCAACTCTTATTGCTATATTAGCAGGTTCTATTGATACAGTATGAACTTTGAATGTAGGATCTAGAATAATCATTGCTCATAGTCCTATTGTCTTTTGACTTTTTATGTACACCTTCCTCTTTGTACCATTTAAAAACTAATGCCCTAAAAAATGTGTTCAAGATAAAGAGATCATTAGTGGAATAATTTGAAAGCATTATGAAGATAGTGGGAGAGAGGGAAGGAGTCTCACTTGCGGCTTTCTCACATACACAATGGGGGAATACACACACAGGTGGAGGCTGAAAACAGTTTTCCTCTTCTTAGTTGTGAAAGCCAAAAGAACTCTAGTACAAAGAAATAGAACCCTACATGTGGGTCTCAAACCAAACTCAAGTAACTAAGGTGGCATGCTAACTGAGCCACGAACTAGAGTAGATAAGGATAGCTGTCATCCAGCTATTATTCATGGGTGGTGTACCAACCGCATCTGCAGCTAACAAGTTGGTGACATAAATACACAACGGTCACCCTGGCATATCACGAGTGGAGCTCGATATCTCAACACTCCCCCTCGAGCTCAATCCCAATTCTTGCACACCAAGTAGGTCTCTGAACTTGCGCAGCTTCTCTGTGCCCAATGTCTTCGTGAATATGTCAGCTACTTGATCCTCTGTGCTGACATAAACTAGATCAATAAGACCTAGTAAAACCTTCTCCCACACATAGTGATAATGCACCTCAATGTGCTTTGTTCTAATAGACTGGGTTATTTGCCAAGTGTATACTACTCATGTTGTCACAATAAATGACAACTGGCCCATCTGTAGACTGATGCACATCATAAAGTAGCTTATGCAACCAAGCTACCTCACATGCAGCCATTGCTGCACCCCTGTACTTAGCCTCTGTGCTTGACAAGGCAACTGTAGGCTGTTTCTTGCTCCTCCAAGTGACTGCAGCACTCCCAAAAGAGAACACATATCCACTGGTAGATCGTCTATCAGAAGTACTACTAGCCCAATTAGCATCAGTGTATCCATGCAACTGTATCTGAACCCCAGCCTCATAAAATAGTCCATACTGCAATGTGGACTTCACATACCTGAGTATGCATGTAGCCGCATCCAAATGCGGTTTCCTTGGAGCCTGCATAAACTAACTTACCAATCCAACAGCATAGCTTAAATCTGGCCTGGTAATAGTCATATAAATCAAACTTCCTACTATGCATCTGTACATAGTAGGGTCTTCCAGAAGCTCACCTGCATCTGTGCTCAGCTTCACATTCTACTCCAAAGGAACTGAAATAGGCTTACAGCCTGTCATCCCATATTTGGACATCATGTCCAATCCATACTGCCTCTGTAAGAGCTGTATCCCACTTGGTGATCTAATCACCTCAATGCCCAAGAAATAATGCAGCTCTCCCAAATCCTTCATCTCAAACTTCTGCTTCAATAGCATTTTCACATGAAGGATATCTTCATCACTATCACCTGTGATGATCAAATCATCAAGATAAATGACAAGTAGCATAATACCTTTCTCTGTTTTCTCACATAGAGTGAGAAATCTGCCTTGGAAATCTGAAAGCCAATAGTGACAAGATACTGTCCTATCTTGTCAGACCATGCTCTAGGTGCTTGCTTCAAGCCATACAAGGCTTTCTTCAACCTGCAAACAAAAATCCTTTGATCATCATCAAAAAATGGAAATTGATTGGGAACAGTAGGAACAGGCGAAGATGGAAAAACAATAGAACGAATAGGAGCCAGATCATCTAGAGGTTTAGCAACAATGTCAGGATCAGGAAAAGAAGGGGCGATAGTAGAATGATTAAGATAGTCTTCTGTGGCCCAGCCATCACACCCCCTCAGCACCTGTGGTTACCAATTGGTCACTCCCCCTGTCGCCCGTCCCTAGGTCATTGGTCTTCTTGTATTTCAATTCATTTAAATCACCAATTCCATCAAACTTTCTTTGTAGGTCACTAGTCTTCTTGTATGTCGATTCTTTTTTCTTTGTAGTTCATTTGTCTTCTTGTATTCAATTCATTTAAATCACCAATTCCATTGATATTTCTTTGTAGAATGCTAGAGGTGAGTTTTATAGGCCTTCAATTGTATGGTTAACATATAAAATTTTCTTCTTTACATGGGAGACAAAGTAGTTTGCTCATTTTTTATTTTGTTGTAAGAGATTACATTTGCTTCATTTGATGATTAGTTGTAATCATTTCTCATCTGATTATACTTTCCTTGTGCAAGCAATCTATCGCACTGTTGTGGGCTAAACTTGCCCAAAGTAGAAATATGCATAAGCAATGCAAAGACAACAAAACAATGCATTTTGCCTTCTCAAGAAAAGTTGAATATTTGACAAATTCGCCCAATAGTTTATTGACCTTTCGGATTGATTGTGCTTCACATATTGCCATAAAGATCTCATAGAACTTCAGCTCCAATAGATCAACATAATACTTTCTTTGATGACCATGTTACTTACAATGCTTGCGTAAATATAGATAACAATCTTTTTCTTTATGCTCAACATTTTCAGATAACAAACAATGCATCCTCCGACACTTGTTTTGCTTTGACTTTGCCCATCAGTAAATGAGAAGAGTAGAGATGATTGTACCTTTGATGGTGCTTTAGACTGCTCAGACTTTAGGATATTGCTTCAAATTGGTCGGACTTTACAATTTGACATTCGAAATTGTGTCAAACTATCTTCCAACAACTGTAGACAAGTTGGACCCCAAGTGGACAAGCAAATCTCTTCCATTTCCAAATTTGAAAACATGTATTGAAAGCTACTACAATATAGAATTATGTTTTCAAGAGAGAATTAATGGTCAGACTTCTATCAAATTGTAGCAGGTCGAACCGTAGGACTGTTTCCTATCAGAGCAAGTTGGACTGCATGGTCGATCGAGATGATTGGATTCACTACAAGGCATAGGCCATTTTTTGATGAAAATACCGATGCTTTTTACATTAAATTTTTTTTTTCACAGGTGCAAACATCGCTATAAAAGTCGTTAAAAGCATCAGAAAAAACCTGTCGCTATAAAGCATTGCTATATAGCGACGATCATAAATGTCGCTATATAGCGACACTGTTAATCGTCGCTATATAGCGACATTGGTAAACGTCGCTATATAGCGACAATTAACAGAACTTAAAAAAAAGGATTGGTGGGGCTAAATAGGGCTTGCTATGGCCCTATTTAGCCCCACTAATCCTTTTTTTTTTTGGTAATTACAAAACAAAGTTTTTTTATAACAAAATTTCCCTTGCAAAAAGGGTGATACAAAATCGCTCAAATGAAATGATCGAGCAACAAAAGCATATACATGTCGAAATTATACAACATTGTTTGTTACAAAATTACCCTTTTGAAAGGGCGATACAAAATTGCTCAAATAAGTGGATATACAAAATGACATACAGGGCGAAGAAAATGCAAACTACTACTACTACTGCTGCTGCTGCTGCTGCTACTACTGCTGCTACTGCTACTACTCATCTGATTTTGAATCATCCTCGTCTTGTTGGCTTGTTCCTTGGTTCTCGTGAGCTGCGCCTTCTCCTTGATCCTCATCATGTGCGTCTGATCCCTGGCCTTGGTGATCGCTCGCCTCTGATGATGGGATGCTTGAGCTTTGACCCTAAGAGTGAACCATATAAATCAAAAATTAGATTGGAACTTAAAGAATAAAACAATTTAAAAAGTCAGATTACTAGGAGTAGACTTATACTATGCAAGCAGCCACCTCAACCCAATCGACCGTCGCTCCCATTGCCTCTTGCTCAATAAACCACGGCTTTGTTCCTATCCAAAATGCACGTCACGTCTTTGTTAAAGTAGAAGATGACCCATCGCAACTTGCTGTGGATCCAATTTATGAGAGTTAGAGTTAGCTAAAGTGCATGTAATAAGTAGTAAAACAAATAGAACAATACATTAAATGAGAAGAAGTAGACTTACCATAGTTGCCTCGAACGCCAACCGTCCGCCTGCACCAAAGTGCGAAGTACCTACGATGTCCAGCCGTCTCTTCGCAACCCTCCTCTGACCCTCGAACAATTTGGGATTGTCCCTATTCTACTTCTTGAAGAACTTCCAATCAGCTTTGTCTGCCCAGCTCGGTTTAGCCAACCCCTTTGTGATGGAAGTATGCAAGGTTGATCTACGATGCTTCAAGACCAAACCCATGCGCTCTCGTATATAATCCTCATTAAACTCCCAATTTGGTGGGTTAGGGTATTTTTGTTTTAATTCATTGATGACCGCCTGCTTCTTTTAGTCATCTTGATACCACCAATCGGTAGCAATGCCGCTCTTGAAGTGATGGCTCATCAACTGCCTCATGGTGGCCATCACTACTTTGCTCTTTCTATCTTCTATTATCTCTCCGGCAGTTGTGATTTGATAGGAGAGATTCCCTGATGAGTGAGGAGGACTGATGGTAGTAGACTCAGAAGGAGTGGAAGCTGTGCGAGCACTTCCGGAGCGAGGAGTAGCAGTGGGAGTAGGACAGGGCAAGGGACTTGACTGATAGTGTGTCTCCAAACCAAGTGGAGACCTGTAGGAACATGAGTGTGCTAACTCGTATACATCTCCTGAGTCAGCACAACGTAAGCTGCCCTTCCTACTCTTCCTTCCCTTATGAGAGGCATGCACAAGTGATGACCCCTCGGTCGAAGAGGCACGAGGGGAGGGCTGGGCAGTACATCCAACCATTGGTGTAGGGGAGGGAATTGCTGAGGTCCTCTGAGATAGCAGAGAGAAGAATCTCGCTGCCTCCTCATCACTCATCTATGCTACAAACTCGTCAGGACTCTCGACAAAACCATGCACAGTTAGCAAAGGAGTTCCGCGAGGGGTAGTCGCAGTGGTACGTGGAAGAGGAGTCGGATCAGGGGTAGTCGTAGTGCTAGGTTCGAGAGGAGTTAGAGTAGGGGTAGTCCTCCGGGTAGTCACCTGAGATGAATCAAAGTCCTCTGGAGCATATAGATCATGAGCTCTCCTTCTGCGAGGTTGTCTGTACTCGTTGGATGAGTGACGTGATCCCATGTCTAACATAGACACAAACATGAAAACAAAAAACAAAAAAACAAACATAAGCATGGGCATAGGCATAGGCATAGGCAAAGAGGGAGAGAAGAGGAAGAAGAGGAAGAGGAAGAGGAAGAAGAGGAAGAGGAATCTGAAGAAGAGGGAGAGAAGAGGGAAAAGAGAATGTGGAGGAGAAGAGGAAGAAGAGGGAAAGGAAAGAGGGAAAGAAGAGGAAGAAGAGGGAAGAGGAAGTGGATGAGAAGAGGAAGAAGAGGGAAAGGAAAGAGGGAAAGAAGAGGAAGAAGAGGGAGAGAAGAGGAAGAAGAGAGAAAGAAGAGAGAATAAGAGAAGGGGGAAACAGAAGGGAAAGGAAAGAGGGAAAGGAAGAGGAAGAAGAGGGAGAGAAGGAGGAAGAAGAGGAAGAGGAATCTGAAGAAGAGGGAGAGAAGAGGGAAAAGAGAAAGTGGAGGAGAAGAGGAAGGAGAGGGAAAGGAAAGAGGGAAAGAAGAGGAAGAAGAGGGAAAAGAGGAAGTGGACGAGAAGAGGAAGAAGAGGAAAAGGAAAGTCTTCCCTTCTCCTGTAGAGTGTTAAATAAACTCAGCATGATGACCATTTATATAAATGGATGCTCAAATATGTCTCAGTGTGTGTATATGTATGTGTGAGAGTAGCTAGTCCTTGCTATGCATGCCTCAGTTTATAGTTTTCAACTTGTGAGTGGCTGTCATTAGATTGATATTACATGAGATGTGTAACATTTTTTGATGGGGTGGGTCCCACAAGACCCTAACTTTATAGCTCAAGCAAAAGTTTTGACTAACTCTATGGTTGGATGGCGATTCAAACATAAGATGTTCTAGGGTCTTCTTGTGTGAATATTCTTAATATACGTGGTTACTTAATTTGGCTGGAACATATACTAAAGATATGTGCCTGCGTGTCTGCGCGCATGTACACGTATGAAAGGGTGTGCATGCATTCTTATATATGTATGCATGTGCTGTACCATCAGTTTGATCTCAACCTTCAGAGACAGCTCAAGTTTTGAAGTTCTCTCTCAGTTTCAGGGCTTTGTGACCACATGCTTTGTATGGATGATATCTATCTTGCCAATTTTAACCTTTTGCTTCCTTTGTTATATCATCTAGTTTCTGCTTGTTTTTTTGTGTTTCTACATGATCCACCATAATCTGGATTTTAAGCAAGGTTGCTAGATTAACAAGAGATTCATTTTGATTAAACATGATTTGTTTGATCTACATTGGTGTGGCAGATCAGAATTTGGGACGTAGAGACTGGTTCTTGTGTAGCCATTGCTGAAGGTCATATGGCAGCCGTAGGAGCCCTTGCATTTTCCAAAAAAACCAAAAAATTCCTGGTCAGTGGAAGCAGGTATATGCAATTAATTTCTCTAACAGCATAAGAACTGTATATTTCATTCTTTCATTCCAAACTTTTACTTTTGGTACTTGAATTCAGATTCTCTTTGTTCCAGTGACCACACAATTAAAGTCTGGAATCTTGAAGGATTCCAACAAGCTTCTGTAACTGAGGGGCCTAAGAAGGTTTCTTCTCAGTCAACGGTTGCTGCTCATGACAAAGACATCAACTCCATAGCTGTGGCACCAAATGATAGTCTCGCTTGTAGTGGCTCCCAGGTACACATGCCTGTTTCGACTAGCTTCAGCTTTTACTGTTCTTAATATTCATTATCTTTGTGGGTTAAATGTTGTTAAATGGGCCAAATTACAGGACCGAACTGCTCGTGTTTGGAAACTTCCTGAGCTAGTCCCACTTGTGACACTACGTGGCCACAAAAGGGGCATCTGGTGTGTTCAATTTTCTCCTGTTGATCAATGCATCATGACAGCTTCGGGTGACAAAACAATTCGTTTATGGGCTCTTCCTGATGGGTCTTGTCTTAAGACATTTGAAGGCCACACCTCTAGTGTTCTGAGGGCATCATTTCTATCTCGGGGAACCCAGATTATCTCTTCAGGTCAGCAGGACTTCTTGGAAGATGGAAATTTCGGCAATCTACCAAATTCATTAATAATCTTATTATGAATGTTTGCAGGGGCTGATGGTCTGTTAAAACTGTGGACCATAAAGACAAATGATTGTGTGAACACATTTGATCGTCATGAAGACAAGGTATCATCTTCACTTCCGGATCTTCACTTCCGGTTTTCTAATTTCGGAAAACTAAGAGGCTCAGCTGCAACATATGCTTCTGTCAGGCCATGCAAGGGAAGCAAATGAAAGGGCTGCTAAATATTTTAACCTTTATCAGATTCAAATTCCCAAAAAGGTTAATTGGTGCCTTGGGAGTTATTTTTACTTGTAGATTCCGTTTGAATGAGAGTGCACTCTATGTTGTCTACATAAGTCTGCTGCTGCATGAGGACATTAAAGCTCATCCTATACCTCATGAGCACAGCCAAGGTCTATTCCTTGTGCGCTCTATACATTCAGGGCATCGATGCCAGTTGCTTTGTTAATAGCATACATGGATATGAAGCGCATGGGAGGTGATAATAACTAATTTGTTCTACACCTTCGTATCTCTGCCGATCTTTGGCTGTTTTGCCTTGAGCCCCTCTCCTCCCCACTTTTTGCTCTGCTAGTCGCCTCTGCTCTGCTCACCAGCCTCCCCCCTCCTTTTGTCCTTGCTGCTCTGGTGCTGGCTGCAGGCCCCTCAACTCGCGGCTTCATGGTGCTACCTTTACCCTGTTAGATTGTGTGGCAAATTTCTGGCAGTTAGAGCTTGTCTAGAGTAGATGAGCATACGGCTTGCTGTGAATCCTATTGAACAGAACGATGGCAGTCACTGCCATCCGATTAGCTTAGTAGATCGGGCCATCTGTCGGGCCTTGTGTAGTCAGTCAACCAGTGGTAATTGTTTCTATCTCGGACATTCATGTATTTCTTGGGTGAGTAAGAAACAATCAACGGTTGCTACCTCATATTGTGAAGCTGAGTACAGGGAAGCTGTCACAAGCACAGTGAATGTGTTTTGTTGAGACATTTGTTGGTAGATCTACATGGCTCATTGAAGGAGCCTACTCCGATTCTACAGTTGGAGTGCCATTGCCGTGGCACGGAATCGTGTTTTCATGCACGTACGAAATGCATAGAGATGCATTATCATATGTCAGGGAGTTACCTCATTCAAAGTTGGAGGCTTTCTGCAAGCTTTAAACTTATAGTTTTCCCTTTATAAGGTTTTTCCCCCTAACCTTAGCTAGAACTTGAGTTTGTGGTTGAGCTAGTCACCACATATATGTTGACCATCCATCCTAGGGTTTTGTCCACCCTAGTGTTCTCTTTTTGTTGTTACTGCAATCTCGTTTCAGCTTCCTTCATCTTCTTGAACTCTTACTCCATTCCCAACAGATAGAGAGGCACTCTCACGTGGTGAGAGACTCTTGGCTTTTGAGGGATTCTTAGAGGTGAGAGTGCATGTTATTTGGGTGCTTGGTTATCTACATGTTGTCACTCATAGTATCATTTTAAACATGATAAGGCTCAAGGCCCGTGGTCGAACATAAGTTTCCAGAAAGGACGAGGAAGAAGAGGGAGAGAAGGAGGAAGAAGAGGAAGAGGAATCTGAAGAAGAGGGAGAGGAGGGAAATGAGAAAGTGGAGGAGAAGAGGAAGAAGAGGGAAAGGAAAGAGGGAAAGAAGAGGAAGAAGAGGGAAAAGAGGAAGTGGGCGAGAAGAGGAAGAAGAGGGAAAAGAAAGAGGGAAAGAAGAGAAAGAAGAGAGAATAAGAGAAGGGGGAAAGAGAGAATAAGAGAAGGGGGAAATAGAAGGGAAAGGAAAGAGGGAAAGGAAGAGGAAGAAGAGGGAGAGAAGGAGGAAGAAGAGGAAGAGGAATCTGAAGAAGAGGGAGAGAAGAGGGAAATGAGAAAGTGGAAGAGAAGAGGAAGAAGAGGGAAAGGAAAGAGGGAAAGAAGAGAAAGAAGAGAAAGAAGAGGGAAAAGAGGAAGTGGACGAGAAGAGGAAGAAGAGGGAAAGGAAAGAGGAAGAAGAAGGAGAGAAGAGGAAGAAGAGAGAAAGAAGAGAGAAAGAAGAGGGGAAAAGAGGAGAAGAGAGAAGAAGAGGGAAAGGAGAAAGAGGAAAAAAAGAGGGGAAAAGAGAAGAAGAGAGAAGAAGAGGGAAAGGAAAGAGGGAAAAGAGAAATTGGAAAAGAGAAGAAGAGGGAAAGCAGCATAAGCATGAGCATATATCTCCTTCTCTTATGCTCATGCTTATGCTTATGCATAAGAGGAGTCTTATGCATAAGCATAAGAGACGGAGACATATGCTCATGCTTAACTTAAGCTTATGCATGAGCATTAGAACATGAGCATGAAAGAGGGAAAAAGAGGGGGAAAAGAGGAGAAGAGAGAAGAAGAGGGAAATGAGAAAGAGAAAGAGCATATGTCTTCCTATCTTATGCTCATGCTTATGCTTATGCATGAGCATAAGAGAAGGGGGAAAGAGAGAATAAGAGGGAAAGGAAAGAGGGAAAAGAGGGGGAAAAGAGGAGAAGAGAGAAGAAGAGGGAAAGGAAGGAGAGATTGGAAAAGAGGAAAGAGGGAGAGAAAGAGAGAAGAAGAGGGAAAGAGAAAAGAGGAAAAAAGAGACATATGCTCATGCTTATGCATGAGCATATGTCTAGTTCTCTTATGCTCATGCATAAGCATAAGCATGAGCATATGTCTCCTTCTCTTATGCTCATGCTTATGTTTCTGCATGAGCATAAGAGAAGGGGGAAAGAGAGAAGAAGAGGGAAAGGAAAGAGGGAAAAAGAGGGAAAGAAAGAGAGAAGAAGAGGAAAAGGAAATAGACATATGCTCGTGCTTATGCATGAGCATATGTCTCCTTCTCTTATGCTCATGCATAAGCATAAGCATGAGCATATGTCTCCTTCTCTTATGCTCATGCTTATGTTTATGCATGAGCATAAGAGAAGGGGGAAAGAGAGAAGAAGAGGGAAAGGAAAGAGGGAAAAAGAGGGAAAGAAAGAGAGAAGAAGAGGAAAAGGAAAGAGAGACTGGAAAAGAGGAAAGAGGGAGAGAAAGAGAGAAGAAGAGGAAAAGAGAAAAGAGGAAAAAAGAGACATACGCTCATGCTTATGCATGAGCATATGTCTACTTCTCTTATGCTCATGCATAAGCATAAGCATGAGCATATGTCTCCTTTTCTTATGCTCATGCTTATGCTTAAGCATAAGCATAAGAAAAGGAGACATATGCTCATGCTTATGCTTATGCATTAGCATAAGAGAAGGGGGGAAGAGAGAATAAGAGGGAAAGGAAAGAGGGAAAAGAAGGGGGGGGGGGGGGGGGAAGGAGAAGAGAGATTGAGAAAGAGGAAACAGGGAAAGAAAGAGAGAAGAAGAGGGACAGAGAAAAGAGGAAAAAAGAGACATATGCTCTACTCTTATGCTCATGCATAAGCATAAGCATGAGCATATGTCTCCTTCTCTTATGCTCATGCTTATGTTTCTGCATGAGCATAAGAGAAGGGGGAAAGAGAGAAGAAGAGGGAAAGGAAAGAGGGAAAAAGAGGGAAAGAAAGAGAGAAGAAGAGGAAAAGGAAAGAGGGAAAAAGAGAAGGAAAGAGATTGAAGGAGAGAAGAAGGAAAGAGATTGAGAGGAAGAGAGGGTTCCTACGCCCATCACTGCAGCTAGCGCTTAAGGCACTAGCTGCAGGCCAATGCAAATAACAAAAATAATAAATAGAAAAAAGAGGAAGCACTTACCTAAAATAGTACGTCCTGCTCAGTGTTGTGGACTGGCCCTACAAAAGAGAGGAAACATACCATTTTTCAAATAAGATGTTAGAGGAAGGAGGAGATTACAAAAGTAACTTCTTGAAAGGAGGAGATTGAGGAGACAAGGAGAAAGAGAAGGAAGAGAAATACAACAAAGACATGAGCCTTCTTTCTTTCTTGAAATCTCGTTTTTTGTTTCAATCCTTTGAAAACAAGCATGAAAACTAGTTCACAGGTTTAGCAATACAAGGAGAAGCACTCACAAAACTAAAGCTAACAAACAAATAACCTACATTGTTGAAACAAACTCACCTCTTGAAGAACTTCCTTTCAAGAAATTAAAGAGGAAAAAGGGTAGAGAAGGAGTACAAGAGCTAGGAGAAGGGTGAGGAGTGGAGAATAGAGTGGGAGGTTGTCGGAAATAGGTGGGAGGTCGTCGAAAATAGGTGGGAGGAGAGATTGCCTTGGTTACTTGAGAGATTAGAGAGATTGCTAAAGAAAGCACTGTGCGATGTGAGTCTCGGGTTTGTTAGAATCCAAGAGCATGTGCCTAGCGTGCCCCCCGCCAAGACCGCTAGCACCTCACGGAAGTGCACAACCTTCATGGCCACTACGGAGGCTCTGGCATGTGTGTATGGCAGGTCCCCACCCCTGCCATAAGGCACCCTTGCCTAGCCAGCCCTCCAACCTCCACAAAAGGCAAGCTTGGGGGAATTGAAGATAGGAGGGGCAACTTGGACTATTTATGTCCCTTCATCTTCCACACACCTTTGTATGTGGGATAATTCAACCCTTTCTCCTTCTTCTTATCCCCTTTGTCCATGAGAGATTTGCACCTCCAACACCCCCCTCCAATCGATCATGGAGAGAGGTGGCCGGGGATCAGACCCGGGCTCTGATACCATGTAAGAAAATAGTACGCAGCGGAAGATAACAACAAAACGCAAGTACACGATGGAAAGCTGGAGAGAATACAAAAATTCTGATATACCAAACTGCTGATACAACTGATGGTTGGCTGTCCACCCGTGCGCTCTACAGACAGAGCTTCGATGGTGATCTAGACATATGCTGGACGGAGGACTATGAGCATGAAGAACTGGTGATCTGATGATAGGGGGTGGCCACTTATATAGTGTAAGTGGTTGACGGTCGGCCCTGTAATAGGCAGTCGGCCTAATAGACAGTCGGCCTGGAAGACCACCGACCCTTCAGAAAACATGCCGGCGGGCAGATGAAGGATCGCGCATAGGTCATACCGTCGGGCCTGGGGCTACCGACAGCCCCCGGACCCTGCCGCTGGGGGCTTTGCCCCCAGACCTCCACCGGGGGCATGCGCCCCCCGGACCCCCTGCTATCGGGGGGGCTTTCGCCCCCCCGAACCCCCCCTTTGTGCAGACGGGTATCTACTCTTGGCTCCTAAGCCGTCTCATAACCATCTGGTCTACTCTAAGACCCCTTCCAGTGTCTAAACTGGGGATCCCTCCCAATATCCGATACCCGTCATGGCTTCTCCTCATATGGGGGCCTTACAACATTGGGTACACAGAATATTGGTGGGTTACATGAGAGGTGGACATTTGAGCTCAGGCTATCTGAGTAACGACTTTATTGCAAGTTCAACGAGCTTTGTTAGCAAAGGCTACTAGGAGTGATGGCTGCACCAACCCCGTTGCGAATTCGTCCACCTGCCTTCAATGAAGGCAAGCTCGATGGGACGAATTATACTTTGTGGAAATTCAAGATCAGCGCGATCTTGGATTCATATGAGCTTCTGGATACTGTTCTGGGATTGGATCCAGAACCGGTTGGATCACCGAATCCAAACAACCCCAACGTCATAACGCCACCGAATGCAGATCTTCTTCGGGCATGGAAACGAAGGAACGCAGATGCACTCTGTGCTCTTGTTACCAGTTCAAGTGATTCTGTTTTGACTCTGATTCAGCATACAGACAAGGCAAGTGAGGCTTGGAACATACTGAAAGGTCAGTATGAAACGCGGAATCAGACCAGAATTCAAAATCTAGAGAATATGCTTGCTGCAGAGAGGTGCTCTGATGGAGAATCAGCTGAGACATTCATCACACGGATCAAGAATCTACGTGATCAGATGGCGGCGGTTGGGATTACAAAGACCAGCGAAGAGTTGGCCAGAAGGTGCATTCGGATCCTTCCACAAAAGTACGATGCGTTGGTCACGACACTCAACACGCAGGTAAGAAATCCACCCCTCACTTTTGAAGAGTTCAGCGCGATGCTTCTAGAGGAGGAGATGCGAATGAAGACCCGCGATGGCGGAAGTGATGCAGCATTCTCAACCACATCCAAAGGGAAGGGTGGAGAGAAGAAGAATGGTAAGAAGAAGAAGTTTTCAGGTAAGTGCCACTACTGCAACAAAAGCGGTCACATGATCAAGGATTGCAGAAAGAAGCAGCAGGACGAAAAGAATGGCACTACACAGTCTTCTTCGAAAGGCAAGGAATCTGCCAACACAGTTGAAACTGAGTTGGAGCTATGGGTTGCAATTAAAGAAATATGCTCCTCAACAGAAGTTTCAACAACGAATGATTCGTGGCTCCTTGATAGTGGAGCGTCCCGTCACATGACCAGAAAGAAGGACTGGTATAGCTCTTTCAAGCCTCTACAAGAGCCCATGAACGTGACGGTCGGTAATAATGCAAAATGCCCTGTGGAAGGTATAGGTACTATCTCTCTTTCCATTCAAGAGGGTGAAACTAAAGAGCTTTCTGATGTATTACTAGTTCCTCAGCTAAAGAAGAACTTGCTTTCGGTTACTGCGATAACTGATCGCAACTTGGAGGTGCGTTTCAAGAGGACCGGAGCAGAAATCCTTAATGCAGCAGGCAAGGTGGTCGGCAAGGCAGTAAGGAAGAACAATCTCTACGAGCTGACGGCACTAACAGTCTCTTCAGGAGTGGGCATCAGTAAGGTATGGCATGAAAGATTTGGTCATCTTAGTTATCCTATTCTTTTGGAAATGCAGAAAACAGGGATGGTTGCACACTTGCCTGCACTCTCAAAGGTGCAGGAACCTTGTGAAGCTTGTATGATGGGCAAGCAACAAAGGAAGGCTTTTCCACATGAGAGCGGCTATCGGGCAAAGGCTCCTCTAGAATTGGTTCATGCTGATCTCAGTGGGAAAGCTCCGACTCAAGCTTTGGGGGGATGTAACTACTATATGCTTATCGTCGACGACTACAGTAGATACATGTGGGTGTATTTTCTACGAGATAAGGCTGAAGCTCTTGGAAAATTCAAACAGTGGCAAAAGATGGTGGAAAACGAAAGCGGGCTGAAGGTAAAGAAGCTTCGCACGGATCGAGGAGGAGAGTTCTTGTCAAAAGAGTTCGACACATACTTCCACGAGAATGGCATTAAGCGCCAACTCACGACTGCACATACTCCGCAACAAAATGGTGTTGTAGAGCGTCGCAATCGTACTGCCATGGAGATGGCACGATGCATGGCACTAGGTAAAGGATTGCCTAAGTCTTTTTGGGCTGAGGCAGTCAATACAGCAGTCTACATCCTCAATCGAAGCTTCACAAAGGCCTTGACGGGCAAAACACCTTTGGAGGCTTACTCAAGTAAAAAGCCTTCCGCTTCTCATTTCAGAACATTTGGATGTGAGTGCTTTGTTCATGTTCCAGATAGCACCAGAAAGAAATTAGATCCAAAGAGCAGAAAGTATATCTTCATGGGCTATAGCCAGGAGTCAAAGGCGTACCGGCTATATGATCCAGAGGCAAAGAAGATCGTGGTCAGTCGTGATGTGGTGTTTTGGGAACAGCCACATACAGTGGAGGAGGAGGTATGCCCTTCCACTTTATCATCAGCCGTAAAAGTAACTCACCTTGTGCCCGTATCTAAAGCAGAGTTGCAGAATGAGGAGGAGTACTTCGAGGAACAGACTCCACCAACACCACAACATGCCTTGGCTCCACAAGGTAAGCCACTTCCAAAGTGGGCAAGGCAGCTCTTTGATGAGAAGAATCCGGTTCCAGACTTGGCGGAGTCATCTGCAGATGGACTTCGACGATCAAAGAGGATAGAGGAGCAGAAAAGGGCTTTTGAACACATAGTCAATATGGCCTTGATGGCTGAGATTATGAAAGTTCAAGAGCCTTGATGGCAGATGGACTTCGACGATCAAAGAGGATAGAGGAGCAGAAAAGGGCTTTTGAACACATAGTCAATATGGCCTTGATGGCTGAGATTATGAAAGTTCAAGAGCCTATGAATTTGGATGAGGCAATGGTTGATCCAAATTGGAAAGCAGCCATGCAAGAGGAGTATGACAGCATCATGAAGAATCAGACTTGGGACTTGGTTGATCGTCCAGAAAAAAGGAAGATCATTGGTACCAAATGGGTATGGAAGGCCAAGTACAAATCTGATGGATCTTTGGAAAAGTACAAGGCTAGGCTTGTTGCACAAGGATACTCTCAAGTTGAAGGCTTTGATTTTGAGGATTCCTTTGCTCCTACAGCAAGGATGACAACTATTCGGGTGGTACTTGCCTTGGCTGCTCATAAGCAGTGGCCGGTGTTTCAAATGGACGTGAAATCTGCGTTCTTGAATGGACATCTCAAGGAGGAGGTATATGTGTTCCAGCCACCAGGATTTGAGGTGCCCAATTCAGAGAACAAGGTTTGCAGACTAAAGAAGGCATTGTACGGGCTGAAACAGGCCCCAAGGGCATGGTACCAACGGATTGATAGCTTTCTCATATCTATTGGTTTCTCAAAAAGTGCTTCTGATGCTAACCTGTATGTTTGTAAGCAGGATGGCAAGTATGTGGTAATAGTCCTTTACGTGGATGACTTGATCATCACAGGAGATCATGAGAAGATGCTGCAAAAGTTGAGGGAGTCGTTGAGTTCCGAGTTTGAGATGACAGATTTGGGGCTCATGCACTTTTGCCTCGGCATTGAGGTTTGGCAAAAACCTGGCAGGATTTTCATCTCTCAGCAGAGATATGCTCGCGAGATCTTGAAGGCATTCGATATGACCGAGTGTAAGGACGTGGTCTCTCCCATGGAGGTGAATGGTAAGCAGAGATATGCTCGCGAGATCTTGAAGGCATTCGATATGACCGAGTGTAAGGACGTGGTCTCTCCCATGTAGAGCGCACGGGTGGACAGCCAACCATCAGTTGTATCAGCAGTTTGGTATATCAGAATTTTTGTATTCTCTCCAGCTTTCCATCGTGTACTTGCGTTTTGTTGTTATCTTCCGCTGCGTACTATTTTCTTACAGGGTTTTAACCCACAGCGTCACTATATAGCGATGCTTTTCCATCGCTATATAACGATGTTTTTAATTAAAAACGTCACTATATAGCAACAAAACAGAGCAAAAAGTTGTTATATAGTGACACTTTAAGTCACTTTTTGTTCTAACATGAAGGGAAGCTCATAGATGCTATTTTATAACTATTAATATATTTTCTTGCAACTTATGTTGTGATTTTATAAGTGTAGATGGAAAGGATGAGTGGAAGCTCGTCCGATGATGCACCAACGCCCGGGAGCACGAAGTGGCTTACGGAGAGGTTATACTGTCATTGCACTCATTGCAAGTGAGAAGTATGACATCAATGTCATATCGTGTGCCACTTGCGGAAGTATGGGGAGGAGCCCGAACCAGTACCCACCATTGGTGTTGATGGACCATCGGTAAGTCAAAGCTATTTAAGTTGATGGACCATCGGTAAGTCAAAGCTATTTAAGTTCACAGTCTTATTGGATACCAAGAAATACAAGATCTTATATTTATACGAAATCTTAATACAGGATGAGGAGGGTGACGAGGATATGCATATACCTATCCACTTTGAGCAAGACTATAGTCTCCCGAATGATGACGAGGGTATGGTCGACATGATGGATTCCATTTTTAGGGGCACTGCATCCCATGTACACATGATGTCAGAGTCTGAGGTCAAAATGCGAGAGTTGCAATCAACACAATTGTACGAGGGTGTTAGGATGTCTAAACTACATGCTTGTCTCTCAATCTTGAATCTGCAAGTAAAGTATGGGTGGTCGGATACAAGTGTCTCGGCCTTAATGAGGTTAGCTCTTGCATTAAGTTGATTCATTATTTGGATATTGTTTGTTTTGAGAATCATCATTTGGATAATGTATACTGAATCATCATTGTTCGAAGCCTATGTATATTTGAATTGTCATAGGTTGCTCCAGAAGATGTTGCCTGCACCGAATAAATACCATGCCCGCATCAAGAGATGAAGCGAAAAAGATGCTAACAATGGTGGGTATGGATTATGATACCATCCATGCTTGCCGTAATGATTGTATTCTCTTTCGTCGTGAGCATGGAGATTTGGCTAGTTGTCCAAAGTGTGGGGAGCAGATATCGGTAAAGTTATTGAGACACTTTCCCATCATTGCAAGAATACAACACATGTTCTGATGCAAATCCATAGTGGAGTTGATGACATGGCATGCATCTCATCGGTCCACTGATGACACATTGAGGATTCCCGTAGATTGTGCAGCTTGGAAGCAAATAGATAATCAGTGGCTGGATTTTGCGAAGGAGCCACGCAACTTACATCTTGGGCTCACCATGGATGGCGTGAATCCTTTTGGGTTACGCTTGACATCTTGGTCGACATGGCCCATAGTCGTGGTGAATTACAATATCCCACCATGGCTAACAATAAAAAAGGGACACCTCATGCTTGCACTACTTGTGCCAGGAAAGTACAAGGCAAAAAATATGGACGTGTACATGGCACCTTTGATAGAGGACTTACGGATATTATGGAGAGGAGTGTAGGTCTTTGATATTTCTAGAGCTCCTAGACATACCAATGATATTTTGGTCAAGGGTATCTTGATGTGGACCATGCATGACTACCCATGATATGGAGAGTGCACAAGTACGTGGTTGTGTCTTTACATGTATAATGAGGGATTATGCTTTTATGACTCTCTTTCACACGCATGTCTTGTACTAACACATTCATGCACGCGTGTAGGACTTGTTACAAGTAGGTACCATGCTTGTCCTGTTTGTGGACCGGCTCTGAAATCGCTTGCATGCTACTCTAAACATATGAGGAAAAAAGTTTATGAAGGTCATGCTCGATACCTTCCACTCGACCATCTCACACGTGGAGGTCAGCTTGATCCACCACCATCATATTTGAAGGCAAGTGACTGGATTCAAGCTTGGAGGCCAAATGGAGAGGAACCTCCTCCTGGTATCAAGAGGCTATCGATCTTTCACGAGCTTCCTTATTGGGATCAGTTACAAATCAATCATCTCTTGGATCCCATGCATATCTTCAAGAATGTGGGGGCTACTATTTGGGCACACTTGGTTGGTTACAAAGACTCGAGAGGAGTGCGAGAAGACTTGCATGCTATGAATAGGATGTCTTGTTTGTGGCCCCAAGTGCATGCTTCAGGAAAAATTGTCCTCCCAAAAGCAATGTGGATCCTCTCTATGAGGGAGGAGGCAGCGGTCAAGGCAAACATTGCCTCTTTTCAAACACCGGCAGGGTACATGCATTGCTTGAAAGGAGCATTTTCAAAGGGCAATAAGCTTAGTGAGCTCAAGTCCCATGATTGGCACAAGGTCTTACAGGTATTCTAAGTAGAATTAGTGTACCGAGAATCATGATGCATTAGTGTAATTATGATTATGTTATATTGTTGACATGACTTCTTTTTTGCTTTGATAGTTCATCCTCCCAATTACAATAAAAGGGTGCTTACAAGAAGATGTTAGAAATGCTATATTCAAGATCTGTGGTATTGTGAGGCATCCTTACTATCAAATCGCATTGATTGTATTTTCTTCAATTTGAGCTGATTAATCTGTAGACTGATTATGAAAATATCTTACATGGACATGTGAAATAGGTGGATATCTCAAAAAGAGATCTCCATATTGAGCATCGAGAAGGCTAGGGTGGAATCCATCGAAGCCGTATGCTTGCTTGAGAAGCACTTTCCGTCGAGCATTATGACAACTCAAGTCCACTTGCTTGTGCACATAGTTGATGAGGTGGCTATAACAAGTGCCGTTCATAGTCGATGGATGTTTTTTCTCGAGTGGTTTATGAAAACTTTAAAGGGATTTGTAAGACAAAGAGCAAGACCAAAAGCAAGCATGGCAGAGGGATGGCTTGTGCAAGAGTCATTAGTATATATCACAGAGTTTCTTGCATCCACGGATCCCGATATGCCGCAAGCTTGGCATAACAAGGATGATGATTGCATCATTGGCGAGGTTCCCTAAGGAAAAGGGATTGAAAGAAATATGAGTGAAGAGCAAATGGAGAAATTCAATAAGTTTTGTATCCTCAATAGCCCTAAGATGCAGAAGTGGATTGAGAGATATGAAGTGGCCAAAGCAGAAAGAATAAATGCAAGGACGAGATTCAAAGTAATGTACAGGCGATCACAACCATATCCACAGGATCTGGCTCTTCTCCCTACTCACATGTCACTTGATTGGCTACAACTAGCTCTACATAAAGCTGAACACAATGGAGAGACAATAAACGAGCACGAGCGAGAGTTATCATCTGGATGTATGATGCATGTAAGTTTCTTACCTCTTGACGTAATTAAGTAATTATTTGTGGCAATATACGCTATAAAATAGATGCATCTTCATTGTTTTAATGATGCTCTTTTACAGTAAAAAAAGTACAGTGCATTATGGTCATATGGACGACATTTTCGCATGGAACACATCGATTCAAAGAGAGTCATGTATGATTATGGAGTCATGGCTAACTTCACACAAGATAGCCAAGCAAGTGCTTTAGATACCAATCTTCTCTCCTCACAGTTTGATTATTGTAGAACCATACGCGACATCTATGAAGTTGATTTTAGATGATTTAGTATTTTCATTCTTGATGTAAAATGGTTTAGAAATATTTACAATGGTCCCCATGCGATAGTGAGAAAAGATAGTAGCGGTTTCTTTGCAATAGACTCCACCAAACATTGGACCGATGAAAGTGATACTTTTGTTCTTCCCGAGCACTGTGAGCAGGTGCATACTAATGATTTAATTAATCGAAGCTTTCGTTTTTAAAGATCCATTGATACATGTACTTGAGCATAATTTCATATATATAATTGACGACATTTGGCACCCATCTTCAATATAGGTGGTTTTTCATCCGGATTGTTCTGATCCAAGATGGTGGTACGTGATCCAAGTTGCACCACGAAGTAAGCAAATTTTTGAAGATAGAGATGTGGATATGGAGATGCCACTACCAATGCCGGATCCAATTGATGAATCTAGCGAAGAAGATGTAGATCACCATATGAGCCAAGAGAAAGATGCACATAATGACATCACACGGGAGGAAGATGGAGATCACGATATTGAGGAAGAAGACAACGATCATCAAGAATCACCACACTTTATTGAAGAAGATGATCAAATACTTTTAGGTGAACGTACAATGCTAGAGTACGATGATGATAGTACGATGATGATATAGGAGATCAACTCGGTATAGAGTTGGAGATAAAATTGTTGGGTGCCTTAGACTTGGCTCAAGATGAAACAGTTGATGTAAATGCTCTTAATTGATTTTTTTCATCTCAAACTTGGACATGAATATATGAGCCTCAAAGGCTTGATGTACATGCTCTCATATTTTTATTCTCTATGGGATCAAACATGTATGAAAATTTAAAAAAATTTGTCATTGGAAAAAACTAACTTTTAAGGCCTATATGGAAAAAAAAACCTCTCTGGAAGACATCGCTATAAAATAGTATATCAGTGTCGCTATATAGCGACACTTAAAAGTCGCTATATAGCGACGTTTATAAAAGTCGCTATATAATGACTTTTAGCAAGCATCGCTATATAGCGATGCTTTATGGAACCCACTTTTCATACCATGATTAATGCCACGTGAGTGCTAAATGTTGGTATGTAAACATCGCAATAGGATCTGTGTGTAGTAGTGATTGTAGCAAGTCGGCAGACTATAATAGGTTGGAGGTCAAACTGTGGTCAGACAGTCAAAACAAGACTGATCTGATGTTTGAAAGTCAAAATTACTTCTAGTTTGCACTTTGAATCATCTAGTAAAGGCTTCAATCTTGAGGAAGCAATGCTTTCATCATGCAAGTTGGACTATAGTCGAAATAATAAATTCTACCATATCTATCCAAATAGAACTCACTCCAACTATGGTCATACTTGTAATAGTCGAATTATAGTCAAAATTGCTTCTGCTAGCTGCATAAGTGTTCCTAAATGCAAGCTACATCTGGATTATTGTCAGCTTGTTATACTACACATGGAACTTATGCTTGTCACATCGTTTTTCTTTGCTCTGATGACAATTATCAAATGTGTGCATCTGCACAACTGCTTCTTGCTGGATGCTCTACAAGGAGTCTTATATCTACTTGTTGTTTCTCCCTTCACAAATGTTGCAAAAGATTCTTCTATTGCCATTTTGATACCATGCCATTGCTTTCCTTGACCCACAATCTGTTCCGTGTGCCTTCATTTTCTTATCTTGTAGCCTCTGTCTGCTTCTCTTGCATGCCATGGCCACGATCAGTCCAGATTTATTTCCCAAAGAAGTTATCTTGGGAGGCAAGCAAAGAATAGAAGACAACTTATCCGAAATCTTGAAGACAATGTCAAACCAAAGTCTACGCAAGGTCACATCGAAGGGTGGGGCAAATTACAAGTACTTAATATTCAATGGATGGGAGGTGTGAAAATTCTAAATTTGCAGGAGTAGCAAAATTTTTAGGCATTGGGTTTCCCCAATCCGATGATACACATCAGTAGAATTGGATATCCCAAACAAGTGCAATGTGGCCTAAAATGCTTCAAAACATAAATAGGCCAAAGCGCATGCTATCAGGCTTGATGCAATATATTATGAAATGCAATGATCTTTGGCATGCTTATGAGCCATATGGCAAGCAAATGCATGGGAAAAGAATCAATTCAGAATTATAAATTGTATTGGATTTATTAAAAGATCTTTATACATGGACAAAGTGCACATTTTTAACCTCTTCCATTCTAGATACCAATATCAACAACTATCATTATTTTAAGACCACCATGCACTAATGCCACTAGTTTGGTTTCCAAATTTTCAATCCATTTTGGTTTTCAACAAATCAAGAAATAGTTATGGAGCATGCCCTCAAATAGGTGTGCATCACTTTAGCACAACATTGGAGGCCCGTTAACCCATACCTAATATTCTCATTTAGGTGTCTCGCACAATTGATCAACAAATGCAGCTGTATGAATATAAAGTGGTAGAGCGCGTCATGATTTGTTTTAATTCGAAACTTGGATCTATGATCATATATCTTGTATTCAGTTAGTCATCGTGGATTTAAAAACCTTTGCGAGCTGTTGATGACCAACATCACTAGTTGCCATTGAACTTTGCACACAAAAATGCACAAAGCCAGATGATCAGCCTGGTGTATGTAAGTTGCAATGCTGAGTGCTCATTGCTTATCCCGATTGTGCCATAGATATAGCTTTGCTGAGTGTAACATCTATAGAAAGACTATGTCTTCGCATGCTTATTGGGATGTGAATTCCATGACTTTATGGATGTGTCTCTTCCCGATATGCTGCTGCCTCAATTGCTGATAGCTCATATTTTTCTACCAACAAACTCAATATTCTATCCATTTGTCGCCAACCAACTAGATCTCCCCTGCAAAACTATCTTTGCATGGGTATCTACATTTGAGTTGATGCCCATATTTGTGAATCAACTATGTATAATGTATGGCAGGCCTCGAGACAGCAACATCAGGCAATTCAAGTGAATACCAGTCTCGAGTCTTCACAAGCTTGTAGGTTGATTAGTTTAATTAGACCACGTTTTTGCACGTACTGTGTTTTGTAGTATTTTGTCTTGTTTTCCTTTCCCTCACAGCTGTTTAAAAGGGAACTCATTGTAATGTTGTTTTGTTTAAAAGGGGACTCATTGTACTATTGTTCCTATATGTTGGGTCAACAGATGGAGCTATATCTCAAGTTTAAGAATCAAAATACTGATATTTTAATTGGACAGAGGAGCTTTGAGCATTGTAAGCCCTGGTACATCAAGAAACTCAAAGTTAGGAATGTTTGTTGTTGCAAAACACACATAGATTTTGACCTAGTCCGGCAAGCTATGAATGACTTGAGATCTAGTTGTGTTGGAGCATTGCTCCATGGGGATTGATGCCCATGTCTCCCCGATGAATGCGTAGTCTATAGGCCACCTGGATCCTGAGAGTGCTCTCAATGGAAGCAAGAACAGAAGAGGGAGAGAGAGCGAGAGAGAGAGACAGAGAGCCACACAAGTTTTGGTGGGTGCAGAACCACCCTAATCTTCTTTTTCATTCATTTATATATGTGTTTGAGTATTGTACATAACTGGGGTTAAGGCACAGTGACCTTTAACACCCACAACCTCCCACTTAAAGGACAATGTGCCTTTAAGGGAGAACAACCAGTGAGCATACTATCCAATGCCCATCAATACACGACAATACTCAAACCGCTGACTAGGTAGACTCTTCGTCAGCATATCTGCAGGGTTATCATCTGTATGAACCTTAACAAGCTCTATGCGCTTGTCCTCAAGTACCTCCCTGATGAAATGGTACCTGACCTCAATGTGTTTGGTCTTTGCATGAAAGACCGGATTCCGTGCTAGCTGAATAGCACTCATGGAATCACTATGCAATGTCGGTACACCTGTATGAATCCCCAAATCTCCCACTAGCCGATCAAGCCATATAGCCTCCTTGCAACCCTCTGTGGCTGCAACATACTCAGCCTCTGTGGTAGACAAAGCAATGCACTTCTGTGCACGAGACATCCACGACACTGCACCACCTGCAAAGGTGAACACATAACCGGAAGTGGATCTCCTACTATCCACATGCCCTGCATAGTCTGAATCTGTGTACCCAAGTACACGCATGTCTCCTTTACCAAAGCAAATGCACATCTCCTTGGTACCCTTCATGTACCTCATGATGCACTTAACTGCCTCCCAATGCCTCTTTCCTGGATTAGCCATATACCGGCTAACAACTCCCACTGCAAATGCAATGTCTGGTCTAGTAGCTATCATAGCATACATAAGACTCCCAACTGCTGATGCATAAGGAACCTTGGCCATCATGGCCCTCTCCTCATCTGATTTGGGACTATCTGTATGACTCAGTTTCACATATGGAGGCAATGGAGTACTCACTGCCTTCCCCCCCTCCATATTGAAACGCTGTAATACTTTTGTAACATACTCTTGTTGTGAAAGCCAAAGGAGTTTCCTACTCCGATCACGTGTGATGCGCATACCAAGAATATGACCTGCAAGTCCCAAATCCTTCATATCAAAGGCCTCATGCAACTTGGCCTTTAATGCATCTAGCTCATAAGTATTCTTGCTAGCCAATAGCATATCATCCACATATAGTGCCAGGATTATTAGGCTACTATCCTTAGCCCTTTTAGTGTAGAGGCAATGATCAATTTCACTCCTTCTAAAACCCTGGGACCGAATGAAAGCATCAAACTTCTGATACCATTCTCTAGGTGCTTGCTTAAGACCATAGAGACTCTTTTTCAGCTTGCAAACTAAATGCTCTTTGCCCTTTTCTTCAAAGCCTTCCGGCTGCACCATGTAAATGTCCTCATGCAAATCCGCATGCAAGAAAGCTGTCTTGACATCCATTTGCATAAGCTCCATATCCTCTACTGCCACTAGTCCAAGCATGCATCTAAGTGTGGTCATCTTCGCAATTGGAGAGAATATCTCATCAAAGTCCACACCCTTCTCTTGCTTGAACCCTTTAGCAACCAAACGGGCCTTGTACCTAGGCACATCATCACCTGTGACCTTCATTTTGTAGACCCATTTACATGGCAATGCTTTCTTTCCATATGGCAAAGAAACCAAGTCCCAAGTCTTATTCTTCATAAGTGAACTCATCTCTGATTGCATAGCATACTCCCACTTGCGTTGATCCTCACGCATCATAGCCTCTTTGTAGCAAGAAGGCTCCCCGCAATCAGTAAGCATCACATAGTCTACCCCTGGAACAAACCTATCAGGCGGTCTAGACACTCTAGATGATCTTCTCAATGGCATTTCAGCTTGCTGTCCCACTTGCATATCAGCCACATTTGGCTCATCATTTCCACCAATAGATGATCCATCATCTACCCTTGATTGTATACCTGTGGGAGTACTTGGTTGTACCATTTCTTGCACATTTGGTGCATGGACAGCTTGCTGCCTATCAACATATGCAGGTGGATTCACATCCTGGAAAGTGATTCTCCTCATTTCCACATCCCTCATGGGTGCCTTATGCATCTTCTTCTCATTGAAGACCACATCATGGCTGCGTATGATCTTCTTTGCTTCTGGATCCTAGAGACGATAGCCCATCTCTCCACTTTCACCATAACCTAGAAAGATGCATTTCCTAGACTTAGGATCTAGCTTCTTTCGAAGCTCTTTTGGCACATGTGCATATGCCTCACACCCAAATATACGCAAATGAGAGTAAGAGGGCTTCTTGCCACTCCATGCCTCTTCAGGAATACCACCATCCAAACTCTTACTAGGTGATCTATTGATCACATGCACTGCAGTCTTCATTGCCTCAGCCCAAAAACCACCAGAAAGACTTGCATTGGAAAGCATGCATTGCAACCTTTCTTGAATGGTACGGTTCATCTTTTCTGCAACTGGATTTTGCTCTGGAGTACGAGGGGAAGTGAGCTCCCTCTTAATCCCACGTGTATCACAGAAATGCTGAAAGTCATGAGAGAGATACTCTCCACCATTGTCAGTCCGTAGGCATTTAAGCATTCTACCTGACTGATTCTCAACCAAGGCCAGCCATTTCTGAAATACCTGGAACACATCACTCTTCCGAGCTATAGCATAAGCCCACACTTTCCTAGTTGCATCATCAATGAATGTCACATAGTATTCAGCCCCGCCTAATGACCGTGTAGGCATGGGACCACATACGTCTGAATGCACCAAATCAAGCATTTCAAACTCTTTCTTTCCCCTTCTTTTATGGGCTGATTTAGTCTGCTTCCCATAGAGACAGTGCTCACAAAATTCAAAATCAGAGAAACTCAAATGCGGTACATAACCCAAACGGCATAAGAGTTTCATTCCATTCTGGCTCATGTGCCCCAACCTGCAATGCCACAAAGAAGTGCTTGGCTGCTCGGTTATTGCAACAACATGATCAAATACCCCTGATACATGTAAGGGATATAAAGTCCCACACTTGGCACCCCTAGCCAAAAGCATAGAGCCCTTTTGAATTTTCCACCTTTGAAAGCCAAAAGTGGTGTGAAAACCAGCATCATCTAGCTGACCCACTGAAATAAGACTCTTGGTCAACTTAGGCACATGTCTCACATGTTTCAAAACAAATGCAGACCCATTTGCAAAAGAAAACTTTATGTCACCTGCTCCCACTATGTCACATGCATAGTCATTTCCAAGATGCACACAACCTGTCTTTCCACTATCATAAGTGGAGAACCATTCCCTATGGGGAGTAACATGGAATGAAGCACCAGAATCCAAAATCCAATCCTGGGAATATGCATCATCTGAAGTGGCAAGCAACTCTACAGATAAACTAGACATGAAGAGAACGTCATTGTCACTATCATGTGTGACTGCATTGATCTCCTCGATCTTCACTTTTCCTTTGTCCTCCCTTGGACTCTCTTCCTTTTGATTTGCACCCCAATTTGCATTCTTTTTCTTATCCTTTTGCTCTCTTTTCAGCTTGTAGCAATCCTTTTTCATATGGCCCTTCTTGCCACAATGGTAACACTCAATGTTCCGTGCCCTGGATTTGCTATGAGACTTCCCTCTTTCTTGGGACTTCCCCCTGAACTGTGATCTGCCCCTTTGCACATTTAAGGCTGCATCCTGCTTGTTGCCATCCATAGACTTCCGTCTAATCTCCTCGGCCAACAAGCTACCCACAACATCATCAAATTTCAGTACTCCACCAGGTGCAGAGTTACTGACAGCTGTACGGAAGGTATCCCATGAGGATGGCAATGAACATAAGATAAATATTGCCTTAGTCTCCGCATCAAAATTCATTTTCTGAGCCTGAAGCTGGCTGAAAATAATATTGAATTCATTCAAATGAAAAGCAATGGAGACCCCTTCCTTCATCTGCAGCTCAAACAACCTCTTCATGAGGTAAACTTTATTAGAGGCAGTTTCCTTCTCATAAGTGGCACACAGTTTCTTCCACAAATCTTCAGTAGTCTGCTCATTCACTACTGTGAAATAAACTGACTCTGCAAGATGAAGTCTAATAGTAGACTTTGCTAATGCATCCAACTCATTCCAATCATCCTCAGACATATCCGCAGGCTTAGCTTCAATACCTGCCAAGGGTTTAATCTGCTTCTTTTGAATAAGCACATCCCTTATCTATTCTTTCCACAAAGAAAAGTTTGTCCCATCAAACTTTTTAATGCTGAAAAACTCCTTTTCAGGCATGGAAGAGGATGCCATGATGCAAATAAAGCAAAATCCCAAATGCTAGTGCCTGCAAGAGAGAATCACACCAAATACCAGGTGCACCCAAATGTGTATGCCACAATAGACTAAAATATCACAAAAAACTCAAAGCTCAAAGCATCAAAAGATGCATCTGACTCATGTGCATATACTATGCATCCATATGAGCAAATCTGGCCCAAAAGAAAATGCCAATAAGTGCCAAATGACTCAAGCATAAACACTGTCCACTGGCATATGCATCAATAATGTCTCATCCAAGAGAGCATAGCACTATCAGTGCATCACCTGCAATGTTTCAAAGCTGTCCCTCAGCATAAAATAGCATCCATGTGCAAAGCGTCCATAAAAATAGCATCCCACAAGGCAATTTGGGCCTATCAGCGCATCCAACAAGGACCGCAATGCATCCAAATGGCCTATAAATCATCCACTGCAACCCAATGCACACCACGAATGAGCGCACACTGCTCAAACTGCAACCAGAGTGATCTGCATAAGGTATGCTCAAGAAATCATAGTCCCACGGTAATGAGCGCTACTGAAAATAGGACCTGAGATGCTTCAAAACATGGGCGCCATCGCATAATTGGACTCAGCAAGAAAATCTGCAAATATCTCTCTTCTGCCAGAACTCCAAAATCCCAACCGATGAGTGAGAAATGGGAGTCAATACTTATCCACTGCCATGTGGCATAAATCTAAGGTTTCAAAACCTTAGTATGAAAAATGCATAACAGAGAGACGAAATCGAATACACAGAGATTTATAACTCTGAAAATCCTCCACCGAATCACGCAAGAACTGATAGGTAGGGGTTTTTGGGCGTCCGAAACGCAATGGGACAAACGGTTTTGGAAACCGTGGCCTCAATCACTGGGTCCAACACACGGACTGAAAAACGTTTTTGGAAACAGAGCTATCTGTAAACTCCACCGGAGTGCGAATGATGAGCAACATAGAAGTTTTAGGACCTCCTGAGTCCACCGGAATTGACAGATCTGCAAATGGTTGCTCCAAACTTGAGTTCCAACACCCGGGTAAAAAACGCAGGAACTAACACAGTGACTCAGAAATCCAATGAAATGATCCCAGATTCAGGAATGGAGGTGTTTCCAGGCTCCTGAAGTAATGTGGACACCAAAAGCAAGCAATAGTTGCCTCTACAAGTCAATACGGAGTCTCTGTCATCGAACGGAACAGGGAAAAGCTCAAAAAACGACTTTTTCTTTGAAAGCTCTTAACAGGCTCTCAAAACCACTTCGTAAAGCCAAAGTGACTTTTCCAAAGGTTCCTCCAAGGTCTCTGCACACTCGGATGCAAGTAAAGTCACCCACAAAGCTTCCCACAGAGCTTCTCCTTCCTCCCACAGAGCTGCTGAGCTACAAGCATTCACGCACGCTCAGCTAGATCACCCGGGCTTTGATACCAGTTGAGAGTGCTCTCAACGGAAGCAAGAACGGAAGAGGGAGAGAGAGCGAGAGAGAGAGACAGAGAGCCACACAAGTTTTGGTGGGTGCAGAACCACCCTAATCTTCTTTTTCATTCATTTATATATGTGTTTGAGTATTGTACATAACTGGGGTTAAGGCACAGTGACCTTTAACACCCACAGATCCTCATCATGTGTTGCAAGAGAGACTAGGTTTTATAGCCTAACGTCTCTATGGGAGCCAATGGTTTGTCCAAAGGGAGACTATGAGTGGCATCACATTGAATGCATTCGTGGCACATGCAAGCATTGCAATCTAAAGCTGAAGAAGAAGACATTTCATGTCTGTTCAGATGAAATGAGAGAAGACAACCATGTTGCTCTAAAATGGAGGAGATTTGGAAATGTCAATGTTGAAGGATTTGATAAAAAGAGATGGCTACTATCGTATCAGAGCACTTAGTCGAGGGAGCATATAGGTCACGTGGTTTAATCCATTCCAAAATATGTGCTTCAAAATTTCATGGCCAGCTGGAAGGATAAGTAATTCAGGATGTGCTTTGCCAAATTTTCCCACGAAACTATTGTCTCTATCATAGATTTCACTAAAAATTATTCATTTCAAGAACAAGATAATATACAAAGTGCTCACTAGTACAACAAGTGGAAACACAATTCTTATGCATATCATGTACAACATGGATGATTTTTTCAAGTTACTTTCATTAAGAAGCTAAACTTTTATATTGGCATCGAAAGTTTGTATGTCCTAATAAAAATAAATGTTTGAAACATTCGCCATGATTTGAAACTTTTATGTAAAAAAATTTAAACTTTCGCTAGGATTTGCATTTTTTCCTTCAAAATTCAAAAGAAAATATATAAACAAGTACTACATTCTACTAATATTGTGAAACTAAAAATTTTATCTTGAAAACTTTTGCCAAGATTTTATATTAATATATAAGCATAGCTTCAATAAAAACATCCCCGACGCACATTCATTTGCTTAATTCTTCTACAACTAATGCCAATCTGCTTGCTCACTCATAGGAGTCTAGGTCAGTGCAATACACATACCATTTCTACATTTTAGATGATAGGGAACATGACACCTTATTTGTGTAGCATGCTTTTCTATTGCATTAGGTATGGATGAAAAAAGAAATTCCCCATGCAAAAAATATAAAACAACATTGGGTGTGGTCAGATGGTGCTGCCTTTCATTTAAAATATGCCCCCGTGGATTCAACTTTGTCTCAAGGTTCAAATCCTTGACTAGTCTAGACATGATGCAGAATTTCTTTGGGTCTAGCCATGGCAAGGGTGAAATGATGGATGTGGTGCTGTTATTAAGCAAGCTCTATTTAAACACCAATTAACATGCTCTCAAGAAAAGCTCAATGATGCCCCTGATGCTGTAACATGGCTTATAGCCAACCTCTCCACATGCGTGCATTCAACATACAAACAAAGCCTTAAGAATGTGTAGTATGCATAGTGTTCCATGAAGTGAAAGTGGATGAAGTGCAAAGGTGAAGTCAGCACGATTGCGAGAAAATTAAAGGAGTTTGTGGTTTGCATAGCATATGGGGATTTTTAAACAACCACTTGATCAACACAAGAAAACTTTCCTATTTCTGCAGTGCGTGCATCATAGGGGATCATGACAATTGTGAGAACATTGCAACTATGAAAAAATAGGAGTGAGTTCAAGTTTTCCCTCTATGTTCAGATGGAGTGACAAACAATGGACAGACAAACAATGACTCACCACAATTTGGGGAGAATTTTGATGACCTCGCTGACTGTCTGGAAGAGGGGATAACTTTGTAGTTGTCCTTGCCTCTGGGGAGAATGAGGAAGATGACCCATACCTTGTGTTGTAGTGCACAAAACCTAAGCACAAGGTTGAGGAAGCATTTGAGGATGATTGGGAAACAACCTATGAGAAGTGGGATGTAGTAGTTGGAGCTTTTTGGTATAAAAAAACATCCATACAAACTGTTACATAAGAGTCCTCAAACTTTTGTGTACTCTCATATATTAAGAGCTATGAATTCCAGATGCAACCTGTGCCACAATGAAATTAGAAGGGCAAGAGTGTCTTCAAATTGGATTTAGACATGCATGAGCACATCTTGGGGTGTCTTGGAGTAGTGGACGAGGACAACTAAGATAGTAAGAAGAAAATGTAGTCTCATTGCAAGAAACAATATTCCACTTATCCTAGAAAATGGAAAATGTATTTGAGACTATGATTCTTTTAGTAAATCTCAAACTAACCACAACACTTATTTTTGTAAATCCCAAACGATAAATCCATGCTTGTTTTTAGTATATCCCAAACAACCACCGTGCTTGTTTTATTAAATCCCATAACTAACCCATAAATCCTAAACAAATGAATTGTATTACATTCATCTTGTAAACATAGAAGCCAACCATCGTGCTGGTGGTAGTTAATATCCTAGTGTGCAACCAACCACCGTGCTAGTAACCACTTATCCTGCACAACCACCGTCTTATCCTAAAATTGTTACACGTGGTACAATGCGTACTCTACTTCATGCTCGAATTACAAATCCACTTCCTTGGCTTGAAGTTGTTGTATTGGAACTGTCAGAGGAGTTGGATTTGGCGCTCTTAGATATGGTCATGGATTTGGACTTTTGAGTAATTGCGGGACTTGGGTCTGGATGGGATTAGGATTCAACCTCGGAGCTTGGGGTGCTTGTGCAAGTGCTAGTTGCCTATACACTGAGATGGGTGTTGGTTGGTATTGTTAAGGTCAAGGCAGGTTGTTCCGCATGTTGAAGATGCAACTATTTTCATCATGCCCACCAACTATGTAGATGTGGCACCACAACCTTGGCGATGGATTGGCTTGTGCATTGTTGATCCTGGCTCTTAGGATGGAGCATTCATTTGTTGTGTGATTAGCCATGCAATGTGGAGACCATATATTTTCTCACCTTGGATATGTCTGAGGGAGCAGCTGAGACATTTGAAGCTTTTATTCCATGGCATGCATCATTTCTTCTTTAAGTTTTCATGGCCATGGCCTCTATACGATCTTTAATGTATGTTTCTGTATGTTTCTACAATTGACTTGGATTTTCCCTTTTTAGAGCAATTATTGCATGCACTGGCTCTTTCATCATCATCATTGCTGGTGTCATAGTCTGCCATGCCATCCTCGATGTTAATGGATGCTGCATGAGCAGCATTGAATGTTTTGCAACTGCTAATTTTTTAAATGTCTTTACGGATTTTCTTCCTTAGACCTACAACAATGAATGAGGCTGTGAGGTACTTATCATTGGGGTGTGGGTCACATTCGGCAATGAGGCATTTCATCTTGTCCAGGTACGTGCATTCCCGCCGACCTTGTTTGAGCTTGCTCAATTGGAGAGCAGGATCATCTTGTAGTCTCTCCATTTGCAACCACCGCATGAATTTGGTTTGTAGTAGGTCCCATGTGGCTTATTCTTCCACTAGGAGGTCTAGGTACCATTTTGAGGCTTCATTAGTTAAGGCCATGGGGAACCATGTGACCTTGGTTTCATGGGATTGATCTCCTCCAACTCGGCATCATGCAGCATCAAAATGTTGGAGGAATCTTGTTGGCTCAGCCTAGACCATTGTATTTGGGAAGTTCGAGTTTGCCCAAGGGTCGCCTTCCTTGATTGTTTTGGGTCAACCATAATTATTGCAAGCTTTAAAAAAAGTTTTTGCATCTACCTCCAGGTCAATGTCACCATCATCATGATGATGATCTGCCATATTGGGACTTGGAGGAATCAAAGGGATTGGCTGAATTTCAAGGTGGAAATTTGGGGCAAAGGTTGATCAGAGAAAATGACTGGAGCATAGTTGCATGTAGAATTGTTGAGAAGTTGAGCAAGTACCTCCTCCAGAAGTTTGGGTATTGATGTAGGTGGGTTAGTGGGGGTTAGAGATGCGTCAATGTAATAGGAACCATCATGTTAACAATGTGCCTAGGAGTGTCTCATGTGAGTGTGGGAATGTGCTGGTGCAAACGGATCGTTAATCGGAGGTCACGATGGAATGTTATGAGAGAATTAGTGCGAAAAGGGGTCCACACAGGTGCACAAATTAGTGAGTGCTAGGGATGCCAAAATTGTGTGAAATGGGTTGGAAAATTTCCTTGTACTATGGTGTTTACGTGTGTGAAACCATGGTTTAAACAGGGTCTAGTTTGGGTTCAAAAAATGAGTGAGTTATTGTCTCTGAAAGTTGTGGGTGAATTAGGAGCAAAATTAGGCCTTTTTTTTGGGGGGGGTCTTTGGCCTTAAGTGTGGTGTGAATGGCCTTTAGTTTAAAGAGCCAACTTAGTTAGACTAATTAATACTAGTTCAGTTAGTCTAACTGGTTTAGTTCAACTAACCTAACTAATTGGGCCTAACTAGCTACAACTAGTTAACTAGTGCAATTAAGGCTAATCTAACCTAAGACTCACCTAACCTAGTGCAATTAGTGAACTAGTGCAATTAAGGCTAATATAACCTAAGGCTCACCTACCCTAACCCCAAGTAGTCTAACCTTACCTAGCTAAGCTAACCTAATGTAATCTACCTAGAGTTAGTTAGTTTTTTATAATAGGGAAAGTTAAAGAAGAGAGGGGGGGTGGGAATGGGAATGGGAGGAAAGAGGGGGCTGTGGGGTAGGGGGGGTGAGGGGTGGTGAAGGAAGGGGAGGGGTAGAGTAGGGAGGTGGTAGGCAGTAGGTGGAGATCGTAGAGGGGGCCAAGCAGCAAAGACTCGGGCGACGGACTACCTCAGAGGTGGTTAGTGGCAACAGAGAAGGTGGAGGTGGTAGAGTGGTGAAGGCACTGGTAGCAGGTGGAGATTCTAGATGAGAAGCTGGCAAGCAGAGATTTTTGCTGGTGAGATCATGACGGTAAGAATTCGAATCTCGACTGCTAGTTTTTGGCAGAAAGATTCCAACATCATTTTCCTGGCTAATATTTTCTAGCAGCGATTATCTGAGGGGTGTATTGATGAAGAAGGGGGGTGGAGAGGGGAGGGTGTGGAGGGGCCGGGGGTGGTGGTGGAGGGAGGGGGTGGTGCAAACTTGACAGACAAAAATCTTGACGGAAATTCAAAGGGAGGAGGAGATGATCACCTTGAATGCTCTCCAATTTCTTTCTCGATGTAATAGGATTATTGAGGGTGCATGGATGGTGGGTGAATGGCTAGGTTATCACTGCGAGACAGGATTGAAGAAACTTGACGATGAGGATGGGAGTAGGGTGGTGGTAGATGGAGACAGAGGAGGTCTTGCATAGAGCTCAGAATGGGCAAGAGGATGGTGGCTAGATGTGGAAGAAGAAGAATGAGGGAGTGGAGTAGGTATTTATAAGAATGGAGGTGGGGGGTTTAGGGTTGCAGGGTTCCAAGGCTTTTTGTCACCTACAAATATATCGATGTCCTCGTTTGTAGTATAAGTATAGCTTAGGACCTCGGGTCATATTCCGGTGAGAGATGTAGGCTTAATTGTGGTAAGCAAACATAGTGCATGCATGTGTGAAAGGAATGTGCATCATGGTTGGGGTAATGAAGGCTTTCGCCTCCACTAGGGTTTGAAAGGTTTAGAAAGAAATTAAGGGTCAGAGGGAGGTTTAGGGTTTGGAAGGAGGTTCCATGGTTTAGAAGAGGATCTGGGGTTCAGAAGGAGTTCTAGGATTAGAAGGCATTCAAGGGTTAGAGGAGGATCCAAGGTTCAGGGTAGAATACATGGTGGGGAACTCGTCTCTCTCATAGATCATGGAGGTCAAGGGTTGAGGGACTAAGGGATTAGGGGGAGCATAGGAGTGGGAGAGGAAGAAGGTGTAAGAGCATGGGGGAGGAGGAGAGAGAGGAGAAGGGAGGAGGAGGACAGAGGAGGAGGGAGGAGGAGGAGAGGGAGGAGAAGGGAGGAGGAGAGGGAAAGGAGGAGTTGGGAGGAGGAGAGGGAGAGAAGGGTTTGCAAGGTTGGAGGAGAGGGGAGGAGGAGTTGCAAGGTTAGGACATGCCTTTGGATGTGGAGTCCAAGGAAGCATAGACACTTGGATACAATTGCTTGGAATACCAAAGTAGAACTCAACGCAATGCCCCAAAGAGTCTGGACTTCATTCCATTATGGGGTATTTATACAAGTTGGAGAGCTTCTGCATGTAGGAATTATAAGATATTCTCTCTCTACATGTAAAACTTGCATCTAGGATGCGCATATAGAATTTGCATGTTGCATGTAGGACTTGCATGTTGCATGTAGAAGTTGCATGTAGAACATGCATGTAGGAGTTGCATGTAGAACTTGAGTGTTACATGTAGGAGTTGCATGTAGGTATGCATGTAGACTTTTGGGAGTGCAGATCCATGGTGTGAGTCCTTTGGGCTTTGCAAGTTGCATCACCTCATCGTCTGCAAGATAATTAAGGGACTTAGTGATGACTCGGCACCCAGCCTTGAAAGTTGACAAGAATGGGATGGGTAGATAGGGTTTGGAAATCGGAGGGGTGAAGAAGAGATAGGGAGGTGGGCTGAAGGTCAAGAGAAAAATAAGACATGGCTAAAAGATGGGGCGGCAATGGTCGAGATTATGATGAAGAGTAGTTTGAAGGGCATTGGGCGGTAGTGGAGTAGTGAGGTCTAGGTGGATGGTGAGGTTTTGTGCACAGAGTGCATTTGAGGGTTTGGGTGATGGTGTGTGGTGCAAGTGTATATGTGGCTAACTGTGCAGACACCTCCCGATACATCGTGAACCCTTTGTAAAGAATTAGGGAGAGAGATAGGAGACTCAAGTTCAGCTTTCTTCACAACACACAAAAGAGAGAGGACACAAGGTTGGAGGGTGAAGCCTTTCTTCACTTTTGCACACAACAACAATACAATAGAAGAGGGAAATACCCTATATGTCAAAACCTAGAATACGTGGTTCATATGTGAACCCAAACCAAAAACATACGTGGTAGTCTAACTACACCACGAGTACAACTAACATAGGCAGTGACATAAATGATAGTCATCCAGGAGATATGTCGGGGATAGAGCTTGATATCTCAACACTCCCCCTCAAGCTCAAATCCATCTCACGTACACCAAGCAAGCTCCTAAATCTGCGAAGCTTCTCGGTACCCAATGCCTTCGTAAAGATATCAGCCACCTGCTCCTCAGTGCTGACATAGACAAGATCAATCTCACCAGCTAGAACCTTCTCTCTCACAAAGTGATAATGCACCTCAATGTGCTTCGTTCTAGCATGATAAACTGGGTTATTAGCAAGCATGATGCTGCTAATGTTGTCACAATAAATGACAACTGCTGCATGAACTGACTGTCCCATATCTGCAAGTAGCTTCCGTAACCAAGCTACCTCACATGCAGCCATTGCTGCACCCCTGTACTCAGCCTCTGTGCTCGACAAGGCAACTGTTGGCTGCTTCTTGCTGCTCCAACTGATGGCACCACTCCCAAGGGAAAACATAAAACCACTAGTAGATCTCCTGTCTGAGACACTACCAGCCCAGTCAACATCTGTGTATCCATGTACCTGTAATGCACACCCAGCTTCATAAAACAGTCCATAATGCAATGTGGACTTCACATACCGCAGTATGCGCCTAGCCGCATCCAAATGTGGCTTCCTCAGTGCCTGCATAAACTGACTCACCAGCCCCACAGCATAGCTCAAATCTGGTCTGGTTATAGTCATGTAAATCAAGCTACCTACTATGCGCCTGTACATAGTAATATCTTCAAGAAGCTCACCTGTCTCTGCATTGAGCTTCACATTCTGCTCCAATGGAACAGAGATAGGCTTACAGCCTGTCATCCCATATTTGGACAGCATGTCCAAACCGTATTGCCTTTGCAACAGCCATATCCCACTCGGGGATCTAATAACCTCAATGCCCAAGAAGTAACGCAGCTCTCCCAAATCCTTCATCTCAAATTTCTGCTTCAACAGCAGCTTCACTTCATTAATGTCTGCATCACTATCACCTGTAATAATCAAGTCATCAACATAGATGACTATAAGCACAATCCCTCTGTTTGTCCTTTTCACATAAAGTGAAAAATCTGAATTGGAAATCTGAAATCCAATAGTGACAAGATATTGCCCTATCTTGTCTGACCATGCCCTCGGCGCCTGTTTTAAGCCATACAAGGCTTTGCGCAACCTGCATACAAAATCGGGGTGTGCTTTATCCTCATAACCTTCTGGCTGCATCATATAAACCTCTTCCTGCAAGTCACCATGCAAGAAGGCATTTTTCACATCCATCTGATGCAAAGACCATCCCTTTGCAGCAGCCATAGCAATTACTGCTCTCACGGTTGCCATCCTTGCAACTGGGCTGAAAGTTTCCTCATAGTCAATTCCATATGTCTGTGCAAAACCTTTGGCAACCAATCTTGCCTTGTACCTGCTAACAGACCCATCAGCATTGTGCTTTACTTTGTAAACCCACTTGCAGCCAATAGCCTTCTTATCATGAGGCAAAGGCATCAAATCCCAAGTGTGGTTTGCATCCAAGGCAGCCATCTCTTCATCCATAGCTGCTTCCCAATTTTTATGCCCTGCTGCATCCTCAAAACATGTGGGCTCTGGCTCCTCTAGAACCTTGACCATATAAGCATAGTGATGTGCTGTATACCCATCATATCTCAGCCTGTCAACTGGATACTTAATACGAGTGGACCTCCGTACAACTGGATCAGTTGCAGGCGTCTTTAAATCATGCCTGCTTTTCCTTGCACCAGGTGTAACAACAGAAGGAATCCCAAGTTCCTCATCAAGGCTCATTTCAGAGCCGCTTGACTCTCCATCAACATGAGAGCTACCAGCAGACACATCAAATACTGGAGCATGGTCCACTTTTTCTTTTCCCTTATGTGATACCTGTACAACACTATCAAGACTGCCATGTGACGATTCACTAGATCTCAATCTCCCTGTCCATGCATTAGATCCACTAGTAGAGGACTCTCTGGGTCCACTCAAGGCTTGAGATTGCTGCTCTGCATTTATTGCAGCATTCCCATTTCCTGCATCTGCATCTCCTACCATAACAGTTGGTGCATACCAGCTGCTCATTTCATCAAAAACAACATCTCTGCTCACTTGCATTTTGCGGGTGGAAGGGTTATAACAGCGATACCCTTTCTGGTGCTGAGCATATCCAATAAAGATGCATTTTTCTGCCTTTGGATCCAGCTTTGTTCTCTTCTCATCAGGAACATGAACATAAGCTATGCAACCAAATACCTTCAAGTGAGAAATATCTGGTTTTTGGCCTGTATACATTTCTTCAGGCATCATGCCATGGACAGCTGCAGTGGGGGTTCTGTTCATAATATAAACAGCAGTTGCTACTGCTTCAGCCCAAAAATAATCAGGCATGTTTTTCTCATTTAGGATCGCCCGTCCTACTTCTGCAATATGCCTGTTCTTCCTTTCTGCAACCCCATTCTGCTGAGGGGTAGACCTGCATGAGTACTTCCTTTGAATTCCCTGTTCTTTCAGATATTCACAAAATTCTTCTGAAAAGTACTCTCCCCCTCCATCAGATCTTAGCACTTTAATATGCACACCTTTCTCTTTTTCAACCATGGCCTTAAAAGCCTTGAAATGGCTGAACACTTCACTTTTGTGCTTCATAAAATAAATCCACACCTTCCTAGTGTAGTCATCAATAAACGTGACATAATAATGGCATCCACCAATAGAAGCAGCTTTGGTTGTCCAAACATCTGAATGGATCACTTCCAAAGGTCTTCTGCTCACCTTAGCATTTTTGGGAAATGCATGTCTGGCCTGCTTACCCATTTGGCATGCTTCACATACCTTTTGCATTCCCTCAACTCTGAATTTAGGCAAACCTGCAACAATGTTTTTCGTTTGCATAGATTTCAGCCTTTGTATATTCACGTGCCCAATGCGCTTGTGCCATATCTCAATATCTGCAATGACACCTCTCCCATGCGCAAACATAGCAGCTTTCACCTCAGGCATATCAACATCCAAGGTGAACATTCTACCATTTTTGTTGCCTTTTGCAACAAAGCGGCACTTATTTTTCAGGTCCTCAACAAAGCATCCATCAGGATTAAATCTAACCTGCAGACCTTGCTCAACCATCTGGCCAACTGAAACCAGGTTCTTAGTGATTTTTGGAACATGAAGTACATCTGCCAAGTACTTCGTTTTGCCATCCTGCATAGCCAATGGCACTTTACCAACCTGCGTAATTGGGTGCGCAGTATCATCACCTGTTTCAACATAACCTGGCTTATCCAAATTTCTAACATCATGAAACCACTCACCATGACTGGTCATGTGGTTAGAGGCACTTGAATCAACATACCAAACATCATTGCAAGCTGCAGCATCTCCTGACATGGAGTTAACCATATGCTGCATCACAAAAAGGTGCTCATTTCTGTCGTCACCATGCCCACTTGATGATGCATAGTTGCTTTGCTGCAACTTCCCACTTTTGATGTCATTCTGCTTTTTATAGCATGTATTCTCCTTGTGTCCAGGCTTTCCACAATAATAGCATTCTATGCTGCTATTTACTTGCTGGTTCCTTTGCCATGAGCCACGGCCTCTTTGGCTCCCCCTGCCTCTAGAACTACCACGTCCTCCTCCATAGGACTGGTTTTCCTGTTGTTGCTGTTGGTTCTGATTTCCTGCACGGCCACCAGAACGGCCTCTTCCTCTACCCCTGCCTCTACCTGTATTCGAGTAGAAAGCAGTCTCTTGAGAAGTTGAGGTGGCTGAACCACCATTCCTTTGCTCTTCACTCAGCAAGAGAGCAATAAGTTCCTAAAAATCAGGAAATGTTTCACGGACTCCAATGGATGTCCGAAATTGTGCATAATCTTTCCCAAGACCATTCAAGGTCACGGACACTAAGTCCTCATCATCAACAGGTGCTTTAATGGAGGCAAGAGAATCTGCAAGGCCTTTCACCTTCAAGGAATACTCATTTAAATTCAGATTTTTCCTTTGCACATTGTGCAACTCCTGCTTTAGCTGCATCTTTCGTGCTTTGGTATTTGTGCTATACAGCTTCACCAATGTATCCCATGCCTCCTTAGGCGTCTCTAGATCTTGTATATGCACAATCATAGAATCTGAAATGCTAACGGACAGCCAATACAGGCATTTTCTAGCTTTTTCATGCCATTCTTTAAAGGCCTTCAATTCAGCAGGAGTGGGAGCAGCACCCAAAACTGGTTCTGCAGTTTCACCACTGATGTAATCCCAAACTCCCTTTCCCATAAAGAAGTTTGTCATCCTGAACTTCCATGCTTGGAAGTTGTTCTTGTCAAGCTTCTCACTGACAATGGTAGACAGATTCTCAGACATTTTACAAATCACGAATTGCAACAGCAACCTGTAAACACAGCAAATGCCTCAGAAGGGCAAATAGCAAAACTTCTGCAAAGAGCCTCATAGGGGCAGATCTGCAACACTGACGAAAGTGGTATTTCACCACACAGTCACTTCCTCATGACGATTTTGCATCAACAGGCAACAGGCATGAATCTGCAACTCCCAATATCTCTGCACATAGGCATACGATGCAATTTCTATGGCACCTTTCCACCGACTAGCCGCGCGGTGGTCGCACAGCAAAAACAGGGCCTTTTTCTGAGTGCCTGCGAAGAACTTCCGCCTTCAAAACGGGCCCCGAAACGGCCTCAAATCAGAAAAATAAAGTCACCATGGGCTTCGCCCTCTCCCGCAGCATATACTGCGCTCTCGCCGCACCGCGAAGGGCCTCTCAATCTGAAGCAGTGCACTCCTGCACTTCTGGCTGTGCTACCTGCAGAGATTTGCTCCCAAACTCAAAATAGGAAAGCTACACTGGTCCTCTTACCAGGACACCACAAACTTGGCTAGCTTTCTTGAACTCCTTACCACGAACAAGGCTCTGATACCATGTAAAGAATTAGGGAGAGAGATAGGAGACTCAAGTTCAGCTTTCTTCACAACACACAAAAGAGAGAGGACACAAGGTTGGAGGGTGAAGCCTTTCTTCACTTTTGCACACAACAACAATACAATAGAAGAGGGAAATACCCTATATGTCAAAACCTAGAATACGTGGTTCATATGTGAACCCAAACCAAAAACATACGTGGTAGTCTAACTACACCACGAGTACAACTAACATAGGCGGTGACATAAATGATAGTCATCCAGGAGATATGTCGGGGATAGAGCTTGATATCTCAACACCCTTGCGGCTCGTGGTCTTCCAACCCTGACTCCTCCATGTGGCCTATGGCATACTGTCTTTCAATTTCTTCTTGGAGGGAGACCATGAGGCTCCTCTCTTGTGCCAGGAGATCCTATAGGGAGTGGATCTGTTGGTCGTGGGTCTCCTCGGTATAGGCGTACCGCTGCTCTGCCTATGCTTGCTACTTCAGACGTTTATGGAACATGCGAACGAGGTTGGAGGAGAGTTGTGAGGCTTGCTCCTATCTCCTTTGTAAGATCATGCAGGTGACTTGCGGCAGTTGTGCCATGGCTTCAAAGAGGTTCATCTCCATGACGTCGATACGTGACAACTATTCTACTGTCATATGGATATAGCCTCTCGTTGCCCTATACTGGGGCACATTGCAAAATTGTATGGCCTCTACTAGGCCTGCTGCCCATGGCATGGTGGAAGAGGTGCCTATGGTGGCAAAGGGTTGTGTCTCCTGAGGGGTGATGGAGATTGAGATGAAGTGTGTAGCGGGGGTTGTCAGCATAGTTTTAACTCCTGTATGGAAACCGATTTCGATGGTGTCATCGCCCTAAAGGTCTTCAATGACAATAGGCCCTCCTTGCACCTGTTTGCCATTATCTTAAGGACCTAGCCACTACATGCATAGTTGTCGTTGCATGAATTCATGCAACTAGCTTTCCTCATATTGGTTGAGTGGTTGACTTGGTTCCGGTTGCACTTGGGTGATCAGAGTGGCACTTGGCGTTGTCCTCACTCTCTTGGGCCTAGTTTCTATCTCTTCCTGCTCGGTCTGCTGGTACGGGACCGATGGTGGATTTCTCGGCAAGTCTAAAGCAGATGGGCAAATGCTAACTTTTGAGGTAATAAAGGACTGGCATGTACAACATTGGATTGCCGATGACATCCCTGTGGGTGCTGAGCAGGTACCGCACATGCACATCAAAGTACTCATGGACCCAAGAGCAAGCCATAATTCCATCTCTCGGAGGTATGGGAAAAGATACAGGTACCCCTAACCCTCACTATTGCCTCAATAAGAGCTATAAACGGCCAACTTTTGCAAACCTTGGGTTATGTAAATCTAAGTCTAATGGTTGTTTGCCAAGCTATGTATATATGCTTTTATGTTCTCCCTACAGAAGCCACCGAAGAACAGATTATTCTAGGAAGAACCTAGTGCTACGCCATCAACTGCCAAGTCAATTGGCATGCCCAAACTGCTTCACTTACCAATGGTGGTCAAACGGCGGTAGTCCCACTGTGCAGACCAAGCCCCCCTCTTCGGCCTTGACCTTGCCAATTCACAACAATGAAGCGATGGAACAAAGATGACAAACGACCCAGCTTCCACTAGCACACCACCCTAGGGCCCAGCTCAAAAGGAGCACAAAGCCTGCCAGCGTGGTAAACCAGTGCACAACCCATGCCACCATCCTCCTCTGCTCAAGAAATTTGAGAGCTGCAAGTACAAGATGCTATCCTCACTACCCGTCACTTTGATCAGAATCGACACCCAGAGAATGGTAATGCAGCAACAATAGCTCCAGCCACCTTGAGATCGCTTCCCCCACACACAGGCATAACTCAAAGGAATCCGTGTCCAACGCTCATGCCTCATCCACCACCACGCATCACCAACAGCTCTGGTAGCCAAGGCAACAAAGTCACCTGGATCTAAAAGAAGGCATTGCAAACCCCAAAGGCGACAAAGGTAGCACCACAAGAACCCATGTCCTCACAAGATACAGCATCACAAGAACCTACCAATGATCCGGACACGATAGGCCAACCTTAATCAATGGCCTGGCGCTTCATCCTGGCCACCTCGATGGCCCAGGCGCTTCATCCTGGCCACCTCTACCTTGAGCTCTTTTTCTCTATGCATGGCTTGAAGGGTAGGGATAGTGAGTGGTCTATAGTATCTTTTCAATTTGCTTCCATTTAGGTAGCCATCTATTTCCATCCCATCAAGGGTGGCTATTTGGCACATCCTTTGGGGGGTGATCTCAACTATGTGGTAAGGATCGATACCTCGGTACTTAAGCTTACGTTTGATGTTGCAGACACTATATAGGAGTGCTAAGTCTCCTTCTGCCAAGTCCTTGTTCTTGAGGTCAAGAACCATTTTTTACGTCAGGCCTTTTCTACTCGGAGAGCATAAGTTGCTCACAACCTTGTCTCCTCTAGCTTTTCGAGGTCAACTAGCCTTTTGGCTAGCACATTTTCCATGAGTCTTTCCCTTATGGCAAGATGGAGGCTAGGCACTACATACTCCATTGGCATTACTGCCTCTACCCCAAAGGCTAATTTTAAGGGGGTACAATGTGTTACCACCTTGTAGGAGGTCTTGTAGGCCCATAATACTGCTATGAGCTTATGTGCCCCAGCCAGTACGACTAGCTTCTACCATACATGTGATAATCTTAGAACAAGTTTTGTTGGAGCTTTCGGCCAAGCCATTTTCTCTAGGGTAATATGGTGTTGACTTCCTATCAATGAACATAAACGCGCTTGTCAGGATTGCTATGGTTTCATTGTGGAAGTGGGTTCTTCGATCGCTGAATAACTCCAACGAGCATCCAAACCGTATGATGACTTGCTCATATAAGAACTTGGTGGTGGATCTTGCATCAACCTTTACCATGGCCCTTCCTTCTGAGTTCCTTCTACCCACTTAGTGAAGTAGTCGGTGGGCTAGGATGATGTATCAAGCCCTGGTCCCCTTAGCAACTGGGCTTATGGGACCAATGAAATGCCCTGTGCGGGATTTGGATGTGCTACCAGGAGTCACATTGTTTGACGAATTCAGCCACATCTCCAAAGAGCATTGGCCACCATAGACCAGCTTGCAACACTTTACATGCTATAACCTCAGTGGCAAAATGGCCTCCTATGATTCCTGAGTGGGCTTCTTCAAGCATCTCAATGTATTCATGTTCGCATATGCACCTTCGCAATATGCCATCTATCCTTCTTAAGGTCTTGGCTTAGGGGTAGTTCATTAGCCAAGTAGTGGCCGATTTCGACGGACCATTCTAGAATGACGTCGAGGAAGAAGAGGGAAGCGTCAGGGAGATCATCTTCTACTCTTGTTGGAGCTTCGCCACCGTTAGAGATCCTCAATAGGTGGTCAGCTAGAACGTGGGTTTTTGAGAGTGCTCTCAACGGAAGCAAGAATGGAAGAAGGAGAGAGAGAGAGAGAGCCACACAAGTTTGGTGGGTGCAGAACCACCCTAATCTTCTTTTTCATTCATTTATATATGTGTTTGAGTATTGTACATAACTGGGGTTAAGGCACAGTGACCTTTAACCCCACAACCTCCCACTTAAAGAACAATGTGCCTTTAAGGGAGAACAACTAGTGAGCATACTATCCAATGCCCATCAATACACGACAATACTCAAACTGCTGACTAGGTAGACTCTTCGTCAGCATATCTGCAGGGTTATCATCTGTATGAACCTTGACAAGCTCTATGCGCTTGTCCTCAAGTACCTCCCTGATGAAATGGTACCTGACCTCAATGTGTTTGGTCTTTGCATGAAAGACCGGATTCCATGCTAGCTGAATAGCACTCATGGAATCACTATGCAACGTCAGTACACCTGTATGAATCCCCAAATCTCCCACTAGTCGATCAAGCCATATAGCCTCCTTGCAACCCTCTGTGGCTGCAACATACTCAGCCTCTGTGGTAGACAAAGCCACGCACTTCTGTGCACGAGACATCCACGACACTGCACCACCTGCAAAGGTGAACACATAACCAGAAGTGGATCTCCTACTATCCACATGCCCTGCATAGTCTGAATCTGTGTACCCAAGTACACGCATGTCTCCTTTACCAAAGCAGATGCACATCTCTTTGGTACCCTCCATGTACCTCATGATGCACTTAATTGCCTTCCAATGCCTCTTTCCTGGGTTAGCCATATACCGGCTAACAACTCCCACTGCAAATGCAATGTTTGGTCTAGTAGCTATCATAGCATACATAAGACTCCCAACGGCTGATGCATAAGGAACCTTGGCCATCATGGCCTTTTCCTCATCTGATTTGGGACTATCTGTATGACTCAGTTTCACATATCTGTGTACCCAAGTACACGCATATAGGAGCTATAAAACCAATTGTGCCTAGAGCATTGGATGACACGTCTTCGACGACAATCTCAAGCAAATTAGCTCCCCTACAACAGCATGCCGTAGCGAGCGATTCACAAAGCACACAAAGCAATGTCAATAAAAACATTGGCAACCATCAACAACTGCCATTCATTAGACCCCATCTTCTCACAAATAGATGCAAAGGTGCTACAGGTAGATCCTCCACTCACACATGAAGAACCAATCGATCTAGAGATGCCATTCTTTATGGCTGACCTCAAGTGGGATAATGAACCTGAAGAAGGTACCCATACCAATGATGACTCCAATTTTCCTTGGGACCTTGAAACTGAGGCTGAGAATGCTGAAATTGAAGATAAAATCTTTGATAATGACTTAGCAATCCTACATGCCCTGATGGCAATCGAGCTTCCAAAAATTGAACCTCCAAAGTTGAATAATATTAGAAGATCCTGCAATCGCAGAAAAGCCCAGGCCGAACACTTTAATGAATTCGAATGAGTTCAAACAACGATCATCAAATTGTATCTTGCAAAGCCATCTCCCTCAAAATCAGAACCACCACCTCTTGAATGGTCCCCTGAGGGACTGGAAGGAGTATGCACAGCAAATGAACCCTTACTGGGAAACACCTTACCATTGGAAAAGTGACCCCACAATTCCCAACATAAGAAGTTTTAGAAATATAAGCCACATGTGCAGATGAAGCTCAATCAAGAGTCTTTGGAAAAAGAAAGTCAAAAAGAGTCTAGAAAATTGGTAAATGAAACTAAGCCACCTAGTACACATGGCACATGTTAGGCTAGTTCAACACCATCGGAGGCCGCTGATCTTCGAGAAGTGTCAGAGTACTTTAAGAATCACACAAGTGGCAGTGCAACAATAGCAATGCCAAGACCACTAAGAGAATCTAAAGTTCAAGAAACTGATAGCATTAAAGAAACTCCAATCTATTAGGGACCGACAAAAACATGCACAATAAATCTTGCCCTTGAAGGAGAGGAAGAAAAACTGGTTTTCATTGGGAAACAACTTCAGCAAGAAGATGAAACCAAACTCAAAGCACTCCTAATGGAATACTGTGACTGCCTAGCATGGTCATACAAAGAGATGAAAGGAATTTCACCAGATGTGGTAGTACACACAATACCTATAAGGGAAGGTGCCCACCCTAAGCTATGTGGACCTTATCGCACAAATCCTAAGTATGGCACCATGGTTTATATGAGCTAGAAAAACTCCTAGATGCCAGATTCATTTATGAGATAGAGCACACTGATTGGGTTTCACCCATCACCATTGTGTCTAAATGCAATAAGAAGCTCAGAATATGCGTAAACTTAAAGAATGTGAATGCCTCCACAATTAGGATTCACTATCCCCTACCCCTAACAGAAACAGTGTTGGAAAAGGTGGCAGGTTTCGAAATATATAGCTTCTTGGATGGCTTCAGTGGCTATATTCAAGTGCAAATTGCTCCTAAAGACCAATCAAAAACAGCATTTGCTACAAAATGGGGTATTTTTGCATATAGAGTCATGCCATTTGGCCTTTGTAATGCCCTGGCCACATTCTAGCGAGTCATGTTCACAACTTTCAAGTCATTTCTCAATAAGTTTTTTGTTCTTGGATGATTTGTGCATCCATTCAAACAAAAAAGACCACTTCAAATGTCTTGAAGCAGTACTAATCAAATGCAAGGAGTATGGCATCTCCCTAAATCCAACAAAATGCCAGTTCATGGTCGCCCACAGAGTTGTTTTGGGACACATCGTCTCTCAACATGGGATTGCAACTTGACATGGACAAAATCAAAATCATCATGGAATTGCCTCTTCTTACAAATCCCAAAGGTGTACAGGTCTTTATGGGACATGCTGGCTATTATAGAAGATTTATATCATGGTATGCCATGATAGCTAGAGCACTTTACAAATTATTAGTGGAATTCTTATGGACAAAAGAGTGCAACTGAGCCTTTGAGCTTTTAAAGTGGCACCTAATCACAATACCCATCCTTATATCTCTCAATTGGGATATTGATTTTCATGTTCATACTGATGGATCCAAGTGTGCAATTGGGAGTGTGCTTTGTCAACCTGGTGAACATAAGAAAGACTACGCATTCTACTTTGCCAGTTGACAACTCAATGATGCAGAGATCAACTATACCACCACAGAAAGAGAAGCCCTACCAATGGTGTATAGTGTTAAGAAATTTCGGCACTATCTACTACCGGCAAATGATTTTGTCTTCTACACCGACCATCAAGCATTGCTTTATCTTATGAACTGTCCATGTACAATAGGAAGAATAACCAAATGGAACCTCTTGCTTCAAGAATTCAACTTCAAAAAAGTGGTCCGCAAAGGTGCCCAACATTACATTGCCGATCACATATCCCATGTGTCAAGTCAGGAGAAGAAGCCACTGGAGTAGAAGACGACTTACCAGATGCCACACTATTTCAAATAGATGGTGTTCCAAAGTGGTGTGGAGATATCATTGGGTACTTAATCGTTGGAAGACCACACCTTGAACTGAAAGCAGTAGATGCCAGAAAACTAATTCTAAAGGCTGCACCCTATCAACTCATTGCAGGACAACTATACAAGATAGGCAAGGACCAAGTGTTAAGAAGATGTGTAATGCCTCATGAGATCATGCCAATCCTGAGTGAAGTCCATGAAGACATTGTAGGAGGACACTTCCAAGGGGAATCTACAGCAAGAAAAGTCCTCCTCCTAGGCTACTGGTGGCCAGCATTGTGGGTAGATGCCTATGAATATGTAAAAGGCTATGATGTATGCCAAAACGGACTACTAAACCACAACACAAAGACTTCAATCCCCTAACAACAGTTGTTGCAAAAAAACCATTTGAAAAATGGGGAATTGACTATGTGAGTCCCATCCATCCAGCAGCAAAAGGAGCACAGGCATGCTACATCATTGTGGCCACTGATTACTTTACAAAATGTAAAGCAGTCAGAAAGGCAGATGCCAGAAGCACAGCAAGATTCTTATACGAAAATGTGATCACCCGATTCGGATGCCCCATTGAAATTGTGTCGCATAGAGGCACACATTTTGTCAATGAGGTAATCTAAGAACTCTTGTCTGGCTTTATGGTAATCCATAGAAAAAGCTCACCCTACTACCCCCAAGGGAATGGATAGGCTGAATCCACCAACAAAATATTATGCATTATCCTCACCAAGGCAACACAGCATTGTGATTGGGCAGAGAAACTGAATGCAGCCTTATGGGCATATAGAACCACACTCAAGGTTAGTATAGGGAACACACATTTTTAATTGGTGTACGGCCTTGAAGCTGTGGTCCCACTAGAATTTGTAATACCAAGCCTACGCATAGCAGTATAGGAATGCATGGGAGACCATGAATCCTTGAAAGGAAGACTCTACCAGTTGGAGAAGCATACAGAGACATGACTAGTCACCTACCATGCCATGACAATAGAAAAATGTAGAAGAAAGGCTTGGTTTAACAGTAATATTAAAGCTAAAGACATCAAGGAAGGTGAAAGGCTTGGTTTGATAGTAATATTAAAGCTAAAGACATCAAGGAAGGTGACTTGGTCTTGTTATACAATGCCAAAGTACACAAGGGAAAATTGAAGTATCTAGGTCAAGGACCCTACCGAGTAAGAAAAATGAATCCCATCGGAGTTGTGCTACTAGAAAGATTGGATGGAGTCTAATTCAACACAACAATAAACGGGAGCCCCAACTGAAGTGCTACTACTTCAACATGCAAGCCATCCTCGATAAAAATGAAGATTGGGAAAATCCCATAGTTAGGATTAGATTGTTACAGGTAGACTCACTAGCATATGCACGTTTTTTTGCACATATAGCTTGCACTAGATTGTTACATGCACACTCACTAGCATATGCATGTTTTTGCACATTTAGAAAGACCTAATCAATTTTGTATTCAAGATGATTAAGTCTTAGTTTTCCTATTAAATCCCACAAATAAGCATATAGTTAGTCTCTACCTAGTCGACACATCACATGCATTCACACGATTTTGCATAAGCACATAATAGATTCCATCAATAATAGTATTACACACTTTCATTCTATACTCTCAAAGCATGCAATGAATTCACAAGCAGGATAAGAAGCTATGCCAAAACTCAAGATGAATTAGCAAAAGAGTCTGCAGCCTCAACAACAAGACTCCCGCTAAACATCACAACCATCTCCTAAATGCAAAAACGTCAGACTTGCATACAAACTTATCTATACAAGCTCAATGATACGGGTGTAATCACATCCAACATGTATGCAAGATAGCAAGAAATGCTAGCCTCAACAAAGAAACCCCCGCCAAACCTCTTCCCAAGAAGATTCGATGGCAGAATCTACAACCTCAGCAATGAGATCCCCTCTAAAATTCACAGCCATCTACCCCTCCTTAAGAGGAGATAAGCTTCCTGACTATAGACCAAAAATTGTATGGTGTTAAGGCTTCACAACAAGATCGATTGGCATGACAAGTTCTACAACCACTAGATTAAAGGCATGGCAATCCAACTATGTGCTCGCAATAAGCCATAACCCGAGGACAGGTAATAAAATGGATTTGAGAGTATGTTGTCTCTATGCCAATTGTCTCAGTGCCAACATGGACTTAGGTAGAACAGAATGTGTGTGTAGAGTAGCGGTAAAGCTCCACTTGTACTTGCATAAGGCTAGAAATAATCCCTCTTTGAAATCCAACTTGCATGTTCTACATGCAAGTTCTACATGCAAGTTCTACATGCGAGTTCTACATGCAACATGCGAGTTCTACATGCAAGTTCTACATGCAACTCCTACATGCGAGTTCTACATGCATGTGCTACATGTGAGTTCTATATGCAACTCCTACATGCAACATGCAACATGCGAGTTCTACATGCAAGTTCTACATGCGAGTTCTACATACAACTCCTACATGCGAGTTCTAAATGCAACTCCTACATGTGAGTTCTACATGCATGTTCTACATGCAAGTTCTACATACAACTCCTACATGCGAGTTCTAAATGCAACTCCTACATGCGAGTTCTACATGCATGTTTTACATGCGAGTTCTACATGTAACTCCTACATGCAACATGTAACATGCGAGTTCTACATACAACTCCTACATGCGAGTTCTACATGCAACTTGCAACTCCTACATGCAACTTCTATATGCAAGTTCTACATGTAGAGAGATAATGTCTTATAATTCCTACATGCAGAAAGAGAAGCTCTCCAACTTGTATAAATACCCCATAATGGAATGAAGCCCACACTCTTTGGGGCATTGTGTTGAGTTCTACTTTGGTATTCCAAGCAATTGTCTCAAATGTCCATGCTTCCTTGCACTCCACGTCCAAAAGCATGTCCTAACCTTGCAACTCCTCCTCCCCTCTCCTCCAACCTTGCAACCCATCCTCTCCTCTCCCTCTTCCTCCTCCTCCTCCCTCCTCCTCCTCCTCCTCCCTCCTCCTCCCTTCTCCTCCTCCCTCCTCCTCCTCCTCCTCCTTCTCCTCCTTCTCCCTCCTCCTCCTCCTCCTCCTTCTCCCTCCTCTCTCTTCTTTCCCCCATGCTCTTTACACCTTCTTCCTCTCCCACTCCTATGCTCCCCCTAAACCCTTAGTTTCTCAACCCTTAACCTCCATGATCTATGAGGGAGACGAGTTCTCCACCATGTACCCTACCCTGAACCTTGGATCCTCCTTCTAACCGTGGAACCTCCTTCTAAACTCTGAAACCTTTTGTTAAACCTTCGATCCTCCTTCTAACCTTGGAATCTCCTTCTAAACTCTCAAACCTCCTTCTAAACCTTGGAACTTCTTCTAAACCTCGGAACCTCCTTCTAAACTCTGGAACCTCCTTCTAACCTTGGAACCTCCTTCTGAACCTTGAAACCTCCTTCTAACCCTTAAACTCCTCCTAAACCCTACAACCCCCAATGAAGGCGAAAGCCTTCATTACCTCAACCATGATGATACATGTTCCTTTTACACATGCATGCACTATGTTTGCTTACCACACTTAAGCCTACGTCTCTCATCAGAATATGACTCGAGGTCCTAAGCTACACGTATACTACAAACACAGCCCCGATATATCTGTAGATGAAAAAAAGCCTCGAAACCCTGCATACTAAGAATACCCTACTCTTCCTGTGAAAGTCATGGGAAAGACCTAACAGATGGTATGGATGATAACGCAATGTCATTGGATGGTCCCTATTATGAGGAAGGAAAAAATTTGAGATGGAGCATGCAATTTTTGAAGATTACAAAGGGACATGTGGTTTTCAAAGATAAAGATAAGGTATACTACAATTTCAAAGGACTTAAAGAATATGCCAACAAGCCAAGCTTTGTCCCTTCAGACATGGATGATTTCAATGGACTCAAGTATAGAAGTGACATCTTATGAGGAGTGGATGAGTTCATTGATACCAAGAAAGATAAAGAATTTAGAAGCAATTCCTACTCTGGAGTAGATGTATTCATGCATATTGAGAAAGGGCAAATACATTAAAAGTGTTGTCTCTTCAGAATTAGATAATTTTAATGCAATCATCTATACAAGTGGCATCTTATTAGGAATGGATGAGTTCAGTGGCAAAAGATTGCAAAAGCGATGTCTTATCTAGAGTCGTTGAATTCATGCACATCAAGAAGGATAAAGATATCATCGGTGTTGTCTCCTCAAACTTGGATGATTTCAATGCACTTAACTATATCTGAAGTGATATCTTATCGGGAGTGGATGAGTTCACTGGTACCGATAAAGCAAAAGGTTTCATAAGTGATGTCTTATTTGGAGTGGATGAATTCACACACATTGTCAAGGAGCGTAAAGAGTTCAAAGTGTTGGCTTATCAAATATGGACGACATGGATATTAACTCAAATGGTTTGAAGATTGCTTCAAAGACAAGAATGAAATCAACAAAGGAGTATTCAATATTTGACTTTGATTGTGATAAGATCAACAATGCAGCATCCCATGAAAACAAAGTGACAAATAAAATCAACGGGGAGAAGTGTACAAATTCAAATAAGGATGTACAGAAGAAACCAACAAAGGACTATTCAGTATTTGACTTTGATTGTAATAAGATAAAGGATGAAACATCCCATGGAAATAAAGTGAAAAATAAATTTGACAGGGAGAAGTGTACAAATGTACAGAAGAAACGGACATACATATGCATGAAAAGAAAGTGAGTTTAGGCATATGTAGAAAAGCAATCAAAGAGAATAAGAGTAATGAATGAAGATGTTATGCTAAAATCAATGCAATCTACATGTTGCAAGCAAAGTTGTATGCATTCCATTAACTTACTTGACATCAAGGGATGTAGAGAACACGTGTGGCAAAGAAGAGGGAGCAAAAGAAATGAACACCTACTCATGAGGCTCTCTTGCTTTTTGGTAAGTGACACGAAAAAGAAAAGTTTTGGACAACAGATAAAGCCTCATATAAATGGAAAAAGTATTTGCAATAATGCATATCGCATTACTATAGGATTATCACATGGCACATACTGGGATTTGGCTAATAAAGCAAAGTATGGAGTAAAATTTAACATTCATGGAAACACAGGAAGGCCCAAAACAAGAGCCTCAATGGTCTCAGCAACAGAATTTTAAAAGACAGCATTCATGAAAATGCATTACCTCAACCCCATCTATCTGAAATGCATCTTCCTATAGGTTTGACAAAAAAAGAAGTATTGGAGAAACACAGAGGCAAAGAGGGGTGAAAATTTGTATACTCTTTAAAAGAAGAGCTTTGGACATGTTAAAATCCGAAAGAGGTAAAAAATGTCAAAGTGCAATGATTATGATGATCTAAAGCGAGCACTTGAGAGTGCAACGTCTTCGGGAACAAAGAGAATCATACAAAAAAAAAAGATAATTTCACCATGGACTTGTTCGGCATTCTAGACTAAAATATGCATTTTGGAAGGAGCAGCTATCTCATCCAAATGAGTACATGTGTGTTATTGTAGATGGTATGGATCAGAACACAACTACATTACCTCGATTCATTAATACTCCACCTAAACTACAAGTAAGATGCTTTTTGAAGACACATTTATGTGACGTGTTAGTGAATGGATTTAAGTTTTTTGCAGACATATGGATTGATTCCTTGCATCTACATGATAGCAATCAAGTTGTAACATTCGTTATGAAGGCAATTCACATTCTACATGTAGAAAAAGGTCACCTACTAGCCCTCTACCAGCAAATTTGAGAATACAGGTAGACGATTGCGGATGAGAGAATACGAATGTACTCTTTTTTGCATTTTTCTCAATGCTAATCGCTCATTGAATCTTCAATGAGATTGAAGTTCACACACATGAGGATATTAATCAGGTTTTTAACATAGTCTCAAGAGAGTTAAAACACAAGGACATGGAGATGATAGATAACTTAATAAGAAAATGTGGGAGGCAAGTTGGTGGCCACAAGGAAGGTACATTATGCTCCATGGTTGAAAGGATGTATGATTGGAAGATCTTTATTCTACCTTTTATACAAAAAGGTGGTGATGCCCTGATTGGTCATAGCACTGCACACTACTTTCACTTTGTCTTAAGGGATGAAAAACTAGTGATGCGTAAAGAAAGAGGGAGAGAGATAGGAGACTCAAGTTCAGCTTTCTTCACAACACACAAAAGAGAGAGGACACAAGGTTGGAGGGTGAAGCCTTTCTTCACTTTTGCACACAACAACAATACAATAGAAGAGGGAAATACCCTATATGTCAAAACCTAGAATACGTGGTTCATATGTGAACCCAAACCAAAAACATACGTGGTAGTCTAACTACACCACGAGTACAACTAACATAGACGGTGACATAAATGATAGTCATCCAGGAGATATGTCGGGGATAGAGCTTGATATCTCAACACTCCCCCTCAAGCTCAAATCCATCTCACGTACACCAAGCAAGCTCCTAAATCTGCGAAGCTTCTCGGTACCCAATGCCTTCGTAAAAATATCAGCCACCTGCTCCTCAGTGCTGACATAGACAAGATCAATCTCACCAGCTAGAACCTTCTCTCTCACAAAGTGATAATGCACCTCAATGTGCTTCGTTCTAGCATGATAAACTGGGTTATTAGCAAGCATGATGCTGCTAATGTTGTCACAATAAATGACAACTGCTGCATGAACTGACTGTCCCATATCTGCAAGTAGCTTCCGTAACCAAGCTACCTCACATGCAGCCATTGCTGCACCCCTGTACTCAGCCTCTGTGCTCGACAAGGCAACTGTTGGCTGCTTCTTGCTGCTCCAACTGATGGCACCACTCCCAAGGGAAAACATAAAACCACTAGTAGATCTCCTGTCTGAGACACTACCAGCCCAGTCAGCATCTGTGTATCCATGTACCTGTAATGCACACCCAGCTTCATAAAACAGTCCATAATGCAATGTGGACTTCACATACCGCAGTATGCGCCTAGCCGCATCCAAATGTGGCTTCCTCAGTGCCTGCATAAACTGACTCACCAGCCCCACAGCATAGCTCAAATCTGGTCTGGTTATAGTCATGTAAATCAAGCTACCTACTATGCGCCTGTACATAGTAATATCTTCAAGAAGCTCACCTGACTCTGCATTGAGCTTCACATTCTGCTCCAATGGAACAGAGATAGGCTTACAGCCTGTCATCCCATATTTGGACAGCATGTCCAAACCGTATTGCCTTTGCAACAGCCATATCCCACTCGGGGATCTAATAACCTCAATGCCCAAGAAGTAACGCAGCTCTCCCAAATCCTTCATCTCAAATTTCTGCTTCAACAGCAGCTTCACTTCATGAATGTCTGCATCACTATCACCTGTAATAATCAAGTCATCAACATAGATGACTATAAGCACAATCCCTCTGTTTGTCCTTTTCACATAAAGTGAAAAATCTGAATTGGAAATCTGAAATCCAATAGTGACAAGATATTGCCCTATCTTGTCTGACCATGCCCTCGGCGCCTGTTTTAAGCCATACAAGGCTTTGCGCAACCTGCATACAAAATCGGGGTGTGCTTTATCCTCATAACCTTCTGGCTGCATCATATAAACCTCTTCCTGCAAGTCACCATGCAAGAAGGCATTTTTCACATCCATCTGATGCAAAGACCATCCCTTTGCAGCAGCCATAGCAATTACTGCTCTCATGGTTGCCATCCTTGCAACTGGGCTGAAAGTTTCCTCATAGTCAATTCCATATGTCTGTGCAAAACCTTTGGCAACCAATCTTGCCTTGTACCTGCTAACAGACCCATCAGCATTGTGCTTTACTTTGTAAACCCACTTGTAGCCAATAGCCTTCTTATCATGAGGCAAAGGCATCAAATCCCAAGTGTGGTTTGCATCCAAGGCAGCCATCTCTTCATCCATAGCTGCTTCCCAATTTTTATGCCCTGCTGCATCCTCAAAACATGTGGGCTCTGGCTCCTCTAGAACCTTGACCATATAAGCATAGTGATGTGCTGTATACCCATCATATCTCAGCCTGTCAACTGGATACTTAATACGTGTGGACCTCCGTACAACTGGATTAGTTGCAGGCGTCTTTAAATCATGCCTGCTTTTCCTTACACCAGGTGTAACAACAGAAGGAATCCCAAGTTCCTCATTAAGGCTCATTTCAGAGCCGCTTGACTCTCCATCAACATGAGAGCTACCAGCAGACACATCAAATACTGGAGCATGGTCCACTTTTTCTTTTCCCTTATGTGATACCTGCACAACACTATCAGGACTGCCATGTGACGATTCACTAGATCTCAATCTCCCTGTCCATGCATTAGATCCACTAGTAGAGGACTCTCTGGGTCCACTCAAGGCTTGAGATTGCTGATCTGCATTTATCGCAGCATTCCCATTTCCTGCATCTGCATCTCCTACCATAACAGTTGGTGCATACTAGCTGCTCATTTCATCAAAAACAACATCTCTGCTCACTTGCATTTTGCGGGTGGAAGGGTTATAACAGCGATACCCTTTCTGGTGCTGAGCATATCCAATAAAGATGCATTTTTCTGCCTTGGATCCAGCTTTGTTCTCTTCTCATCAGGAACATGAACATAAGCTATGCAACCAAATACCTTCAAGTGAGAAATATCTGGTTTTTGGCCTGTATACATTTCTTCAGGCGTCATGCCATGGACAGCTGCAGTGGGGGTTCTATTCATAATATAAACAGCAGTTGCTACTGCTTCAGCCCAAAAATAATCAGGCATGTTTTTCTCATTTAGGATCGCCCGTCCTACTTCTGCAATATGCCTGTTCTTCCTTTCTGCAACCCCATTCTGCTGAGGGGTAGACCTGCATGAGTACTTCCTTTGAATTCCCTGTTCTTTCAGATATTCACAAAATTCTTCTGAAAAGTACTCTCCCCCTCCATCAGATCTTAGCACTTTAATATGCACACCTTTCTCTTTTTCAACCATGGCCTTAAAAGCCTTGAAATGGCTGAACACTTCACTTTTGTGCTTCATAAAATAAATCCACACCTTCCTTGTGTAGTCATCAATAAACGTCACATAATAATGGCATCCACCAATAGAAGAAGCTTTGGTTGTCCAAACATCTGAATGGATCACTTCCAAAGGTCTTCTGCTCACCTTAGCATTTTTAGGAAATGCATGTCTAGCCTGCTTACCCATTTGGCATGCTTCACATACCTTTTGCATTCCCTCAACTCTGAATTTAGGCAAACCTGCAACAATGTTTTTCGTTTGCATAGATTTCAGCCTTTGTATATTCACGTGCGCAATGCGCTTGTGCCATATCTCAATATCTGCAATGACACCTCTCCCATGCGCAAACATAGCAGCTTTCACCTCAGGCATATCAACATCCAAGGTGAACATTCTACCATTTTTGTTGCCTTTTGCAACCAAGCGGCACTTATTTTTCAAGTCCTCAACGAAGCATCCATCAGGGTTAAATCTAACCTGCAGACCTTGCTCAACCATCTGGCCAACTGAAACCAGGTTCTTAGTGATTTTTGGAACATGAAGTACATCTGCCAAGTACTTTGTTTTGCCATCCTGCATAGCCAATGGCACTTTACCAACCTGCGTAATTGGGTGCGCAGTATCATCACCTGTTTCAACATAACCTGGCTTATCCAAATTTCTGACATCATGAAACCACTCACCATGACTGGTCATGTGGTTAGAGGCACCTGAATCAACATACCAAACATCATTGCAAGCTGCAGCATCTCCTGACATGGAGTTAACCATATGCTGCATCACAAAAAGGTGCTCATTTCTGTCGTCACCATGCCCACTTGATGATGCATAGTTGCTTTGCTGCAACTTCCCACTTTTGATGTCATTCTGCTTTTTATAGCATGTATTCTCCTTGTGTCCAGGCTTTCCACAATAATAGCATTCTGTGCTGCTATTTACTTGCTGGTTCCTTTGCCATGAACCACGGCCTCTTTGGCTCCCCCTGCCTCTAGAACTACCACGTCCTCCTCCATAGGACTGGTTTTCCTATTGTTGCTGTTGGTTCTGATTTCCTGCACGGCCACCAGAACGGCCTCTTCCTCTACCCCTGACTCTACCTGTATTCGAGTAGAAAGCAGTCTCTTGAGAAGTTGAGGTGGCTGAACCACCATTCCTTTGCTCTTCACTCAGCAAGAGAGCAATAAGTTCCTGAAAATCAGGAAATGTTTCACGGACTCCAATGGATGTTCGAAATTGTGCATAATCTTTCCCAAGACCATTCAAGGTCACGGACACTAAGTCCTCATCATCAACAGGTGCTCCAATGGAGGCAAGAGAATCTGCAAGGCCTTTCACCTTCAAGGAATACTCATTTATATTCAGATTTTTCCTTTGCACATTGTGCAACTCCTGCTTTAGCTGCATCTTTCGTGCTTTGGTATTTGTGCTATACAGCTTCACCAATGTATCCCATGCCTCCTTAGGCGTCTCTAGATCCTGTATATGCACAATCATAGAATCTGAAATGCTAACGGACAGCCAATACAGGCATTTTCTGGCTTTTTCATGCCATTCTTTAAAGGCCTTCAATTCAGCAGGAGTGGGAGCAGCACCCAAAACTGGTTCTGCAGTTTCACCACTGATGTAATCCCAAACTCCCTTTCCCATAAAGAAGTTTGTCATCCTGAACTTCCATGCTTGGAAGTTGTTCTTGTCAAGCTTCTCACTGACAATGGTAGACAGATTCTCAGACATTTTACAAATCACGAATTGCAACAGCAACCTGTAAACACAGCAAATGCCTCAGAAGGGCAAATAGCAAAACTTCCGCAAAGAGCCTCACAGGGGCAGATCTGCAACACTGACGAAAGTGGTATTTCACCACACAGTCACTTCCTCGTGACGATTTTGCATCAACAGGCAACAGGCATGAATCTGCAACTCCCAATATCTCTGCACATAGGCATACGATGCAATTTCTGTGGCACCTTTCCACCGACTAGCTGGGCGGTGGTCGCACAGCAAAAACAGGGCCTTTTTCTGAGTGCCTGCGAAGAACGTCTGCCTTCAAAACGGGCCCCGAAACGGCCTCAAATCAGAAAAATAAAGTCACCGCGGGCTTCGCCCTCTCCCGCAGCGTATACTGCGCTGCGAAGGGCCTCTCAATCTGAAGCAGTGCACTCCTGCACTTCTGGCTGTGCTGCCTGCAGAGATTTGCTCCCAAACTCGAAATAGGAAAGCTACACTGGTCCTCTTACCAGGACACCACAAACTTGGCTAGCTTTCTTGAGCTCCTTACCACGAACAAGGCTCTGATACCATGTAAAGAAAGAGGGAGAGATATAGGAGACTCAAGTTCAGCTTTCTTCACAACACACAAAAGAGAGAGGACACAAGGTTGGAGGGTGAAGCCTTTCTTCACTTTTGCACACAACAACAATACAATAGAAGAGGGAAATACCCTATATGTCAAAACCTAGAATACGTGGTTCATATGTGAACCCAAACCAAAAACATACGTGGTAGTCTAACTACACCACGAGTACAACTAACATAGACGGTGACATAAATGATAGTCATCCAGGAGATATGTCGGGGATAGAGCTTGATATCTCAACATGATGCAGTGGCAACACTATTCTCATGATACAACATGGGAACCCGAAGAACCTTAATGTCTCTTAACTTCAATTTCCAGCAAATAAATGCATTCAGTATGGGCTCCTATAAAAGAATTCAATGAGAAATCCAAAGGTGAAATAGAAGGCTTAAAATATTTTATTACATACAAACAGGAAATGCTTCATAGATTTCCTATTGGAAGCCCTCTTGGAATGAACACATTGTTGTTGTAATTAAGAAGACCTATCAATTGATAAAGGACCTTGAGAAAATGCGAGAAGATGATGTTAAGGAAAAACGGCCTTTATTTTGGCCAACTGTTCATAATGACTTGCGCCCATCATTTCATGTCTTTGAAAATGAGTTTGAATCGCTACTCCCACATCCATATTGTGGAACGAAGAAGAGAGAGTTTATGCTAGAAGTAGACATAGACGTTGATTGTTTGTTGCAGTTCGACCATTGGACGATGAGCATGAGAATGTGAACTTCTGGATTGCAAAAGTGGTGGACGTGAGCATGGATGACCAGGGAAAAGCTACAACATTTACAACACTATGGTATGAACCAAGGGGTGGGAAGGAGAACCAGGGTAACAATACACTATATAATACTAGTTGCCTGAAAAAGGAATAGGTCCCAAACCATGAAGTAGTTTCTGAGCTTTCCACAGAGACAGTCATAGTATCCTAGAAAGAAAGGACAAAGAAAACAAAGAAGCACATGGGGCATGATGTAGAAGAAAAAATAAGAATACCGCTGCCAATTATTTTGCACATTATGGAGTTTTTGAAGATGCTCACTAAGGAGGAAGTAGAAGGAGATAGTGCAAATGAAGAATGCCTACGACGATACCATTTAAGCATCAATAAAGACTCGAGATGATGGTGGTCTGACGAGAGTGAATGAGGATGGCACTTAAGCACCAAGTGACGATGAATCGGACATTCAAACAAGCAAATGTCAGGATCACCCATTTGTACTTAACACCTTTGTAAAGGTAGAATTGAGTTGTTGAAAAGGCTGCGTGTCAGAGTCCTTTGTACGAAGACTCATCGAGAGCAATATTTCTTGTAAACATATGACAATGTAAAATTGCAAGTATAGCTATTACTATTTTCGGAGCACATTTAAAGAGTCTTCCATGTCTCTTGTCTATACATTTAAATTTTTTGAAACTTCAAGAGTGTTATAGTTTTCTACATCAAATTTTAAGTACATTCTTTTGGATTAAATTATATTAATAAGTCTTTATTTTGAAAGTGATTTTTCATGGATTTAAATTAATAACACATAATTTATTTAAAACATGAATAAAATTGTTAAAAACAAGATGTACAAAAGTAGGATTTAATCAAAGTTTGTGCATTATTAGTGCACCATTATAGAGACAAATTATGAAATTTTATTATGTGGAAATGACAATGCCAAAAAGTGAACTTTTGATTCTCGAATGAGATTTTCATGAAGTAAACTTTTCATTTGGGAAGGATTTTTGGGATTAGTCCAAAAGTTGACATATGTGTCCAAAATTAATGAAATAATTGTTTTATGGTAAAGTATCCCATGGGCTTTAGCTCCAATAGCATAGAGCGAACATGTGTCATGTTGTCAACATATAGCACCAAGAAAGGAGTCTGTAGTGAAAGAACACTATCAACATGTGGGCCAACAACCTGCACAAATATATCAAAACCATCCTACACAAGAATGCGTCCCTTGAGAGATGGTACTGCAACATTTTGTGTCCAGCACCACAAGTGAAACAATAGGGATGAATCTCGACTAACTCGTGTGCCAGCACAAGTGGAGCATTGATACTCAACTAGATCACCATTGAGGCAAGTAAAGTGGAGAATGCCGTGGACTTGCAAGCAAAGAAATTAAGAAATGTTAGCTTCTGTTGTAATGAGCTGGTAGGAGAATGTTTGAGGTTTCTAGTAATACCTTTCTACCATATCCGAGTTGAGTCATGAATACTTGTTTCAACTCCTCCCTTTGGTTGCCCTTAGGAACATCCCTAGGCAATCACATGCACACATGTACGACACATTCCGTAGTGTGTGCATAACAATCCCATTCTCATGAAATTCTTGAACCAATTGCATGTGGACACTTCTTTGCTCATTAACAAAGTTCAATTGTTACAAAAGATGAAGTTAGGAAATGTGAACGTTTACATAATGGTCAGAATTTGGGACAATGACAAAACGCAATTGTTCCAGTGACACCAAATAGGTTCCCTAGTCCAGACTTTATAATGGTTGAAGCTCATGGAAAATAACTTGTTATTGTTGTTTCTAGAAGGAAGCAAATGCAACCCTCAAAAGGTTCACCCTCACCAGTTGTGGTTGTGGCATTTTACATGTAGGGAAAAGCTTAAAGTCCCACCCTCCCCACTACCCTTTGGAAGTTCTGTCGAGCCCTCTATGCGATAAAAGGCATCCACCTCTAAGTATTTCTATATTGCTCAACAAATGCATGTGGAATAACTAAAGTGATTGTATCATAGTTACAATTGTCATAAAAGTCAACTAAAAGGCAAATAGGGTAATTGGGATTTATAGCCTTATATGTTCCATACTTTACTAGCAACTTCCCCTCAAAAGCAAAGCGATGTTGAATGAACTCAGATATAACATTAAGAGCTAGCATAGGGGGAGAGTAGGCTATACTAGTAAAGGGTTGGCCTAAGGGCACAATTGCATGTAGATTGTAGTGCTTCCTATCAAGTGGTGGTGCATCAATGCGTCTCTTCTTTACCAATGAATTTGATGTGGTGGTGCATCAATGCGTCTCTTCTTTACCAATGCATCTAATGTGGCATCATCTTCGATATCTTTCTTTGGGAATGAGTGGTTGCTTGCTCGAATAAAAAACAAAAAATTTACATAAGAAATGTAGTCACTTTTAACAAAATGAATTTTATGTCACAAAATGCATCTGTTAGTTAATAGGAATGTGTAACAAGAGTCCATTTATGTGTGCACAATGGCAAAACGATCACATTTGAATCAAATTCTATGTCATACAGAAGGTGGCTCAGTTTGCAAATCAATTACGATTGAAATGATTTTGGAAACACACAGAATTTCACAACTCTCTCCAAGTAGCTTTCAACTATCACAATTTCTAATCTAATTCACGAGTGGGTGAGACCTCAATTATCACTATCACCAAATGACTACAATGATAGAGGAGAGCCAAATCGTCATCCTATAAAATGGGGCAGTTGTCATATTGAATTCTGCCAACTCAAACCAACAAACACGAAAATAGAAATTGAGGGAACATGAGACTCCTACTAACATGCCACCACGTCATGAAATTGAGGGAACATGAGACTCCTAGCACACGCCACCACGTCATTCACTCAAATGCTAACAGCGTAGGAGCAACCAAGGTAGATACAATAGTAGCTATACAGATGTGGGTTCTTAAAGTAATAACCTGCAAATCATGTAGGTTGTCAAAGTGAAAAGTTCGTCAAAGTGCTGCACATACATAGCTACAAAGTTATAAAGCCAGTGAAGGAAGAGAGTGGAATCCTCACGCACCTTCCTCGTATGCTTCCCTGGCATCAGCAATCTGCAGCGCTTGTTTCAATGATTTATTGGGCACCTTCCCTATCCCACACTGTTGTATCATAGCGTAGCTTGGATTTGGGTTCTCAGAAGTGCCGATGTGATTGTCCACTACACGGGGAGTAGGCTGTCCTCCACGCCCTATGAATTACATTCCAGAGATGAGCAAACAAGTCGGTTGACACAAAACATACGTGAATGCAACTACGTGCATGTAGACTCACCGAGAGCAAAAGACGTCTCACCCACTTCAATATGTTCATCCTTCATGATTGCTTTTCCACAAGAAGGGTCTTTGAGAATGACCTCCATGTCTACAAGGCTACTCGCAACACCAGGCTTCCCTGCTACAGCAACACTCAACATGCTCACACACATATACAACTCTTTGCAAGTGAGGAAGATGCACCACAAGAAGGCCACCACATGCACAGAGTTCCCACCGTGTGCAACATCAAGATGTGAACGTACCATGCATAGCTTCAGCTATACTGGGTCATAGTTGTCTGGTTGTGTCTTTATTCCAACTCTTGACAAAATACGCACATCCTGCATGCAGTAATCGGAAGAATCCACCTCCTCTTTGACTTCCACTGAACATGTATCGAGTCCAAAAGACAGAGGACCAGGTTGTCAAGTGTGAATTGCTAGAAGCTATACAATAGTATGAGATAGCCAACAAATGGATTACCATATAATGGAATTTTCCCTCTAAGGTATCGCCCAAACTGGATGACATGCATAGAAGCCCTCGTGATACGTTCCCCTCAAAAGCTGTTGCTTTAATGGGCTCCACGAACTTGAGGAGCTCTGGAAGACACAAAGCGTCGAAGTTAGAAGTAGAAGATATATAAAGAAAGAATAGTAGAAGGAAAGCTCTGGAAGACCCAAATCGTCAAGTTAGAAGTGGAAGATATATCAAGAAGGAATACTAGAAGGAATATGAAAGGCAGGAGATGAACAATTGCTTCACGTGCTACCACGTTCAAAGTTGTCGCTGCTGGTCTCCATTAATTCATGACAAAAGTCTATTTTGGAAGCCATGAGCAGATAGCAATCGAATGTTCGAGACAATATTTCAGAGCGGAGGCAAGACGTACAGTACAGTGAGAAGTCGTATAGGCACCATAACATGGACCCGAATCAGTGCCATAGAGCACCTGACAGTGCAGGATTCACAATAGTTGCGTGCTATGGTGGCATCTCCAATGGTTGGCAATTGCCCTCAGCTTCTCCTGCGCTGCAGCACACACCCACCACAAGGAGACCAACGCATGCACATAGTTGCGACGGTGAACCATTGAAGACACTTCTCTCTTTAGATAACATGCACCTCGCATGGTGAAACTTGCAAAAGAGCCTCCAAGAATAACAAAGAGGCAAAGCGGTGGAGGAAGAGAGGCCCTTGCGCCTTCATACACCTAGTCCATGACGCATCGTCCAATGAGACAGTATGCACCCCGTATGGCGCAACCTGCAAGAACAGCTCCAAGAATAACAGAGAGACAAAGCATTGTACGAAGAGACTGCCTCACGCCTTTAGACACCCGCTCCTCCATCATCGACCCTGCAAGAGAGACTGTAACAACGAGGGGCCAAAGTGGTGCAACAAAAGGCGGTGCCAACCCTTTGTAAACGGAATACGTGGACCACCATGCAAAAGGGGAACTGCACATGGACCAATACATGGTTCACACATGGATGCCTGAATCAGGATACCATGGAGTGAGCCAATCCAACCATCGGATGACGAGGAACATGTCCATCTGCAAGTGCATGCACCAATACATGGTTCACACGCGGATGCCCAAATCAGGATACCATGGATCAAGCCAATCCAACCAATTGGATCACGAGGAACATATCCACGTGCAACTGGAGCGCAAGTCACAAAATCGAAATTTATTTTTACAAGACAAAAATTCTTGTCCAATCCAACCCGGGCAGGCCACAAGTGTCCTCTCAATCAATTTAGGATACTCTCAGTGTCCTCTCCATTAACCATTTCTATTTTGAGCTCGCTCTCTCTCTCTCGCGCGCGCGCGCGCTCTCTCTCTCTCTGTGTCTCTGTCTCGCACGCGCGTTCTCCCCCCAATCTACTATCGATCTACTCCATGAAAGAAAGAAAAATTGAAATAATTCTGTTCTGAGCGCGCTCTCTCTCTCTCTCTCGCGCGTGCGCGCGAGGGCGCACACCCTTGTGCTCGCTCTCCCCCCAATCTAATATTGATCTACTCCACAAAAATTAGAAAATTTGAAATAAGGAAGGTAGCACATCTTGCGCTCTTGGTGTTTACAAAGTACTATGAAAATCATACGCTAGTATGAAGTATAAAAGGTAAAATGGCAAATGCTGGGAGAGAGAGAGCACTAGATGGCAAATGCAGAAAATGAGATAAGTGAGAGCTTCCTTACGACAAGCTCTGGGGTGCGAGCTTCTGCTCATGCCCAACCTCGAGATATCTTGCCCCATGGCTTCGCTCGAAATCTCATGGGAGAGAAGCCAGGCAGCCAGTGGAGAGATAATCCGCCAGGATTCCAGTTTTTCTGTCCCAAAACTAGGGATCGAGGGATCTGCTCCAATTATCTCTATACATCCTGCACAAGCTAAAATTTGCATCCAACGCCTTGCAGCAGAGGATACATCACCAATAATTGCGAACGATGACACCATTGTTGTGGCAGGAAACATCAACAAGAAAGGTAATGTATGCTATGTCTTGTGCCATGACATCAGCCTGGAATGTGCGGTGATCAAGACAACCAGATTTTGATGTTTGTATTGATCTGAGAGGTTTTCTCTCTGCCAATGGATATAATTCTGTTTTTTCATCCAAGTTCGAGTTCAGGTACTGCAAAAAGAGACCTCAGACTCTAGTTTCAAGCTCCGACAGACTTGTGGCAATTGCTTTTCATTGTGTCGTCCTTCGCAGGTAGATTCAGGACAGAGCGCTTATGGCAAGAGTATTTCACGGATCCCTCCCAGTGGTGGGACAATCGGAAGAGCAAAGTAAGTGTGCAGCAAAAGGACTTTATTCTGACTCTTGTGAGTTCTAGCAGGCAAGGCCAAGCGCTCCAGATTTAAGTAAGCATGCGGCAAACTGTAGCACCAGATTTAAGTAGCCTTCTCCTTTAGTGCTAGCCTTCATCATGGCTGAGTCTGCCCTTCACCTCCGGAGTGCCGACAGAAACTCAGTACGAAGACTTTGTATAAATGGATGCTCAAGTATGTGTGGGTGTGTGGATTTGTATGTGTGAGAGCATATTTTTATACTATGGTCTACACCCACTGTTCGGGGCCGATGATGTCAGTGGGGATGTCATAGTAGCTAGTTCCTGCTATGCATGATGGAGTTTATGGTTTTCAACCTTGTGAGTGACTATCATGAGATTGAAACTGCACTATGTTGTGTTTTTAGAGGATGAGTTTGGGAATGTTCTTGGATTCATCTAGGTATAAACTGTAGCACCATTGGTCATTCTGACTATCGTGAGTTCTAGCAGGCAAGCCCAAGGGCTCCAGATTTCAAGCATAAATTTACCAAGGAGTCGCTATGGATAGACAGTTGGTACAATCCAGAATGGCTTAAGGACATGTTGGTGAAAAAGGAATCCGGGAGCAAGGGAATGCATGGGGCAAAATCATACACTGTCCAGCTCCAGACAGACTCTCAAGACCATGACGTCGTGGAGAATATCAGCAATTGCAAGGTCATGGCTAGTTATGGAGTACAGTTGAACGCAACTAAAAGACAAGATTTGCCAGTCGAAAGTGGTTGGGAGGTGCTGAAATTGGAGGCGGCACTCACGTCTTTTGAACGTATGCCCCATCCACCTTCTGTTGAGAGCTTCATACGCATAATGCAGCGGTGCAGGAAAGAGAAAAATCTAGTGTATGCCAAGCGTTTGCATGCCTACACGTGCAAAACTGGGCTGGAAGCTCATAGGTCGCTTGGGAACCATCTTGTCCCAATGCTAGTGGACTGTGGAAGAATGTGTGATGCCCTGCAGGTCTTTAACAGGTTGATTGAAGGGAATGAGTATTCTTGGACTTCTCTTATCAGTGGTTATATTGAATGTGGGGAGTCGGAGCATGCGATCAATCTCTACCAAAAAATGCAAGAGGATTGTGTATATCCTAGCAAGTATACTCTTGTGGCTCTCTTGAAGGCTTGTGCTAGGCTGAAGGATGCAGAAAGAGGCCGAGATGTACATGGTGAGATTGCCCGAAAGGGGTTGGAAATAGATCCTTCTGTTGGAAGCACTTTGGTCGATATGTATGCCAAATGTAGCTCGCTTTCAGAAGCGAGGGAAGCATTTGATAAGCTTCCAGATCGAAATGTCATCTCGTGGACTGCACTAATTGCAGGATATGCTGAACACGGGCCTGGTGAGGAAGCTTTGAACTGTTTTGAACAGATGCAATTGGAGGGTGTGTCTCCGGATGCTGTCACATTTGTTTGCAGCTTGAAAGCTTGTGGCAACATAGGAGCCATAGGAAAGGGCCAAGAGCTGTATGTAGAGCTTAGCAGAAAGGGGTTGGATAGAGATCCTTTCATCGGCAACGTTGTGGTTGATTTTTATGTCAAATGTGGCTGGCTTACAAAAGCACGGGAAGTGCTTAACAAGCTTCCGGATCGGAATGTAGTTTCATGGACTGCAATAATCGCAGGGTATGCCCAAGATGGACTTGTTGATGAAGCACTGGACTGTTTCCAACAGATGCAACTGGAGGGTGTCTCTCCAGATGTGGTCGCATGGAATGCACTAATTGCAGGATATGCCCAGCTAGGAGAGAGTGGAATGGTTTTCCATATGCTTGAGGGAATGAAAGGAGAAGGCATAAAGCCAAACCGGGTCACTTTCTTGAGTGTTCTAAATGCATGTGGTCACGCAGGACGTGTGGATAAGGGCCAGAAGTACTTTGAGGCCATGAGCAGAGACTATGGCATCACTCCAACAATTGAGCACCACACCTGCATGGTTGATCTCCTTGGTCGTGCTGGCCAGTTACATGAGGCGGTAAGGATGGTGACGAACATGCCTTTCCAACCTGATATTGCAGTGTGGCTTACAGTATTGGGTGCTTGTCGAAAATGGGGTAATGTGGACCTTGGTAGACAGGTCTTTGAACATGCAGTGCGACTGGATGAAAAGCATGCTCCAGCTTATGTGTTGATGTCTAACATCTATGCAGATGCTCACATGCTAGAGGATGAGAAGGAGATCGAAGCCATGAGAGTGAAACAACAAGCATGGGAGAAGCCAGGAGAGTGTTGGACTGAGGTTGATGGAATTGTGCATACCTTTGTGGGGGATGCAAGGCATTCCCAAAGCAAAGATATATATGCCAAGCTAGAAGAGCTCTCTCTCAAAATGTGTGAGGAGGGGTATGATCCAGATTTATATATTGTGTCACAAGACATGATCGATGATGTAAAAAACAAGGGGTTATGTGGGCACAGTGAGAGGCTGGCTATCGCATTTGTCTTACTCAATACACCCAAGGGAACACCCGTACGTGTCGTAAAAAATCTCGGGGTCTGTGATGACTGTCATGCAGCTGCTACACTCATATCAAAGATTGAGCAGCGAACCATTTTTGTTAGAGATGCAAACCTCCTTCATATCTTCAAGGAAGGAGTGTGCACGTGTGGGGATAATAGTGGATAGTTGACATGTATATTGAGGACAACATTATGGGCACTATGGGTGACACTAGTTCTAGTGTCCTTCTTATTTCAAGTGCTTTGAGGTGCTCCCAGAGGAGGATGAAATTGAGCTGCTAAACAAGCTGATCTGCTTTTTGAATCTGCAGAAGCTCAGCGCTCAAATTTACATTAAGGATATACATTCAGGATATAGAAAACTAGTCCAAAAAAAAAACGAAGGGAACTTAAGATGAGCTGTATATAATTTCTCTTATACTTTGTTGAGTGGTGTGTTACGGTGCTCTCTTCTTGTACTCAGATTCTTCTCAGGGTGTGGCTAGCACTTAATCATTTGTGAATCTTTTAAAATTTTCTGTTGGTAGCTAGCTCTTTGTAGCACTCCCTTGTAAGCAGTGCCATTCTGAGAAATTGCTCAGAAGTGTACCAGGCTCTACGTGAGAATTCCCATGCATTGTCAAGTGAGTTGGAAATTTCAGTTGCTTTGTGTAGCTCCCATTTGAGTAGGAATCTTCTGTGCTCACCATTTTTGTATAGCTCCCAGCCAGTTCGGAGGAGCATATTATGTCATGATAGAATATAAAAAACTGCCTCTGATATGGGGCTCCAAGGTTTTTGATGGCTCCCTCTTCTCATGTTCATGCCAACTCGTCCAGATTTTCACTTGAGGTGTAAGAGCTCAGAGCCTAGCTCTTGAGCCAGCAGTCGTGAAAGCACTTGGTGGATGTAGCCACACAGAGTTAGCCTTCATAATGAAGCATTGGGTGGGAATGTGCTCGGTTGAGTTTCTGTTTGAAGGTAGAGTTGTTGGCATGGTTTGAATGTGGTGTATGTTGCATCCTCCATAATGGCTATACTGGTATGCGAAGGTGCATTTCGGATTTCTAGCAGCATCGTTAAGGGGCAACAGTGTTGTAAGCAAGCGCAAGGCAGAAGGTATGATGCAGACCATCACCCGTTACTAGCAATGTCAGCAGCAGCACCTCCCACATTCTCTCCTCGCCTTCATGCTTATACCTCCGTTGAATCAAACACCTGAAGAGAGAGAGAGAGAGAGAGAGAGAGAGAGAGAGAGAGAGAGAGTTTATTAAAGGCTTTGGAAGGCCGATGGGGGGAGAGAGAGAGAGAGAGAGAGAGAGAGAGAGAGAGAGTTTATTAAAGGCTTTGGAAGGCCGATGGGTCTATGAGACCGAGAAACCAGATACAAACAAGCTAGATTTAGATTTAGATTTAGATTTCATTTTAGATTTGGAAGGCCGATGGGTCTATGAGACCGAGAAACCAGTTGTAGCTTGAATGAAGAGATTTGGACTACTTTTTGATTAGCCTTCTCCTTTAGTGCTAGCCTTCGTCATGGCTGAGTTTGCCCTTCACCTCCGGAGTGCCGACAGAAACTCAGTACGAAGATTTTGTATAAATGGATGCTCAAGTATATGTGGGTGTGTGGATTTGTATGTGTGAGAGCATACTTTTATACTATGCTGTACATCCATTGTTGGGCGCTGATGACGTCAGTGGGGATGTCATACTAGCTAGTCCTTGCTATGCGTGATGGAGTTTATGGTTTTCAATCTTATGAGTGACTATCGTGAGATTGAAACTGCACTAT